>NC_136461.1:41966271-42686271 GCF_902686455.1 Sciurus vulgaris
GTATGTGATTTATACATACCAAAAAAAAAAAGGTGGGGGGCTGGGGATGCAGCTGAGTAGTTAAGCACCCTTGGGGTCAATCCCTGGTACCCCCCCCCAAAAAAAAAAAGAAAGAAAGTAAAGAGAGAAACACATGACAAGTGCAGTTGTACACACCTATAATCACAGAGATTTGGGAGGCTGAGGCAGGAGACTCACAAGTTTGAGGCCAAACTCATTAACTTAGTGAGAGCCTGTCTCAAAATAAACAATAAAAAGGGCTGGGAATGTAACTCAGTAAAGTGCCCCTGAGTATAATCCCCAGTACAAAAAAGATAAAACACACAACCACTGCCATTTTTCTTATGTGCCCTCTTCCTCTATACCACTTCTTTATACCACCCCAAGATAACAACATTTTTTAAAAATCTTGATTTTCTTTATAGATTTACTGTTATTTAATTTAGAGATTAGCTTTCTAATCTTACATTTCGAAGTAAGTTTTTAGGCAGTATTTCCTATTCTGTATAGATGTATATTTGAATCCTTTAGCATATAGTTTTTTATGGTGCGTGTGCAGTGCTGGGAATTGAACCCAGGGCCTTGTGCATGCTAGGCAGGCACTCTACCAACTGAGCTGTATTCCCAGCTCCTATAGCATATAGTTTTTATTACTGTTGTTGTTTCATTTTGCAGTATTGAAGATTAAACCCAGGGGCTCTCACCACTGTACTGAACTACATCCTCAAACACCCCCACCCCGTTTTTTAAAAAAATTTAATTTATTCATTTATTATTATTATTATTTTTTGTGGTGCTGGGGATTGAACCCAGGTCTTTGTGCATGTGAGGCAAGCACTCTGCCATTTGAGCTATATCCCCAGAGCCACCCGCCCCCCCTTTTTTTTTTAATTTTGAGACAGGGTTTTGCTAAGTTGCCCAGGTTGACCTTAAACTTGTCTTAAGCTTTAGCCTTCTGAATCATTGGAATTACAGGTGTGGGCCACTACACTATTATTAAATCTTCTATGTTCTGAAAAATAGTGCCAATTTACACTCTGACCAGCAATATTTGAGAGTGCTAATCTGGGTAAGCTTTATTTGAATAGTTCAGAATTACCAGGATTACATTATGTTCTAGAAAATACCACGTTAACCAAAAAAAAAAAAAAAAAAAAAAAAAAAAGTACTGTATTGTTCTTTCATGCTAGAATTGTTGCTCCTGTTGCCACAGCCACAGGATATCTCTTCAACTATTTCTCAGGGACCCTTGTTACTTTGCTTGTTATACTTCAGGTATTTAACTGTAAAGCTAAATTACCTTTTTTAGTCACTCCAGGAATTATCTTTTCATAGGACCGAGTCATACCATTTCTTTACTTACCAGAGTAAATTTTGTCAGTGAAATCATGGAATTACTAATTGTTATTTTTTGTTTGAACAGTTTCAGATTATGAAAGTCACAAAAGTAATAAAATAATTCTCATCTAGCATTTACCCAGATTCCCGAATGTTAACATTTTACTGTATGCTTTAACATACCTATTTCTTTTTACACACATGTCTTTATTGTTTTCCCTGGATAACTGCTATTTTAAATCTTGGATGTAGTTTTTGTCTCACCTTCTTCCTCCATCCTTTTCCTTCTTCCATTGAGAGAACCTTATGGGTAAGAAAAAGGATATTGCTATTTGGAATTAAAGACCTTGGATCAAGGCCTAATTCTATCACATTCCAGGTAGATAAACTTGGGTGCATTATTCTTTTTGACTTCCAGTTTTCTTCATGTACAAAATGATGTCTGATCCTTGTGTGTGGGAGCATACCTGTGATCCCAGCGACTTGGGAGGCTGAGGCAGAAGGATTGAAAGTTTGAAGCCAGCCTCAGCAATTTAGTGAGGCCCTGAGCAAATTAGTGAGGGCCTTTCTCAAAATAAAAAATAAAAAAGTCTGGGAATATAGGTCAGTGGTAAAGTACCCCTGGTTCAATTCCTAGTACTAAAAAAAAAAGTGTCTCGTTGGGCATGATGTTGCACACCTATAATCTCAGCTACTTGGGAAGTTGAGGCAAAGATGCAAGTTTGAGGGCAACTTGGGCAGCTTAGCAAGACTTTTTCTTAAAAAAAAAAAAAAGGTGTGGGGCTGAGGATGTTTTTCAGTGGTCCATGTACGGGTTATATGGATAAGCTTTCATTTTGGGTTTATGCCTAGAAGTAGAATTGCTGGGTCATATGGTAACTCTATGCTTAACTTTTTGTTTCTGAGAACTGCCAAACTTTTGGAAAAATAGTTGCAACATTTTGCATTTTCAATGTTCTTGTATGAGGTTTCCAATTTCTCCATATCCTGGTCAACACCGGTTATTGGCCGTATTTTTATTATAGCCTTTCTAGTGGGTGTGAAGTGATATTTCATGTGAAGAGATTTTGATTTTCATTTTCCTGATGACTAATGATGTTAAGCATTTTTCATTGATCATTTGTAATTTTTATTTATTTTTGTGAGATAGGGTCTCACTAAGTTGCTTAGATCTTTGCTAAGCTATTGAGACTGTCTTCGAACTTGTGCTTCTTCTACCTCAGACTCCCCAGTTGCTGGGGTTACAGGCATGCACCACTGTACTGGAGGTCATATGATGTTATTTTTTTATTTTTATTTTTATTTATTTTTTTGATATCAGGGATTGAACTCAGGGACACTCAACCAGTGAGCCACACCCCCAACCCTGTTTAGTACTTTATTTAGAGACAGGGGTCTCACTGAGTTACTTAGCTTTTGCTGAGGCTGTCTTTGAACTCACAATCCTCCTCCCTCAGCCTTCTGAGCCGCTGGTATTATAGGTGTGTGCCACTGCACCTGGCACTGGTGCTCATTTGTAATTCTTTGGAGTACTGTCTACTTAAGCCTATTTTTAATTAGATTGTCTTTAGGTTACTGAGTTATAAGAGTTCTTTATGTAATTTAGATAGAAATCCCTTATTAGATAAGTGATTTACACCTATTTTCTTCCATTCTGTGGGTTGTCTTTTCATCCCTGCCCTCCCCCCTCCAGTGCTGGGGATTGAACCTAGCCCTTGCACATGCTAGGCAAGCATTCTACCACTGAGCTACGTGCCCAGCCCTCTTTTTTCTTTCTTTATGGTGCTCCTTAAAGCACAGAAATTTTGAAATTTTGATAAAGTCCAATGTATCTATTTTTTCCTTTGTTTGTATTTGCATTTGGTGTCATGTCTAATAAACCTTTTACTATACTAAGTCGGTTAAGTTTTGTATCTATGTTTTCTTTTATGAGTTTAATAGTTTTAGCTCTTGCCTTTAGGCATTTGCTGTATTATGAGGTAATTCATGTACATGGTGTGAAATAGGGATTTCGTCTTCATTATTTTGCATGGGTGTCCAGTTGTCCCAGGACCATTTATTGAAAAGCCTATTCTTTAGCTCATTGAAATGTCTGGGTACCTTCTTGATAATCATTTGACCCTAACTGTAGGAGTTTCTGGACTTTCAATTCTACTCCATTGATCTTTGTGTCTGTCCTTATGCTAGTGTCAGACTGTTTGGTCAATGTAGTTTTTTATTTAATTAATTAATTAATTTTATTTATTTTTATTTTTTGGATTGAACCCAGGGCCTTGTGCATGTGAGGTAAGCACTCTACCAACTGAGCTATATTCCCAGCCCCTATTTTATTTTTTTAATATAATTTTGTAGTAAGTTTTGAGAATGGCAAGTGTGAGGCCTCCAATTTTTTTCTTCCTTTCCCAAATTGTTTTGTCTTTTCTAGGTCTCTTTCATTTCTGTTTGTATTTTAGTATCAATTTGTCAATTTCTGCCAAAAAAAGGGGGGGGGTTGTGATAGGAATTGTATTGAATGCATAAATCAACTTAACAATATTAAGTCTTCTAATCCATAAATCTTGAATGTTGGGCTGGGGAGATAGCTCAGTTGGTAGAGTGCTCACCTCGCAAGCACAAGGCCCCGGGTTTGATCTCCAGCACCATTAAAAAAAAAAAAAAAAAAAATCTTGAATGCTTTTCATTTTTTAGATCTTCTTTAATTTAGTTTTTCACTTTTATTAAATTTACTCCTAAATATTTTGTTTGATGTAATTGTAAATGGAATTATTTCCTTAATTTCATTATAAGATTGTTTATTGTAAATCGTAATTATATACAAATGCAATAGAGTTTGTTGTTGTTTTAAATTGTAACCTGTGACCTTGTGAACTTTTTTTTTCTGGTAGCTTTTTAAAAATTCATTAGGATTTTTGTTATCTGGACTATGTCACCTGCAAATAAAGATAGCTTTACTTTTTCCTTTTTAATTTGTATGCCTTTTATTTCCTTTTCTTGCCTACTTTGAACCTTCAGTAACCTGTTTAATGAAGGGGTGAAAATAGACATCTTTGTTTTGTTCCTGATTTGGGGGGTAAAACATTAAGAGTCTCATCATTATGATATTAACTGTGTTTTTTTGTTTTGTTTATTTTTGTTTTTGGTACTGGGAATTGAACCCCTGGGTGCTTTACCATTGAGTTGCATTCCCAATCCTTTTTTATTTTGAGACAGGTTCTTGCTAAGTTGTTGAGTGTTTCACTAAATTGTTGAGACAGGTCTTGAACTTGTGATCCTAGTGCCTCATTCTCCTGGAGTTGCTGGGATTATAGGTGTGCCCCCACCCTACCCAGTTGTACTGTTTTGTTTTGTTTGTTTGTTTGTTTGTTTTGTAGATTGAGGAAGTGCAATAAGCTATTTTTTATACCTTGCTTTGTATTATGAGTATTTTTTATATGATTAATACAGTATATCTTTGAAATACGATTTTTAATGGCCATACATTATTCAGCCATTAAAATGTCACATGTGCAATATGGAGAGTTTAAGAGTTGTACTCCTGCTACATGTGGTGGCGCACACCTGTAATCTCAGCAGTTTGGGAGGCTGAGGCAGGAGTATCATAAGTTCAAAGTCACCTCGGCAACTTGGTGAAAACCTGTGTCAAAATAAAACATAACAAGGTCTAGGGATGTGGCTCAGTGGTTAAGCACTTCTGGGTTCAATCCCTGGTACAAAAAAAAAGTTATACTCCTAAGTCAACTTTTTTGAAGCCACACTCTGTCATTTACTATGTGTGTAATGCTGAGAAAGATGTTACATTTCTGAACATGTTTTTAGTTGTATAAAAATGAAGATAATACTTGACTACTTTGCAAAATAAGGGTGAGGAACAAATAATGTAAATTCTTATAAAATCCTTAGCACAGTCATACAGAAAGCACTTACTAGAAGGTTAAATATAATTACATTTTAACCATATTATTATTGCTGGGAACATTTATAGTGATATTGCTGCAGTTAAAGTCCTTACACTTAGGCTGAGGGTGTAGCACAGTGGTAGAGCACTTGCCTAGTAAGTATGCGGCCCTAAGTTTGATTCTACGCAAAATCCATTCCCATTCAGTATTGGCTACTTTATTCCTCACTGGAATAACTGGGTTAAATTTTTCCTTTTTTTGAGATTATTAACACTAATGAGATTCTTTTGTCCAAATGAATTTGTCATCTTTGAACCATCAGGTTAGATTGGAAATTTTGTGGGAGTTTTAAGTTGAAAAGTAAGTTAGATTTTGGAAGAACTCAAGATATCAGTCTAACAATGTTAGGCATTTTGTCTTCAGGCCCTTGAGAGTTCATTGAAGGTTTGAGTAGTGGGGAATCATGAGTGATAGTTTAGGTAGATTTATCTGTTATGCCTCTTTACTGATCACCCCTAATTTGTTAGAACTCTTAAACAGTGCATACATAGTACCCAGGGTGCCCTCTGTTATAGTATTGGAGAGGGCATATACATGTTTGTTTCAGTGTTTCTCTTTTGATCTGAGATCATGAGTCACACATTGTATTCTGAACCCAGGGGGCGTAACCATTTTTTATTTTGAGCTGGTCTCACTAAATTGCTGAGACTGGCTTGGAACTTGAGATCTTCCTGCCTCAGCCTCCCAAGCAGCTGGGATAACGTGTGCAGTATCTATTGCCTATGGCTTATTGAATGAGTAAACCAATTTTTCATTCTGGGCTTTTCTGAAAACTAACTTATTCACTTTTGTGTTCCCTCTGTTTCTTCCTGGGCTCTAAGGAGGAGGCCTCTCCCTATTCCTTACTTGATATCTGCTTGAGTTTCCTGACCACACACCTTGAGAAGTTCTGTTCAGCAAGACAAGATGGAACACTGTGTCTGCAGGAACCTGGAGTATTTCCACAGGAGGTGGCTGATCGACTACTTCAGACCATGGCATTTCATGGTAAAAAAATTAAAAAACAGGGAATCAAAAATTATGTGCTGATAATTGGAATTGGATTTTGAAATATTATTGTTGCCATTAAATTATTTTCTTAGAAATAACAGAAGTCTGGATAAGCCTCGTTCTAGAAAAAGGAATTCATTTATTTTTACCTGTCCTGCCTCTTAACTGTGTAATTTAGCATAACATTTTTCTTTTCTAATTTTGGCATGTGGCTTGTTTTTTTCTTTCTTTCTTTCTTTCTTTTTTTTTTGTGTGTGTATGTGTGTTTGCTATTGTGTTGAGAAGCCATTCTTAGATCGGAAATAACTTCTCTAATTATACAATGTCCATTTATAAGTCTGCAGGAATAAAATACCTTACCTCTTAATTTGGGAGAGAGTCAGTTGTATTATGGAAAAAATAATTTCTGTTTTTGACTTTTAAAATGGAAAATTGACCAGGCACAGTGGCTCAGGCCTATAATCCCAATGACTCAAGGGGCTGAAGCAGAAAGATCACAAATTAAAAGGCCAGCCTCCATCATTTAAAGACACCCTGTATCAACAAACAAACAAACGGGATGTGGATGTAGCACAGCAGTACAAAAAAAAAAAAAAAAAAGAGTTCTGAATTATTTAACCTTTTTGTAAAAATCATATCCGTTATGAAACAATCCAGTGTGGATGCTACTGAGAATATGCCAAAAAAAAAAAAAAATCTTGCCATTTCAGGTCAGAATGTTAAAATATTGTTTCATAATTTTTCTTCAGTTGTGAAATTTTTCATAAAATAGAAAAAACAATCATACTATGAATGCTATTAAAACTGGTAATACCCCTGGGCCTGGTGGCCCCGCTACTTAGAAGGCTAAGACAGGAGGATCACAAGTTCATGATTAGTCTGGGTAACTTAGCCAGACTGTGTCTCAAAGTAAAAAAAAATTTTAAAAAAGGGGTAGAGATATAGCTCGGTGATACAGCACTTGCCTATCGTGTGCAAGGTCCTAGGTTCAATTCCCAATACTGAAAGCTTAATTTTTTGGTAACACCATGCGTTTTTTAATAACATTTTGATTTTAGAGGGTACTAACGTATTCTTTTTTGTGGGGAGGTGGGGGCGTGCTGTGGATTGAACTTGGGGCACTCAACCACTGAGCCAGATCCCCAGCCCAATTTTGTATTTTATGTAGAGACAGGGTCTCACTGAATTGCTTAGAGCCTCACTTTTGCTGAGGCTTACTTTGAACTCGTGATCCTCCTGCCTTAGCCTCCCTAGCCGCTGGGTTTACAGGCATGTTAGCATATACTCTTAAATTTTTTTTATTTGTTGGGTACAGTGGCACACAACTGTAATCCCAGCAACTTGGGAGGCTGAAGCAGGAGATTTACAAATTTGAGGCTAGCCTCAGCAATTTAGCAAAATCCTTTCTCAAAGTAAAAATAAAAAAAAAGTTGGGGATATAGCTCAGTGGTAGGGCATCTCTGGGTTCAATCCCCAGTAACAAAGAAAAGCAAAATAAACAAAAAAAAATTCATTGACCCATTTATGGATTGATTATACTGGTAGCAGTCTTTATTAAAATAACTCTGATACTAAAGGATTTTATTTATTGGGATCTATGGTTCTGTTGTCATAGTTTTTACTTACCTGTATCACTACCTCTCTTCCTTCCCTCTGATAATCTACTCTGCTGGTCTCCTTTCTATTATTATTTTTGTCATTATTATTAGTTCAATGAGTACATTGTGTTTGTGTGTGTGTGTGTGTGTGTGTGTATATATATATATATATATATATACTCACATGTGTGTGTAGATTTATAGTGGTATAGTCATACATGGACATAGCATTTGATAGATTTTGTTCCACAGTACTTCTCCATGCCCTTCCCTCAACCCTCTTCGATTCTCTTCCTATACTCTGTTGGACTTCCCGAGCATATTGATTCTTAAGTATACAAAAATCTAACTTTGATTCTCTGACCACAGCAAATTAAGAACTGCAAATCTGAAGGAGACAGGCTGCCAACCATTAACATAAGTGGTTAGTATGACAGCAAAGTATGATTTAGCAATAATTTTTGGTCATAGGAAAAGCTAAATGAGTCTTCATTGTGCTGATTTTTGAAAGAAGGCAAAGGTAGGCTGGGTGAAGTGGCACATGCTTATAATCTCAGTGATTTGGAAGTCCGAGGTAGTAGGATTCCAAGTTCAAGGGTTCAATCCCCTGTACCACCAAAAACAAACAAACAAAAAAAATCCCAAAAAACCCACAAAGATATTTAGAAAGATTTCCTTGAAATATAATTAATAGCATTTATGTAGTGCTTTAAGTTTCAAGTTTTTATATGCATTGTATTTATTTTAATTTTCATAGTAATCCCTGTGAGGGAAATATTATTATTCATATTTTATAGATAAGGAATTGTCCAGTATCAAATAGATGTTGGAACTCAGGTTCAAACCTAGGACTGGTTTCTAGATCTCATGTTTTTGGTTTGCCTGTGTGTGTGTGTGTGTGTGTGTGTGTGTGTGTGTGTTAGGGTTTGAACTCAGGGCTTCATGCATGCCAGGCAGGTGCTCTACCATTGAACCACATCCCCAGCCCTTCACGCTTTCTTTTTTTTGTTTTTCCTTTTTAAAAATTCTTTGCTCTTCTTTTTGTTTTTAATTTATTTATTTTGATTCATTGTAAACAAATGGGGTACAACTTGTTTCTCTGGTTATACATGAAGTAGAGGCGTACCATTTGTATAATCTTATATTTACATAGGTCAAAGATGTTTGACTCATTCTGTTATCCTTTGCTCTTTTAATTCTGTTACTTTTGAGTGTACCCTTAAACTTAATGGAAAAATTCATTTAATATAGACTGACCCAAAGAGGCTGAGTACTCATTTGTACAGTATCAAAGTTTGAGGGTAGCTCAGTGGTAGAGCTAATATGTGAAGCCCTGGATTCGATCCCCAGCACTGCAAAAACAACAATAACAAAAACAAATTTTGAATAAGGCACTGTGATAATCAGTGTAAGACTAAAATCAATCTTTTTGCTCCTTCCCCACCCCCGGCTTTATTTTATTCACAACTAAGAAGCTATTAATATATTAACAAATCCTTCTCACTGAAGAGGGGGGATCCTGATCTTTTATTTTCCATTAACCACCTCTCTTTCATTCCAAGCACAACTCCAACTATATCTCAACCATTCCCCTCTTGAATGTTTTATAATCAAGACTATAGTTATTTGAAGGACTTCTCAGACCTTTCATTAGATTCTGTTACTCATTTTGTGAATAGTTGCCCCAGTTCTTAATTACATAGCTTATAACAACCTATGTATTTGAATAGAAAGATTGTTAGTTATAATCCTAAAATCAGTCTTAATTAACTGAAGAGTTCTGAAGTTTCAGCTGTATGAAATGAAACTAACATTTAAAAGATGTGTACATTTAGGACTGGAGACATACCTTAGTAGCAGAGTGCTTGCCTAGTGTATACAAAGCCATGGGTTTAATACCCAGCATTGCAAAGAAAAGATAAAATATTTGTACATTTATTTTGTAAATAATTAAGAAAAACATTGATTTTAATACAAGGTCTATTTCCATTTTCGGTTTTTACAAAAGTTTTTTTTTTTCTTTTTTCTTTTTGGTTTTAAGGACTGAACCCAGGGGCACTTTACCACTGAGCTACATCTCCAACCCTTTTTTTATTTTATTGTATTTTTTTTAGCTGTAGGTGGACACAGTATTTTATTTATTCATTTTTATGTGTTGCTGAGAATCAAACCCAGTGCCTCACCCATGCTAGGCAGATGCTCTACCACTGAGCCACAACCCAAACCCCCTCAACCCTTTTTATTTTTTATTTTGAGATAGTGTCTTGCTATGTTGCTTAGGGTCTCTGTAAGTTGCTGAGGCTGGCTTTGAACTTGTGATCCTCCTGCCTCACCTTCTTAAGTAGCTGGGATTACAGGTGTGTGTGCCATTGTGCCCAGCTCATTTTTATATTTTTGAGTTCTAGAATTTCCATTTGTTTTTTTTTACATCTTAAGTTTATTTGTTGAAGCTTTTTTTCTTTTTCTTTTTTTCCCCCCAGAGTAGCAGAGATTGAACTCAGGGGCACTCAACCACTGAGTCACATGCCCAGCCCTATTTTGTATTTTATTTAAAGACTGGTTCTTACTGAGTTGCTTAGCGCCTCACTGTTGCTGAGACTGGCTTTGAACTCACAATCCTCCTGTCTTAGGCTCCTGAGCTACTGGGATTACAGGCATGCGCCACTGTGCTTGCCTCCTTGTCAAAGCTTTCTAATTTTCATTTGTTTCAAGAGTATTTGTAATTGCTCACTTTTGAAATGTAATTGCATTTTTTATGATGAGTCCTTTAAAATCTTCACCAAATAATTTTAACGTTTCTGTTATCTCAGTGTGGTGTCTGTTGATCATTTTTTCAGATTGAGATTGTACTGGTTTTTTATATGATGAGGGATTTTGTTAATTTAAATCTTAGCATTTTGGGTATTATGTTTTAGTTTGTGTCTCTGACAGTGGAAGTCAGGAGCACTGCCTCATTACCCCTAGATTGGGGTGGATGTTCTGCTTCCCTTGTTTCTGTTGATACCCGGTGTGGGGAGCCCCTCATTACTGCTGTGTAATTGGAATTATGATTGCTCACTAGGACTATACTGGTATCCTGCTACCTGAGAAGGATATGAGTACCCCATTTCTGCTTCCCATTTGGCCTTTAGATACCATGTTGGGAGGAGGTGGTTTCCTTACTGTTGAGCAACTATGAAGATCTTAACTTTTCACCACTTCAGTAAGAAGGGGTGGAGGACCTCATTACTGCCTGATGGGTGTCAAAGTCTGTGTTCCCCAGATGGTATCCACTGACTCCATAAGGGTACGGGTAGCACCTGGCTCCCTAGGGAACCTCCTCTAATACCTCCCTTGTGGTAAGGTTGTGGTAAGTACTTTATAGCCTAGAAAGTGAAAATCTAGTCTCCTTTGGCATTTGCTGGCACACATGGAAGTTTGGAGTCACAGTTTTGTTTTTTTTTTTTCCCTGTGACCTTGGTTGAAGAGCAGGAGCAGTTACTGTCCAAAAATTTCCTGTCTTGCTAAGGTCTTTTCTGGTCTCTCCTAGAGTGACCAGAATTTTTTGAACTTTGTGCTCATTGCCTTTTCTGAGTTGCTGGTTTCTTCAACTTTAGGTCTGAGATATGTGACCAGAAAAACACCCAGGAACTCTACTCTGTTGTTCCATGGGCCCTACCTGACCTGCTTTCGTCTCTTCATTTTCGTTGATCTACCCCTGCTTCGCTTTTCCAGCCTCATTTCTTATATCCCCATTTGCATACTTATATCCCCAGAAATGTACACATTATCACTCACATCTAGGTTTTGACCTGTGTTCTTCTTTCCTTCTTTTTATCTCATGGGTGTAGATGTTTCTTTGCAAATTTTTTTTTTCTTAATTTTAACTAATAATAATTAAGTGGCAAAATCCATTAAAGAACAATGGTCCCTTTAAAAAAATTTTTTTTTTTTTTTTTTTTGCGGTGCTGGGGATTGAACTCCAGGCCCTATGCTTGCAAGGCAAGCACTCTACCAACTGAGCTATCTCCCCAGCCCTAAAAAAATTCTGTAGTTCTAGTTTGAAGATGGCTGGCTGACAACCTGAGCTACATTTTTAATATGGGATAGCGGAGGTGCCACTTAGAGTTCTCTTGACTACAGGCTACTTGTTTATCTTGTCCAGCTGCTCATTTACCCCAACTCTTCTTAGACTACTTTCTGATGGCATGACTGTTACTTATTTCACAGTAGATGTTGTTTAGTTGACGTGATATTTTGAGATATGGCTCCAAAGTATCTATTGATTGATAGGCAGGCAAATCTCTAAGGGAACTCAAGAAATTAATGTCTCTGTTTGCATTCATCTGACAATGAAGGTCTGTAACTGCTAGACTTTCTTAATAAGGTTTTGGGTGTAGCTAGTAGTATAATAACCAATTATAGGCATTATATATGAGCTAAGTATGTGTTTGTATAATAACATGTTGCATTACTTTAAAGAATAGGCTAGAAATGTGTTGGTAACAAATCAAGTACCTTAGCCAATGGTTAAACCTAATGCTTGTAACCCCAGTGGCTAGGGAGGCTGAGGCAGGAGGATCATGAGTTCAAAGCCAGCCTCAGCAAAACCGAGGAGCTAAGCAACTCAGTGAGACCCTGTCTCTAAATAAAATACAAAATAGGGCTGGGGATCTAGCTCAGTGGTCAAGTGACTCTGAATTCAATCCCTGGTACTCTGCAAAAAAAAAAAAAAAAAAGTTTAAGCCTTACTCATGGTACATGAACTCTGCAAGTCCATTGAGAGTTTTGTTCCATGGTCTCCTTAGTATCCAAACTTTACCTTCACAAATTTACACTCTATTTACTTTTTTGGTACTGGGAATTTAACCCAGGGGCACTTAACCACTGAGTTACATCCCCAGCCCTTTTTATTTTTTATTTTGAGACAGGATCTCACTAAGTTGTTTAGAGTCTTGCTAAATTCCTGAGGCTGGCCTTGAACCTGTGATCCTTCTGCCTCAGTCTCCCAAGTTGCTGGAATTACCGGCTTGTGCCACTGTGCCCACCAAATTTATTTCTTTAGAACTTGAAACCTTCTCATTTGCCATAGCAGGAGAAGCTAGCATGAAAAATCATGCACTGGGTCTTAGGTGCTTCAGCTTATACACCATTGGCCAGAACTTGAACACGGCCCCTCCTAAGTCCAAGGGAGGACTGGTAAATATAGCTGTTGGTTTATGGTCCAGAAATGTGAGGCGAACCAGGTGTTAATAAATATCAGTAATATCTACCACAGTCCTCAATCTGCCACTTGCTAGCTCCATGATCTTGGAAAGCCTCTTTCTGAGGCCTATTTTAGTCATTTTGTAAATTGTAGACAATAATATCTTCATCTCACTGAATTATATCAAATGAGATATGGTTGATTGGGAGCACATTGGAAATGTAAAGTATGAAAATTTTAGCTCTTCTTAACTGTTTTTTGAAGTTAAAATTCTGCTTGTTTTCCACCAGGTCTACTGAATGATGGAACCGTGGGTATTTTTAGAGGCAACCAGATGCGTTTAAAGCGAGCTTGCATTCGCAAGGCAAAGATCTCTGCTGTTGCCTTCCGGAAAGCCTTCTGCCACCACAAGTTAGTGGAACTTGATGCCACAGGTGTGAATGCTGACATCACCATTACAGACATTATCAGTGGGCTTGGCAGTAACAAATGGATCCAGCAAAATCTCCAGTGCTTAGTGCTGAACTCATTAACTCTCTCCCTTGAGGATCCCTATGAGCGGTGCTTCAGCCGGCTTTCTGGCCTTCGAGCTCTAAGCATCACCAATGTTCTCTTTTACAATGAAGACCTGGCTGAAGTTGCCTCATTGCCAAGATTAGAGAGCCTGGATATTTCTAACACCTCAATCACAGACATCACTGCCCTACTGGCCTGCAAAGACCGACTCAAATCTCTAACCATGCACCACTTGAAATGTTTAAAAATGACAACTACTCAGATATTGGATGTTGTTCGGGAACTAAAACATCTGAATCATCTTGATATCTCAGATGATAAACAGTTTACATCAGACATAGCTCTTCGCTTATTAGAACAAAAAGATATCCTACCCAATCTTGTCTCTCTGGATGTTTCTGGGAGAAAGCATGTGACAGATAAAGCTGTTGAAGCCTTTATACAACAACGGCCCAGTATGCAGTTTGTAGGTTTGCTGGCCACTGATGCTGGTTACTCTGAATTTCTCACAGGCGAAGGGCATTTGAAGGTTAGATCTTAAAAATGTATTATTTTTGTCAAGCTGACCTGTGTCTTGGTGGTATAAGACCCTATTAAGATGACTGTCTGACATATGAAATAGGGTATTGTATAGTAAAGCTTACTTTAGAGTCAGAGGCCTAATATAAAGCCCAGCTTTCTTGCTTCATGATCCAGAGTGAACTGTAGTATAACTTCTCTGTTTCTATTTCTTTTTTTGTAAAATAGATGCCATTCTAACTTGCAGAATTCTTCTGAAGGTTAATAATTGTAATTGTGAGCCAGGGAGAACTGCTCACACCTGTAATCCCAGCTACTTGGGAGGCTGAGGCAGAAGGATTGCAAATTGGAGGCTAGCCTTGGCAATATAGTGAGACTCTGTCTCATAAAACGAAGTAGAAAAAGTTGGGGATGAAGCTCAGTGGTAGAGTATCACTGGATTTAATCCCAAATTTTACCAAAAGAATACAAAATAGAAAAAAAAAAAAAAAAAGCAAAGTACAAGTCATATAGTAGGTCCTGGATAAACATTAGGTCTTATTGTGATAATGTTTATATATTTTGAACCATATCAATATACCATCCCTAATGGATCACTTCAGTGAAACTAAGAATACCTCTTATTGAATTGAATATTAAAGGTAAATTAAGTTCTCTGAGGAAATCTCCATTGTAGAGTGGGAATTTGTCTTTGGGGGTTTGGTACTGGGAATTGAATTCAGGGGTACTCTACCACTGAATTATATTGCAAATCCTTTTCTATTTTTATTAGAAAAATAGAGACAGGGTATTGTTAAATTGCCCGTGCTGGTCTCAAACTTGTAATCCTCCTGCCTTAGCTTTCTGAGTTGCTGGAATTACAGGTTTGCATCACCATGCCTGGAAGAAGAGGCAGAAGGATGGCAAATTTGAGGCCAGCCTCTGCAATTTAGCAAGATCCTGTCTCAAAAATAAAAAGGAAAAAGGGCTGGGGATGTAGCTCACTGGTAGAGCACTCCTGGATTGAATTCCCAGTTTGAAAAAAAAAAAAAAAAAAAAAAAAAAGCTTCAGTACAGTTATATGGAGTACTACAAGAAAATTTGTCCATTTTTCTCTGGTGAGATGGTGAGTGCATAGAGTCCCAGCTACAGGCTGGGGGTATGGCATAGTGGTAGGGCATGTGCCTCGTATGAGGTCCTGGCTTCAATCCCCAGCACTGAAAAAAAAATTCTTAGTCTATAAAGAAAATTTGTTCTGAGTGTGTTAGAACTTAGTTTTAATCCATATATTAGTAAGGCTAAATTTAGTGGCTAAGAATTGTTTCTCTATTTTAAATGGTTTGAAAGATACTTTTTTTGTGGTATGGGGATTGAACCCAGAGGTGCTTAACCACTGAGTCACATCCCCAGCCCTTTTTAGTGTTTTAATTTTGAGACAGAGTCTTGCTAAGTTGCTGAGACTGGCCTTGAACTTGAAATCCTCTTGCTTCAGCCTCCCAAATTGCTGAGATTACAGACAGGTGCCTCCATGCCTAGTGATACTTATTTTTTGATCTAGCAAATGAAATTGATTAAAAATGATTATAGTTTTAAGAACCAGATTACATGATTTGAGGATTTATCAGTGGCTAGAGAAGTTGATCACTGAATAAAATATGAAATTATTTAGTTTTTAATATTTAAGTTATTTAAAGTTCTTTAATTTTATATTCAAATGTAACTTGAGGTTGTGTTTCATATGTGAAGTTTACAAAGTAGTTTAAACCAATCAAATATGAATAAAGTCCAGTTGAAATTATTGTTCTATATTTTAACCTCTTACAATCTTTTTCATTTCACATTTCAGTGTATTTCTGAACCTACAAGAAAAAGTTCAGGGTGATTCAAAATGAACTGAACAAATATAAAAATTTTACCACTGCTTATTTATGTGAATATGTAGTCAAAATCAATTTGTATGTGTGTGTATGATGCATAAATAGAAACTCTTAAAAAATATTTTGTAGCTTGGTGTGGTGGTACATACCTATAATCCCAGTGTCCCAGGAGACTGAAACAGGAGGATCACATGTTTGAGGCTAGCCTCAGCAGTTTAGTGAGACTGAATCTCAAAATAAAAAATTAAAAGGACTTGGGATATAACTTAGTGGTAAAGCACCCTGTGTTAAATCTCTAGTACTGAAAACAAACTAAGTAAATAAATAAATAATAACAAAAGAATTGTGGGTATAGCATGCCCCTGGGTTCAATTTCCAAATGTGTTAAAAAAAAAAAAAAGCACAGAAACTTCCATTGTTTCTGTAATCTTAAAAATTCTCAATGTGTACCCATGTGTCACTTGGCATATATCAGTGTTATAGTCTAGTTCATTTTAGACCTTTGTGGTATATCATTACAGTGGTTGAAATGTCAGCCATGATACATTCTTTCATTTCTTCAAAGCTGCATTTTTCTAGTACGAATATTACATATATAAAACTTAGTTACTGAGTTTAAGTATTGGATTATTTTTGTTGTTATTATGTTTAATGCTGTTGCCAAAAATTGTTATTTCTTTTCTGTTATATTAACAGTTATTGGAGCTCAACACCTAGATCTATTAATTCACTGGGGAGTATGGTGATATTTTAGTCATTTCTTTTTCATTTACTAGTTGGATTACTTTTACAAGAACCACTTCCTGTTATTTATATTTGGTAACCCAATAGTACCTGAATCACAGTTAAAATAAGTATGTTAACTTGTATAAATGGAAAATTCCTATATACATTTAATTTTGAACAGACCTTTTAGCTTGAAAAATCTGGGAAATTAATAAATTTGTTTGATGAATACCTATTGAGTGCTTATTTTGAGCTAAACATAATGCTAGACGTTGGGGCACAGTGGTGAATGGGTCAGTCTAGTTGGAAGATAATAGCTATGAAAGAGATGATTTAGATCAGTGAGCCAGGGAAGGTCTCTCTAAAGTGATTAAGTTAGGAAGGATAAGTAGAAATTAGACAAGCAAAGAGAGAATGGAAAGTTTCAGTTAGAGTGTACATTATTTGTAATGGTGCTTTGCTGAGAAAGAGCTTAGCTTAATGAAAAATCAGAAAAAAGGGCTGATACTGCTATAACATTGTGAGCTAATGGGAAAGAGTTAACACTAAAAGGCAGGTAAGTGGGCTGGGAGTTTAGGCCAGTGGTAGATTGCTTGCCTAGCATGCATGAGATGCATGAGGCCCTGGATTCAATCCCCAGTACCCGCTCCCCATCCTGCATGGTGGCACACACTTGTAATCCCAGCTACTTCTAGAGTCTGAGGCAGGAGGATCACAAGTTCCAGGCCTTGGTAATTTAACAAGACCCTGTGTCAAAAAATAATAATTAAAAATCTGAAGGAGGTAGTTTAGTGGTAAAGTGCCCTTGAGTTTAATCCTCAATACTACAAAAAGAGGCAGATATGAGCCTCATAACATGGTAACAGCCTTATAAATAGTGTTCAATATCTTGCGATTTATTTTAGGTACAACACAGAAAATTTTATCTATAGGTTTATGCTAGGTTCTGAGCCTATTTAAAATACATTTTGTTAGGATGACTATTCAGGATGGATGGGTTGGAAAGTAGTAATTCCCTTTCGTTTCAAGTCTTACATGACTATCCTGGATGCCATCTTTACAATGGTAGTTTAGATAGAGAAATGTAGAGGGTTGAAAAGAAGTCTGAAAGTTAATCTTTTGGTTGTGTTCAAAGGTGTCTGGAGAAGCCAACGAAACTCAGATTGCAGAAGCACTGAAGCGGTACAGCGAGCGGGCATTTTTTGTCCGAGAAGCTCTGTTTCACCTTTTTAGCCTGACTCATGTGATGGAAAAAACAAAACCAGAAATTTTAAAGGTAAGACTAAGAAAAGAATTTTGAAAAATTTGAAACTATCTCCCTGGTAGAGAGGATTTTATAAGAAAATTTGCATTTATTCTTTTTAATGTTTATTTATAACAGAATTAATGACCTGTGATTTCAGTTATTAGCTATAAATGAAAGAGAAGATAGCTGCCTAGTGTTATTGGAGTTTTATAAAGGTCTTATTAATAAATATAAGTGCTTTGCAGTGTATATTCAACTGCCTAAAACTAGACATCACCCTGATATTTTATCACCAGTTCTAGTAAAAAATGAAAGTAAGCTGGGCACTATGGTCCATGCCTGTAATCCCAGTGATGGGAGGCTGAGGCAGGAGAATTGAAGCCAACTTCAGCAACTTAGGAGTTCCTAAGCAACTTAGGAGAACCCTGTCTCAAAATAAAAAAATAAAAAGGACTGGGGATGTGACTCAGAGGTTCAGGGTCCCTGGATTCACTTCCTGGTATCCCCTCCTCCACCTGGTTCCCTCCCCCAGATGAAAGTATATGACTAGAATCAGTACACTGCATTTTATATTAGCCCTGTATTGCTTCCCACTTAAGAGTTTTTTTAGAAATACAATATGAAAATTTCTTAATGTATTTTTTATGCCATTTTCCCATGCAGTTTAGTAAGACCCTTTCTAAAAATGAAAATCAAAAGGACTAGGGATGTAGCCCAGTGGTAGAGCTTCTAATCCCTAGTACCAAAAAACTGAAAAATTACATTTGTGGCTGGGCATGGTAGGTAGTACAAGCCTGTAAACCCAGTGACTTGGGAAACTGAGACAGAAGATAGCAAGTTTAAGGCCAGCCTGGGCAACTTAGCAAGACCCAATCTCCAAATAAAAACTGAAAAGGCTGTGAGTATATGTCAGAATTGGAGTATTCAATTCTCCAATACTGTTACAAAATCATATTTGTGAATCCCACAAAGAAATTTAGATTTGATAGGGATAGATGGGCACATGGATCTGCATTTTAATAACCCCTAAAAATCTTTTCCTTTTTTTCTCTTCAGTACTGGAGAGTTAACCCAGGGCAGTCTACTGCTAAGCTGCATCCCCAGCCCTTTTTTATTTTGAGATAGGTTCTCACAAGCTGCCCAAACTGGCCTCAAACTTGGAATTCTCCTGCTTCAAATCCCCAAGTACCTAGGAATACAGGTGTATGCCACCACACCTGGGAAGCCCCCAAGATATTTCTAATGCATATTCAATTCTGAAGATCAGTGAATATAGGACTGTATTATATTTAAGAACTTCTTTTAGTGGGCACAACAATCCAAAAACATAGATTTTATCTTCTGTTTTACAGTTTGTGAAACTGAAGGTCAGGAAGCTTAAGTAATAATAAGTCAGTGGCAAAGCCAGAACTGATTTGAACTCCTAAATATCTTAAATTTTGAAAATAGGGTGTTTGGATGGGAACCAGTAACATTTCATTCCTTAGTATATTATTCCCAAAACTTGTTAGTCCCTGCATATATACCAGAGGATATTGGCACTCGCTATATGCATTGTCCTTTTTTGGACATACCCACTAATTTTTTTAAAAATATTCATTTACTCATAGAACAATTTAGAAATTTAAAAATTTATGTATTTTAATGAGGAGTTTTGCTGCAAAGGATAACAAAGAAAAAAGGTTGTAATTGACTAGAGTTTTGTTTTGCTTCATTTTTTTAGGAAGTAAGAAATAGTAGCTTGTTTGTATGTTCTTATGAATGACCCAGCACAGAAAGAAAAAATTAATGTAGGAGTGAAAGATCAGCTGAAGTGATGTCTTTGAATAGAAAAGAAGGGAATGATCTAGCTTATAAATAAAGGCATCAATTTGAAAGAGAAGCCTAAAAAAAATCATTTCTAGGGGCTGATGTGTGGCTCAGCGGTAGAGCACTTGCCTAGCAAGGACGAGGCAGTGGGTTCAATTATCAATATCACATAACAAATAAAATAAAGGCATTCTATCCATCTACAACTTAAAAAAAAAGATCATTTACTGTAGCAGTAATAAGATTTCATATGTATGTGTGTGTAGGTAAGGGGGTAACATTTAGTAGTGAAAATCTGAAGTTCTTGCCTGATTATTTCAGTTTTCTTAGTGTAGTTGAAAACAACGTCTTCCACTGATAGTGAGGAATGGGAAGGTTAAGGAGAAAGGGAAAGGTGAGGAATAGTTGTCTAAATCAGGAGGAAGTAATTGGATTTTATTGCATTATAACTTCAGCAGTGTTCTTAAAGAGGGGAAAGTTGGAAAGTATAGTTTGTTACTATTTTACTCCATTTAAGTCAGTGAAAATTCACTGCTTTCCATATAGTAGGTGCTATATTAGGTCTTAGGATTACAAATAGATTTTATTACATGTGTAGAAAAGATTCATTTGCTCTTTAGCGAAATCTCTGGATACCAAGAACTGGATACCTGTCTTTACCAGGTGGGCAGGAACTGTTTGTGAGTAACTGCTAATATCCTAGTCTCTTTGCACATGAGGATGAAAAACATAGTTAAGACATCTTTGAAATTATTGTGGATCAATGAATTAATTTTGCTCTTTGAAAAGGGCTTTTATTTATAAGGTAAATTAAGAGAACTAATTATTTTTTCAGCTTGTAGTTACTGGAATGAGAAACCACCCTATGAATTTGCCAGTGCAACTGGCTGCAAGCGCCTGTGTATTTAATTTAACCAAGCAGGATCTTGCTGCAGGGATGCCTGTCCGACTCCTGGCTGATGTAACCCATTTGCTGCTCAAAGCGATGGAACATTTTCCCAATCACCAGCAGGTAAGCTCATATGAATTCCCCTTCAAATAATCCTTCTAGCTTCTCCTTTTATCCATCTTCACCTCCATGTAGTTCAATTTAATAAACAGAGGCTGGAAGCTCAAATACTTTGTGGTGTGACTGGGTGTAGGACAGTATTTTAAGTGAACAAGTGAAGTGTACATTCCATCCTTAGAGTTTTTGATCCATATATTGGGGGAAATAGTGCAAACCATACAAAACTCATCTTCACCTAGATCGTGAGTTTTGATAATTTCAAAAAATAGGCATGGAGGATTTATTCTGGGTTAGGCACTATCAAATACTGAGATACAGAAATGAGTAGGAGAGCTGGGCGTAGTGGTACGTGCTTGTAATATCAGTGGCTTGGGAGGCTGAGGCAGGAGGATCACAAGGTCAAAGCCAGTCTCAGTGATTTAGTGAGATTGTAAGCAACTCAGCAAGACCCTGTCTCAAAAAAATATGAAAAAGGCCTGAGGATGTGACTCACTGGTTAAGCATCCCTAGGTTCAAACCCCCAATACAAACAAACAAAATGAGTAGGACATGTGTTTTCTTTTTCTAGTAGTATAATAGACCAAATGACATGTCTTATTCTTAGGATAAATACTAAAAATGCTACTTGAATTTAGCTCATTTGAAAATGAGCAGTGAGTGGCAAGTTAGTAAAATAATAAAAAAAACTCAGAGGCCCAAAACCAAGTAAAAATAACAGTTTTAAGCTGGTCACTGAACCATTAAAACCAGGCTCACTTATTGAGAGCTGTTGCCAAGCTAGATGAAATTTAGGCTTTGTTTTTTATGGCCTCTGGAAGGCAAGTAACTGAAGAAAGATCTCAAGCATAAAGCTGTCACCTCCCTACCAAAAGGATTTACCCTTAGTAAAAGAGAGCCAAGAGTAAACCTGTTTGCTTTAAACAAGATAATAAGCCCAAAACAAAGTAGAAGGAAGGAAATAATAGAGAATAAAAATTATTGAAAAGAACCCACTGTACCATTGGATTAGAGGGTTAACAAAGCCAACAATTAGTTATTTGAACTTGTTAATTATAATACTAATAAATCACCAACAAAATTGATCAAGAAAAAAATGAGAAGATTCAAATTTAAAAAATTAGAATTCAGATATGGTGGTGCATACTTGTGATCCAGCTAGAAGGGCGGCTGAGGAAGGTTGATCACAAGTTTGAGGCCCACATAGGCAATTTTGCAAGACCCTGTCTCAAAATAAATGAAAAAAATTGGGGAATGTAATTCAGAGGTTAAATCCCTAGTACCAAAAAAAAAAAAAAAAACACAGGTGCAGTGGTTCATGCTGTAATCTCAGCAATTCAGGAGGCTGAGGCAGGAGAATCACAAATTTGACCCTTGCCTGGGCAACTTGGTGAGACCCTGTCTCAAAATAAAAAATAAAAAGGGCTGGTAATGTGGCTCAGTGGTAAAGTGCCCCTAGGTTCAATCCCCAGTATTTAAATAAAGTTGTTGTTTTTTTTTTTTTTTTTAAACTAAGGGACTGCTAAACACAGTGGTTCCTCTCGGGAAAGTGAGAGGGAATCAAGGGGAACAAACAAATGTTGCAGATGATGCTATTGGTGATACATTAGTTTTCTTAAACTCAGTGGTAGATACACAGGTGTTCATTGTATTGTTATTCTTTTTTTGTTTTTAATTTTTTTAATACATATATTTTTTAGTTGGCAATGAACCTTTATTTTATTTATTTATTTATATGTGGTGCTAAGAATCGAACCCAATCCCTTGCACATGCTAGGCAAGTGATCTATGCCACTGAGCTACAACACCAGCTTGTATTGTTATTCTTTATGCACTTGTTACTCAAAGTGTGTTCTGCTAATCAGCCATGTTGATATTGCCTTTAAGGTTTTTAGTAATACAGAATCTTAAGCCCTAAGCCACTGAATCATTCTGTAAGATTTGCAGTTGATTTGTATGCATATAATATTTGGAAAGCACCATCTTATACACACATTTAATAAATATTTTTCTATATTCATTATTTAATAATAACATTTACAGTGATTTAATGTAGCAGGGTGTGGTGGTTCATGCCTGAAGTCTCAGCTAACTGGGAGGTTGAAGTGGAGGAATGCTTGAGTCCAGGAGTTCAAGGACAGCATGGGCAAGATATCAAAACCTTGTCTCAAACAGCAAACAAACAAACAGAACACCTGGAACTAAATGCCACAGGAACATTAGGGAAATTAATAATTCTGTCAGCTAGATTAGTGTGTGGACAAAGGTACATGGCAAGGCTTCAAAGAGGTGGTGACATTGAAATATATCTTTTTTTTTTTTTTTTTGGTACCAAGTATTGAATCCCAGGGCAACCCTTGACCCACATCCCCAGCACTTCTTATTTATTTTTTTTGAGATAGGGTCTTGCTAAGTTGCTTAGAGCCTCTCTAAGTTGCTGAGGCTGACTTTGAACTGGCGATTCTCCTGCCTTAGCCTCCTAAGTCTCTTGGATTATAGGCATGTAATCCACTGTGCCCAACAGAATCACATCTTGAAAACTAGATAGGATTTCACATTTGAGAAAAGCAGTGGAAGCATATGTGATTGTGCAGGCCATTCCAGGAAGGCCAAGTTGCTTGTGACCAGAGTGTAGGAAGAACAGTGTAGGGTGTGGCCAGTGATGACTAGATTGGGTGAATGCCAGTGTAGAAAATTCTTGAATACTTGCAATCTCAGACCATAGCCCCAGAATCCAAATTCCAGCTGAGAATAACTTGAAGAGTACAGCAAACATCTTACTTCTCGTTCACCTGTGGTGCTTTTCAGAGGCAGTAAGCCATATATCCACTGAAACTTTCTTCTCTACCAGTTTAAGCCATTCGTTTGGTTAGTGTCTTTTTATTCAGTTCAAAATCTGTGTCTCTGGGCCAAATTCTTCAAATCCAGACACAGGAACACATAATGTAGCACAGTGCAGCAAGTACTGAGATATAAGTAAGTATAGCATGAGCATTCCTAATATGAAAAGCCAAAAATATTCTGAAAACCAAAATGTTTGACACTGACATGACACTCAGAAAGTTTTGGATTTTGGAACATTTTGGATTCTGAATTTTCAGACTAGGAATGCTCAATTGCTAAAATCTAAGCAAATATTTCAGAATCTGAAAAGCTTCTAAATCTAAACCATTTCTGGTACCAAACATTTCAGATTAGAGTTCTACCTGTAATGCTAAGGGCACAGAAGGGTTCATTTAAAAATTAAGAAGTCTTTCTCAAAGATGTAATATCTGTCCAGAGCTGAATTATGAAGGAAAATTAGGAGTTTTCCAGATAAAGGAGGAAAAGGAATGGGCTTTTCATGCAGAGGTAATTGGAATAGCATTATTGTCTCTATTATTTCAGTGAATCTTGTATAAATTATTGTTTATTTGAGGAGAAAAATTAAAAGAAAGGTGGCATAGGAGGCAAGGTACTGCTACTCACTCATGTGCCAGATAATGATTCAGATTTCAGGGGAGATAATTCAGGCCAAGCCTTTCTTATCATCTTGACTACCTATAGTGAATATAGGATTTCCCGAGAAACCCTCTTAATTAATTACACTTGGACCTGACTTGTTCAGTGTCATCCACCTGAGATTTAGTACTATTTTGTCTTTCCTGTGAAATTTTTCCTATTATATAATCTCCATATTTCTTTCATGAAACAAATAAGATGTTGACATTATGTCAGTTTTTCTGTTTCTTGACTAGCTTTAAATAGCTCATTAATCTGAGTTCTGTTTTCTATCATTGAATTCTTTGTTGTCTTCTTTAGATAAGAGGTCTCCCAACTGCCTACAATGAAAACTTTCTAAATATTAAAAAGTCATTTTTCCAAATTAAAAAAAATTAATACATACAAAATGACAACTTTTAAACCCACACCTTAAAAGTTATTATTTTGCTTCATAGAAATAACCTGAATCACCCTTACATCATGATGGTGTACTTTTACTGGTTGGTGAATGATTCGTATTTTAATTCTTTTTCTTTTTTTTTTTTTGGGGGGGTGGTATTGGGGATTGAACTCACGGCCTTGTGCTTGTAAGGCAAGCACTCTACCTACTGAGCTATATCCCCAGCCCCCTTGTATTTTAATTTACTCTTGTTTAGTTGTACTAGTATAAACTTTAAAACATAGAGCCAAGTATATCAGTCAGTCTTTCTTTAAAGGCCAAAGTGTAAAACACTAGCCCCATATATTCTAGGTTAAGGTCAGGCTATCATGATATCAGACTGGCTTGAATTCCTTGATGCTATGTCATAAGGTAAAATCTTCACACATCATTTTTGTCATCTTCTCCATTTCAGAAAACACAAAAGATAAGGGAGAGAAACTAACTGAAATTATCCTGTTTATTTTCTATTTATCATATAATAGAAAAGGAAAAAAAAAAGTGCTAATAAATTTACATGGACCCAGTGAAAGTTAGTCTTTCAGCAATAGACGGGCAAAAGAACTGCAGATGTGGACCAGTGGTAGTGCATTTGCCTTGCTTATACACAGACCTGGGCTAGATTTCCAGCACCACAGAAACAAAACAAAATAAAACAAACAGATGGGCACAATGAAGGTTGTAAGAAGTAACTAGTATTTCATCAATCCTCTTCCTTTTCTAATAGAGACTATCTCTAGTTAAAAGATAACAGAGCTGGTAGGCATGGCGGTACATTCTTGGTGGAAGCTGATGCAGGAGGTTTCCAAGTTTGAGGCCTGCCTCAGCAATTCAGCAAGGCCCTGAGGAACTTTGTGAGACCCTGTATCAAAAGAAAAAATGAAAAAGGGATAGGGATGTAGCTCAGTGGTAAAGCACTCCTGGATTTAATACAAGTGCCCCTCTCCAAAAAAAGTGGCACAGTGGCATACATCTATAATCCAGCTATGTGGGAAGCTGAGACAAGAGGATCTCAGGTTCAGGGGCATCCTAGGCAGTATGGTGAGACCCTGTCTCAAAATTTAAGGACTGGGGGTATACCTTGGTGATAGAATGTAACATGCACAAGGCCCTGGTTTCCATCCTCAGGACCCCCTCTCAAAAAACTGAAAACCAAATGAACAAATAAAGAGTGATGTTTTATTTCAGATTTTTTTTTTCTTCCTTTGATTCTTTAGTTACAGAAGAATTGCCTCCTTTCACTTTGCAGTGACCGGATCCTTCAGGATGTTCCATTTAACAGGCAAGTGATAGCCCTAAAACTAAAATTTAGAATTTTAGCATTCTGTCTTTGGTCATTTCTTACCAGTTAGAATATCCTTGAGGTAAGATTAATTGAGTAGGTGGAATTATGGGTTACTTAATTTAAAGAACGCTCAATTTTTCTCAGATTTAATGCTTTTGACATTCACAAGAGCATATTGGCCCTTATATTTATAAAATAAATTATATTGCTTATAGTTTGCAAAGTATCCATACAATATTGTGAGCTATTAGTAGTATTATCTTCATTCAAAAGATGAAGAGCCAGGATGGGCACGGTGGTGCACAACTGTAATCCCAGTGACTTGGGAGACTGAGGAAGGGGATCACAAGTTCCAGGCCACCTTAGCAACTTTGTGAGACCCTGTCTCAAAATATAAAAAATGTTTAAAAAGGGCTGGAGATATAGCTCAGTGATAGAATGCCAACCAGTACTGAGTTCAATCCTCAGGACTGTTAAAAAAAAGATAAAGAAAAGAAAGAAGGCTGGGGTGTGGCTCAGTGGTAGAGTGCTTGCCTAGCACACACGAGTCTCGGTTCAATCCTTAGCACCACATAAAAATAAAATGAGGTATTGTGTCCACCTACAACTAAAAAAATGTTTAAAAAAAGAAAAGAAAGAAAAAGATGAAGAAACTGAGTCTTAGAAAGACTCTGACCTTCTAGCTCTTTTCTCTGTAAGAGACCTCTATTATTTATCATTATTAAGTATTAAATTATGGAAGAAACTTTTTAAGCAGAGGCAAATGGAAGCCATATAATTGGATTCCATTATGTATAAAAGGATCTCTTGTCTAAGTTGTAGTTTGGGAACTCTAACAGTGATTTTTCTCCCCTTAGTTTTAGTATGTAAAACTTTCTAAAATGAAGGCATTTTGAAAAGGAAATTTATACCTTATGATTTAATGAAGCATGTTTCTTGTGTTATGATTTTATTGAGATTTATTTATCTATTTTTGGTACTGGGAATTGAACCCCTGAGTGCTCACTCACTGAGTCACGTCCCCAGCCCATTTTATATTTTATTTAGAGACAGGGTCTCCCTAAGTTGCTTAGAGCCTTACTAGGTTGCTGAGCCTGGCTTTGAACTTGTGATCCTCCTGCCTCAGCCTCTCAAGCCACTGGCCTCCCAAACCACCGCACTCAGCCAAGATTTACTTTTATTTGGATAAAGAGTACACTATTACCTGGTATCGCTAAGAAATGAGGTGTTGCATTTATTATTGGAAGTAAATATCTATATAAAAATGTAACTCTATCTCAGGTAGATTGCTAATTTTATTTTATAAACACTGAACCTCTATGCTGATTGTTGCAATGAAGTCAAAGTTAGGAAAGACATAGTCACCCTCTTGAAGAAGATTAAAACTTAACCCAGGTATTGGCAAGTTTTCCTAAATAACCAAATTATAAATATTTTAGGCTGTGGCTATAGGGTCTCTGTTGAAAATACTTAACTCATTGTACCTCAAAAGCAACCATGAACAATATATAAACAAATGACCGTGATATGTTCCAGCAAACTTTACAAAGCAGACAGCCTGGCCCACAGGCTATGTTTGCCTCCCTCTGTTCTAGCCAATGCATTGTGCTAGAATTGAGCTTCTTTGTGGTCCGAGGTTGTGACTGGTTCATCTCTTTGTCTCTAATGTTTATGTGGCTATTTAGTGGATGGATGGATGAATACCTAAATGAATTAACATGAGACAGAAGTTTTCATAGAAGGGATGTTGGAAAAATTCACTAGGTCCCCAAGCAAGGAAAGGAGATAATATCTGATTGATGATCATTGAAACCAAACTCATGTACACCTATAATCCCAGCTGCTCGAGAGGCTGAGGCAGGAGAATCATAAGTTTGAGGCTAGCCTGGGCAACTTAGTGGGAGGTAGCTCAGATGGAGCACTTGCCTAGCATGTGCAAATCCCTGGGTTTAATTCCTAGCACTGGAGGAAAAAAAAAAACCTTATGTGAGTGATGGCACTTGAGATAATAATAATGAACATGCCAGGCACCATTCCAAAATGTTTTACATGTGCTTATTCGGTCCTTACAACAATCAGTTAGATTGTTACTCAGAATTTTCATTTTATAGATGAGGAAATGCACAGAAAGGCTTAATTTGTTCAAGATAATAAGATAGAAAGTAGAAGAGTCTAGATTTAAATCTAAGACTGGTAGGCTGGGGATGTGGTTCAATGGTAAAAGTGTTACCTAGCATGCAGAGGCCCTGGATTTGATCCCCAGCACTGCAAAAAATAAAATAAAAAAACAAACAAAAACTATAAATCCAGACTGACTTCAGAGCCTCTACTTTTTATATCCATACTATATTTGTTTTAAAGATGAGAGATGTTAGAGTTGTTTTATGTTGTAGAAATTGCATGAATAAAGGTACAAAGAGAGTAAATAATAATAATACTAGTAAAAATTAACCTTTATCAAGAAGTTATTATGTCCCAATTTCTGTACTAAGTTGTAAGCTCGTATGTGATTTTTATTACTATTATTATTATTATTATTATTTGCAACGCTGGGGATCTAACCCTGGGCCTTGCATATGCTAGGCAAATGCTCTGTCACTGAACTATATCCCAGTCCACAACAACCTTATGGAATGTTTTTGTTATTATTTTACAGATAAAAATATCAAAGTTCAGAGGGATTATGGAATTTACCAGGGGAGTCCCAAAATTACTAAATGAGAGAAATGGTATTCAAATCCAGGCTGACTATGAACTATATGATGTTCTTAATGACTTGACTGCATTGCTTTACATGATAAAATAATTCATTTTATTATTATCATTGAGTAACTAGAATTCAAAACCTGGATTTAAAATCGATACCCTTAGCCAGGCATTGCAAGTTCAAAGCTAGCTTCATCAAGTTAACAAGGCCCTAAGCAGTTTATCAAGATTCTGTCTCAGAATGAAAAATAAAAGTATCAGGAATGTGGCTTAGTGTTTAAGCACCTTTGGGTGCTTAGTACCCAAGTCTGTACCCTTAATCACTAAAACATATTACTTTATTATTGTGAACATGTGTTGGGATCAATGAGCAATGCATTTCACAGTAAGCATAAGATAGCCAGGAAAAAAAAAAAGATTTGTGCCAGGCATAGTGGTGTATGCCTATAATCCCAGCTACTTGGGAGGCTGAGGCAGGAGGATCAAAAGTTCAAGGGCATCCTTGAAGGTCAATTTAGCGAGACTCAAAATCAGAAGGGTTAGGGATGTCCCTCAGTGGTAGAGAGCTTGGCTAACCTTCCTGAAACCCCAAGTTCAATCTCTAGTAATGAATTAAAAAAAAAAAAAAAAAAAAAAAAAAGATTTGAAAGTATGGGACCATGCTAGAATTCTAGAATGCTGTATAGTAACAACTTCATACCTAAGTTCTCTGACAAATGTATTACTAACATGCAGGCACAAACTGAAAGGAGAGCAATGGAAACAGAAAACCACCTTATGAATCTATTATATAAGAATACTGGGTTTGAGCACGTCTATAATCCTAGGAACTCGGGAAGCTGAGGCAGAAGGATTGCAAGTTCAAAGCCAGCTATTGCAATTTAGTAAGGCCTTAAGCAATTTAGCAAGACCCTGTCTCTAAAACTAAAATATTAAAAGGGGTGGGGAAAAAAGAAAAAGAAAAACAAACAGAGAAACAACATGTATCCCCCCCAAAAAAATAAATAAATAAAATAAAAGGGGTGGGGATGTGACCCTATGCTCAATCCCTAGTACCAAGAAAGAAAAAAAAAAAAAAAATGCTGCTGTGTGCACAGTGGTACATGCCTATAATCAGTGATTTGAGAGACTGCGACAGGTTGATTGCAAATTCTAGGCCAGCCTTACTTAGTGAGACCCTGTCTCAAAATGAAAAATGGAAAGGACTGGGGATGTAGCCCAGTGGTAAAGGGCCCATGGGTTAGATCCCCAGTACCAAAAAAAGTAGTGCTGGTTTGGGAATGTAATAATGTAGTTCAGTGATAAGAGCTTTTGCCTAACATTCATGAAGCCCTAGATTGGGTTCCCAGTACCACACACACACACACACACACACAAAACAATAAAGTATGCCTGCTCAGAGATGGCCTTGGGAATAAAAGGAGGTAACAGTAAATAAGGGAAGTTGCAGAACAGCACTCTATCTCTATATAATCCTTCAGCCAACATGTATTAAACATTATTTGATAATCACTGTATTGGGTATCTGGCATAGAGGTATAAATAGGATATGGTACCTTTCCCCAAGGACCTCACAAGCCAATGGGGGGCTCAGGTGAGTCTCTGGATGATCATGGATCTCTGACAAAGTTATAAACAAAACACTAAGGGTTTGAGAAGTCAATGATAACTTACTAAGGAAAGCTTCTCAAAGGAAGTAGTATTTGAGTGGGTTCTTGAAAGATGAAATTATGGATAAGATAATGTCATCTCCATTTATCTCCCACATTTAGTGCTTTGGCAAATCCATCTCTATTTTCAAAATATATCCAGAATTCTACAACTTCTCTTCATTGCCATTTCTACCACTTGTACTAGACTAAAAGTGATTTCCTTTCTGAATTATTGCAGTAGCCTTTGAACTGCTCTCCTGCTTCCGTCTCTTGCCCTTTAATGCTTATTCTACACATAGCTGATAGAATAATCCTGTTAAAAAATATCAGTTGGGCCTGCAGTGGCACATACCTATAATCTCAGCAACTTGAGAGCCTGAGATAGGAGAATCTCAAGTTTGAGACCAGATCAGCAATTTAGTGAGATCTTGTCTCAGAATCAAAAATAAAAATGACTGGGGATATAGCTCATTGGGAAAGCATCCCCGGGATTCAATCCCCAGTACCAAAAAACAAAATGAACCATCAGTCAGTGCATGTCATATCTCTACTCAGAAGCCTTCTATGTTTCTACATCTCATTCAGAGAAAAAACTGATATTTCCACCCCCCACACCCCATACTATGGATTGAGCACAAGACTTCACATATGCTTGACAAGTGCTCTACCACTGAACTACATCTCTTTTTAGACCTTTTAATTTTTTATTTTGTGACAAGGTCTTGCTAAGTTGACCAAGCTTGCTTCAAATTTGTGATCCTCCTGCCTCTGCCTTCTGAGTAGCTGTGATTACGGGTATGTGCCACTGTGCCCAGCAAGCTAATTCTTACTAAGACTCTCTGATCTAACTCCCCTGTTACCCACCTCTGACTTCATCTCAGAATCTTGCCCTTCTTTTCTTTGTTCTGGCCTCATTGGCTTCCATGCTTTTTCTCAAAACCTCCAGGAACATCACACTTCATGTCCATGTATTTCCTATTCCCTCTGCCTGGAGTGCTTTCCCTTTTACATTAGTGTGACTCGCTCTCTTTCTTCTTCAAAAGATTCAAAAGGGTTTACTTACTAAGTGACCAGAAATAAAATTTCACCTTTTTTTTTTTTTTTTAACTTTATAAAAAGTATAGAGGTTTATTTAGATCACAGTTTAAGGGCATGGTACCTGACTGGTCTCTGATAAAGGCATCAATGCAGATGATATCACAGTGGTAATAAAATTTCACCATTTTATATCTTCTCTTTCTCTGCTTATTATTTTCTGTAGCATATGCCATACCATATATTTTATTTATTTATCTGATTTATTGTCTTTTTCTTCTTCCCTAGATATAAAATCTATGAGAAGCAGAATTTCTTTTTTTTCTTTTTTCTTTGTTCACTGCTCTGTCTCCACCAGGAACACTCTGGAACAAAGCAGATTTTCAGTAAATGTTTGTGAATTAATGTTCCTATTGTTTCTATGTGCTATAGGAGCCCAGAAAAATGCTTAAATTAAAACTATGGTGTAGGCGGGCATTGTGGTGCATTCCTATAATCCCAGTGGCTAGAGAGACTGAAGACAAGAGGATCACAAGTTTGAGACCAGACTCAGCAATTTATCAAGACCCTAAGCAACTTAGTGAAACCCTGTCTCAAAATAAAAAATAAAAAAAGGGCTAGGGATATGGCTCAGTGGTACAGCACTCCTGGGTTAAATCCCCAGCACCAAAAAAAAAAATAAATAAATAAATAAATTTTAAAACCTGTGGTATAGAAATATAAAATAGGTGATAGTTTTAGAGGATGAAAGGTAGTTTTGATCATATTTTCCAAACTTTAATTCTTTTTTTTTTAGTTGTAAATGGATATAATGCCTTTTTTTTTTTTTTTTTTTTTTTTTTTTTTTTAATTTTGATGTGGTGCTGAGGATTGAACCCAGTGCCTCACACATGCTAGGCAAACACTCTGCCACTAAGCCACAACCCCAGCCTCCAAACTCTTAATTCTTTACACAATGTCAGGATTAATAAGGCATCATCTTAAAAACATTAAGTGTAATTGTTTATTTTCTGTCAGTTAAGAGGAATTTTCTCTTTCTGATCTCACCTTCTTCAGTTATATTTCAGTTTCCAGCCAGAGCCCTGAAACTATGCATGGGTCTCCAGAATTAACTCATGAAACCCTCTATGTGTTTTCAGGTTTGAAGCAGCCAAGCTTGTCATGCAGTGGCTCTGCAACCATGAGGATCAAAATATGCAAAGGATGGCAGTTGCTATCATTTCTATCCTGGCTGCCAAGGTACCTGAACTCCTGCTGAATAATTTTCTATAGGAAGTTATGTCCCATTATAGTTACTATCTGTCCCATCTGTGTCCTAGAAATATCAATAAACCTCTTGGCCAGCCTACTTATTCAAGCTGCATTAAATATTGCAAAATTCCAAGCTGGTCAGATATTTGAATCTAGCCTTAGAATCTGTTATAATAAATGATAGTAAACTCACACTTAGTTTTTGAACATTTACTTTGTCTTATGCTTGCTTCTAGCTTTCTACAGAACAAACTGCACAGCTTGGTGCTGAGCTCTTCATTGTCAGGGTAAGCTCATTATCTCCTCTCTGCAGTCTACTATATAGTATTCATTTTTCTAATTTTCAGGCAGTGTTTTGAATCTTCTGACTATATACACATACATATGTATGTACACATGTGCATGTGTTTTTCTGGTATTGGGTTTGAACCCAGTGATGCTCTACCACTGAGCTGTATCCCCAGCTCTCTTTATTTTGAGACGGGGACTCACTAAGTTGTCTAGGCTGGTCTGGAACTTGAGATCCTCCTTGCCTCATCCTCTGGAGTAGTTAGGATTGTAAGTGTGCACCACCCTGCCTAGCTTGGTTCTAGGGGTTGAATCCAGAGCTTTATTCATGCTAGACAAGTGGTCATCTACTGAACTACACCCTCAGCCTCTGTATTTTTAAAATAATTATTTTTATTACTTTTTTAAAAAAATGTATTCATTTCTTTTCAAGAAGTAACTTCATACCTTAATAGATGGAAAAAGCCCTGAGTAAGATGACATAGGTTCTAATTTGCAATCTCACTTTGTGAATTTAAGCAAATTACTTGAACCTTTGGGGCCTATCTAAGCATTAAGATTCTATCTAGCTGGGTATGGTGGCACATGCTTGTAATTCCAGTGGCTTGGGAAGCTTAGGCAAAAGAATTGCAAGTTCAGAACCAGCCCTAGCAACTTAGTGAGATACTGCCTCAAAATAAAAAATAAAAAGGGCTGGGAATGTGGCTCAGTGGTAAAGTGCCCAGGGTTCAATCCCTGGTACAAAAAAAAACAAAACAAAACGAAACCCTGTCTAGACCAGTGTGGTAGTGCATGCCTGTAAGCCCAGTGACTCAGGAGACTGAGGCAGAAGGATTGCAGGTTTGAGGACCAACAGTTTAGTGAAACCCTGACTCAAAATAAAAAATAAAAAAGGGCTGAATGTAACTTAGTGGTAGTATGGCCCAGGATTCAGTCCTGTCTAGGAGCTAGGCATGGTGGGATGCACCTATAATCCCAGCTACTTGGGACACTAAGGCAGGAGGATCACAAGTTCAAAGCCAGTCTGGGGACTTCAGAGAAACCCTGTCTCAAAATGTTTACAAAAGGGCTGGGGCTGGGCATAGTGGTATGCCCCGTAATCTCAACAACTTCAGAGGCTGAGGCAGGAGGATTTCAAGTTCAAGGCCAACCTGGTATCTTAGTGAGACCCTCTCTCAAAATGAAAAATAAAAAGGTTTAGGGATATAGCTCAGTTTTGGAGCACTTGCCTAGAATGTGTGAGGCCCTGGGTTTAATCCAAAACACCAAAAACAAAAACAAACCACACACACAAATTATAATGACAATTCAATAATAAAAAGTTAATTGTTTTATTTCTTTTAGCAACTTCTTCAAATAGTGAAGCAGAAAACCAACCAAAATTCAGTGGATACTACATTGAAGTTTACTTTGAGTGCACTTTGGAACCTCACAGATGAATCCCCAACCACTTGCAGACACTTTATTGAAAACCAAGGCTTAGAACTTTTCATGAGAGTTCTAGAGGTTAGAATGAGAACTTGGTCTACTGTTTTAACATTGATTTACTTATTTAAGCATTTATTTATTGGATTTGGTTCTTTGGGTAATTACAGGTTTCCCTTTCTTTTTTACAGTCTTTTCCAACTGAGTCATCCATTCAACAGAAAGTTCTAGGACTTTTGGTAAGATATAAACATTTCCTGTTAAATTCTAAACTCTTATTTTCTTCTGAGGGAATACATTGAAAGTTGCTGCTGAATTGGGGATGGGAACACACACTTGTAATCCCAGTACTCAGAAGGCTGAGGCAGGAAAATTCCAAATTCAAAGCCAATCTGGGCAATTTAGCAAAACTTTATCTCAAAATAAAAAACATAGATTCTTCTTCTGTTTGTCCTACTCACTTTTGTCTATCCTCCTAGCTTTCCACTCTCTCTAGCATGCACCCTTTCTTTTCCTTTCTCTTTTCCTCTCATTTTCTCTCTTACCCTGCAGGGAGACACTCTGTTTGCTTAATAAACTTCCTTATGTGAAGGGGGAAAAAAAAATACACACACACACACACACACACACACACATATAAAGGTCTGGGATTTAGCTCAGTGGTAGAACACCCCAGGTATAATCCCTAGTACTGCAAAAAGATAGAGGAATTCATATTTCTCATGTTCATTCTTTCTCTCTCTTCTCTTCCCCTCTCTCCTCTCTTTACTCTCTTTGCCTGCAGAACTTAGCATTGAATCCAGGATTTTGAGTATGCTGGGTAGCAAGCAATCTATCATTAAGCTATATCCCCATCCCTTTTTTGAATTTTATTTTGAGACAGGGTCTCACTTGGTTGCCCAGGCTAACTTTCAACTTGCAGTCCTCCTGCATCACCCTCTGAGCATGAAATTACCACAAATTTAGCAATTTTTGTTTGTTTTTTACAATGCTGGGAATTGAACCCAGGCTGGGCCTCATGCATGCTAAGCAAGTACTCTGCCACTGAACCACTTCCCTTTCTTATATATTTACTTTTTTCTTCTTATGTTTCTATTTTCATTTCATCTTGGGTAATATTTATAATAGCTCTTTTAAATCTTTGCCCAAAGTGTTGTGTATCTCAAATGGAGACTTTAATTCTACCCTGACAGATTCTTGACTTTACACAGCAGAAAGGAATTTCAGAATGTGTCAATAAGAGGCATAAGCAGAGGTTTATTTAGGAAAGTGAGGAGATTTATTCAGGAAAGCAACAATAGAGCAGGATATGCACTCAAAGAACAGGGAGGGTGGTTACTCAAGAGTGAGATGCCAGTGGGGCATGGTGGAGCATACCTGTAATCCCAGTGGACTTAGGAGGCTGAGGCAGGAAGATTGCAAGTTCAAGGACAAGTTTCAGCAATTTAGTGAGGCCCTAAGCAACTTAGTGAGACCCTGTCTCAAAATAAAAAATAAAATGGACTGGGGATGTGGCTCAGTGGTTAAGTACCCCTGGGTTCAATCCCTGATACCAAAAAAAAAAAAAAAAAGATGTGCTTTTAGGGTCCTAGGTTTCTTCTTTTAAAGGAAACTTTGTAAGTGGTGAGCATCAGCCTAATGAGCTCCATTCTTTTGATCAAGGAGTCAGTCTGGGTGGTCTAGTTCTTTTCAGAATCTTTAGGTTGAATTATCTAGTGAATAGATAATACACAGCTGCACCCATGTAATAGCTTAACATTCTCTCTCTCTAGGCTTCTTTTCATCTGTCTATACATTCTGTAAACTGACAAGATATATAGGTTCTATATAACTGGATTTACAAAATTTATTGGACCTTTTAAATTCAGGTCTGGAGGAAAACAGGCCTAGGAAGTGAAGGTGAGGGTGTTCGTGGAGGTTTTATTTATTTATTTATTTATTTAATGTTTTTGATTGTAGATGGACACAATACTTCTATTGTATTTATTTATTTATTGTTATGTGATGCTGAGGATCAAACCCAATGCCTCACACATGCTAGGCAAGGTCTCTAACACTGAGCCATAACCCCAGCCCCTCATGGAAGTTTTAGATTTAAAATTATAGTCCCTTTTTTCTTCCGTTTGTCTCCTTTCTACCCATCCTTCTTTCTTCTAATCTAACTCAGCCCCATGACATTTCACCCCATATCGTATAATTAGTCAGCCAAAGATTTGAGGGAACCTCTGTACAACTCTGTCTGTCTCTGTGTATGTGTCTGACTGTTGATATTCTCTCTGTCTTTCCTTTCCAATACTCTGGTCTACAAAATTTTGCAGCTTGGCCACCCTGAACTATAATTTCGGCCTTCTCAACTCAACAAAACTGCAAGGTTCTCTTTGGGTTTATTGTAATCTGGAAACTGCCCTATTTGAATACTTTTCTCTCAGCAGTTACCTTTTGGCATTGTTTGTTGTCCAGTGTCTGAAGACAGTTCCCTTAACCATTTAGTATATGTATTACATTAATTTTTATATTTTTTTTTCCCAGAACAATATTGCTGAAGTACAAGAATTGCATTCTGAATTAATGTGGAAGGATTTTATAGATCACATTAGTAGTCTCCTACACAGTGTTGAAGTAGAAGTCAGTTACTTTGCAGCTGGAATTATTGCCCACTTAATATCAAGAGGAGAACAAGCTTGGACATTAAGCCGTAGCCAGAGGAATTCTCTTCTTGATGACCTGGTAGGGTCATTTTTCATTTTCTGGAAAAATACATACTGGTTAAGCTATCAGATATTTATAATGTAGTAATGTGATATTAATAAGTATTATAATTTTTTCTGTATGTCTTGTGTCTTCTAGCATTCAGCTATTTTGAAATGGCCAACTCCGGAGTGTGAAATGGTAGCATACAGGTAATTAATATGATGATAAAAGTCCAGTGGGGGGTTGGAAATATAGCTCAGTTGGTAGAGTATTTGCCTAGCATGCCTGAGGTCCTGTGTTATATCCCCAGCACCACACAAAGAAAGAGAGAGAGAGAGAGAGAGAGAGAGAAAGAGAAAGAAAGAAAAAGATTAAAAAGCCAGCAACCTAGTCATTTTTTTTACCTGAAGATTACTCCTATTAGATGTATAATCTTTCCCTCTGGTATCTATATTTGTACTGGCTTTAAAAGAAGCAAAGTTTTGCCTGGTGTGGCACACCCCAGTTATCCCAGCTACTCAGGAGGCTGTGGTAGGAGGATCAAAAGTTCCGGGCCAGCTGAGAAACTTAGATCCCGTTTTAAAATAAAATAAGAAGATCTGGAGATATATCTCAGTGGTAAAGCACCCCTGGGTTCAGTGTCCAGTACAACCAAAAAAAAAATTTTTTTAAATAGCAAGGTATTTGACATTTTTCTGCCACCTATATATTCATCAATCTTGCCATAGACAAGTCCCAGGGATTTGTCTCTGCTCTTCAAATTCAAAGATGACCAAGACATGGTGCTGCACACAAGAATCTTATACTCTAAGGAGGTAGATCAAATGTGAATTTTATGTAATTCACCATTATACTAGATGTGCATAGAATGTTATAAAATTAAAAATGAGAGCCCTTAATTTTATACTGGAAGATGGTAAAAAGCTTTTAAAGGAAGTGACTTGCTAACGAGTTTTGAAAGATACTTAAGGTCAGTTAAGAGATTTTATGATGGAAAACCAATGTATGAATGTATGTAGATATAAAACAACATGAGAGCATTAAAGTGCATACTGAATTTCTGACTCTGTTTATGGTACCCAGGATTGAATCCAAAGCACTTAACCACTGAGCCAAATCCCCAGCTTTTTAAAAATTTTTTTATTTTTTTAATTGTTAATGGAACTTTATTTTATTTATTTACATGCAGTGCTGAGACTCAAACCCAGTGCTTCACACATGCTAGGCAAGTGCTCTACCACTGAACCATAACCCCAGCTCCCCCAGCCCTTTTTATTTTTTATTTCGAGAGAGGTTCTCGATAGGTTGCTTACAGCCAGAGACTGGCTTTGAATTTGCAGTCCTCCTGCCTCAACCTCCTAAACCACTGGGATTCAAGGTGTGTGTCACCACATCCAGGTCCTGGTTGCTTCTTAATTTTCTTATAACTTATTTTGGTTGTCTGCTTCATAAGTGCTGGTGCTGCCAGCATTTTTGACTTCCCCAACTTATGTTTTACCCATTTTTGTTCAGGCCAGTAGAAATATAAAAGCTAATTCTAGACCTTCAGAATATTATCAGTTATCTCCTAACTTCTCCATTTCTTAGTTTCTACATCAAAGTCTCTTAGTCTTCAAAATGTGTATTTTTAAGATTAATAGTGTTTATGAAAGATTTTTTTTCCTCTTTTGGTTCTGTGTCCTAATCACCTTTCATATACCAAGATACATCTAAATGCAGTCTTTTCTGAAATAGCTAAGACAAAGGAAAGATGTTCTGTAACTCATTTATGTTAATTTAGAATTATTAAGATGAAATTTCTAAAATGAAAGTTTTAGAAATCACTGCTTATAAAATAACGCTATATACAGAATGTAACTTTGATTCTTTTCTCTTGAAACTTTAGGTCCTTTAATCCATTTTTCCCACTACTTGGCTGCTTCACAACACCAGGAGTTCAGCTATGGGCTGTTTGGGCTATGCAGCATGTCTGCAGCAAGAATCGTATGTACCAAAAAAGAGAATTGTAGTTTTCTTTTTCAAGTGAAATTTTCCTTTCATAGAAAGACATTTCTAATTTGTGTTTGCAATGATTTTTAAGGACATTGACTTTTAAAACTATAAGAGAATTTTAGGTTATAAACAAAATGAATCTTTCAGAAGGAGCTTGGCAATACCAAATGACAATGCTGTAATAGAGATAGTGTTCTAACCTCAGGGAATTTAAAGACTAAGATGCTATGGTGAGGGGCAGGGATTGTAGCTCAGTGGTAGAGCACTTACCTAGCATGTGTGAGGCACTGGGTTCGATCCTCAGCAACACATAAAAATAAATAACTCAAAGGTTTTAGTTGTCCATCTACAACTAAAAAAAAAAAAATTTTTTTTTAAACGAACCTACATTGAGTCCCATTTATTGAATAAAAGATCCTAAGTAGAGTCGCTGCTGTTTTATCATACATTTCAGAGCTTAATCCTCATTCACCCAAAATTCCATTATTTAATTTATTATTTATTACTGTTAGTACACATGATCTCTGGAGAAATAAAATATTTATTTTCATTTTCATTTATTTTTGTATCTTTAATTTTTTCTACTTTTTGGTACATTATAATTATACATATTGATATTAGTACATATTTGTACATGCACAAAACATAATAGTACAATTTAGCCAATATCACTCCCCAGCACTTCCCCCACTTCCTTCCTGCTCATTTATTTATTTTAAGATATGGAGTCTCTCTGTATTTCCCAGGCAGGCCTCAAACTCCTAGACTCAAAAAAGTTTCCTGTTTTAGCCTCCCAAGTAGCTAGGAAAGCATGTGCCACTATGCCTAGCAAAATGGCAGTGTTGAACAGAATATGTGTGTGTATCTGTGTGTCTGTGTACACATGTGTATACACACAAATATAAATATATTTTTAAAAAGTGTGTGTGTGGGGGCTGGGGATATAGCTCAGTTGGTAAAGTGCTTGCCTTGCAAGCACAAGGCCCTGGGTTCAATCCCCAGCACTGCAAAAAAAAAAAAAAAAAAAGTGTGTGTGTATGTATAGATATATGTCTATATCTATATCTGCCTATCTATCTATCTATAAATAAAACAGGTATGTGTGAGAGTGGTGCTGGGGTGGAACCCAGGGCCTCATGTATACTACATGAGTACCCTAACTCTGAGCACCACCCCCAGCCCCAAGTGCAGCACTTAGGTCAGGTTTCATATCATTGTTTGTTTGTTACCAGGGATTGAACCTTTGGGCGCTTAGCCGCTGAGCCACATTCCCAGCCCTTTTTATTTTGAGTTTGCTGCTAAGTTGCTGAAGCTGATTTTGAACTTGTGAACCTCCTGCTTCAGCCTCCGAGCAACACTGCACCCAGCCATATCATTGATTTTTGAAAGTTGTAATATGATTCCTTGTCAGTTATTTGTTCATAGACACTAATTCCATAAATCTTTTGATATAACATATAGAACCATTTTAATAGTAAAGTATAAGTTAATTTTTTTTTTCTTACTGGGAATTGAACCCAGGGACACTTAACCACTGAGCTACACCCTAGCCTTTTGAAATTTTTCTTTTGAGACAGTGTCTCACTAAGTTGCTGAGGCTGGCCTGGAGCTTGTGATCCTCCTGCTTTAGCCTCCAAGTAGCTGAGATTATAGGTGTGTGCCACCATGCCAGGCAACTTCTAGTTTCTTTCTCATAACTCAAGGAACGGATCTTTCATAGCTCAGTAGAAAAAAGTGAATGAGTAAATAATACAGCATTTTTATAAGTGTTTATTTTTGTGACAACTTTTAGGTATCAGCATTCTATCAGGTTTACTGTATGGAATGATAGCCCTGAAGAATTTATTCTAAAATGCACTAAAATTTGGGGAATGTTAGAATATTTAATGTTGATCTCAGGGAGTTTAGATTCCTAGCTTCTTGTTTGTCTTATTTATATTTAAATGGAATTTACTTCTGCTTATATTAAAATATTTTAATGCTGCTTACAGCTTTTAGTAATTATTAGTATTACTTGGAAGTTAAGAACATATAGGTATCTTCCTGGATTCAAATCATGTCTGCCATTTACTGTGTATGCCACCTTGAGCAAATTATTACGCACAGCCCTAAATTTCCATATGTGTTAAATGGGAATAATTATAGTACCTATTTTATGTGTTAAGATGAGCATTTTTCAATATTTTAGAAAGTTTGGGGCATAATTTGTTTGTTTTTCAGTACTGGGGAATGAACACAATGTTGTTTTACCACTGAGCTATATCCCCAAGGTTTCTGAACTTGGCATCATCCAGAATGAATCTAACTTCACAATGTTGGGGAAGTTTTACCACGATGGCTTCAGAGTAGACTAACTTTATACTGCACATTTTAAAAAAGACACATTTATTCAGTGTAATGATGAGACTATTACATTTAGCAATCAATAGCATGAGTGGAAAAAAAAAAAAAGGTCTACTTTTTTTTTTTTTTTTTTGTGCGGTGCTGGGGATTGAACCCAGGGCCTTGTGCTTACTCTACCAACTGAGCTATCTCCCCAGCCCCAAGGTCTACATTAAAACCCTTTGTTAAAATGCTTTATACTTTCCACAGAATAGAAACTAAAATAAGTGTTATTCAATTAGTCACAAATACAGTCCTCAAGGTGTTTTGCCCATACATGTGAGTGTTGTCTAAACCACACCTTTATAGCAGCTAGACCCTGCCACCTCTGTGCTTGGCTGAGTTCACAAATCTGTTGTAACGTGAAGCTTCCCTGTCACTTCTCTGGCTCTCCTCTCCTGCTAAGCCTTGTGCCTTCTGCCATTATCATAACTATTGCTGCTGCCAGAATTGCCATAGCCACTTTGGTTTTGTGGTTTGGCAAAGTATTGCCCTGTACCACCATAAAGTCCAGAAAGTTTCCACCCTTCATGGGTCCAAAATCTGATGACTGTTGTAACTGCCAAAATCATTGTAGCTTCCATCACCTCCAAAATTGCTTCTGTCATTACCAAATCCACTGTAGTCATCCCCGCTGCCACCATATCCACCACTACCACAGCTGCCACCAAAGCCACTACAACCATTGAAGTTTCCTCCATGACCAAAATTGTCACTTCCACTAAAACCACCTCCACAACTACCACCAAGGTTTCTAGAACCCCCCCCGCAAAAAAAAAAAAAAAAAAAGACAAAAGTAGGACACACACCATGATGCTCACCTATAATGCCAGGGACTTGAGAGGCTGAAGGAGGAAGATGGTAAGTTTGAGGCCAGCCTCAGCAATTTAGTGAGGCCCTAAGCAACATAATGAGACCCTGTTTCAAAATAAAAAGGGCTGGGGATATAACAGTGGCAAAATGTCCCTGGATTCAATCCCTAGAAAAAAAAAAAAAAAAAAAAAAAAAGTAGATTAATGGACCAGAATGGAGAATATAGACCTATACATATAAAATCAATTAAAATTTTTACATAGGTTCAAAGCAGTTTAGTGGAGAAAGGAGTCTTTTCAACAAATGGTGCTGAAACAACTGGGTATAAGCATATAAAAAAAATTGATCTTTGATTTTTACCTCTACTATATAAAGAATTAGCTCTAAATTGATCATAGAGCTAAATATAAAATCAAAAAATATTTAAAACACTAGAACCAAACAGTGGTATATGCCTGTAATACCAGTGATTTGGGAGGCTGACGCAGAAGGATCAACAGTTAAGGCCCAACTTGGCCACCTAGTAAGACTGTCTCAAAATAAAAAGGGCTAGTGATGTAGCTCAGAGGTAGAATGTGCCATCCTCAGTACCACAAAAAGTAAAAGTAAAATAAATACATAATAAAAATGGCTGGGGTTGTAGCTCAGTAGTAGAGTGCTCCTGGGCTTAATCCCCAGGAACACACACACACACACACACACACACAGATTGCTAAATTTAAGGAAAAACATGTCAATCAATGCATGAGAATTGAGAATCTAGAAGAAACGTCATATCTCTATGGTCAACTTATTTTCAACAAGGCTAACGAGATGTTTCAGTGGGAAAATAATAGGTTTGAAAAAGTGGTGCTGGGGAAATTGGATAGGCAGATGGAAAAGAATGTGCCTTACTTTATTCCAAATACACAATTAACTCCAAATGGATTATAAGCCAATGAGTAAGAGCTAAACATATAAAGATTTGTGAAGAAAATATAGCTATGAAACTTCATTTAAAACAAAAAGGTCAGGCACAGTGGCACATGCCTGTAATCCCAGCGGCTTGGGAGGCTGAAGCAAGAGGATAGCAAGTTCAAAACCAACCTTAGCAATTTAGGAAGACCTTGTCTCAAAATACTGAACAAAGGGCTGGAAATGTTGCTCAATGATTAAATACTCCTGGGTTCAATCCCTGGCACCAAAAAGTATAAATTGTGCACATACAGGGCTGGGGTTGTAGCTCAGTGCCTAGCACTTGTGAGGCACTGGGTTCAATCCTCAGCACCACATAAAAAAAAAAAAAGAAATAAAAGAAAGGTATTGTGTCCATCTACAGCTAAACAAATATTTTTTTAAAAATGCATATATGCTTAACTAGATGCTTCTTGGTCACGAGAAAGGTGGCTCCTAATTCTGGGTTCATGGAAATATAAAAAGCCTAAGCTGAAGACCTTTTTCTAAGAGACTTTATGAATCAGGGTTAGGCTCCTTATTTAAAGATAGAGCCAGTTTTTTGTTAGAGCCCAATTGTACAAAAGTATTAGTTGTTTTTTGTTTCTTTTTTTTTTTTTTAACATTGTCTTATCAAACCACTGTTAAGCAGAAGAAAGCCATGGTAAAAGGAGATAACTGAACTCACTGTTCAAAAGAATGAGAAAAGTTACTTTTTCCTCTCTGTCTGTAGTGATAACCTGGAAGTTACATACTCCAAAGAGGTTATTGACCAGTATATCAAATCAGAATGTAAAAGTGAGCTCTTGCTTTTATTTAAAATTATGTGTTAACATCTGAACATGAATGTTGTTTGTGGTACTTATTTAAGAGATTAATTGAATTGGATCATCATTATGTGATGTCGGGAGCATTGTAATGCAACTATGCCAATAAAATGTAATTTAACTGCCCCAGATATTTTTAAATATTCAGCAACAACAAGAAAAACTTTTCACGTAAGTTTATGCTTTGATTTTTTTCCTTTTTTTTTTTTTTTCTTGTTGTTTGCTTCCTAGGTACTAATTTTAATTTTTATTTGAAAGGGAGCAATGTACAGCTTATTTGTATTCAGTAGTGTATCTCATACATACAGACAAGGCAAGCAGAGATAAGCTGTTTAAATAGTGTTTAATATTGATGGGGGGAGAAAGAAAAAATGTATTACTTAAAAGATATTATACTATATGCATTTTTTTTTTTAATATTTTTTTGTTTTCGGTGGACTCAACCTTTCTTTTATTTTATGTGGTGCTGAGAATCGAACCCAGGGCCTCACACATGCCAGGCAAGTGCTCTACCACTAAGCCACAACCCCAGCCCCACTATATACATTTTCTATACCATTAAATCTTTAAAAGAAATAAAATAAATTTATTCTTGTTAAAAAAAATGCATATATGAATATGTAACTGAATCCTACCAATATGTACAACTAATATGCACCAATTAAAAAAATTGAAAAAGAAAAAAAAATTTCATGGCCTTGAATTTAGTAATGGGTTCTTAGGACTTGAGAAATACAAGTAACAAAAAAACTTAACAAAACAAAAATGAAAACCACTTAGATTAAATTGGACTTAATAAAAAATTTTAGGTCACAGTGATGCAAAGCTAACTAAAACAATTTTCTTCAACTGAAAAACCTTTCAGTTATAACACTAAGTTACATTTGCACCTCTTATTTGGAGACTGAGAAGAGAGGGTTATATTCACTAAAATGTCACAATCTTATAAGCAAAAATAATATGGTATGGCTTAAAACACAATTTAAGAAAATAATTGGCAATCCTATGCTTCTGTTCCCCCCACTACCATCATCATCATCATCATCATCATCATTTTGGCACTGGAAATAGAACTGGGGGATCTTTACCACTGAGCTACATCCCCAGGCCTTTTAAGTTTTTGAGACAGGGACTAACTAAATTGCTGAGACTGGCCTCAAATTTATAATCCTCCTGCCTCAGTTTTCTGAGTTGGTGGGATTACTGATGTGTGCCACCAGGTCGGGCTCCCACTACCATTATTAAGCTATATAAGCTACCACTTGTGAATTTAAAAAAAAAAAAAAAAAAAAAAAATTAGGGCCAGGGATTGTGGCCTGTAATTTCAGCTACACAAGAAGCTAAGGCAGGAGGATCACAAATTCAAGGTCAGCCTGGGCAATTTAGCAAGACCCTGTCTTAAAATAAAAAATGAGAAAGGGCTGGGGGGATAGTAGCTCAGTGGTTAAGTGCCCCTGGGTTCAATCTCCAATACTGAAAGAAAAAAATTTTAATAATACTTTTCTTACTTACGATTTTAGGTAAGACAGATACCCAGGAAAAATAAGACTTATGATTCTAGTTCCTTTTATTTTCTTTTCCAGATTGTCTGTGTCATGAGATTAAGATAAAAAAGACTTTGGATTTATTTGTTTATTTATTGTGGTCAATAATAAAATAGCTGAAATAGGGACTGGTGTGGCTTAGTTTTAGAGCCTTTACCTAATGAGCAAGGCATGAAGCCCTCAGTTCAATCCCTAGCACCACCACCAAAAAAAAAAAAAAAAAATTCTAAATGTAAATGCAAAATGATCATAAGAACTTGTTTTTTTTTTGTGTGTGTGTGTGTGTGGGATAATTTGTGTTTTTAATAAAGCTTTTTCGCCAGGCTTGGTGGCATATACCTGTAATCCCAGTGCCCAGTGGCTAAGGGGGCTCAGGCAGGAGGATCATAAGTGCAAGGCCAGTCTCAGCACATTATTGATGCCCTAAGCAACTTAGTGAGACCCTATCAAAATAAAAAATAAGCATGCCTGTAATCCCAGCAGTTTAGGAGGCTGAGGTAGAAGGATCACAAGTTTGAGGCCAGCCTCAGCAATTCAGCAATGCCCTAAGCAACTTAGTGAGACCCTGTCTCAAAATGAAAAATTAAAAAAGGGCTGGGATATAGCTCAGTGATAAAGTGCCTCTGGGTTCAATCCTCAGTACCAAAAATAAAAAATAAAATAGGGCTGGGGTGTGACTCAGTGGTAAAGTGCCCCTTGGTTCAATTCCCAGTACCAAGAAAAAAAAAAAAAGCTTTCTCTTATTTTCTTTCAGCTTCAAGGTATTGCAGCATGCTGATTGAAGAAGGAGGGTTGCAGCATTTATACAACATCAAAGAACATGAACAGACTGATCCCCATGTTCAACAGATTGCTGTGGCCATTTTGGACAGCTTAGAAAAACACATTGTGCGCCACGGGAGGCCGCCTCCCAGTAAAAAGCAACCTCAGGCTAGACTAAATTAATAGCCATAAATTATTGGATCATTGAACCCACAGGAATTTCCTTGTGATTGGTTCATTGGGAATATCTTGCCCTCTGTGGTGTTTTGGGGGGGTTCTATGACAAGAGTCATAACATGAGTTTGGGATTGATAATGTACACTACTGCCCATGTGAACAGTCTCTAATTTGTCTTGTGATTTTTAACTAATGAGGCAAGAAAGGTCTCTTCCTTCATCATTGCCTTTTAGGAAATTTTCCACATCTTTCAGTGTTTGAACTTACCTGTGCTTGAGATTCTGAAGTTTTATGATAAAATTTGCACGAACCCTTAGGCCAGACTCTTCTGATCTCAGTGTCCCTTCCAATCAATTTGCAGCTTCCCATGAGCTGTTAACCTGATTTCTGGCACTGCTTCAGTTGTAAATTTTATACTGCTTCTGTACAAAATGCCTTTATTCTCTGTGTATCTTTTATAAGATGTCCTTCTTAGTGTGAAAGAATGGAAACCTGAGTTGTCTCCTTTTGGAAGTTACTCACTGTAGCCTGGATGGCCAACAGAAAAATATGTTAGAGGGCTGGGGTTTTATCTCAGTGATAGAGCACTTGCCCAGCATGTGTAAGGCCCTGCGTTCAATCCCTAGTACTGCAAAGACAAAGAAAGAAAGAAAGAAAGAAAGAAAGAAAGAAAGAAAGAAAGAAAGAAAGAAAGAAAGAAAGAAAGAAAGAAAGAAAGAAAGAAAGAAAGAAAGAAAGAAAGAAAGAAAGAAAGAAAGAAAGAAAGAAAGAAAGAAAGAAAAAAAAAAGAAAAAAAAAAAGAAAAAAAAAAAAAAAGAAAGAAAAAAAGAAAGAAAGAAAGAAAGAAAGAAAGAAAGAAAGAAAAAAAGAAAAAAAGAAAGAAAAAAAAAAAAAAGGAAGAGGAATAAAAGAAAGAAAAATAGGGGAAAAAAAACTACTAAGGAAGAATACAGTTTTGGAATTGGGAATTGTTTTCATGGTATAGTTTTTTAAATGGATGAGACTATCCTTCTGGAGACCTTCTGTCTTGAGGCAGTGAGCAGAAGCTGGTTTTCCATATTTGTGGCTGGAAACATGGACTGCTACTTCCTGCACAGACTGCAGGTTACTCTCTACAAATATTTCCCCAAGTATCTCAGTATAAGACAGCATTCTGTGTTTAAACCTAACTGTCTAATTCTCCATTATGTCATAATGTTGTGAAAATGTGAACTTTTAACAAATTGTCTCTGGTTAAACTAGCCATTCTTTTCCCTCTATTTCAATGGCATTTTTGTTCAGTGGAATAGTGACTACTCATGGTGTTGACATACTCTGTTAAATTATAATTGACAACAGTAAATTTTGCCACAAAAAGTTTAATTTGGGCTAGGGTGTAGCTCAGTGGTAGAGTGCTATTTAGTTTGTGCAAGGCCCTGGGTTTAATGCCCCCTAAAAAGTTAAATTTTCTTTTGTTCAAATATATGTCTTCTTAATGTGTACATGTTGGAGAAAAATGTCCACATCTCACTGCCAAAAATGCAAGAGAATTAGATTATTGTTAAATGTTTAGATACAATGATTATAGTTGCTGTGGATAAAAGGAAATATTTTTGATGAATTATTTTTAGACAATTGCCCTTTCCTTAAGAGACTTGACACAGTATAGTAAAGAATCAATTATCATGATATCAATAACTGCACTTAGGAGGCAACAAGTCACATGAAAACATAAATTCCATTTAAATTTTTACTTTGTAAATAAGGTTCACCTGCAATCTCAGATTACTACATTTTTTTCATAGGTGGACAAAATGTTTTCAGTAGAGATTTTAAATGGAATGTTTAAATTACAGTTGTTTTTTCTCAAAAGCATCTTAGTTTAGAAGTAAACTGGTTTGATAATATGCAGGTAACATTTTTGACACACACATTTATCCCATTATCACAATAATCAGTTTTCAGTGTTTTTAAGTTCCTTCATGAGTATGAAAACTGAGTTACATTAAAAGAAAACAAATATTTAGAACCATTAAAAGCATATTAAATTGTGTTTTAATTCTAACTTAATTGGCTTAAAGGAATTTTTACAGATATAAGATGGATTTTTACAGATAATTTCAGAGAAAATGGAAAATTCTTTTAAATTTCCTTTCCCTTTTTTCTTCTCTCCTTCATCCTCATTATTATTATTTTTATTTTATACTGGGGATTGAACTCATGGGTGTTTTTACCATGGAGGTATATCCTAGCTCTTTTTATTTTTCACTTTGAGACAGGGTTTTGCTAAGTTGCTTAGGACCTCTCTAGTTTACTGAGACTGACCTTGACTTTGGGCCAAGGGATCCTACTGCCTCAGCCTCCCCAGTCACCAGAATTATAGACATGACCTCCACACTTTGTCTCCCTTTTTTATTAGTTTCTTAAGGCAAAATTCAGAAAATAGGATGGCCTACAATAACTTGAAAGTTGCTAGCTCTGTTGACAATTTTCAAGTCTGTTTTGTGTAGTGAAGGGATATCCTATTCGAGAAATTTGTCTTCACATTTTTTTAAATTCATTTTTATTGTAAACAAATGGGATACATCTTGTTTCTCTGTTTGTACATGAAGTAGAGGCATACCATTTGTGTAATCATACATTTACCTAGGGTAATAGTTTTTGCTTCATTCTGTTATTTTTTTTTTCTCCCCCCTACCCCTCTTATCCCTCTATAGAGTTCCTCCTTCCTCCATTCTTGCGCCCTTCCCACCCCCTTCACCTTTGTTTTACACTGTTCAAGGCAACTGTGTATGTTCCCTGTTAGGCTATTGCTAGGTTTTTGTCTTCCTAAAAATGTACAGAAAATAGTAAATCCCTTCTTTATTCAGAATAAATATGAAGACTCAAAAAAATATTTAAAGTTAAATTTACTATTTTGAGTATCTATAATGGCCAGATCTGAGTCTTAAAAGCAAAACAAGCACATCTCAAATGTATAAAAAATTTGGTGCCTTTCTGTTAGAATGGTTCTTAAAATTGTGTTTATAATTAAGGCATAGAATTAACTGTAAGATCTTGAATCTGGTTGAAATATAATGGTTGTATATATTGAAATTATGAGATATAACTGACCAGTCTCTACAATTAGTATCTGAGGCTTCTTTTTTGCAGCTGTAGACTAGAATGTACCAGTACTTGGTACCTTCAAAGTTTACCTTTTGGTGGCTTAGAGGTGCTGTTCCAAGCACAGCTTAGACTAGAGTTGAACACTCAAATCATTAGTATTCTTAGATATTATTAAACATCACTAGATCAGTTCACAAGCAACAGCAAGGTTTGGATCTACTAAAGGAAATGGAATTAGATTTTTTAGATTATAACGGTATGTGTGGGTGTCATTGAGTAAGACAAGAACAGAGTAGAACAGATATAATTAAGGCATCTTATTCTTTGCATCAAGTTGTGCTATAGTCTTTATATTCTAAAAACATTTCTTTTGGGTTGAGGGTATAGCTCAGCTCAATAGTTTTAGCATACACAAGGCCCTGGGGTTCAGACCCTAGCACCAAAAAGAAAAGAGTATTAATTTTTTTTTCTTTTTGTAGTTAAAAAAGAAGCATAAATCAGTACTAACGGGGGTTATTTATACTCTAACCCCGCATGCAATGGCTACTGATCTAGGTTGAGGATTTTTAGAAAGCGTATCAGACCCACAATTCCTGGAGTTGACCATGAATATTGCTGCTTATCATCCCTGGACAGAAATGCCATTACTAGAAGTGGATTTCCCAAAGTGGGAGTGAATAAGGTTACTATGGGAGTTTGCTTTTATGATATCTTTTATTTTCAAACTTCTGAAAATTCAAAGATTCATATTAAAACTATTAATCCTATATATCCAGTTTAAGAAGTTGTTCTTACACATGAGTCCTTTTGTGTTGACCTATTTTTCCCCTAGGCACTTTAGTTTGGCTGCATTTTTATTATGCTATGTATGTATCAAAGTATCATTGGGCCATCTTCCATCCCCTTTGAGCAAATCTTAATGAAAACATTTTATGTGCCAAATTGGGGTAAATTAATGAACCACAAGTTTGGCCTAGTATTTTTATTTTTTGTTTCATTTTGTTTCATTGGGCTTAGTGTTTTAAAATGCATTACCCCCAAAAAACACTGTGAAGTGGTGCTCAAGGAACAGAGGTAGCAGAAATGTACTGTTTTATATATGTTAAAATGCACCCCTCTCCTGCCCTCTAATGGTATGTTTACATATTTGTTTTTTGTACAACTTTAAAAGGGGTATAAACAGTATTATTTAATTGAAGGCTTAAGTTAAAGACAGTGTCATATTGTCAGCTGATATGGGCTTTTCCAATTTTATCTGTTATGTTATTTATTGGGGGACTTTGTACATCTATGGCTTCAAAATTGCTCTAAAAAAGCTTTCAGAGAGGTTTGCAAACTTTTGGTTTCCCTCTTAAATCCACTGTAGCAGTTTTGAATGATTATGGATACAGAATGCTAGACTTTACCATTTGCTGTGTGTTCACATTTTTTAAAAAAAAATTTTTTTTGGTTGTACATGGACACGATGATACCTTTATTTTATTTTTATGTGGTGCTTAGGATCAAACCCAGTGCCTCACACATACTAGGCAGACACTCTACCACTGAGCTACAACCCCAGCTCATGTGTTCACATTTTTAATTTTCAGTGTTATCTATTTATTTTAGGAATAATGTAAAGTCAACTTTGGTGATGAAAATAGCAGTATGATAGGAAAATTTGCAGATTGGGCTTCAAATGAGTGATTGCTTTACCTTACTTAGTATTACATAGACTTTGCATGACATGGTATACTCCTAATTATGCATTCTTTGGTTTCCAAATCAGTCTTAACCCATGACACTTTTATGTTAACTGGCTAGTGGCCTAAGAAGGAACTTATTCTAAGAAAGAACTGATTCTGCCTGTTTGTCCCCTGCCCCGCTTTTTTTTAGTAAATCATGCAAAGATCAGTGCTGTTTCTCATTACCCTGAATGAAGTAAAAGCTCTCTTGGACAGCACAGCCTAACTTTAAAGCCAGACAGGAAACTAGTGTGATGGTAGCACCCACCTGTGATCCCAGTAACTCTGGAGGCCGAAGCAGGAGGATTGCAAGTTCAAGACCAGCATCAGTAGTTTAGTAAGATCCTGTTTCAAAGTGAAAAATAAAAAGGACTGGGGATGTAGCCTAGTGGTAAAGAACTCCTGAGTTCAACTCCCAGTGCTGAGGGAAAAAAAATTCAGAGCTGGGCATGGTGGTGCACTTCCATAGTCACAGCTACTCTGGAAACTGAGGTGGGAGAATTAGCTTGAGCCTACGAATTGGAGACCAGCTTGGGCAACATTGAGACCCCATCTCATAAAAACATTTTTTTAAAAAAATCCAAATTTATCAAAATTATGGGAAGTAAAAAATCTAGTTCATTAATAGTCTGATTAATTTGGGGCTTACTTAGGGCAAAACTGTTCAAATTGGGTTCTTGTATATTTAATCAGCTTTGAACCAAGAAGGCACTTAGCTAGTGGAAGCTGAGATGCTTTCATAAAAGGAAATTATTGAGAGCATTTTCCCTCTAAAAATAAGAGACTGTTATGTGAAGATTAATACTCAGATATATCTGCAAGAATACAATTTTTAAAAATCCCTGATTTATATAGGATTTCTTCTGTCAAATCCTCACTGACTTATATGAGAAAAGCTATCTTTTGCTTGAATTCTGAAGGAACAATTCAGCTCCTTTCAAAGGATATGAAAAATTGATTGGAAAGTGTAATGTGTGTACATTTTAAAGACTCTCAATTATCTGGATTGGAGGCATTGTTTTCATTATGGCCAGATGAATGGGAGTATTCTGTATATGAATCATGCTATATTTTAAATCAGGACATCGCTTAAGTATTAATGTGTGTACAGATTTTTGTTTTGGATTTTTTTTCTTGCCTAAATAAATGTTAAGCAGATTTTATGTAATGTGTGTCTTGTCTATTTTGGTTCTGGTCATTTGCTTTAAAATTAAATATTAATGTGCCTGGATGTGGTAGCACACACCTGTAATTCCAGCATCAAGAAGCTGAGGAAAGAGGATCCCAAGTTTGAGGCCAACTCAGCAGTTTAGTGAGGACCTAAGCAATTTAGTAAGACACTGTCTCAAAGAATAAAAAGGATTGGGATGGGACTCAGCACCCTGAGTTTAATCCCCATACCAAAATATAAAATAAAATAAATAAAGTAATGTTAATGCAAGCTTTGGGTTCTGGGCTCCTTAATCATCTACTTGCAGCAGCTGCTTTCTGAAAAGGCCTTAGTTTGCCAGGTATGTGCCACTGCCAGGCATGGTGGCCTGTAATCCCAGCAACTGGGGAAACTGAGGCAGGAGGATAATAAATTCAAAGCCAGCCTCAGCAATTTAGGAACACCCTAATTAGTTTAGCAAGACCCTGTCTCAAAATAAAAAATGAAAAAGGACTGGGGATGTGACTGTGGTTAAGTGCCTTTAGGTTCAATCCATAGTACTAAGAAATAAAAAAAAATTAAAAATTAAGGGAGAAGAATAAATGTTAAATATTATTTAACAGTATATTCCAAACCCAGTTCACAGTGCTTAATCCAAACTGGACACCTATTGAACAATCCAAGATCATTCAGTAATACCTGGGTTCACCTTCAGGCAAATATTGAGATAATTGGTATAATACAGATTGCTGAGTGCAGTGGCGCATGCCTGTAATTCTAGTGACTCGGAAGGCTGAGGCAGGAGGATTGTAAGTTCAAGACCAGCCTCAGCAATTTAGGGGAGCCATAAACTACTTAGTGAGACCCTGTCTCAAAAAATAGAAAGGACTGAGGATGTGGCTCAGTGGTTAAGCGCCTCTGTGTTCAATCCCCGGTAGCAAAAACAAAAAACAACTATCTATATAGGGGGAAAGAGAGATTGTTTAAGTGCATTTAGTGAGGGGGATTACCAAAAATACAAAGTATTTGTGATTTTAGTTTCAGAACTTTTGAGTTAAAGAAGATAATTCTTAGGTAAATTGATTGCTTAAATCACAGGTCATTGTAGCAACAGACTGCACTCCCATTCTTATTTCCATACAGTGGGTCCCATCCACCATTTTATAATAGGATAACCTGATATTTCTTAGATCTCTGACAGAATGTGATTAAGCATCAAATATATGCTACAGGAAAAAAAGAACATGCAACGAGGAAGTGACTCAGTTGGTAGAGTGCTTGCCTTGTAAGCACAAGGCCCTGGGTTCAATTCCCCAGTACCACAAAAAAAAAAAAAAGAATGACATTATAGGAGCTGAAGAAATAGCTCATTTGGAGAGTGGTACCCTAGCGCTCAAGGGCTACGGTTTGAGTCCCCAGCGCCTCCCAGGAAAAAAAATGACATTATAGCCAGGCACAGTGGTGCATGCCTGTAATCCCAGCACCTTGGGAGGCTGAGACAGGAGGATTGCAAGTTCAAAGTTAGCCTCAGCAATGGTGAGGTGCTAAGCAACTCAGTGACACCCTGTCTCTAAATAAAATACAAAACAGGGCTGGAAATGTGGCTCAATGGTAAAGTGCCTCTGAGTTCAATCCCCAGTACCAAAAAAAAAAAAAAAAAAAAAAAAAAAAAAGAATGACATAGAGCAGCATCACTATTTAGATACTGCTTATATACAATTGGCAATAAAAAGTCACTACAGATACTACTGCTTCACTAATAAACCAAGTGAGATTATATGTGTTAGGGTGATTGTAGAGCTCATTATTTGTTTCTGTTTTGCAGCACTGGGGATTGAACCCATGGGCACTCTACCACTGAGCTATGTTCCCAACCCTTTTTAAAATTCTTTGTCTTGAGATAGGAGTCTCACTAAATTATCCAGGCTGTCTTCAAACTTGTAATCCTTCTGCTTCAGCCTCTCAAGTAGTTGGGATCACAGGCATGAGCCACTGCTCTGGCATCTTTGGCTGTATTTTAACCAATCAAGCTGAGCTTAGTGGGGCACATCTGCCATTTCAGCCACTCGGGAGGCTGAGGCAGGAGGATTGCAAGTTCAAGGCCAGCTTCAGCAATTTAGGAAGACCTTGCCTAAAAAATAAATAAATAAAAAGGGGGGGTTTTCGAGATGGCGGAATAGAGGAGGTCACTTTTTTGACTGCTCTGTGGAGTGAAACCAAGAAAGAGCAGCTTCTCAGCAAGGAAGGTGAGTGAACAAAAAAAGTTGGGGGAATTTACTGGAATTTAAAACTGGATATTCAAAGCAGATCAGGGACTCAGCCTGACTAATCACTCCCTGCCTCTGGGGCCCTCACATCGACTGACTGCTCCCCGCCACCAGGACCCCCATACTGAGTGATTGCACCCCGCCTCCAGGAACCCGCAACCAGACTGACCACACCCCACCTCTAGGACCCCTGCCCGACCAACTGCACCCCACCCCCAGGACCTCCAGCCGACCATTCCCACACCCTGAGCTGCAGCTCCACATTTGCCAACACACTTGGAAGCCAGAGCAGCCATCTTGGATAATCTTGGAAGCCATATCTCTCATCTTTAGGTGGGGCAAATCTCATCCTGAGCTGCCTGCTAGAGACTTGAAGCTCATTGTCACTTACCTCTCATGCATCAGGCTACTGAAGACTGGGAGGTTTGAATACTATATGACTGTTATAGTGTAGATTTTCTTATTTCTTCTCATTGAAAAATTTTAAGTTTTTATTTCTTTACTTTTCTCACTCTCTTTTCCTTTTGTTTACCTGTTCCCTCAGAGTCTCTTTCTCCCTTTTTGCATGCTAACAACCAACTTCATTTGATTACGCTATCACTCTTTCTATGATCTAGAACTTCTATATATTATTTTCTTATTCCATTAACAGCTACATCCTACACCCCTCCCCATCTTCTTTGTCCTCCATTAGAAACTGCAGACCTTATTGCAAATCTATTTGTTATACTGAAGATAATAATTGAATTCATTCTGTTTATTATGACAACATCGCTAATATACTCATAAGGGCTATTTGGTTTAGGGTTGCATATTGTCTGAACTGGGCATGGCTAATATTGATCTCCCCCTTAAAGAAAAGGTTTGGAAACCTATAGGGTCACCATAAGCCTATAGGGGGGAAACTGCAATACCCCAGATCTGCACTGCTAGAGGGGAAGATACATGAACAACATGAAAAAACAAGGGAAGAAAATGATCCAAACAAATCTAGATTATATATTAATAGAATCCAATGACAGTATGGTAGAAGAAATGTCAGAAAAGGACTTCAGATTATACATGATTAAGATGATTCGTGAAGCAAAGGATGAGATAAGAGAGAAAATGCAGGCAATGAATGATAATATCAAAAAGCTGAAAGAGCACCTGCAGGAAGCAAAAGATCATTTCAACAAAGAGAGATTCTAGAAAAAAAAAACAAAAACAAAACAACAACAAAAAAAACAGGAATCCTTGAAATGAAGGAAACAATAAACCAAATAAAAAACTCAATGGAAAGCATCACCAACAGACTAGACTACTCGGAAGACAGAACCTCAGACAATGAAGACAAAATATTTAAACTTGAAAATACAGTTGCCCAAACAGAGAAGATGGTAAGAAATCATGAACAGAATGTCCAAGAATTGTGGGACTTCATAAAAAGACCAAATTTAAGAATTATTGGGATTGAAGAAGGCACAGACATACAAACCAAAGGAATGAACAACCTATTCAATGAAATAATCTCAGAAAATTTCCCAAACCTGAAGAATGAAATGGAAAATCAAATACAAGAGGCTTACAGAACACCAAATGCACAAAATCACAACAGATCTACACCAAGGCACATTATAATGAAAATGCCTAACATACAAAATAAAGATAGGATTTTGAAGGCTGCGAGAGAAAAGTATCAGATTACGTATAAGGGGAAACCAATATGGATATCAGCAGATTTCTCAGCCCAGACTTTAAAAGATGGAAAGGCCTGGAACAACGTATTTCAAGCTCTGAAAGAACATGGTTGCCAACCAAGAATTCTATACCCAGCAAAACTAACCTTCAGATTTGAGGATGAAAATAAAATTCTTCCATGATAAACAAAAGTTAAAAGAAATTACAAATAGAAAGCCTGTGCTACAGAATATTCTCAAAAAATATTCCATGAGGAGGAAATGAAAAACAACAATGTAGTTCAGCAAATGGAGGAACTATCTTAGAGAAAAACCATTCAAAGGAGAAATCAAGTCAAGTTAAAAACCAAAAATAAGCCAAATGACTGGGAATACAAATCATTTTTCAATAATAACCCTGAATGTTAATGGCCTAAACTCATCAATCAAAAGACATAGACTGGCAGAATGGATTAAAATGAAAGACCCAACAATATGCTGCCTGCAAGACACTCATCTCATAGAAAAAGACATCCACAGACTAAAGGTGAAAGGATGGGAAAAAAATTACCATGCACCCAGACTCAGTAAAAAAGCAGGGGTTTTCATCCTTATTTCAGATAAAGTGGACTTCAAGCCAAAGTTAGTCAGAAGGGATAAAGAAGGACATTTCATACTGCTTAAGGGAACCATAAATCAGGAAGACATAATGATAGTAAATATTTATGCCGCAAACAATGGTGCATCGATTTACATCAAACAAATCCTTCTCAATTCCAGTAATCAAATAGACCACAATACAATAATTCTGGGTAACTTTAACACACCACTGTCACCACAGGATACATCTTCCAAACAAAAACTAAACAAAGAAACCATAGAACTCAATAACACAATCAATAACTTAGACTTAACAGACATATATAAAATAGTCCAGGGGCTGTGGAGATAGCTCAGTTGGTAGAGTGCTTGCCTTGTAAGCACAAGGCCCTGGGTTCAATCCCCAGCACCCCCCAAAAAATAAAATAGTCCACCCATTAATGAGTAAATTCACTTTCTTCTCAGCAGCACATGGAACCTTCTCAAAAATAGACCATATGTTATGCCACAAAGCAGCCCTTAGGAAATGCAAAAAAATAGAGATACTGCCTTGTGTTCTATCAGATCATAATGGACTGAGAGTAGAAATCAATGACAAAATAAAAAACAGAAATTACTCCAACACCTGGAGACTAAATAATATGCTATTGAATGAAACATGGATAACAGAAAACATCAGGGAAAAAGATTAAAAAATTCTTAGAGGTCAATGAGAATGACGATACAACATATCAAAAATCTCTGGGACACTATGAAAGCGGTACTAAGAGGAAAATTCATTGTATGGAGCGCATTCCAGAAAGAATGAAAAGTCAACAACTAAATGACCTAACATTACAGCTCAAAGCCCTAGAAAAAAGAACAGAACAACACCAAAAGTAGAAGACAGGAAATAATTAAAATCAGAGCTGAAATCAATGAAATTGAAACAAAAGAAACTATTCAAAAAATTGACAAAACAAAAAGTTGGTTCTTTGAGAAAGTAAACAAAATAGACAAACCCTTAGCCATACTAACAAAGAGAAGAAGAGAGAAAACTCGAATTACTAAAAGTAGTGATGAAAAAAGAAATATCATGACAGACACCACTGAAATACATAACATAATGAGAAGCTACTTTGAAAATCTATATTCCAACAAAATAGAAAACACCAAAGACATTGACAAATTTCTAGAGACAGGCTCCTCCCAAGCTGAACCAGGAGGACATACACAATTTAAACAGATCAATATCAAGCAATGAAATAGAAGAAGCCTTCAAAAGCCTACCAACCAAGAAAAGTCCAGGACCAAATGGATTGTCAGCCGAGTTCTACAAGACCGTCAAAGAAGATCTCATTCCAATGTTTCTCAAAGTATTCCAGGAAATAGAAAAGGAGGGTGTTAGGGGCTGCTGCCCTGAGGGCCCGCAGTGGCGGTAAGCCTCACCCAAAAGATGGCGCCAAGCAGAAAACAAGAAGTGCCTACCATTGGCTGACAGGTATCTTCCGAGTCTGTGCATAGCTCGTGATCAGCTCATGTCCTCAGTAACTGTTACTAAGTGTCCACGAGACAAATGCCTGACCCACTATATAATTGGCTAATACACCCTATAAAGCTAGCATACACAGTCCCAAGGAAGAAAGAAGAACCAGGCACTCGGCTCAGAGCTCTTCCATCAAAATAAAGACCTTAAAACTCCATTTGAGAGCCGAGTCTTCATTGTACTCACTGGACGAGACAGGAGGGTACCCTACCAAACTCATTCTATGAAGCTAATATCACCCTCATACCAAACCAGGCAAAGACACATCAAGGAAAGAAAATTTTAGACCAATATCCTTGATGAATATAGACACAAAGATCCTCAACCAAATACTGGCAAACTGTATCCAAAAACATATCAAGAAGATAGTGCACCATGATCAAGTGGGGTTCATCCCAGGAATGTTGGTTCAACATCCGTAAATCAATAAATGTAATTCATCATGTCAATAGACTTAAGGATAAGAATCATATGGTTATTTCAATTGACGCAGAAAAGTGTTCAACAAAATACAACATCCACTTCATGCTAAAAACACTAGAAAAAATAGGAATAGTAGGAACATATCTGAACATTGTAAAGGCTATTTATGCTAAGCCCACAGCCAACATCATTCTTAATGGAGAAAAACTGAAAGCAATCCCTTTAAAAACAGAAACAAGATAGGGATGCCCTCTTTTGCCACTTCTATTCAACATCGTCCTTGAAATACTAGCCAGAGCAATTAGGCAGACTAAAGAAATTAAAGGAATACGATCAGGGAAAGAGGAACTCAAGCTGTCACTATTTGCTGATGACATGATTCTCTATTTAGAGGATCCAAAAAACTCCTCCAGAAAACTTTCTAGACCTCATCAATGAATTCAGTGAAATAGCAGGATATAAAATTGACACACATAAATCTAAAGTATTTTTACACATAAGCGATGAAACATCTGAAAGGGAAATGAGGAGAACAACTCCATTTGCAATAGCTTCAAAAAAATAAAATAAAATACTTGGGAATCAATCTAACCAAAGAGGTGAAAGATTTCTACAATGAAAACTACAAAACACTGAAGAAAGAAATTGAAGAAGACCTTAGAAGATGGAAAGATCTCCCATGTTCTTGGATAGGCAGAATTAATATTATCAAAATGGCCATACTTCCAAAGGCACTATACAGATTTAATGCAATTCTGATTAAAATCCCAAAGACATTTCTCATAGAAACAGAAAAAGCAATCATGAAATTCATCTGGAAGAACAAAAGACCCAGAATAGCCAAAGCAATCCTGGGCAGGAAGAGTGATGCAGGAGATATCATTATACTAGACCTTAAACTCTACTATAGAGCAATAGTAACAAAAACAGCATGGTACTGGCACCAAAATAGACAGGTAGATCAATGGTACAGGATAGAAGACACGGGGACATACCCACATAAGTACAGCAACCTCATGCCAAAAACTTACAATGGAGAATAGATAGCCTCTTCAACAAATGGTGCTGGTAAAACTGGAAATCCATATGCAGTACAATGAAATTAAACCCCTATCTCACTCCCTGTACAAAACTCAGCTCAAAATGGATCAAGGATCTAGTAATTAGACCTGAGACCCTTCACCAAATAGAAGAAGAAGTAGGCCCAAATCTCCATCACTTTGGCTTAGGACCAGACTTCCTTAAGAAGACCACCATAGTGCAAGAAATAAAAGCAAGAATCAATAAATGGAATAGAGTCAAACTAAAAAGTTTTTTTGTCAGCATAGGAAATGATCAATAATGTGAAAAGAGAGCCTATAGAGTGGGATAAAATCTTTTCCACACCTTTCAGATAGAGCACTCATCTCCAAAGTTTATAAAGAACTTAAAAAACTTTACACCCAAAATACAAAGAACCCAATCAATAAATGGGCTAAGGAAATGGGCAGACACATCACAGAAGATATATAGGTGATCAACAAATAAATGAAAAAGTGCTCATCATCCCTAGTAATTAGAGAAATGCAAATTAAAATCACCCTAAGATTTCATCTAACTCCAATTAGAATGGCTGTTATTAAGAAGACAAGCAATTGGGCTGGGGAGATAGCTCAGCTGGTAAAGTGCTTGCCTCAAAATCACAAGGCCCTGAGTTTGATCCCCAGTACAGCAAAAAAAAAAAAAAAAAAAAAAAAAAAAAAAAAAAAAAAGACAAGCAATAATAAGTGTTGGCATGGATGTGGGGAGAAAGAAACACTTGTACATTGCTGGTGGAGTTGCAAATTGGTACAGCCACTCTCAAAAGCAGTATGGAGATTCCTCAGAAAATTTGGAATGTACCCTCCATTTGCCCCAGCTATCCCACTCCTCAGTCTATACCCAAAAGACTTAAAATCAGCATACTACAGTGATGCAGCCACATCAATGTTCGTAGCTGCTCAATTCACAATAGCTAAATTGTGGAACCAACCGAGATGCCCTTCAATTGACAAATGGATAAAGAAACTGTGGTATATATACACTATGGAATATTACTCAGTCATAAAGAATAGTAAAATTATGGCATTTGCTGGTAAGTGGATGAAGTTGGAAAATATCATGCTAAGTGAAATAGGGCAAGCCCAGAAAACCAAAGGCTGAATGTTTTCTCTGATAAGTGCATGACAATATATAATTGAGGGGCGGGGAATGGGTGGGCAAGAGAAGAATGAAGGAACTTTGGATGGTGTAGAGGAAAAAGGGGTGGGTTGGGGTGGGGTATGGAAAGATAGTAGAATGAAACAGACAGTATTACCCTATGTATATGTATGATTACATGAATGGTGTGAATCTACATTGTGTAGAACCATAGAAATGAAAAGTTGTACCTCATTTGTGTACAATGAATCAAAATGTGTCTGTAAAAATAAAAAATATTTTAATTAAAAAAAAGATATTGAATTGACAAAAAAGAAGTTATAGATGTTAAAAATATGATTGATAATTTAGACTTAACAGAAATATAGAATATTTCATCCATCAATGACTGATTTCACTTTCTTAACAGCACACAGATCCTTCTCTAATATAGATCATATTATGAAAGTTATTACATATGTTGGCATGCAATTCTAATATTACCTTAATATTTTTTTAGCATCTATAGGTTTATTTTGATAGTTCCCTTTCCGTTGCTATTAATTTTTGTGTTCTTGCTTTTTTCTTGATTAGACTTGTTTGATTTTTATAAAATTCAGAATTATTTTTTCTCTATTTCATATATTTCTGCTCCAACTGGTATTTTTTCCTTCCTACTACATAATCTGAAAGTAATTTGATTATTATTCTAGCTTCTTTCTGATACAAATACTTTGTTATAAATGTTAATCTAGTACTGTTTTATTCCAGAGATCCTGATATTTTAAGCTTTTCGCTTATTATCACTTTTATCATCAAAACACTTTATATTTACTTTTCTTGTGCTTTCTGCCTTGATCTGAGATATTTATTAGTGTGCTATTTATTTTTAAAACAGTTGACATGTGGGGATGGGGTTCTATGTATCTTAAGGTGATTGATGTCAAATGTAGTAATTCATGCAGGAAACTGTATGATATCAAATTTTAAAAAAAGTAATAGAAATGCTTTTTATATTGATTGGTTACATACATGTCAAAACTCAGATTGCATATTTCAAATATGTGCATTTTATTGTACTTCAATTTTACTTCAATAAAGCTATTGGAAAAAAACTAAAATAAAAATGGATGTGACTCAGTACTTAAGGGTCCTGAGTTCAAGCTCTGGTATAATAAACTAAAACCAAAATCGAATAATTTGTTGATCTGAATTGTATACAGCCATCACATTTTAAAAAAAGACAAAAGAGAAGCTGAGGGTAGTGATGCACATCCGTAATCCCAGCTACATGGGAAAGTGAGGCAGTGCAAGTTCGAGGCTACCTTGGATAACTCAGTGAGATCCTGTCTCAAAATAAAAAGAACGGCTGGGGATGCTGGGCAAGGCGGCCCTTGCCTGTAATCCCAGTGGCTCCGGAGGATGAGACAGGAAGATCCTGAATTCAAAGACAGCCTCAGCAACCTCGAGGTGTTAAGCAACTCGGTGAGACCCTGTCTCTAAAAACAATACAAAATAGGACTGGGGATGTGGCTCAGTGGTTGAGTGCCCCTGAGTTCAATCCCAGGTATCCAATAAAACAAAACAAAACAAAACTGCTGGAGATGTAGGTCAATACTAGAGAGCAGCAGGGATTAATCCCCAGTACCAAAAAGAAAAAGACAAAAGAAAGGAGGTTGAGTGGTAGGGTTCAAGCTTAGCTTTTTTCAGGCCCTGGAAACACCAGCACCGAAACAAAGAAGAAGAAAAAGAAAAAAAAATTCCTCATTCTTCTTCCCACACTTTCAGTTTTGTTTTTTTATGTTGACCTACCTGGTGACAATCTTCCTTTCTTCTCCTTTACCTTTCTAGTTCCTATTCCCATACTCAGTCTGCATCACAAAAATACAATGGACTGATCTGTCTGCATAACTTCTCAAACTGAGGAGGGGAATGGCAGAAACCATATGGAATCACTTGAATCATTTTGTCTCATAATTTAAGATTCTAATGCAATCTCTAAACTCAGTCTCTTTTTGGGGGAAAGGTGCTGGGGATCAAACCCAGGGCCTTATGCTCTACTGCCTGAACCATCTCCCCAGCCCCCTAAACTCAGTCTTTATGTAGTTTCAAGTCTATGAAAGGGGAGGTCATAGGATGGGAGTAACCATAAGAACTTTCAGCTTCCATAAGCCCACCTTTGGATCAGGGTTGGACACATGGCACCCCTGATGAGATGTTGCAGGTGAATGGCTTCGGTGCATACAGCAGGATAGCTATTTAAAGTCATTTTGCAATGGCACAGTCAAGCACAGCCTCTGAAGAATGTCTTTTCAGACTGGGATATGAATCTAAGAGCTAAGAAAACACAACAGTGAATCTTGGCTCTTCCATCACATTACATTTATACTTGTTATAAAAGGAACTGTTTACAGCCACGTCTCTAGAACATGATTATCATATTTGAATATGGAAAATAAGGGTTACTTAACATATTTTCTGATTAATCATGGATCTCATCAATTCAGTCTTTTTTTTTTGAAACATAGATATGAAAATTGCTTTTATTTTACATGCTAAGAGTAGAAATATGACCCCTATGCAATGCAAGATTTGCAATGAAGCTGAAAATGGACAAGATATTGGCATTCCCATCTATTATAACTGGGCCAGAACTTCAGTTACCAACTGAAAAAATAAATAAGAGGTCAGCAGGCATTTGCCCTCCACCCTGAGTGCATTCCACAGTAAAAACTATGTGCGGGGCTGGGGTTGTGGCTCTGTGGCTGGCGCTTGCCTAGCATGTGTGGGGCACTGTATTCAATCCAAAGCACCACATAAAAATAAATAAAATAAAGGAAAAACAAAACAAAACCGTGTGCAAATGACCTAAAGGTGTAATGCCTCATGGTTTAGAATTCATAGTTACACAATTAAAAAAGATTCGATTGGGCCATGGCAGTATGTCCTTGAAATTGAAGCCCATTGTAGGACAATGGCTCAAGGAAGAAGGAAATCACATTTGGACCAAAAGAAACTGTATAAAATTTCATATTTTTCAAGATCAGCAACTAGTGCTGTAAGGCCCCCAAAAAGGAAACCCCAACTCTGTCCCATGGATGGACGGCAACCCCAATCAACCGCAGGAGGCGTCACTTGATGCAAACCGCAAGAGGTGTTTATTCCAGCGCGCTGGGACCAACTCCAGGAGTCGAGTCCCTAGCAGAAAATCTTGTAGGTTTATAAAGGCAGAAACCATACATCGGGAGGGGTCACACATGAAAGGGAAAAGGGGGGACAAAGCTGCCGGGAAATTTCAAAGGGGGGTCTGGGTTTGCTGATAACATACAACATGTTTCACAATGTTTTACAATAGGGCGTAGATTCTGGTCAATAGTTTCTGGTAATCATTGTGTTTGATCACTATCTGGCTATCTGGCTCAATTTACCCTTTTATTCTCTGGGGCTGTTTCTTGGAACAGCTTTAAGGGCTTTGTTCCCATTCCTGGGAGGGTGACCTTAGGGAGTTGAGATGACTGGGAGGGTGACCTTAGGGAGTTAAGATAACTGGGAGGGTGACCTCAGACATCTTAAAAAAATGTCCATTCTTTCATTTCCCCATTTTCTTTTCTGGTAAGTTCTAATCATGGAACTTCTGTCTCTATATACTCTTCTCCAAAGCTATTTCCTTGGCGGAGGGACTGGTATTGTTGCCTGAGCATTAGTACCTGTACAGCACTTATTCTTTCCCTGATGAAGGTGACTAGGTGATTTCGGGCAGGCAAGAGCCGAGGGGGCGGGCCACCAATTAGCAGTCCCTTGTTTGCAGTCCTTGATAAACAGTCCTTGATAAAGGCAGGTAAATTTGGTAATCAATGGCCTCCAGAGATCCTTGACATTCCATTCTTCCAGGGGCAGTCTCCAACTTGCAGAGGCAGATGACCTCATGGCTTCATTTCCTCGATTTGACCCGATCCCCTATTTCTACACTAACTACCTATTCCCAATTCTGGCTTCATTCCCCCCTTTAGCTTTAGGAACCCATAACTGCTTGTTAAGAAAATGAAAAGGGGCGTCGGTCATTCTGGCTGCTTCGAAGCTGAATGGGGGCAGCGAGGGGCAAGCAGTTTGGAGTTCCTTCCTTTTAAAAAATCGGGTCAATCGAGGGGTCCCAGGAAGAAGCCTGGTTGGGGAAGAGCAGGTTGTAAAGTCATCTGGGGGTGGCTGCTTCTATGATAGAAGAACAAAAAGACATGAGTACTGAAATGAGATTAGCACAAAGTAAATGTTGCAGCATCTGAAATATGCCACTGAGTATCATGAAAATGACAGAAGTTAATCTCTCACCAGGAGGTGAAAGAACTGAGAAATTGTTCCCATAACTAGGCCTAGCAAAGGCTGGAGAGGACAAGGCCTTCATTTGGGGACTTTAACATTGCCATAGATGTCCCTAAAAAATATAGTTAAGCTACTTAATGTCATCTGATTTTGTAAAATATCCCTTTATTGGTATAACCTGTGTTTAGTAGAGATCTCTATACTTCTGTTACTTAGAAATAGATAATCATACTGGCAAACATAGATTAAGTCTACCTGTGTAGCTTAGGAAGGTCTGCAGGCCTTAAACTGACTAAAAACTTCTGACTCTGGCAGTTTCTCTGATAGTTATCAGGATACATCTAAAGTTACATTTAACTATTATTTCCTTTAAATGCCCAAGAATGGCTATACTTTGGTTTTAACTGTTTTGCTGGGTGTCTAAGATCAAGCTGGTCAAATTGACCTGGTTCCTGTCTTGTTAAAGAGTCAGCTGAGTCCCACAGGGGTCACTCGTACAGAACTTAAGAGCGGCTCCTTAGCTCCACCAGTGACTTTGGTTAGGCAGGGTCTCTTGATGGGGTGACTTCCTTTAGAAACATCAAGGGATGTTTCCCCTTTTCCATGACCCTCCTCTGCAGCAGATGCACTGGATGATTTTTCATCCTCTAGTCAACAATCTCCTTGATCAGGAGGTTGTGTGACCCAGAGTTGCAACGCTCCTTAGAGAAGTTCTCTTACTCCCTGGGTTCAGGCTAACGTTGAGGGCAAGACCCAAATATGGACTTTTCTTGACCTCTGTATTTAACTCCAATTTCTAAGTTTGATCTTAATTATCCAGCAAGCCAGTCTCACCAGTCATAAATTAAGAGTAATGGGCTTTAACTTTGATGTCCATAACTTTACAGTTATTTACCCTTTTATCTAACTGGAGTCTGCATTAGTACTGGAAGTTACCACTATCTATTCTATAGGTGATGGCTTATTATCACAAGTTACCTAGGTTGTTTATTCTTGGAGCAGCTACTTCTGCAAAATATTAACAGGTAACAGTTTTACAAAATGAAATTAGCAAGAGTAAAAATATATTCAGCTTGTATAATAGCTATCTTGAATTTCGATTGAGAACTACATTCTATCCCTATTTGAGATCACAGTACTTTTACAACAAGAACCAATCTTTTGACTATAACTTTAAATAAGCTGAAGTCTGGCTTATTTTGGAGTCACTCTAACATGCAGTAAGGTGGGAGGCAGAGCCTTATCTCAGGTAAGGCAGGGCTCTTTACAGATCTTAAGTGTTCTAATTCTGATGTTGATCTTTGCTTCTTCCTTAAATATCATTAAGTAGTTTACATATACTGTTTCCTGAGTCTATATAAACTTTATAATTAACACAATTTAACATAGTATCTAAAACATGAATCAAAGAAAGGCTGAAAGAGCTTTTGTTATTTCCACAATCCGAGAGTGCTGGGACTTGAACCCAGGCCTTCCGCTTGAGAGTCAGGAACTCTACGAGATGAGCTAAATGGCCTGCACTGAGAGAGCTTTTAACTTTCCTTTTGTGATTAAATGGCAAAATGTTTTCATGTTTCTTTCATATTTCACAATATTACCCTTTAAACAAATCAAACTCTAATGTTTAGAAATACATTTACATTTGAAATTCTTTATCTCAGTGTAAAAAGTAACAAATTTTACACATACCCTATTGATAGCAGGTCCTATAATAGAACATTAAATGATAGAAATAAATCCCCAATAAAATTTACTCTTTATAAGTTTAAGATTACCATTACAGACAAGTTTAATCTGGAGGATAGCAGAGCTTAATAAATTCCTTGCTTTAAAAACTTGTGGTCCTGAAAAATATGAACACATTTAATATACAACTAGTGACCATTTCACAAATAACTTGACACTTTTATCTTACCAAATTGAGTTTTTAAAGAGAAATGTAGACTCTGTAACAAAGTACAATACTCTATAATAGTTGTTTAACCATAATTGTATACACCCCAATTTTTAAGACTAATTGTTCTAAAGAATAAAACTTAATAGATACAAAGAGTAAATTAGTGTTTCAAATCCTTGTCATTTTACCATGTCATTCTACCATATAGATTAAACTTTGGTTTATATCAGAACATTAGTATTTCACCTTAGGAAAAACCTTCAATAGTTTTAGCTGTCTCACATATATATAACCAACTTAGTTACACACAAACTTGTTGAAACTTGCCCTTTACTTACAAGACTTTCTTAGCACTTACTTAGACCCTCATGTATTTCATCACACAAGCACTTTCTTACCCAGAAACATTTCCTTTTTCCTTTTACTAAATATATTTCCATACCCAGAACCTTTTATTTTCTCTTTCCTACTTGTTGTCCCCTTTTTGTTCACATTCTGAAACAACTCTTATGAAATTTCTGAATTTAGATAAATTACTCTATTTTAATAAGATTAAATATTCTGTTGTTTATAGTACTCTAATTGAAACACAGTTGAAACTTTTGGGACCCTTTGTATATAGAATTGCACTTGTTAGGACATAACTCTTAGTAACCTTGTTTTTAGTTTAGTGATGACACAAAGCAAGTTTAAACCCTTTTATTTACCAACCTATGAAAACACCAATAATGTTTAAGTATGATACCCCATGGAATTTAAGGAGTTAAAAGTACTCGATGTTATTTAACAATTAGCATTTTAACTTTGTAAATTAATCAGATGTCTCTACAAACACATTAGAGTAATCCCATACATGTTAACTCTAATTCACTTATTCTGTAAAAACCAAGATATCAGACAAGTGTCCTGAACAGTATTTGCTGTCTCTTCCCTGTTGAAGAAAAGTCCTAGAAACAATTGATATTAGACATTTTATTAACATCAATATTTTATTAGCTTGACCACCTAGAGACTTGCAAGTTATTTTCAAAGACATTTTACTCTTATTAGTTTACCCAATTTGAACCTTTTTTAAATCACGTGAATTAAAAGTATCTGGATCCATTTTTAAATCTTAATTTTAGGAGCGCTCAGTTTTGATACAGACAAAACATGACATCAGACAGCACAACATACAAATAACACAAAATCAAGCCCTTGTAACTTCATAGGTGAATCTCCATTGCAATGTAACAGATGTTCAAAAACTGTAGTTGAATAAAAAATAGAACTGATCAAAAAATCATGAGCTCAAAAAACATATAATTAAAAATATAGCATTTACTTTGCTGGAGTTTTAAAGACTCTTTTTACCTTTTCTTTCCCTGGGTTTGAGACCGGTCTCCTACTGAGCCTTTAGGCTTCTTTTATTTATATTGCAATGTAAGCCTTGACTGAGATCTGGAAGGATCTAACAGGTTTTAACAGAAACTCTGTGTCTAAGGCATTTTAGCCATCTCATCCAGACAGGTTGGATGTTAAAATTATGAGACCTTATTTTTCATTACTTTTGAGACTGAAGCTACTTTGCTAAGTTATCCTTCAGGGCTGTTGGGAGCGGGAGTCCAGAGAAGGAACCTTTGGGGTCCACCCGAGAGTAGCCCGGGCCGAGAACCCCCCAGTTGTTCCAACCCTTCCTCCACCTCTGCTACAAACACACAACAGAACCAGAACCAGATACAGACGGGCGCCAATCTCTGATCCACCAATTGAACCCCATCAGCGCCCTTACCGACGGAGACTACCAGGCGTCCCTGGCTCTCCTTCCACCCTTAGGGCGTCCCCCAGGGCTGCAACCTGTGGCCCCCCAGGCACGTCTGCCGGCCACTGTTCGGCCACCCTCACGGGTCACCGAACGGCTGCCACCGAAACCGAAAGCGCGCTCGCAGAACCAGATCAACTAACAAAACAAAACACAAGACAACGACAGACAACTTCGGGGTACCCCTTCTTACCTCCAAGGTCGACTCCGCGGATGAGGGGGGGCCATCTTATCCCGGACGAGCCCCCAAATGTAAGGCCCCCAAAAAGGAAACCCCAACTCTGTCCCATGGATGGACGGCAACCCCAATCAACCGCAGGAGGCGTCACTTGATGCAAACCGCAAGAGGTGTTTATTCCAGCGCGCTGGGACCAACTCCAGGAGTCGAGTCCCTAGCAGAAAATCTTGTAGGTTTATAAAGGCAGAAACCATACATCGGGAGGGGTCACACATGAAAGGGGGAAAAGGGGGGACAAAGCTGCCGGGAAATTTCAAAGGGGGGTCTGGGTTTGCTGATAACATACAACATGTTTCACAATGTTTTACAATAGGGCGTAGATTCTGGTCAATAGTTTCTGGTAATCATTGTGTTTGATCACTATCTGGCTATCTGGCTCAATTTACCCTTTTATTCTCTGGGGCTGTTTCTTGGAACAGCTTTAAGGGCTTTGTTCCCATTCCTGGGAGGGTGACCTTAGGGAGTTGAGATGACTGGGAGGGTGACCTTAGGGAGTTAAGATAACTGGGAGGGTGACCTCAGACATCTTAAAAAAATGTCCATTCTTTCAGTGCCACTTGCAGAGGGCTGTTTTTGCTGTGGATGGAATGGGACAGCCCCAGTCCCAGAGTTTGTAGCAGTTGTGGGGCTTTCACAAGGAGAACAGAGACATGGGGAAGTCATTTTTGACATCTGCTATAAAGCAATTCAGTCTGAAAGCCCTTCAAACCTGGAAGGATCATGAATAATGAACCAAATACCCTCCAAACTTTTTGAGAAGGAGGATAATTATTCTCCACTACAGATGAGGGGAACCATGCTGGGGTCAGATGACTTGCCTCAAGTCAGGCAGTTAGCAAATAGAGGAACTTCAATAACCTACAACTGGGTGGGGGTGTAGCTCTGTGGTAGAGTATTTATCTAGTATGCCTGAGGCCTAAAATGGTAAGGGAAACAAAACAAAACAAAAACAACAAAAAAAGCAAAATCATTTGCTGGAGGCCAGCCTAGGCAACTTAGTGAGAACCTGTCTCAAAAAAATAAGGGCTGGAGGGACAGCTTAGTTCCAGAAGGCTGGCCTAGCATGTGCAAAGCCCCCTGCCCCCACCATATGTTACGATGATTTTATAAAGAAGTTATTCCATTTCATGGATAAGGAAATTGTGAGGTGATAGATAATGTTACAAGGGTCACAAACTGTTAAGTGTCAGAGACATACATTCAATTCAGTTATGTCAGGCTCTGAAATCTGTGCTCCCTTTTTGTTGTTCTTGCAGTACTGGGGATTGAACCCAAAACCTTAAGTAAGCTAAGTAAGTGCTCTATCTCTGAGCTACATCCCAGCCTTTTTTATTTTGTTTTATTTTTAAATTTTGAGACAGGATCTCTCTAAGTTGCAAAGACTGGCCTGAAATTTGAGATCCTCCTGCCTCCAGGCTTCTGCCAACATGCCTGGCTCTGTTCTTCATTATTGTGCTAAAAGGAGAAGAATCTAATTTAACAATTTAAAGCCAATCTCACCTTCCCCTGCACACTTTTTGCCTTTCTCAAAGAACAGAGCCCAAATTTATGATTTTCAACCTCAGTGTTGTTATTGTAGGGACTTCTACATTAAACATTAGATATTATAGACAAGAAAAATTTGTCCCTGAACTGAGGCTGAAACCTTTCAAGCTGGTATTGATATTACTTCAGAAGAACATGGTGGCACATCCCTGTGATCCCAGCAATTCGGAAGGCTGAGACAGGAGATTGAATGTGTGAGGCCAGCGTCAGCAATTTAGCAAGAACTTCAGAACTTAAACAAACAAAAAAAAAACTGGGAACATAGCTCAAAGGTAAAACATCCTTGGATTTAATCCCCAAAACAATAACAACAACAAAAAAATTACTTTAATGTGAAAACATCTGAACTACAGAAGATTCAGGAAGAAATAATTAACCTGCTGGGGGTGTAGCTTATAGGTAGTCAGTGTGGTTGGCATGTGTGGGACTCTGGGTTCCATCCCCAGCACCTCAATAAATAGAGCTTATTTGAAGGTTTCTTATCTGACAGTGTTTTACATAGTCAGCTGTCACAGATCCTCACTCTGGGAAAGATTTGACCTTGAATGCCAAGACATTAAAAAAACAAAACAAAACAACACAAAAAACCCAACTGTATAAACAAAACCTATTGACCTTCCATTCTTTAAAAGACTTCAGCACCATTTACCCTTTATTGAGCCAGTATGCAAACCTTTATCCTGATCCAAGATCTTCTTTGTCCCAGGTGAAGAGGAGAATACTTGTAGTCCCAGGTGTTTGGGAGGCTGAAGCAGGAGGGTTGTGAGCTTGAGGCTACTCTGGGTAACATATCAAGATACCACGCTGGTAATCCAAGTGGCTTGGGAGGCTGAGGCAGGAGGATTGGGAATTCACAGCCAGCCTCAGCAATTTAGCAGGCACTGAGCAACTCAGCGAAATCCTGTCTCTAAATAAAATACAAAAGGACTGGGGGTAGGGCTCAGTGGTTAAGTGCTTCTGGGTTCAATTCCTGGTACTCCCCCCCCCCAAAAAAAAAAAAAATCTCTTCAGCAGGGTGCAGTGGCTCATGCCTCTAGTCCCAGCAGCATGGGCGGGAGGAATGCAGAATCAAAGCCAATCTCAGCAACTTGGTGAGGCCCTGAGCAATTTTGTGAGAATGTGTCTCAAAATAAAAAATGGAAAAGGTCTTGGAAGAGAAATGCAAGTCAAAACTACACTAAGATTCCATCTCACCCCAATTAGAATGGCGATTATCAAGAATACGAGCAACAACAGGTGTTGGAGAGGACATGGGGAAAAAGGTACACTCATACATTGCTGGTGGGGCTGCCAATTAGTGCAGCCACTCTGGAAAGCAGTGTGGAGATTCCTCAGAAAGCTTGGAATGGAACCACCATTTGACCCAGCTATCCCACTCTTCAGCCTATACCCAAAGGACTTAAAATCAGCATACTACAGAGATACAGCCACATCAATGTTCATAGCTGCTCAATTCACAATAGCCAGGTTGTGGAACCAACCTAGATGTCCTTCAATTAATGAATGGATAAAGAAACTGTGGTATATATATATACAATGGAATATTACTCATCTATAAAGAATAATAAAATTATGGCATTTGCAGGCAAATGGATGAAATTGGAGAATATCATGCTAAGTGAGATAAGCCAATCTCAAAAAACCAAAGGACGAATGATCTCCCTGATAAGTGGATGATGACACATAATGGGGGGTAGGAGGGGGGCAAGACTGGAGGAAGGAGGGACTGTATAGAGGGAAAAGAGGGGTGGGGGGAAGGAAAAAATAACAGAATGAATCAAACATCATTACCCTATGTAAATGTATGATTACGCAAATGGTATGCCGTTACTCCGTGTACAATCAGAAACAACATGTATCCCATTTGTTTACAATAAAAATAAATTTTATTTTATTTTTTTACATATTCCACTGTTTTATTTATTTTTTTAATGATGTAATATTCTTTTTTTTATTGTAAACAAATGGGATACATGTTGTTTCTCTGTTTGTACATGGAGTAGAGGCATTCCATTTGTGTAATCATAAATTCACATAGAGTAATGTTGTTTGATTCATTCTGTTATTTTTTCCCTTCCCCCACCCCTCCCACCCCTCTTTACCCTCTATACAGTACTTCCTTCCTCCATACTTGCCCCCCTCCCTAACCCTAACTCTAACGCTAACACTAACCCTTCCCTCCCCCCCATTATGTGTCATCCTCCACTTATTAGCGATATCATTCGTCCTTTGACTTTTTGAGATTGGCTTATCTCACTTAGCATGATATTCTCCAATTTCATCCATTTGCCTGCAAATGCCATAATTTTATCATTCTTTATGGCTGAGTAATATTCCATTGTATATATATACCACAGTTTCTTTATCCATTCATCAATTGAAGGGCATCTAGGTTGGTTCCACAGTCTGGCTATTGTGAATTGAGCAGCTATGAACATTGATGTGGCTGTATCTCTGTAGTATGCTGATTTTAAGTCCTTTGGGTATAGGCCAAGGAGTGGGATAGCTGGGTCAAATGGAGGGTCCATTCCAAGTTTTCTGAGGAATCTCCACACTGCTTTCCAGAGTGGCTGCACTAATTTGCAGCCCCACCAGCAATGTATGAGTGTACCTTTCTCCCCACATCCTCGCCAACACCTGTTGTTGCTCGTATTCTTGATAATCGCCATTATAATTGGGGTGAGATGGAATCTTAGGGTGGTTTTGATTTGCATTTCTCTTATTACTAGAGATGTTGAGCATTTTTCCATATGTTTGTTGATTGCTTGTAGATATTCTTCTGTGAAGTGTCTATTCATTTCCTTAGCCCATTTGTCGACTGGATTATTTGAATTCTTGGAGTAGAGTTTTTTGAGTTCTTTATAGATTCTGGAGATTAGTGCTCTATCTGAAGTATGATTGGCAAAGATATTCTCCCACTCTGTAGGCTCTTTCTTCGCATTGCTGATAGTTTCCTTTGCTGAGAGAAAGCTTTTTAGTTTGAATCTATCCCAGTGGTTGATTCTAGCTTTTATTTCTTGTGCTATGGGAGTCCTGTTAAGGAAGTCTGATCCTAGACCAACAAGGTGAAGATTTGGACCTACTTTTTCTTCTATAAGATGCAGGGTCTCTGGTCTGATTCCGAGGTCCTTAATCCATTTTGAGTTTAGTTTCGTGCATGGTGAGAGATAGGGGTTTAGTTTCATTCTGTTGCATATGGATTTCCAATTCTCCCAGCACCATTTGTTGAAGAGGCTATCTTTTCTCCATTGCATATTTTTGGCACCTTTGTCTAGTATGAGAAAATTGTATTTATTTGGGTTTGTGTCCGTGTCCTCTATTCTGTACCATTGATCTACCTTTCTATTTTGGTACCAATACCATGCTGTTTTTGTTACTATTGCTTTGTAGTAGAGTTGAAGATCTGGTATTGCGATACCCCCTGTTTCACTCTTCCTGCTAAGGATTGCTTTAGCTATTCTGGGTTTCTTATTCTTCCAGATGAATTTCATAATTGCTTGCTCTACTTCTGTAAGATACGTCATTGGGATTTTAATTGGAATTGCATTGAATTTGTATAAAAAATAAATTTAAAAAAAATGAAGAACATTAAAAAAAAAAAGTCTTGGGATGTGGCTCTGTGTGGTTAAGTGCCCCTGGGTTCCATCCCTGGTCCCCCCCGGCCCCCGGCAAAAAAGTCCCATCTCATATAAAAAAGTAAACAATGGGGGAGGCAATATAAGACTGTAATGACAGGTATTCTGGAACTTGAGGCAGGATTGCAAATTTGAGGCAAGACCCTGGAGGGTCTTTCAGCGAAAATCTGTCTCAAAATAAAAAAAAACTTAGCTGAAGTCAGATGTTGTAGTGCACACCTGTAATCCGGGCGATTCAGGAGATTGAGGCAGGAAGATGAGGTCTGTAGTTCCAGTGACTGGGGAGGCCAAGGCAGAAGGATCATAATTTTGAGACCAGTTTGGGCAACTTAGTGAGACCCTGTCTGTCATGATTGAACTATATCCTTAACATAGTCTAAAGGACCAAAAATGTTTGTGACTTTTCATGTCAGACTTTTTTGGGGTGGGGGGTACTGGGGATTGAACTCAGGGGCATTCAACCACTAAGCCACATCCCCAGCCCTTTTTTGTATTTTAATTAGAGACAGGGTCTCACTGAGTTGCTTAGCACCTCAGTTTTGTTGAGGTTGGCTTTGAATTTGCAATCCTCCTGCCTCAGCCTCCTGAGCCACTGGGATTTCAGGTGTGCAGAATTTATTGTATAATAATTATATAATAATAAATTCACAGGCTACACTGCTTTTGTTAGTGGCAGTTCACTGAATATTTGTGGGTCCCCTGGTAGTTATAAGCCAGGAAACACTAGTGCTTTTATTTTTTTAATTTATTTTTATTTTTTAAAATTTTTGTTAATGGGGTTGAACCCAGGTGTAATTAACCATTGAGCAACATCCCCAGTTCTTTTCATTTTTCATTTCGAGACAGAGTTTCACTAAGTTGCTAAGGATGATCTTGAACTTGTGATCCTCCTGCCTCAGCCTCCCAAGTCGCTGGGATTACAGGGGTGTGCCATGGGCCTGGTCAAGTTCTTTTATTACAATCTTAATTTCTAACATCTGTAATATTCAGGCCACATATCACACTTCACAGGTTATAGAAAGGCTTAAAGTGTGAAGGCAGCCACAGGGGTTCCGGAGGCTGAACAGAGAACAAAGGCAGAGAGCAGAAGATAGAGAAGAGTCACTGTATGTGGTTTGGTAAGAAGAAAAACCAGGGCTGGGGATATAGCTCAGCTGGTAGAGTGCTTGCCTTGCAAGCACAAGGCCCTGGGTTCGATCCCCAGCACCACAAAAAAAAAAAAAAAAAAAAAAAAAAAAAAAAAGAAGAAAAACCAGCCTAAGAACTGAGGATGCAGAGACCAGGAATTGTTCTAGGCCAAGTTCCAGACAACAGTTTCAGAGTGTGAGTTTGGAGTATCAACTTGAAATGGCAACTGGGAGTGGGCTGTGTGTTGTCCTCACAGGCAGGAGAAGCTGTACTGTGCTAAAGCCCAAGGACAGAGATTTGGACTTTCGTTGCTATGTTGGTTTTCCTGGGCAAGGCTCATGATGAGTGACCAGGTGATAGGATCAGGGTACCAGCTTGTCCCCTTGTGGTGTTTTCCTCCTTTATGGCCCCAAGTAAGGGGGTTGCTTCATTCAATGGTCTGGTATGCCCAGTAAACTCATGTGCCTGCTTTTTTCCAATAAGAGTTTGATACACCCATCATCTATGTGCTTTCGATTAATTTGATAAGCCTACAGGTGGTCATTTTTATTAGCACAATTAATTTAATTATCAGTTTGTGCCTTATGGTTGTGCCATACAGATGGTGGTGGTTTATTCGTACAAACAACGTGTAGAGTTATGCTGCCTCGGCACTTAAAGTCAAAATGAAGTAACTCATGGCAAACCACTGCTTTACAAAATGGAGTAACTCAGGCATAGTCAGAGAACTGTTGGTCTATACGACATGGAGTCACTCAGAGCAGGGCATGATCTTCTCTCCGAACTGTCTCAACATAAAAAGAGCTGGGGATGTAACTCAGTGGTACATGGTTCCTAGATTTAATTCCCAGCGCGCGCGCGCACACACACACACACACACACACACACATACACAAAGGGGAAAAAAAGAGAAAAAAGAAAGGAAGAAAAGAAGAAAAATCAACTGGGGCTGAGGATGTAGGTCGGTGTAGGTCAGTGATATAGCATTTGCTTGCTGATCAGGAGCTTTCCTTAGTATAAATATTTGCCCTCACTGGGAGTAGTGGCCCAGGCCTTTGAAGGCTAAGGCAAGGCAGCCTCAGCAATTAAGCAAGGTTCTAAACAATTTAATGAGACAGTCTCAAAAAAAAAAAACAAAAAAAAAAACTAAAAATTAAAAAAAACTCCTGCTTGAACAACTCTTGATTATTTTCAATTTAATGATTACCACTTTATTAAATTTTATTTTTTAGTATACTTTTTAGATGTTGATAGACCTTTATTTTATTTATTTATTTTTATTGGTGCTGAGAATAAAACCCAGTGCCTCACGCATGCTAGGCAAGCACTCTACCACTGAGCCACAAGCCCAGTCCCTTAAGAAATTTTCTCTATTTGTCACTAAATGCAACTCCAAAGTCTTAAATAAAAAAAATAAAAAAAAAAAAAGTTCACTACTTAATCTTAACTACTCCGGAGGCTGAAGCAGGAGGGATCAGGCAGGAGGATAGCAAGTTCCAGACAACCTGGACAATTTAGCAAGACCAAGTTTCCAAATAAAATGAAAAGGGTTAGGACCATAATTCGGTGGTAGAGTTTCCACCTAGCATACGGAAGGCCTGAGAAACCTCCTAAATTCAGGCTGGACTTCTTTTGTGCAGAAGGCTTGCCACCCTACTCTTCTGTGGTTCCTGTTCCTTAATCCATTTCCTAGAAAGGGTCTTTCCATAATGAAGGTTTTACTACTAGTCCTTAGAATGGGAGAAGTAAAGGAAGGCTAATAAACAGATGTAGGCAGATCACAAATCCCCCCCTTTTTTTGCAGTGCCAAGGATAGAATCCAAGCCCTTTGCCACCGAGTTAAACTCCCCAACTGCAAATCACAAACCTTAATTGCTAGTCTTTTATTTTTTAAATATAATTTATCTTTTTTAATTTATTAATTTCAATAAATAGCCCAGTGTAGTGGTGCATGCATGTAATTCCAGCTACTAGGGAGGCTGAGGCAGGAGGATCACTAGTTTGAGGCTAGCTTTGGCAACTTAGTGAGATCCTTAGCAATTTAGAGAAAGCCTATCTCAAAAAATTAAAAAAAAAAAAAAAAAAAAAAACAATCTGGGGATGTAACTGTGTTAAAGTGCCCTTGGGTTTTATGCCCAGCAAGCGTGTGTACACACACACACACACACAGCAAAAAAAAAAAAAAAAAAAAAAAAAAAGGAAAAAATTAAAATTTTCGAGAAAACCTATTGAATACATTAAAAGAGGAAAAAGTAAATGTTTCTGGAAAACCTATTGAATACATCAGGTAAAGGAAAGGTAGGCTCCAAAGAATGATAGAGTGATGGAGCGCCTCAGATACTGAAACTTATTCCATTTCAAAAGTGAGAAGATTGATGCCTAGGAAGAGATAAAGACTTGTTGAAGATCACAGAGCAACACATGATTTTTTCCTTTAGAAAACATTCTGTTTGAGTAGAGGAAAATAACACACAGGCTGTTAGGACGTTTTCTCAGTATTCAAAGTTCTGTTAAATTTCGCTGGGCGTGGTGGTGCTAATCCCAGCTCTTTGGTGGAGGCAGGAAGACCACAAGTTCAAGGCCAGCCTGGGCGATTTAGAGACCTTCTCTTAAAATAAAAGATGAAAAGGGTTGAAGATGTAGCCACTGGGTTCAATCCTCAGTATTGGAAAAACAAAACACCCAAGTCCAGACCAAAAACCCATCCGTTTCCTCTTGTGGAAAATGAGCTAATAAAACAACATGAAGATTCTGTTGCTGGATGTCTCTTTGAGTGTGGCAGACCAGAGATGATGGAATTTAGAGCACAGGACCACCAGGTGGATCTGAGAGAAGAGTACACATAGTTTATAAGAGGAGGGAGGGGAAGGCAGAGCATCTGCAGACAGGAATGCTTCCCCACAGGAGAGCCGGAGCTTGAGAGTTTTTTGTTTCTCAGTAAAAGAGAAAAGTGAGTGTGGATGAGGGAGGAGGTGTTTGAAGTTTGAGAATGGAGGACACCAAATAGCCCTTTAAGAAAGGAAGAGAAATTGTGAAAGGAAAGCTTTTTGCAAAGTTATTTGTACATGAAAAATAATTTTAACATTTGAAAGGACTTGCTCTGTGCCAAGCATTCTGGGTTTTACATACATTATTTCATTTAATCCTGACATTAACCTTCTGAGATAAAAGCATTCTCAATCCATTTTACTGATGTGGACGTTAAGCCTCAGTATAAATCAAGAATCTTGACTAAGGTTCTCAGATTAATAGACAGCTGAACTAGTATTCCACCACAGCAAACTGCAAGTTTTATACTGTAAGAAATTTCCTTTTTCAGGACATATTTTTTCTTAAATTAGCTAAAGTATACTAATTTACTGGGTTGCTTTCCTGGAGCAGGTTATATAAGGGTCTTCCCAATACTTTTCAAGTAAGAAGAAAGTTCAATCATTTCCCCCCCCTAGATTTTTGGTATTTGTTTTGTATACTTACATGGCAGATTTTTTTTTTTTTTTTTTTAAAGTGGGAATAGAACCCAGGGGTGCTTTACCACTGAGCTACATTCCCATTTTTTTTTTTTTTTTTTTTTTTTTTTTAACTTTTGAGACAGGGCATCACTAAGTTGCTCAGGGCCTTGCTAAATTGCTGAGGCTGACCTTGTGATCTTCGTGCCTCAGCTTCCAGGGTCACTGGAATTATGGGCGTGACCCACTGTGCCTGGCCAGAAGTGGTTTTGAGATTTTATTCACCCAATGTCTCTAGGAGTTGAAACGACTGTTGCCAGATTTCTAGAGGTAAGTCTTTGAGAATATATTTCAATGTATTAAAGCATTTAAACTATAAATTCTATTACACAATTCCATTGAGCTGTTCCTTGGGAACGCCCTGAGGGGCGAAAGGAACGTACCATACAGCATTGGGGTGTGTGTTTGTGGGTCGTGGGCCTCTGACGGGTGCATAGGAGTTGGGTGAACAGGCGGGCAGCTGTATGGTTGTCCTGGGGGAGGACGGTTGGGCCCCAGAGGGCGTGGAGGCCGGGTGCGGGTGGGGGCAGAGCAGGGCCGTTCTGAGGGCGGGGTCTGCGGCTGGTCGACCTCCTTGGGCGCCTGCGCGCCGCCTAGCCCGGTGTTCAAAAGCCCCGCGGCGGGGCAAGGCGGGTGGAGTCAGTGTTGCCCCGCAGTCGCCCACCGCGGATTGAAGCCGGCCCTCGCGGGATCCGGACCCCCGGTCAACCCCGCTTTCTCCTCGACGCCCCACGGGCAGGGGTGGCCATGGTCCACTTCTTGCACCCGGGGCTGTCGCCCCGGAACCTCGTCCCTCCCGACGCCCAGAAGGATGCCTCGGGCTGCTGCGTGGTGCAGGTGAGTACCGGGGGGCGGGGAAGCCGGCCTCAGCGCGTCGTCCGTCGGAGGTTCAGCAGAGGCGCTCGGGGAGTCTGGCCCGCGCGCCGGTTAAGTCTCCAGAGGCCGAGCCCCTGCCGGGTCCGGGGGAAGGCGGACTGGGCGCCGGAGCCGGGTCGTGCGCCTCAGCCGCGGGCCGGCGCGCTGACCTTGCGCAGTCGAGGCGGCGCCTAGGCCAGCCCCTTCCCGGGCTCCGACTCTCACCTGCCCCGGCCAAGGCCGCATGGACGTGGGTGTTGGCAGGGCGCTGCCCTGGCGAGGCAGTCTTGGTGAGCCCTGCGCCCCCAAACTTTGAGCGCACCTCCGCGTGCGCCCTGGACGGTTCACCGGAGACCGACCCTTCGCCCGCGCGTAGGCCTGGGGACCGTGGGGAGGCCTCTGCTGAGTCCGGCTGGGGGCGCTGGAATCCCGAACCAGACTGTCGCAATTGCAGGTGTCCACCTCCTGGGGTCTATAAACTACACCTAAAAACCGTGTATTTCGCGCCTACTGTGTGTGAAGTATCGCATTTCCGAAGTAATCCTTAACCTCTGGTCTTCTGTGGGCATTTGCTAATCTCCATTTTACTGATGCGGGAAGTTGGAGACTCTGATACTTAGATTGATTCACTTTCTTATTTTTGGTACCGGGTGTTGAACACAGGTGTGCTCAAACACTAAGTTACATCCCCAGCCCTTTTAATGTTTTATTTGGAGACAGGGTCTCCCTAAGTTGCTTAGGGCCTCGCTAAATTGCTGAGGCTGTCTTTGAATTTGAGATCCTCTGCCTCGGCATATTTAGCGGCTGGGATTAAAGGAGGGTGCCACGGCACCTGGATAATTTCATTTATTTCTGTACTAGTTTCCGACTGGAATATTTTTTCTGCTCATGTTTGCTTACAGTTCAGTGTGAGCTAAACTTAATAGGTGCCACTTTGTGTACATTTTTATTTTCTTCCTTATTAGGCCCTATATTTAAGATGCATACATTTTTTAAAAGGTGCACTGTGTTGTCCACATGATCTTCCTGCTTCAGCCTCCTGAGTAGCTGGGACTGCAGGTGTGCACCACCTTTCCCAGCTCTGTATTTGATATTTTAAAAATGCTGTTGAATTTAAACAAATTCTGTTTTCTATTTAATTGTTGATTGCCTACAGCAATCTTTTTTTTAACCTCGTACTTATTTAAATATTTCTTAGTTATAAGCGTTATAAGCATGATTATGCTTTAGCAATGGTGAGGCTGTCTTCTGGGTAGATAGATTGTAAAAGGATTAGAAGTGAAAGTGGGAAACTGATTTGCAGATTTAGTATGCTAGGTAAAGTGCTAGTGACTTGGGTTTGAAACTGATAGTGGAGTACAAAGGAGATGACTAGAAATTTATTTCTGCCATTTACAAGCAGGAAACAAATGACACATTCAAAATAAGGATAATCCAAAGGGATTTTAACGGACTGTTTCCAAAGATAATAAGGGTGACGAATGGAAATACACAGTCATATAGTATTCCATACCTGATAATAGCAATTTACCACCCAGAGGACTTTACAGAAGAAAAGGGGGCTGAGTTTTAGAGGACTGTTTGGGGGACACAGCCAGCCTAGGGTAACTTTTCAGAGAGGTAGGGACATATGCTGTGGTGGATTGAATGGTTTCCCCCAAAATATGTCTGCAACCCAACCCCTGGTACGTGTGGATTTGACCTTATTTGGAAATAGAGTCTTTATAGTTGCTGTTGAGGATCTTTTTTTTGCACCAGGAATTGAACTCCGGGATGCTTAACCACTGAGCCACATCCCCAGCCCTTTTAAAATATTTTATTTAGAGACAGGGTCTCCCTGAGTTGCTGAAGGCTGACTTTGAACTCACAGTCCTCCTGCCTTAGCCTCCTGAGCCATTGGGATTACAGGGGTGCTGCACCTGGTTGAGAATCTTGATGAGGTCATCTAAATTTAGGGTGAACTCCAAATCAACTAAATATCATTATAAGTGGTAACCTTATAAAAGAAAGGTAACTGGGGGTTTAGTTTAGTGGTAGAGTGCTTGCCTAACACATTCAAGGCCCTAGGTTTGATCCCCAGCTCTGTCTGATAAATGAATATATTAAAAATACATTAAAGCAAGGAGAGAGAGAGATTTGAGACAGACATGGAAGAAGGCCATGTAAAGATGAAGGTGGATTTTTTTTTTTTTTGTACCAGGGATTGGACCCAAGGGCACTCAACCACTGAGTCACATCCCCAGCCCCCCTTTTTTTTTTTTTTTTTTTTGAGACAAGATCTCACAAGGTTGCTTATAGCCTCACTAAATTGCTGAGGCTGGCTTTGAACCTGCTGGAATTACACCACACCCGGCTTCTTTGTGTCTAATGTATAGCGCCTTATCAGCCTATTTTGCATGAGAAAGGGATCATGTGCCTCTGTAATCTCACCTCCCTCTCAATTCTTTACTCTTTTTATAGCACCTTTGAGTGTAAACCCTTTTAGGTTATGAACACTTTTTTTTTTTTAAAAACTGGCGTTTCAGGGGCTGGGGAGATAGCTCAGTCGGTAGAGTGCTTGCCTTATAAGCACAAGGCCCTGGGTTCGATCCCCAGCACCAAAAAAAACAAACAAAAAAATAAACTGACATTTCACTATGTTGCCTAGACTGGTCTCCTACTTATGGGCTTAAGTGATCCCCACCTCAGTTTCCCAAGTAGTTGGGACTGTGGACACACACCATAAATTTATTTATATTTTTTTCTGTTGGGAGTCAAACCTAGGACTTCATGCATCCCATGCAAGTGCTTTGTCACCGAGATATACCCCCTTGTCCGGGTTGTGAACATTTTTGAGAGTGGGAATAGGCCTTTTTATTCTCTGTCACAGAATAATAGGTTAAAAAAATGTATCTTGAATGGATGACTTGTGTGATCTCTGCTTAAAAATATCCCAAATACTACTCTGAAATTGGGAGATGTTTTTGGTTTTATTCTCCACTGTATTGTTAGCTCCAAAAGGACTGGAGCTCTTACCCATTTATTTATGTATTGTTAGCGGCTGGCATAGTCTAGATGGTAAGTGAAGGACTGAGAGAACTTAATTTTTTCAAAGATAGAATAAGTGTTACAATAACTAAAATCTTGCATTCAGTAACAGTTGGAATAAGGTGGTTTTATTACATATAAAATCATTATTAGTGTAGGAAGCTATATGTATGGCGACCCTGTTATGTTGAATATTTGCTGATGTGTTCTAACAAAGTTTGGAATTTGTTTGCTAGGAGGAGGCATCGCCCTATTCTTTGGCCAACATCTGCATGAATGTCCTGATTGCTAATCTGGATGAATTGTGTTCCGAAAGACCTGATGGAACACTGTGCCTTCCAGAGCATTGGAGTTTCCCTCAGGAAGTAGCTGATCGATTCCTTGAGATGATGGTTTGGCAAGGTAACATGGTTCCTCTATTGTCTACTGTATGGCAGTTTTTCAGTATTTGAAAAGCACCTTTACATATAATTCTTATTTTGATTCTTTCAAATTATTCCCATTTTTTAAAATTTGTATGGAAGTTGAGTCTTAATCTTTCTGGGATACTATGATGGAAATTGTTTTGCTTCTAAGTTCATTTTGGTCTTGCCTTACCAGGTAAAGAAAGTGGAAAAATTAAGTTGTCACTTGTCCATCCTCTGTTTTTCAAAACGCTGTTGCTGTAGTTTTATATCCTATTCTTTACATTATACGTATGAGCCTTTTTTTCTGTGTATGCTACTGGGAGATTGATGCTGGGGATGGTCTAACACTTTTTTATTTTGAGACAAGGTCTCACTAAATTGCAGAAGTTGGCCTTGAACTTGTAGTCCTCCTGCCTCAGCTTTCCCAGTTGCTAGGATTACAGTCATATGCCACTGTGCCCTGGCTATTGCCCATTTCTTTTCTTTCTTTTTTTTTTTTTTTTTAATATATTTTTTTAGATGTTGATGGACCTTTATTTTATTCATTTATTTATACGTGGTGCTGAGAATCAAACCCAGTCCTCACACATGCTAGGCAAGTGCTACAACCCACAGTCCATATTGCCCATTTCTTAATCAAATTATTATTTCTTTTGCGGTGCTGGGGATTGAACCCAGGGCCTTGGGCTTGCGAGGTGAGCACTCTACCAACTGAGCTATCTCCCCAGACCAAATTATTATTTCTTGCTGTTGAGTGTTTTGAGTTCTTTATATATTAACACCTTTTCAGAAATATAGTTGCAAATATTTTCTCCCATTTGGTGGATTTGTTTCCTTTGCTGAACCCAGAAGTTTTTTAATTTGTTGTAATTTCATTTGTCTCTTTTTGCTTTTGTTTCCTATACCTCCAGTGTCCTGAAGCATTTCCTCTGGTACTTCTATATTTTCAGGTTTCACATATAAGTCTTTAATCCATTTTGTGGGTTTTTTTTTTTGTTTTTTTTTTCTTGTAACTGGTGAAAGTTAGGGGTCTGGTTTTATTTTTCTGCATGTGGCTATCCAGTTTTCCCAGCACTATTTTATTGAATAAACTGTTCTTCCTTCACTGCATATTCTTAGCTCTTTCATGGAAAGTCAGGTAGCTATAGATGGCGTGTGTTGAGTCCTAGATTCTCCATTCTGTTCCACTGGTCTCTTTGTGTGTTGTTATATGAGTGTGTTTGTTTGGTTTGGTTTGGTTTTTGGGGTCCTGGGGAATCTTAACCTAGACCTCAAGCCTGCTAGGCCATTAACTACACTGATCTGTACCGCTAATCCCAATAGTGTTTCGCTTGCCATAGCTTTGTAGTTTATTTAAAATCATATAGTGTAATGACCCTTGCTTTGTTTTGTTTTGTTTTTTTTATGCTCAAGATAGCATTGATTATTATGGTTTTGTTTGTTTTTTGTTTTGTGGTGGTGGTGGTTTCTTACAAGTTTGAGGATTGTTCTTTCCTTCCTTTTTTCTTTCTTTCTTTCTTTCTTTCTTTCTTTCTTTTTGTGCTAGGGCTTGAACCCAGGGGTGCTACCACTGAGCTGCATCCTATTACTCTTATTTTTTATTTTGAGACAGGGCCTCGAACTTGTGATTTGCCTGCCTAAGCCTCCCAAGTAATTGAAATTACAGGCATGTTGCCACCATGTATAGCTGTGAGTGTCTGTTTTAAAGAAGCCAGTTGCTTGTCTGTAGAGTTTCATGCAGTCTGGATTTTGCCATTGGTAACTGTGCTCTGATTTTGACCTGTTTCTCTGATCCCTGTATTGTGTGAATTGGCTGTTTGATCAGATTTGGCTGTGTTTATTTCCTTGTGCTTTTGTTTGTGGTGTTTTAAAGTTTGGTTGGTTGTTGTTATGATTGTGTTGACTCTAGATGGAGTATCACTGCAAACACCCATTAAAAAGCAGAAATTCTTGTAGGTTTGAATTGTGGTGTTTGTTCATTCGTTGTCATTGTCTTTTCTGACTTAGTGTTTTTTCCTGATTTCTTCTTGCTTCCTGATCTGTTCCACAATTGGCTTTCTGCTTTTCTATGTATACCGTATTTTTATTCCTGAAGGTTTTATCTTGAATACCTTCTTTTTAAAGTATTTTTATATGTTATTTTTAAATATACATGGCATTGAATACCCTTCTTACTCTGTATACTTCCAGGGTAATTTTCCTTGGTTTAGGTACTATTACTGATTCCCCAGAGTTTTCTGTTTTGTCCTTTTTTCTGAGCTTCAGAACCATGTATCCAAATGTCTCCTGTGTCCTATGTTCTTTCTCTGGACTGCCGAATCATGGCATTCTTTCTATTTTGTTCTACCCTCAGTGGCTGCTGCTTATTGATTTCTACTTATTTGGCTTCCCCTTAAAGGCAGTAAGAATTAAAGGTTTAGAGCTCTGGCTTTAGAACCAGACTATCTGGGTTTACATACTCTTGACTGCAGCCATGCCTCACTTGACAATGGTCACATTCTAAAAAAGGTATCTCCCAGCTGCGAATGGTGGTACCTACCGGTACCTACCGGTAATTCCAGCAATTCGGGAGGCTGAGGTAGGAGGAATATAAGTTTGAGGCCAGCTTGGCAACTTAGTGAGCCCCTGTCTCAAAATGAAAAATAGGAAGGGCTAGAGATGTAGCTCAGTGGCAGAGTGCCCTTAAATTCAACTCCCAGTATCAAAGAAAAAAAAGTCTGTGTGAACATCATAATTTACTCACACAAACATAGATGGTAAAGCCTGTTGCTTCTAGGATATGCACCATATATCATGTTACTGAACTGAGTGTTGAACGTAATTGTAACATAATGGTAAATATTTATATATCTAAATATATAAAGGATGCAGTAAAATTACTATGTAAAACAACGGGTATGCCTGTAGTCCCAGCTACTCAGGAAACTGGGGCAGGAGAATTGCTTGAGCCCAGGAGTTTGAGAGGACAAATCCAAGGCTAGCCTGGGCAACTTAGCAAGATTATGCCTCAAAAAAAAGTGGTGGTGTTGGGGAGGCTCAGTTCAATTGAGTTCAGTTCCCAGTACTGGGGGGAAAAAAGTGATCAGTCAGCAAAAAGTTATTTACACTTTATGTCAGTTACTTATATACCTCTTTGGTTTCATTTTTTATTTCTGTGAATAAGGTTATTTATAACACTTTAGTCTCTGGAGTCTAACCTACCATGTATTTTAAACTTGCAAGTTATTTAACCTCTTCAAGCTTCAGTTTCCTCATCTATATAATAGTAATAATAGTAATTCCTCTATAGTATTAGTGCAAGAGTAAATTAGATAATCTTAGTAAAGGATTTAGAACAATGCCTCTAGCACAGAGTGAGTGGTAAATTTAGTCTTTATTATTATTACCATCTGTTCATCTGTTCATTCCCACATTGTCTCCTGGGATGGCATGAGATCTCATTATCATTACAGGCCAGCTGTGCTTATCTTACAGGAAAGCTGACTGATAGAACAGCAAGTATTTTCCAAGGCAACCAAATGAACCTGAAGATGGTCAATATCCAAAAAGCTAAAATCTCTGCGGCTGCCTTCATAAAAGCCTTCTGCCATCATAAACTCCTTGAAATAGATGCCACTGGAGTGCACTGTGACCTTCCAATCCCAGATATCTTAAGTGGACTCTGCAGCAGTAGCTGGATCCAGCAAAACCTCCGGAGCCTCCTGTTAGACTCAACAAGCGTTCCTCAAGATTCAAGACGACTGTCCTTTGGTCAGCTCACTGGACTTCGCGTTTTAAGTGTTTTCAATGTTTGCTTTCACACTGAAGACCTTGCTAATGTTTCTCAGTTACCAAACCTGGAAAACTTGGACATCTCCAATACTCTGGTCACGAACATCTCTGCACTCCTTAACTGTAAGGATCGACTCAAGTCTCTTTCAATGCACTACCTGAAATGCCTGACCATGACCAAACCGCAAATTCTTGGAGTCATCAGAGAACTTAAATGTCTCCTTCACCTTGATATTTCCGATCATAGGCAACTCAAATCAGACTTAGCTTTTCATCTGCTACAGCAGAAGGATATCCTGCCAAAGGTGGTATCCCTGGATATTTCTGGAGGCAGTTGCATCACTGATGGAGCAGTAGAGCAGTTTATACGGCAGCGGCCCGCAATGCAGTTTGTGGGACTCTTGGCTACAGATGCTGGTTATTCTGACTTCTTTACTGCAAAGCAAGGCTTGAGGGTTTGTTCTTAAAAATAAGTTTTGTTTCATTTGTTCAGAACATTGTTAAGTTCTTGCTGTACACCAGAGCCTATACTTGGTGTTAGTTGCCAAAACAACAACAACAACAAAATCCTTAAGAATTTAAGAGTTAATGATCATCGTGTACCCACTGTGTGATAAGTTGTGGGGATATCACATAAGATGCAGTTTCTGCCCCCACGTCTCCTAGTCCAGCTCGATAGTAATACAGCCATTCATCAGGTGCCTCCTGTGTGGAGGTGTCATGCTTGCACATTGTTTTCTTCTTTAATCCTCTCATTTTTACAGATGAGGAACGGGAAGCTCAGGGAGATTTAGCTACTTACCCCCATCATGTAATGAACCATCCTGTTGTAAATCTGGTACCTGCACCCAAGTCTTTGTGACTTGAAATTTATACTCCTCACCTCTCTTAAGAACTGAGGATAGCCAGGCTAGCCAGGCTTGGTGGTACACACCTGTAATCCCAGTTAGGAGACGGAGGCAGGAAGACTGCATGTTCATTCTCTTGTCTATGCATGCAGGAGACCCTGAGTTCAATTCCCAGTGCCCCCCCCCCATAAATAAAATAAAAAATAAAAATAAATAAAAAAATAAACTGCACTTTTAGTCACACCTTGGCTCCAAACAGTGCTAACCATATTGATCATCTGCCCATCAAATGCACTCAGCAGGTTTTTTTTTTTTTTTTTTTTGTGTGTGTGTGTGTGTGTGTGTTGGGTTGCAGGGGGGGTCCTAGAGATTGAACCCAGGGTTGCTGTACCACTGCCTACACAGCCCTTTTTAATTTTGAGACAGGATTTTGCTAACTGGTCCAGGCTGGCCTCAAACTTTTGTTCCTCTTGCCTCAGTCTTCCAAGTAGCTAGGATTATAGGTGTGTGCCACCATGCCTGACTCCTAGGAACATCAAAAGAAATATGTTTTGAGCATTGCCAGAATAAGTTTATAACTTCTCAGAGTTTGTTTGTTTGGTCTGGAGATTGAACCCAGAGGCTCACACATGCTGGGCAAGCACTCTGTAACTGAGCTACATCCTTAGCCCTTGGTGCTATTTTGAAAAGCAAAAATATATTTAAATGTATATGTTCAGAAGTGCATTTTGTGTGTGTGTGTGTGTGTGTGTGTGTGTTTGATGCTGGCAGTTGAACCCTGGAGAGCTCTGCTACTGAGCTATATTCCCAGATCTTTTCATGTTTTTATTTTGAGACAAGATCTCACTACGATGCCCAGGCTATCTAGTCTTGAATTTGTAATTCTGTTGCCTCAGCCTCCCAAGTATCTGGGATTACAGGCATGCACCATCTTGCCTGGCTGTGCAAAGTATTTTGTAGAGTCACTAACTGTTCACATTTTCTTCTTCAGGTGTTTGTGTATGGTACTAGGGAAGAACCCAGCAGTGTGCACATGCTGAAATACATCATGAACCCCCTGGGTCTTTTATATCTAGAAAGTTTTCTAGGGCTGGGGTTGTGGCTCAGTGGAAGAGTGCTTGCCTAGCATGAGTGAGGCACTGGGTTTGATCCTCAGCACTGCATATAAATAAATAAAATAAAGGTCTTTGAACAACTATTAAAAAAAAAAAAAACAGTTTTCTAGGCTGGTAGTTTCAAGTATTAGTTCATTTTTCCTGCAGAAACTTGTATATATAGATTGAATATTCTTTGATTTTCTTCCATAATGATACCGTGGATCCTTTTTCTGCTTTTGATTTCTGTTTTAAGTTTGTACTTGTTCGGACTGGGGATGTAGCTCAGTGTTACAGTGCTTGCCTAGCATACATTAGGTTCTGGGTTGGATCCTGAGCACTGCCAAAAATTTTTTTTCTTTTTCTTGTTTGGGCTGGGTGCATTTGATGCATTCCTATAATTCCAGTGACTCTAGAGGCCAAGGCAGGAGGATTGCAAGTGATAGGCCAGCTTCTGTAACATAGTGAGACCCTGACACAAAATCAGTGGTAACATGTCCTTAGGCTTAATTCCCAGTACTGGTGTGTGTGTGGAGGGGGAGAAGTCAGTTTCCCTGCTATTTCCCTCTTACTAAATTTTTTTTGCGGGGAGGCACGCAGAATTGAATCCAGGGGTACTTAACCAATGAGCCCCATTCCCAGCTCTATTTTTTGAGACAGGGTCTCACTAATTTGCTTAGGGTCTCACTAAGTTGCTGAGGCTGGCCCTGAACTTGTGATCCTCCTGCCTCAGCCTCCCACATTGTTGGGATTAGAGGCAAGCACCAACATGCTGTTCCCCTTACTAAATTTTTATTCAACTCTATTCTCTTGTGTACTCTTTAAATTAGTCTTCCTATTTGATAAAATTTTATCTTTTTCTTTCCAGAGTTTAATAAAACCTTGCTTTACTTCTTTGATATTCATGGTTAGTTGGTTTGTTTTTGGCACTGGGGATTGATCCCAGGAGTGCTTTACCACTGACCTACATTCCCAGCCATTTTTATTTTTTATTTTTAGTCAGGGTCTCTCTAAGTTGCTGAGGCTGACCTTGTAGTTTTGGTCCTTCTGCCTCAGTCTCTCAAGTCATTGGGATTACAAGTGTGCCACTGTGCCTGGACCTTTTTTTTTTTTTTTTGTTTTTTTTCATATACCAAAATGTGTGTTGAGAATATTAAGTTTGGAGTGCTGTGCTGTGATAGAATTTCCTTCCGATTTGTTTTTGGTTTATGGAAGGAATTTTTTTCAGCCAGAATATGTAGGTTTGTGTTTTTCTGATTTCTCAGGAATGTTTTATATGGAATTTGTTTTAATCTTTTCATTTTCTGGCATTTGGTTGACCAGGTTCCTAATTCAAAAGCACTCTCTTGACAGTTTAGTGGAGTGGAGTGAGATCTAATGGATGATGATATTATTTGTCATGGTAGGATGGTGAAGGTTTTATTTTTCTTTTCATCTTGCAGGATCCTTAATCTCCCCTCTCCCATTTCCTTCCTTTTTCCCGTCACTACCCAATAATGCTATAACTGTCATGCCCAGTTTGTTTAAATTTTTTGTAGATTTTATGGTTTGAAGAGAGGATATGAGGGTGTTGGGACTAGGGGTGATTTAGAATCAGGTGAACACCATTATATTCCAGATCAAAAGTCTACATATAGACTGTTTGAAATGTATCATTCAGTGGTAGCATGGAAAAATTGTAATACTAAATAAATAAGAAACAAAAAAATACTATTCAAAAAATCAATTCCTTTTTTTTTTAATTAATTCATTTAAAAGATTTTTACAGACTGCATTTTGATTCATTGTACAGAAATGGGATACAACTTTTCATTTCTATGGTTATGCATGATGTAGATTCACACTCTTTGTGTAATTATACATGTACATAGGGTAATGATGTCTGTCTCAGTTCACTATCTTTCCTTCCTCCACCCCTCCTGGCCCATTTCCTTCTACACAGTCCAAAGTTCCTTCATTCTTCTCTTACTCGCTGCCCCCCACCCCCCATTCCCCACCTTCAATTCCTTTATCTTTTTCTATTTTGTTTTACTGGGGATTAAATCCAGGGTCTCACACATGTTAGGCAAGCACTCTACCAACTGAACTATATCCCTAGCCTTTTCATATTATTTTACATGACCTTTTCCCTGTCTTTGTCTATGTCTATACGAGTATTTGAGAAATGTTATATGCATTCATGATTACCCATTGTTAAAAAAATTACATGTAACCCCTTATATTAATTGAGTATTTTGTGTTACTGGGGATTGTACCCAGTTGAAGTCTCAATTGTACTATAGTTATAGGGAAATGGTATTTGATTTTTTTTTTTTTTTTTTTTTTTTTTTTTTTTGAGTACCAGGGACTGAACTTGGGGGCATTCAACCACTGAGCCACATCCCCAGCCCTATTTTGTATTTTATTTTGAGACAGGGTCTCACTGAGTTGCTTAGCACCTTGCTATTGCCCAGGCTGGCTGTGAACTAGTGATCCTCCCGCCTCAGCCTCCCAAACTGCTGGGATTACAGGTGTGCTCCACTGTGCTGGGCAGTATTTAATTTTGATGCCTCTACTTTATTTGTTAAATTAGCAGCCCACTTTACCTCTTTGATCCCATATGTAAAAGTGAGGTTGAAAACATTAGTTTATTAAATTATGGCTAAATGAGAACAACTTTGTAAACCACCTGGAACATATCATCAAGCAACCTATTAAACTGTTTCAAACATTGGAGGCTTGGGGGTGACCAGAAAAACCTATTAGTAATGTGCTTCTTTTTCAGGTTGCTGGAGGAGCCAGTATGGGTCAGATTTCTGAAGCACTGAGCCGATATGGGAACAGGTCATGTTTTATGAAGGAAGCTCTTTATAGGCTCTTCACAGAGACGTTTTCAATGCATGTAAGCATGCCTGCTGTTTTAAAGGTAACTATACCCCAGAAAGGCAGTTTTAAAAAATTTGTTCAATTAGATAAGTTGTTGTAGTATGTTTGGTGAACAAATTATCTGCTTTATATAATGAGTCAAGTGCCCTCATTAAGAAAAGAAAACATGCTTAAGTGCTTAATTGTGACCACCTTCCTCCACTGGGGATTGAACCCAGGGCTTTTCTCATGCTAAGCAAGTGCTTAACCCCTGAACTATATATTCAGCCCTTTTTATTTTTTATTTTGAGACACTTTCTCGCTAAGTTGCCCAGTATGGGCTCAAACCTGTGTATCTCAGGTCGAGGGTCTGCCTTAGTCTTCAGAGTTCCTGGGGTTACAGGCAAATGCCACTGTGCCCAATCTAGATTCTCTTGCTTTGGGCACATGGATTTAAGTAAAACCAATTTGAATAAAAAATTTTTGGAATTTGGTCTGAGAAAGAGGATAATAGGACCATTGCACTAATTTGTGTAAATTAGGAATTGCTAATCTATTAACATGAATTCACTTAGCCCTGAGTCTTATGTGTTCATTTATTTGTTCACTATTTAGAATCTGAAAAAATATGAACAGGGCTGGATGCGGTGGTGCACGCCTGTCATCCCAGCAGCCCCAGAAGCTGAGGTGGGAGGATCAAGAGTTCAAAGCCAGCCTCAGCAATTTATTGAGGCCCTAAGCAACTTAGTGAGACTCTGTCTCTAAATAAAATATGAAAAAGGGCTGAGGATGTGACTCAGTGGCTGCGTGCGCCTGGGTTAAATCCCTGGTAGAAAAAAAAAATTAAAGAAAATATGAAAGAATAAAATTAAGTGAAGTTAGCCAGATCTACTGAAGTATTTTATGGGAGCTGGGTATATGGTTTAGTGGTAGAACACTTGCTTAGCATGTGTGAAGCCCCTGGGTTGGATCCCCAGCTCTGCAAATACAAATAAACATTTTTTGTGTGTGAATAAAATAGACTTACCAATGATATGATGGCTGAAGTTTGCTTTGGTTTAGGGAACAATAAGTTTGATATTAAATGTAATTGAAAGTATGATAAAGTATGATGTGGTTTGGGAAAGAAGTAGTAGAGCACTTGCACTTCTACTGGCATGTGTAAAGCCCTGGGTGCAATCCCCAGCACTACACACATGCACCCAAAACTATTTGTGTAGCATGAGAGATTAAATTCATTCATAACTTTAGAGAAATATTATATAAAGAAAAAAACTCTGGATGTTTCTGCATTTCTAAAGAGCAGTTTATCAAGATGGAGAAAAAAAATCATTTTCCATAGCAGAAGCATATCTCATCTCTCTTGCCAGGCATTGTAAGTTCTTGCAGCTGTCCAAGTGAGGGGATCTGGTCTCTACGAATTATAGTTCATGCCGGTACCATTTGAATGATCTCTCAGATGATTTTCCCTATCTGGTAGAAGAAATAGATCACTGTCCCTGAATGCTGGAGCAGATAGCATCTAAACTTAGAACAAGGTCCTCATTTTGTATTTGCGTTCTAGGTCTTCCATAGTCTCACTGCAAATTTCTAATGTTATATTTTACTACTTTTCAGATTCTTACTCCTCTGTCTATGGATTCATCCCACTTTTTTGTCCCCCTTCTCGCTTTTTTAAAGTATTTTGTTTTTGTTGTAGGTGGACACAATACCTTTATTTAATCAATTCATTCATTCATTCATTCATTTATTCATTCATTTATGGTGGTGCTGGGGCCTTTGTTTTATTTTCATTTGGTGCCGAGGGTTGAACCCAGGGCCTCATGTATGCAAGGCAAGTGCTCTACCACTGAACCACAACCCCAGCCCTGTCTCCTGTTTTAGTCACACTTTCCTTCCCGAGGAATCCCCTCTCCTTTTTAGCCCAATTGTCATTTCCTCCTGTCTAAATCCTCTCTAAGCCCCTGCCTCATGTGCTCTCAGTGGCGCTTTTTGATTCCTTACCAGAAATGAGTGCTTCCTCCATATCTACCTCAACATAACTTATTTATCTCTCTTTGATGATGCTTTTTTTAGTTTCATGTATTGGGATCCCTCGCAGTATTTGCTTGTGTGCACTGATGCTCTCAAAAGGCTTTACACCAATAAGGTTTAACTTTGATTCATATTTGTGTTCCCTTCAATGCATATCCAAATACCTTGAATATAGTGAGACTTAATGAAAGATTATGAAATTAGTTTTCATATGTGAGGAGATGGGAGGTCCAGAGAAAGGAAGCAACTTGTCCAAAGTCATACAGATAGTTAATGGCTGGCTTTTAATGAGAAGGTATTGATTTAGTACCTTAATGTCCTAAAGAATAAATGCTGAGGCTAGGGAAATCTGTTACTATCCTGATAAAGAGCAAATATTTTGCCAACCACAACAAACACAAGGCAGTAAAAAGAATGTTATTGTTATTGTATACACTCAAACCATGTTTATCTTCAGCTTGTGGCTGTAGGAATGAGGAATCATCCATTGGATTTACCAGTGCAATTCACAGCCAGTGCTTGTGCCCTCAACTTAACACGCCAGGGCCTGGCCCGGGGGATGCCTGTTCGCCTGCTCTCAGAGGTCACTTGTCTACTTTTCAAGGCTCTGAAAAATTTCCCCCATTACCAACAGGTAATTTTGATTGAATACTCGATTGTGTTTTTTAAGATCAGGACAAATACTTTAAAAATGTGTATTTTTTAGTTCTGGTTTTTCATTGTATCAGAGAAAATAGATAAAGAATTTATGATATAGAAAAATAGGAAATATAGATAAGCAATGAGGTTAAATTTTTAAAAAATTGTTTTAGTTGTAGATGGACACAATACCTTTATTTTATTTATTTATTTATTTATTTATTTATTTATTTTTGTGGTGTTGAGGATTGAACCCAGTGCCTCACACATGTTGGGTGAGCACTCTATCACTTAGCCACAATCCTAGCCCTGAGGTTAAGATTTTTAACAATCTCAGCCTGGCACTGGGGTTCATGCCAGTAATCCCAGCTACTCCAGAGACTGAAGTAGGAGGATTGCCAGCCCAGTCAACTTAGTGAGACTGTCTCAAAATAAAAAATGAAAGACTTTGGGGATGTAGCTCAGTGTCAGAGGCTTGCCCAGCAAACAAGATCCTGGGTTCAATCCCCAGAACCTCAGTAAAGTTTTTTTTTGTTGTTGTTGTTGTTTGTTTTTTAGGTATTGGGGATTGAATATAGTGGTGCTGTACCACTGAGCTACATCTGTAGCCCTTATTTATTTATTAATTTATTTAATTTTGGGACAGGGTCTTGTTAAGTTGCCCAGGCTAACCTTGAATTTGTAGTTTGCCTCACCTCCCAAGTTGATGGGATTACAGATGTGCACTATTGGCAGGGTATGAAGCAACCGAAATTCTCATTTTGATTGTAAGAATGTGAAATGATACAACTTCCAGTTCAACAGTTTGATAATTCCTTTAAAAATGAAATATGTACTTTTTATTCTACCCAGTTATTCCCACCTAGGTATTTAGCAAAAGAACAAAATCATATGTCTATATAAAGGCTTATATAGGAATGTTCATTGTACCTTTATTTATCTGTTTTTTAATTTAAAAAAAATCTTAAATTGTAGATGGACAAAATACCTTTATTTATTTATTTATTTATTTTTATGTGGTGCTGAGGATTGAACCCAGTGCCTCATAAGTGCCAGGCAGGTGCTCTACCATTGAGCCACAACCCCAGCCCTTGTACCTTTGTTTATAATTACCAAAAACATTGGGAGAATAGATAAACAAATTGAGGTATATTTATATAAGGAAATACTATTTGGCACAGAAAGAAATGCAATATGGATGAATCTCAAAAACATTTTCCAGGCAAAATATTCCAAGATTAGATACTATATGATTCCATTTGTGAAACCTTAAAAGAAAAAACTGAAACTGTAATTTTCTGGGACTGAGGCTTGCAAAATTGAGGTTGCCAGGATAGGGACACAGTAGAACCTTTTGGGGGTGATGGAAGTGTTTTATCTTGATTTGTGGTGGTGGTGGTTACCCAGGTGAATAAATTTATCAGATCTAAATGAGTACTTGCAGTGGGAGTTGAGGGAGGGAGATAGATATAATTTTTTCTTTTTTGGTATTGGGTATTGAATCGAGGGGTGCTCTGCCACTGAAGTACATCCTCAGCCCTTTTTATATTTTTATTTGGAGAGAGAGAGGGTCTTTCTAAGTTGCTTAGGGCCTTGCTAAGTTGCTGAGTCATCCTGTCTCAGCCTCCTGAGTTGCTGGGATGACAGGCATATGCTACTGTGTCTGGCCCAGTGGGAATCGATATTTAAAAATACAATAAGGAAGGTGATCTTTCTCATTTAAGAAGTCTGTATTTTCACCTCTTTTTGAAATGTTGGAAGATCTGACACAGTCAGTTGTCATTCCAGCATAGCAATCATCAGTTATATGTTTAAAGGAAAAACTTGAAAAGGGCTAGTTACAACATTGAGCTCCCAAGAAGAAAAGCTCTTTTTATCACCATCCAAATGTTTAGAACCTGTGGTTTAGAATGGATTACATTTGCTCACGATTATTTTTTATTCCCCAAAAGCTACAGAAGAATTGTCTTCTTTCCTTAACCAATTCCAGGATCCTTGTGGATGTTCCATTTGACAGGCAAGTATAAATAGAAGTTGGTCATCTGATTGGGGTGTTAGCCGGTGTTCCTCTGAGCACTGTTGTTGGCATTTGGTTATCTGGCTAAGGCCTGATTAAAGCTCAGATGAGGTATTTGTGGAGAAGGCTCTTTTGAGTCTAACACACAGTAGCAATTGGTGGTACTATAGTTGTAAATGTTCTCTTCCAAAGTGATTCCAGTACCAGACAATGGGTAAAAAAATAATGGAGTCCAGAGAGTCAAACACACTTGAACTCAAGTTGTGGCCCTTCCATTATCTTTGCACTTCAGTTTCTCTGTAAAATAATGACTTTTTTGAGGATTAGATATGATAGTGTTTGTAAATTATCTGCACCTGTACCTAGTTTGAGTTATTTTCATTCTGAAGAATCTTAGTCATTCATTTTGTTATTAATTATTTAATAATAATTTAAAAATTCATTATCATCCTAGATGTTGTAGAGGTATTCTTTTCAAAGCCTTTGTGATCATGAGTTTAAAGCATTTATAATAGTCAGCTGCAGAGAGCAGAAAAATTAAGCATAGGCTGATATGAGCATAGCCTGTGATTTGTGGGTGAAGAGTTATGGATGGTAGGTTTGCTGTGGCATTTTGGCACTGTCTGCTATTCAGATTATAAATTACCACCTCTTGGAAACTTGTCAGACTCATCATACTAACATTTAGTAGAAAATAAATGCTAAAAAGTTTTTCTGCTGGGTACAGTTGCACAGGTCTGTAAACCCAGCTAGTTGGGACGCTTAGGCAGGAGGATCACAAATTCAAGGCCAGCCTAGGCAACTTAGCGAGGTTCTGTCTCATAATAGAAAATGAAAAGGGTTGGGGTTGTGCTCAGTAGTAGAGCATTTGCCCACTATGTTTGAGATACTGGGTTCAAGCCTCAGAAAGGCAAAAAATAAAAATAAAGAGGCTGCTACTTTCATGCTCTGCAAGCACCCTACTTTTGAGCTGCACCCATCTTTGTTCATTCTGTTTGTATATCTCCTGTTCATCTCTGGTTCATTTATCTCCACAATGCTCATTTTCATAGTTGTGGCTTTATAAATTCAAAACTATTTTTGTTACAGGATGTGTTGGGGGAGGCTGAGTGATTTGCCATCTACAGTTTTACAAACTACATAATTTTGAGAAAAACAAACACTTCTTTTCAGGTTTGATGCTGCCAAGTTTGTTATGAAATGGCTCAGTAGGCATGAGAACCCCAAAATGCAAACTATGGCAGTGAGCATCACCTCTATTCTAGCACTGCAGGTATGTGGCGTTTAGGTCAAGATTGTGCTCTCCCTCCTCACACAGCTTGGACATTTCACTTTTGACTTTTTGTTTGCCTTTAGTTATCACCTGAGCAAATCGCACAACTCCAAGAAGAGCTTTTCACGGCAGTTAAGGTGGGTTGAGTTGATCTTCACTTTAACCTTTGTAAAAACGCAGGTATTTTGTGAATGCAGCTTATTAAATTAAATCGGTCTAAATGCCCCATTGAAAAGAAATGGCAAAACTTGTTCCCCAAAAGAAACTTTGTACTCTTTTCTTTTTTTATGTACACAGAAAATGGAAGTAATTTATTTAAAAACTGCTTCGTTTCATCTTGAAATATATATGTATAAATATATGTGCACATATGCTCTAGAATGATCATACTGCTGCGTGATTCTTATGCGTTTTAAAGTATTTTATTTAAAAAGCAGCTTGCATGCGGCAGTGTGAGTGTGACAGTCTGACTCAATCTGTGACTGGGGCGCCTCCTCCTTCTGGCCTCGGTGAGCCAAGAGGACTGAGAAACTTTCTACTCTTATAGCTATTTACCTCTACATTTCAAAATAAAATGCTCTACTGCAGTTTTTGATTTTGCAGTTTTAGGTATTAATTTTGCTACTATAATAAATAAAAATTTAGTTCTGCTACAGGCATTTCTATAGATTACTTCCTTTTGCAGTTCCCAACAAGTTTAGAGCACAAATTTAAATCTGTAATCAGTATTTACATTAGGATTATGTGAACATGGCTCATTTTAAATTTTGCATCATTTTATTATTCTTTAGAGAATTATACCAGTCCTTTTTATTTTTTACTTTGAGACAGGGCCTCACAAAGTTGCTGAGGCTGGTCTGGGACTTTGAATACTCCTGCATCAGTCTCCTGAGTTGCTGTATTACAGGCATGCACCACCATGCCAGGTCCCAGTCCTTTTTATTTTTCACTTTGAGATAGGGTCTTGCTAATTTGCTGAGACTGACCTAGAACTTGTGATTTTCTTTTCTCTTCCTCCCAAGTAGCTGGAATTATAAGCATGTGCCATCATGCCTGGCTTATACTCTAGTTTCTTTCTTTTATCCTTATGTGTTTTGTCTATGCAAATACCAAATTTGACTTGTCTAGGAGCTGGGCATGCTGGCACATGCCTGTAATCCCAGTAGTTTGGGAGACTGAGGCAGAAGGATTATAAGTTCAAAGCCAACCTTAGCAACTTAGTGAGCCCCTAAGCAACTTAGCAAGACCCTGTCTCCAAAAAGGGAGGGTGCAGGGGATATGACTCTGTGGTTAAGCACCCCTGGGTTCAATTCCTGGCACCACATACACAGACAAAAATTGTCTAGTTTTAATATCCTATGATGTCACTTTTCCCTATCAGAGAACAGAGTATGTTATTCCATTTATTCAAATCTTTTATGTCCTTGAGAAGTTTGTGCGAGTTTTCTTCATGTGGGTATTGTGTATTTCTTACATTTATGCCTTTTGCATTGCTGTTATCAATGGATACTTAAGTGTTTGGTATCCAACCAGTACATTTTCCCATTCTATTGATGCATGTTTAAAATAGTGATAAAATCAAGGATAAAAACTTAATTTTGGGCCTGTTCATTTCTGAGGTGCTTGAGATGTCAAGAATGTGGTTTTAAGTTCTGGGCTACAGCTCATGGTGGAGATTAGGGCTAGAGATTATTTTAGTCATCAGTTCTGGTATTGGATGGGATTACCTAGAAAGAATATGGAGTATATATAGAGAAAAGGAAAGGGCTAAAATTTTTAGAATATACACAGGTTAATTAGAAAAGTAGGAGGAGCCAAAAGAGGAGATTGAGAAGGAGCATCCAGAATGTGTTAAGAAACAGGAGAGAGAAGTATCTTAGAGTCCAACAGGAAATTTTCAAGAAAAATCAGGCAGTTGTGTCAGATACAACTGAGTAGTTGAGTGAGATAACAACAGAGTTGACTGTTGAATTTGGCAAGATGGGAGTCATGAGACATCTTGCTTATGTTTTCAGAAAGTGCTGGGCCAAACAAGTTGAGTGATGAACAGATGGGAACTGAGAAATAGAGAAAACTTTTTGATGTTAATTTTAATGAGAAGGAAAGAGAATGATACTATGTGGAATCAATAGTAATTTTTTTTATAAAATGGATTATATTGATATTTTGTGCCTATGAAAAAGGGAAAAATTGGCATAGACAATTTTTTTTTTAAATTTAAGACACGATCTCTAAGTTATTGAGGGTGGAGTCTCACTCACTTGCTGTGGCTATCCTCTAATTTTCCATTCTTGTGCTTAGTCTCCCAAATTCCTTGGATTACAGGCTTGTGTGTTGGCGCCCAGTTGAGAAACTAATTTTGATACCAAATCCTTGTGTGCACAGGAATGAGATTTAGAGCACATGTAAAGATGTGGCCTTTAAGGGCTGGGGACATAGCTCAGTTGTTAGAGTGCTTGCTTCACATGCATAAGGCCCTGGGTTCAATCCCCAGCACCGCAAAAAACAAAACAAAACAAAATAGATGCTGGCTTTAGTGGAGTAGAAGGGAATGCAAAGTACATTGATGCAAGTGCTATAGGCCAGTGGATCTTGCTAGAAGAGTGGCTTTGAAAGATGTGATGAGTTGGACATGTTGGCACATACTTATAATCCCAGATTCTTAAGAGTGTGAGGCAGGAAGATTGCAAGTTTGAGGCCATCCTCAATAACATAGTGAGATCCTGTCTTTTATCTCTGCCCCCTGCATTTTTTAATTGGTGCATTTTAGTTATACATAATGATGGAATTTGTTGTTACATATTTGTACATGCACACAGGATAACAATATAATTTGGCAATATCACTCCTTAGTACTTTCTCCCTCTCTCCCCTTCCACCTCTTTGTTGTTTTCCTCTACTGCTGTCCCTTTGATTTTAATGAGATCCGTCTTCATCTTTTCCTTTTTCCTCTTTGACTTATGCATAGGAGAGAAAACATAGGACCCTTGACCTTCTGAGTTTAACTTATTTTGCTTAACTTAATGGTTTCTAGTTCCATCCATTTTTCTGCAAATAACACAATTTCATTTTTCTTTATGGCTGAATATTGTGAATTGTTCTGCTATAAACATGGGTAGCATGTATCACCACTGTATCACTGTAGTATGATGACTTTAATTCCTCAGAATAAATACCAAGGAGTGGTATGGTGGTTCCATGCCTAGTGTTTTGAGGAGAGACCCTGCCTTAAAATAAAAATAGGACTGGGAGTTTGGCTCAGATTCAACTGGGAGTATCTGAGTATACTGAGATACTCAGATACTGGTAGAGTATGTGGTGTAGGTTCTGTGTTTAATCCTCAGCACCACCAAAAAAGAGAGATAGAGAGAGTTGAAGTAATAAAATAAGAGTGAGAAGTAAAGTTTGAGGAGAGAGAATTAGGAAATAACAATCTTTGGAGCAAATTCCCTGGGAAACATGGTAGAATATATAGTTGAATATATAGTTGAATTGCTCTCTTAAACTTTATGGGCAGATATTGAAAGCACAGACTTTTTCAACATTCAGAGTTTTGAGGAGGCCTGAAGTGGACTACTAGTTAGGGTTAGCATTTATCCTAAGGTGGAAGTCATGAAAGGGAATGGTAGGTAACAGAACCAGATACAGATAGAGCAAATATTAAGAACAACACAATGGGAGGAGGTGCAGCGAATTTCCTGGAAAGACAAGTGTATTTTGTTTTTTATTCTTTGAAATTTATTTATTTATGCAGTACTGGGCCTTATGCATACATACACTAGGTAAGTGCTGTATCACTGAGCTATATTCTCAGCCATATTTTTTTTAGTGCATATTAATTGTACAGAATAAACGGTTTCATTGTGTCATATTCATACATGCACACAATAATGATCATTTCTGTTAGAAAGACAGTTTTAGGTAGTGATAACCAGAAGGGGGGTGCTGAAGAAATAGCTCCTTTTGGAGAGTGCTCGCCTAGCATGCGCAAGGGCCGCAGTTCAAATCCCCTGTGCCTCAGAGGAAAAAAAAAAAACAAAAACAAGAGCTTGGGATTCAGGTTAAGGTAGATAAGGCCCAACCAGTTATGGGATAAATCTCTGCTTTGAATTCTTTACCTTGAAAACTGATTATCAATTGAAAAACAGACTTTTGTCATAGTGGTAATGCCTTAACAGTTAATGTGAGTATATTTAGGAGAAATAGGACCATGGCTTTGATGCAATCAGATCTCTCGGGATAGCCTCACTTCACTGCTCCATTCCTTCCTTGCCTTGCCCTCATGCATATCCTATTGACTGCCTAGGTGAGTGCCTTCTTACCTGCCATTCTTAGCTGTCACATCTTTATTTATTTTTAAAACTTATTTTGGTACTGGAAATTGAACGCAGGGTGCTTTACCATTGGGCCACACCCCCAACCCTTTTTATTTTTTGAGACAAGTTTTTGCTAAATTGCTTAGGGCCTCACTAAATTGCTGAGACTGTTCTGGAACTTGAGATCCTCCTGCCTCTACCTGCTCTGGCCGGGTTGCTGGTATTATAAGGGTGTATTACCATGCCTGTGTACATATTACTGTATATGAAGTTTTCCCTCCTACCCTTTATATAAAGTAAAATTTTAGGCTTTTCTGTATTTCTTTCAGGGCATTTGACAGAACTAAAATTCTTTAGTTGAGGGAAAACCAACTTTTTTCTTTTGTCTGTCTCTGCTATATGAATGAGTATTTGACTTATAGATGGTGTTGACTAAATGTTTTCTTTTATCTTTTCTTTTTTTTTTTTTTTTTGCGGTGCTGGGGATTGAACCCAGGGCCCTGTGTTTGCAAGGCAAGCACTTTACCAACTGAGCTATCTCCCCAGCCCTAACTAAATGTTTTCAGTCAATAAAAAATGGAATATCTGATGTATACTTGATAATTCCCCCCCCCCCCCCCTTTTTTTTCTGTGGTATCAGGGATTGACTCCAGGGGTGCTTAACCACTGAGCCACTTCCCCAGGCATTTTTTGTATTTTATTTAGACAGGGTCGCACTGAGTTGGTTAGGGCCTTGCTAAATTGCGGAGACTAGCTTTGAACTTGTGATCCTCTTGCCTCAGCCTCCTGAGCTGCTGGGATTACAGGTGTGTGCCACCATGCCTGGTGATAATGTTCTTTTTTTAACCAATTAATTACTTTATTAAACTTTTATTCCCCCTGCCTTTTTTTTTTTTTTTTTTTTTTTTTCTTGTTTTTGTTTTACTGGGGATTGAACCAGGAGGCCTTATGAATGCTAGGCAAGTGCTCTACCACTGAACTACATACCCATCCATATTTTTGTTTTCTTTGGTTAATCATAAAAACCATAGGAGGTAGTTATAATATATTTTATTGAAAGAAAATGGATCACAAAGCTATTAAGTGATAGAACTTGGGTTTAGAAAAGGGGTTTCTTTCTAAAGCTCTTCTTAATTTTTTTTTTTTTTTTTTTTTTTTTCTTCTTAATTTTGCTTTCTTTGTACTGGAAGTGAGTCATTCACGAGGGCATCTAATCTCCTGTCTCTTTGTTTTTTAGGAACTTCTGGCAATTGTAAAACAAAAGACTACTGGGAATTTAGATGATGTCACCCTCTTGTTTACTTTGAAAGCACTTTGGAATCTTACAGATGAATCTCCAGCTGCCTGCAAACACTTTATTGTCAACCAAGGACTGGCAATCTACATTCAAGTTTTAGAGGTGGGAAGATGGGATTGAGTTTATATGTAAAATTCTTTTCTTCATGATAAAGTAACCTGTTTATTCTTTTGACAGACTTTTTCAGAATCTTCAGTACAAAGCAAAGTACTTGGTCTCTTGGTAAGGTGAATTGTTTTGAGTTAATGTTAATTACTTAAAGAAAATTAACATGGATGTAGTACCTACCTACTAGCATAATGTTGAAATCAGTTTACATGTATAAACTCATTTAATTTTTACATCCCTATAAAGTAAATAGCATTTCATGTCAGTCTATTGCTGTGAACAAACTGCAGCTTAGTGACTTAAAACAATAGCCATTTTATTTACTTAACCATTCGTGGATCAATATTTTGAGTTCAGGTCAGCTCTACAGTTTTTCTACTTGTCTCCTGGGGAAAACTCTTGTAGCCACAGTCATCTGGTGGCTCAAGTGGGACCAGATGGTCTAAGGTAGTCTGACTTTCATGTCCTAAGTTGGGACTGGTGGTTGACTGGGCCTTGTGTCTTCATGGGCTTCTTTTTGTGGTAATTTCAGGCCAGCAATAGAGTGCCAAATCCCGCTGCACAAGTACTTTTCAACCTCAGCTTACATCAGACTTATTAATGTCTCACTGGCCAAAAGCAGGTATTTGGTTAAGCTCAGATTTAAGACTGGTTATCCTTTCATGGGAGGTAACAGCAAAGTCACATTGATATGGGGTATATGCACAGGGATAGGAAAAATTGTGCTATGACCATACTTTACCACAGTTATCATCCACATTCTTAAACATGAACTCTTGACACACATGAAAGTAGCATTTATCCTAAGTAACTTAGTGTAGAATCGAAATTCAAACTCAGGCAGTCTTCTTCCTGACCCTCTGGTATTAATAACCTTAATATAATTCATCTTTGTCAAGGCAATATATATATATATTTTTTTCCAGTGCCTGTCCAGCCCCAAGGCCATCAAGTTTTAGAAATTTCTTTGTTCATATTTCTATACTCTCTCATTCAAAATATTCCATAATTGAGAAATTTATTTCCTAAAGATTTACAAAAACACCTTCATTTTTCATGCTGCATGCAGTAGGAGATACAGATACATGAATATTTCAAGCTGTGGGTCCTTATGACTTTGGGAGGTGGTATTAGACCTGTGTACAGGTAGCTCTCTCCTTTAAGAGTGCATCTGGTATTGCTGAAAGAGGAGCACAAGTCCAGTGGGAGTCTTTGCTTCTCAGTCATAGACTTCTTGAAATGAGGGTTGTGACTTATGCTCTTTGTGTCCCTGATACATATAGACTCACAACACAGTAGATGTGAAAGGCATCACAAAGATAGATTAATGATTATTGTTGGAAATCAAGAAGTTACAGAAAAGCAGAAGGTAGGGACAAAGGTTATTATTGACTAGATACAATATAATCATGTAAGGGACACTATGAAACAGAAAATTCCAGAATTGAGATTCCAGAAACTGGGAAAGAGTCTAGCAATGGGAAATAATACCAGAAAGTTAGACCAAAGCCTCATGTATTTTACCCAGTGCTCAGTATCCTAGTAGCTAATTAATAGCTAGCTCAATTGCAGAACACTTGCCTAACATGCTCAAGGCTCTGGGTTTGATCCCCATCACTATCATAAAAAAATGAAAGAAAGAAAGAAAGAAAGAAAAAAATTAAGATTGTCCACTTGTATCTTTTTTTTGGGAGCCTCTCAGACTTTCAAAAAATTTATATTTGGGACTTACTTGTAGTGTCCCCTGACTTAGGCTAAGGATGCTACCATCTTGTCTCTCCTTGTTTGGGTTTAATGTCTAGTAGACCTAATCCTTAAACCAAGCTGTTAACAAAGGGCATAGCTCATCTCTGGAAAAACAGGAACTGAGGGCTGAGGGGGGACTCTCAAAAACAGTGCAATTTCAGCTTTACTTTTCTGTGTTCTTTCAGCATACTAAGTGTCCAGGGTGTACCTTCTAGAAAATTGCTGAAGCCATAGCAGAAGTTAGCATTGATTTAACGTAACTGCTCTATTTACTTTGACTGTTGGTTCTACCTCTTCAAACCTTTGTTTTTTCAGTTGTGTGGTGAGATCCCCAAGTGACTGACCAATGATTCCTACCTCCTGTATTTGTGTCACTTTGTAATCCCCTCTTCTGGAGTGTGAGCAGGACCTGTTAACTTGCTTCTAACAGCTAAAATAGGGCAAAGATGATAGGTTTTCATGTCCTGATTATGTTACGATGTATTTATGAATCCATCTTGCTAGTAGACACATTTTAAGGACTCTTGCTTATAACCTGAAAGGAGCAAAATGTATTATAGTGGTTGGAAAAGGGAGAAACCCACATTTCCAGAAACTTGGGGCAACCTCTTTGGAGCTCAAGGTGGCTTTCAGCAAGAGACTGGATCTCTCAGTCCAGCAGCCACAGGAAACAAATTCTGCCAGCACTAGTGGAGCTTGCAGTTGAGAATTCAGCCTTAGGAGATCTCAGAGTATAGAGAGGACCTCTCCTCATATTCCTGTCCCACATAAACAGTGAGGAGGTAAATTCATATTATTTTAAGCCACTAAGTTTGTGGTAATTTGTTACACAGCATTAAAAACTAAATATACATCATAATAAAATATTACCTGCCTATTGTTAAACTTGTCAAGATAATGTAATATCTGGCAGGCCCCTGGTAATATTAAGTGTTTTTCCGGCCTGGTTTTGTATTTTAATTCATGCTCATTTTCAGTAATGTGAACCTGAATCTTGCTGAGTGTTGTTTCCCTACTTTAAATATTAAATGAGAGATAAGGCAGTTGGAACCTGCCTCTGAGCAGTGTACCTGGCACTGAGCAGGTGCTCACCTGGTGAGTTATTTGTAATGATCAAGCTCATCCTAAAGGGGTAGGATTGTAGGATTAGACTGTTGAGAGGGATCTGAGATAAGCAGTAGAAAAGGGAGAAAAGCTAATTCCCTATTCTTTTCCCTTCCTGTCCCTGATGTTAACTGCTTCATGTGACTTGTAGAACAACATAGCTGAAGTCAGAGAGTTTTCCTCCAAGCTGGTGACTGAAGATGTGATGAAGCATATCAGCAGTTTACTTCATAGCAAAGAAATAGAAGTGAGCTATTTTGCTGCAGGTATCATAGCTCACCTGACATCTGACAAACAGCCTTGGCTATTCCGTGACCTGCAGAGGAAAGCTCTTCTCCAGGATTTGGTACAGGAACCATTCTTCTTTACAAAATCTAGAGTAATCTTTTCTTGTATGCAACTTACTTTTACAGATCATAAGAGGTTTAGAAATATGTGATCATTCTCAAAAATGGGAAAAATACATACAGGAAAGTATAAAGAAGAAAATTGTAACCTACCATGCTCTTTCACTTAAAGTTAATCTCTTTAATGTAACTTTTTGTTGCATTCCTTCTATTTTCTTTTTATAAAAGTTACACATGCAACGTTGTGTATGACTTTATTTTAACCCCCTTTTTCTTTCAACATAAAAACATTTTTTTTTTTTAGTTGTAGATGGACATAATACCTCAATTTTTAAAAACTATTTCTGTGGGTATTTACCTCTATATCTCTAAATAGGATATGGGGGGTTTTTGTTTGTTTTGGGTTTTTTTTTTTGTTTGTTTTTTGTTTTTTGTTTTGACTACTGGGGATTTAACCCAGGGACACTTTATCACTGAGCTACATCCTCACCCTATTTTTTACATTCAGACAGGGTCACCCAAAGTTGTTGAGGCTGGCCTTGAACTTGGAGTCCTCATGCTTCAGCCTCCCAAGTAGCTGGGACCACAGGTGTGGGCCACTGTGACCAGCCTTGTTGCTATTTTTCACTTTTAGGCATCTTCTTTCAATTAATTTTTTGTGTCTACTCTTTCCTGTACTCTAACTATAAATCTTTCAGTACATTTCAGGCCTATTCTGTCCTCTTCACCTTCTCAGAGCCTTCTGTTTCTTGCATCTGGTTTGCTTGTTTCATATTATCTGGTATACCTTTGTCATTGTCAACCTAGGATATTTCTTTACTATCATCCTGCATATTATTCCCATTGCCTTTCTTGGATTGGGTTACCTATATCCTGGATTGCATGCCTTCCTGTTTCTTGGTTTACTCAGTCCCCAAATGTATCTTCAATAGCTTCCTAAAAAGAGATGCATGAAAATGAGAGCTCAACTGTTTCTAAAGATCTTTTTCTTAACCTCACATTTAGTTTGTCAAATGGCTAGGTATAGAATTTTTAACTTTGAAATATTTTTTTCCTTCAGAATTTTTAAGTCTTTGCCAGGGATGATGGTACATACACTAACCCCCGTGACTTGGGAGTCTGAAACAGGAGGATTGAAAGTTCAAGGCCAGCCTCAGAAATTTAGAAAGAACCTGTCTCAAAATAAAAAGAGCTAGAGATATAGCTCAATGTTAAAAAGTGCCCCTGGGTTCACTCCCCTCTATTGGGGAAAAAAAAAAAAATTTCCCCAAATGAAGGACGCAAACAATGCAATATATGAAAATAAACCCTCAAGGCATATCGCTATGATTTCCAAACTTTGAAGATAAAATTCTTTTTTTTTTTTTTTTTGTAGTACTGGGAATTGAACCTAAATGGTCTCTAGCACTGAGCCACCTCCACCCTCACTTTTTATTTTTAGACAGGGTCTCCCTAAGTTATTAACCCTGGCTTTGAACTTGACATCCTCCCGCCTCAGCCTCTCAAGCTGCTAGGATTACAGTCACACACCACTGTGCCCAGCTCTTTTTCCTTATTTAGTTATTTATGAATGATGTTGGGATTGAACCCAGAACCTCATGCATGCCAGGAAAGCACTGTACCAAGCCATATGCTCAGCCCTCTTTTTCATTTAAAAAAAAAATGTTCTTTATTTCTGGGGTGTTGGCCTTCCTCAGACTTCGTTTTTGCTTTTTGTTTCCCCCCAACGCCCCCCTCAGCACTGGGGATTGAACACAGGGCCTTACACATGTTACATAAGTACTAAGATACATTTCCAGCCCCCCTTTTTTTTTTTTTTTTTTAATTTTGATACAGGGTCTCACTAAGTTGCCATGTCTGGTCTCAACTTTGTGATCCTCCTGCTTTAGCCTTCCAAATAACTGAGATTATAGACCTAAACCACCATACCTGGACTGCCAGCCTTTTTTTTTTTTTTTTTTTTAAGCATGGTGTTCTCCTACCTTTAATTGTTCATGGGGCTGCCCAGTCCAGAAGTTTTTGTTAAGGAAAGGAGAGAAAATCCAGGGGTTTTGCTTCTTTAATCATTTCAGCTATCCTGTTTTGAACCCCACCTCTAGTTTTACTTTGGAAAGTACCTTGTGTGAAAATTTTTAAGTCTCTTAGGGGTTGTGTTCAAATTGAGTTTTTGTGGTACTGGAGATTGAATGTGGAGGTGCATTAGCACTGAGCCATATCCCCAGCTTTTTAATTTTATTTGTTTTTATTTTGGTACTAAGAATTGAACCCAGGGGCATTTAACCACTGAGCCACATCCCCAGACTTTTAATTTTTTATTTGCTGAGGGCCTTGCTAAATTGCTGCAGCTGACTTTGAACTTGTGATCCTTCTGCCTTAGCCTCTTGAACCTCTGGGATTGCAGGTGTGCACCAGGATGCCCAGGTTTTTTTTTTTTTTTTTTTTTTGGGTGGGGGGAGAGATAGGATCTCACTAAGTTGCTGAGGGTTTTGCTAAATTGCTGAGACTAGCCTTGAACTTGGCGATCCTGCCTTAGCTTCCCAAGTTGCTTGGATTATAGGTGTGTACCACTGTCCCCAGTAGTTTGTTTCTTTCACCCAGAGTCAATTACTACATCTCTATCTACTTTGTTCTACATGTGTTTGATTTCTTCTGTTTTATTTTTATTTTTTTGAGAAAAAGGAAAAGGAAGGTTTATTGCTTTGCTAGCAAAGGAGAAACAGGGGACTCCTGTCCCAGAGGCTGTGATTCTCCTTATCAGCAGGAACAAGGGTCTTTTAAAGAGGTGATTCAAAGGCTACGTTCCACATGTTCTCTGTTGGAGTGATTTCTTCTGTTTTAAACCATTCTTACTGTTCTGTGTGATTTAAGGATGTAGTATAGTTTCAGCTCCTTCTTATTGCATTCTTTTCTTCATACAGCTACATATGTAATGGTTATTTAATAATTTGGTAAGTAGGTATATTTAAATTTTGTCATTCCCATGTTTTGAAAAATTTTGTTTCAAATGTATTTAATTATAAGTGACATGAAGTAGTCTATTTTGACCTTTTACAAATGATGGAATATAATACTAGAATCTTGTTTTCTCTCTCTGTCTTTTGGGGGAAAAAGCATGCAACCATGAAGAATTGGCCAGGTGCAAGCTGTAAGATGTCAGCATTGGTAACCTACAGGTAATTTCATTATGATGTGCTTTTCTTAAAGCTTATCCTTAGTGTGCTTGATGATATAGTAATAAAGTCTCAGTAACAATTAATCTTGTGTTCAAACCCTGTTTCTTCTCTGTGATACTGTGAAATCATTTCTAGAAAAGAAATGACTCTATTTTCCTCATCTATGAAGTGAGGCTGACAGTGTGCCAGATTGAGGGTGAAATGAGATATTGAAAGTGTAGACTGTCTGACACAAAATTCAGTTTAAGTGATAGCTCCCAAAATATATTGCATAATATATCTGGCTTGGTGAGGAATTGACTGTGGTGGAAAATGTTAAATTATTTTCATATTCCTGACTTCTGAATTCATATCCTTGTACTTTTTAGATCATTCAAGTCATTTTTCCCACTCCTTGGCAATTTCTCTCAACCAGCGGTTCAGATCTGGGCACTATGGGCCATGTATCATGTCTGCAGTAAAAATCGTATGTATTCAACATGTATTTAAAACAATAGTCTTCCAGCTGTCTTTCTGAATAATAAATAACTTCCACATGGAGTTTGAAAATTTTTTCATCTGTGTCTTTTAATTTAGCTTTTTAAAAAGAAAGTGAAGTCAGGCGACCGAGGAGGCTGAGGCAAGAGGATTGCAAGTTCAAGACTAGTATCAGGAATTTAATAAGACCCTGGGTCTCAGAAATCAAAAAGGACTGGGAATGTAGCTTAGTGGTACAGAGCACCTCTGGATTTGATCCCCATTATTGGGGGAAAAAAAGAACGAGAAAACTTTTTTTATTACTTTAAAATAATACATCAGCTATTCTAAAGTCAGACGCAGGAGGACCATAATTTCCAGTCCAGCCTGGGAACTTACACACACACACACACACACACACACGTGCACACACACAGGCTGCAAAATTAATAATGGATTTGGGAGTGGATATCCAACAGTTTAAAAAGTGAAAGTTTTTTTTCCCCATCCTCAATTGCTCATGGGCAAGCACTATTAACAATTTGGTAACTAGTCTTTCATTTACTTTTTAATATATACTCTCCTTAGAATACACTATTTATGGCAAGCATGGTACATCTTGTCGTAATCCCAGTTACCCAGGAGGCTGAGAAAGGAGTGTATGTAGCAAGTTCAAGCTCAGCCTCAGCAACCTAGCAATACCCTGTCTAAAAATTTTTTAAAAAGTGCTGGGGACATAGGTTAGGGGCAAAGTATCCATGAGTTCAGATCTCTAGTACCAAAACAAAACAAAAATAACAAGAATCCTATAAAAGAGTATGCTATTTATAAACATTTTAAATGAAAACAGGCTAATTCTGTGCATGTCATGCTATAGCTTGCTGTCTTTATGTACCATTTGTCATTAACAATAATACATAGATCTTTCTCCTTGTAATGAGTGGTCAATGGGAGGTTGGGAGACCAGGAGTCAGGTTATTTTCTAGGTAGAGTAAATGTTTTTGCATGTTTTGCTGTTCAAAATCCCCCTTGAGGAGGGTATTGTGGCACACGACTAATTCTAGTAACTCAGGAGGCTGAGGCAGGAGAATTGCAAGTTCCAGACCAGTCTCAGCAATTTAGGGGAGACCCTCAGTAACTTATTTTGAGACCCTTTCTCAAAATAAAAACAAAAAGGACTGGGGATATAACTCACTTGTAAAGTACCCTGGGTTCAATCCCTGGTTCTAAAATAAAAATCCCTTTTGAGATGTTTTGGTCAATACATTTACTCAGGATTATTGTAAAAAATTTACTTTCATTACAAAAGAAATAGAGGCTATAACTTTATACTAGAAAACCTAAGAGACAATGTTTAGGATTAAAAATTTAAGCAGGGGCTGGAGAGATAGCTCAGTCGGTAGAGTGCTTGCCTTGTAAGCACAAGGCCCTGGGTTCAACCCCCAGCACCCCCCAAAAAAAAATTTAAGCATATTGATTGTTATATATAAGTAAATGTATAAAAACCCAGTCATTTTTTAATACCAGCAAAAATCTGAAAAATTAAGAGGAAAGGTACAATTCACATTATCAGCAAAAGCAAAAAGTACCTAAAAGTGTCTTCAGTAAGTCCTTGGACCTATATAGAGGGGTTGGAGTTGTGGCTCAGTGGTAGAGTGCTTGCCTGGCATGTGTGAGGCCCTGGGTTTGATACTCAACACCATGTATAAATAAATAAAATAAAAAGTCCATTGACAACTAAAAAAGTTAAAAACCAAAAAAATTGTTTAAAAAAAAACCCTGAGAGATAATTTAAAATTCTGAAATAATTGAGACATACCATGCTCAAAGATGAAAAGGCTTATTAAGATATAGATGTTAGTCCTTTCCAATTTATGACTATAATACAATTCAAGTGAATGAATGAGAGCTATAGGGGATCTGAAAATTATTCTAAAAGTTCACTCAGCAGAATAAATAGGAAAGAACTAACAAACATGTTTTTTAGGAGCTTGCTGTAGCACTTCTATTAACATGATAAAAAGCTAATGTGAATGTGTCGGACATATAGAACAGTCAGGCAGAGCAGTGCATCAGAGTGGTTCTGAAACACTCGAGTTTTCTCTTTCCTTTTTGGGTGTGGTACAGAGCGTTGAACACCTCACACTTGTGAGGCAAGTACAGTACCTCGAGCTATGTCCCAGCCCCCCTATTTTCAATTGTGACAGTAGTAACTATAACAATAACAAGAACTTTTGAATATTTACTATGTGCCAGGCAGTATTGTAAGCACTCAACTCATTTAGTCTTCCCAGCAACTAGGAGGCAGGTAGCATTAATATCATCATCCATACATCAGATGAGAAAACTGAGGGTCCAGGGAAATATCTTGCCCAAGGTTAAAATGACTAGCAAGTGCCAGAGACTAGTGATCTATGATGTAGGATGTTGTAACTTAGGTAACATTTCTTTGGAGGGGACATTGTTTCTAGTCTGCCTATCAAATACTGCTTCAATAAATAATGACACAGGCAGAAAAAGAAAGATGTACATGTGCAATAGTGTGGTAATTAAAACACAGACCCCAGAACCAGACCACTGGTGCTTTATTCCCAGGTTCTGCTATTTACTAACTAGAACAAATTACTTAGCCTCTCTGTGCCTCAGTTTCCTCAGATATAAAATGGAGATAATGATATCTGCTTTACAGGGTTGTTATGAGAATTAAGTCAGTTATATTTGTAATGCATTTAGAACACTGCTTGGTTGATAGTAAAAAAGTGCTAACATTATATGTAGAATAGTATTAATACTAGCATAGAATATAGTATTTGTTAAATAAAATACATCCTTTTGCAAGTATGCGAGTTAGTCTGCAGAATTCTTAGAATTGCTGAGTCAGAGGGTTATAAACATTTTAAAATTTGATAGGTGATGCCAGCTGTTCTTTATAGAATAGATTATGAATATTCCTTCCTTTCAGTAATGTGTAAGAACTTTCCAGTTTCCCTACAGGTTTGTTTGTTTGTGGTGCTAGGAACTGAACCCTGGACGGCATACATGTTAGGTCAGCACTCTACCACTGAACTATATTCCCACCCCACTTTCCTACGTTTTTGAACAATTACAATGTTAATTGAACATTTTGACCTTTGCCAATCTAAGGAGAAAGTGATAGTCTTAGTTAGTCATTTTTCTTGATGAGAGTCATTTCCTTGTTGTTTAATATTTTATTTTTCTTAATTGATTAGGTCTTTGTGATATGTGTTAATATTTTTTCTGAGTTTATCGTCTGATTTTTTTTTTATCATATTTACAAATCGAACTTTTGTGATATTGCCTTTGGTTTTCAGGTTTTGGTTATACTTAGATTATAAGAGAAGTCTTTTTTTTTCTGGTATGGTTTCATTAACATTGATGTCTGCTCCATTTGACACTTTTCTTGGTATATGGTCTGTGGATATGACTTAAATCTTGTTGAATATTCTGTTTTCCATACTGATAAGCATGCTGCTTTCTGGATTTTTTTTTTTTTTTTCTTTTTCTTTTGTAGTACTGCAGATTTAACCCAGGTGTGCTACATCCCTAGTCCTTTATTTTGAGACAGGTCTGACTGGCCTGGAACTTGGGATCCTCTTGTCTCAGCCTCATGAGTCCCTGGGTCTATAGGTCTGTGCCCCTGCACTCTGCTTTGTTTTCATATTCTGTTTTTTTTTTTGTACTGGGGATTGAACTCAGGGCCACTCAGCCACTGAGCCACATCCCCAGCCCTTTTTTGTATTTTATTTAGAGACAGGGTCTCACTGAGTTGCTTAGCACCTCACTGTTGCTGAGACTGGCTTTGAACTCATGTTCTTCCTGTGTCAGCATCCTGAGACGCTGGGATTACAGGTGTGCACCTCCATGCCTGGCTGTTTTTCATATTCTTAAGGATGGTTTAGTCATTATTATTTTAGGCAGCTAGTGCTTATTTCACTTTACTCAAGTGTTTGCTGTTTTCTAAGTTCATCATTGCTTCTTTTACCCAACTCTTTTTCTGGGTTCAGTTTTTTTTTTTTTTTTTAAATTTATTTTTATTGTAAACAAATGGGATACATGTTGTTTCTGTTTGTACATGGAGTAACAGCACACCATTTATGTAATCATACATTTACATAGGAAAATGATGTTTGATTCATTCTGTTATTTTTTTCCTCCCCCCCCACCCCTCTTTTCCCTCTATACAGTCCCTCCTTCCTCCATTCTTGCCCTCCTACATCCCCCATTATGTGTCATCATCCGCTTATCAGTGAGATCATTTGCCCTTTGCTTTTCTGAGTTTGGTTTATCTCATTTAGCGTGATATTCTCCAGTTTCATTCATTTGCCTGCAAATGCTATAATTTTATTATTCTTTATAGCTGAGTAATATTCCATTGTATATATATATACACCACAGTTTCTTTATCCATTCATTAATTGAAGGACATCTAGGTTGGTTCCACAACCTGGCTATTGTGAATTGAGCAGCTATGAACATTGATGTGGCTGTATCTCTGTAGTATGCTGATTTTAAGTCCTTTGGGTATAGGCCGAGGAGTGGGATAGCTGGGTCAAATGGTGGGTCCATTCCAAGTTTTCTAAGGAATCTCCACATTGCTTTCCAGAGTGGCTGCACTAATTTGCAGCCCCACCAGCAATGTATGAGTGTACCTTTTTCCCTACAACCTCTCTTATATTCTTGATAATCGCCATTCTAATTGGGGTGAGATGGAATCTTAGTGTAGTTTTGATTTGCATTTCTCTTATTACTAAAGATGGTGAACATTTTTTCATATGTTTATTGATTACTTGTAGATCTTCTCTGTGAAGCGTCTGTTCATATCCTTAGCCCATTTGTTGATTGGGTTATTTGTATTCTTGGTGTAGAGTTTTTTGAGTTCTTTATTCTGGAAATTAGTGCTCTATCTGAAGTATGAGTGGCAAAGATTTTCTCCCACTCTGTAGGCTCTCTCTTCGCATTGCTGATAGTTTCCTTTGCTGAGAGAAAGCTATTTAGTTTGAATGTATCCCAGTTATTGATTCTTGCTTTTATTTCTTGTGCTATGGGAGTCCTGTTAAGGAAGTCTGATCCTAAGCCAACAAGGTAAAGATTTGGACCTACTTTTTCTTCTATAAGATGCAGGGTCTCTGGTCTGATTTCAAGGTCCTTGATCCACTGTGAGTTGATTTTTGTGCAGGGTGAGAGATAGGAGTTTAGTTTCATTCTGTTGCATATGGATTTCCAGTTTTCCCAGCACCATTTGTTGAAGAGGCTATCTTTTCTCCATTGCATATTATTGGACCCTTTGTCTAGTATGAGAAAATTGTATTTATTTGGGTTTGTGTCCGTGTCCTCTATTCTGTACCATTGATCTACCTAGTTTGGTGCCAATACCATGCTGTTTTTGTTACTATTGCTTTGTAGTATAGTTGAAGGTCTGGTATTGTGATAACCCCTGCTTCACTCTACCTGCTAAGGATTGCTTTAGCTATTCTGGGTTTCTTATTCTTCCAGATGAAATTCATGATTGCTTGCTCTATTTCTGTAAGGTACATCATTGGGATTTTAATTGGAATTGCATTGAATCTGTATAGCACTTTTGGTAGTATGGCCATTTTGACAATATTAGTTCTGCCTATCCAAGAACACAGGAGAGCTTTCCATCTTCTAAGGTCTTCCTCAATTTCTTTCTTCAGTGTTTTGTAGTTTGCATTGTAGACATCTTTTACCTCTTTGGTTAGATTGATGCCCAAGTATTTTATGTTTTTTGAGGCTATTGCAAATGCAGGTGTTTTCCTCATTTCCCTTTCAGATGTTTCATCGCTTGCGTATAAAAATGCTTTAGATTTATGCGTGTTGATTTTATAGCCTGCTATTTTGCTGAATTCATTGATGAGGTCTAGAAGTTTTCTGGAGGAGGTTTTTGGGTTCTCTAAATAGAGAATCATGTCATCAGCAAATAGTGACAGCTTAAGTTCTTCTTTTCCTATTTGTATCCCTTTAATTTCTTTAGTCTGCCTAATTGCTCTGGCTAGAGTTTCGGGGAAAATGTTGAATAGAAGTGGTGAAAGAGGACATCCCTGTCTTGTTCCCATTTTTAAAGGAAATGGTTTCAGTTTTTCTCCATTAAGAATGATGTTGGCCATGGGCTTAGCATACATAGCCTTTACAATGCTCAGGTATGTTCCTACTATCCCTATTTTTTCTAGTGTTTTGAGCATGAAAGGGTGTTGTATTTTGTCGAATGCTTTTTCTGCGTCAATTGAAATAACCATATGATTCTTATCCTTAAGTCTATTGACATGATGGATTACGTTTATTGATTTACGGATGTTAAACCATCCTTGCATTCCAGGGATGAACCCCACTTGATCGTGGTGCACGATTTTCTTAATATGTTTTTGGATACAGTTTGCCAATATTTTGTTAAGGATCTTTGCATCTATATTCATCAAGGATATTGGTCTAAAATTTTCTTTTCTTGATGTGTCTGCCTGGTTTGGATATGAGGTTGATATTAGCTTCATAGAATGAGTTTGGTAGGGTACCCTCCTTTTCTATTTCCTGGAATACTTTGAGAAGTATTGGAATGAGTTCTTCTTTGAAGGTCTTGTAGAACTCAGCTGAGAGTCCATCTGGTCCTGGGCTTGTCTTGGATGGTAGATTTTTAATGACTTCTTCTATTTCATTGCTTGATATTGATCTGTTTAAATTGTGTATGTCCTCCTGGTTCAGTTTGGGAGGGGCATATGTCTCTAGAAATTTGTCAATGGCTTCTGTACTTTCTATTTTGTTGGAATACAGATTTTCAAAGTAGCTTCTCATTATGTTCTGTATCTCAGTGGTGTCTGTTGTGGTATTTCCTTTTGCATCGTGTATTTTAGTAATTTGAGTCTTCTCTCTCCTTCTCTTTGTTAGTGTGGCTAAGGGTTTATCTATTTTGTTTACTTTCTCAAAGAACCAACTTTTTGTTTTGTCCATTTTTTGAATAGTTTCTTTTGTTTCAATTTCATTGATTTCAGCTCTGATTTTAATTATTTCCTGTCTTATACTAATTTTGCTGTTATTCTGTTCTTTTTCTAGAGCTTTGAGCTGTAATGTTAGGTCATTTAGTTGTTGACTTTTCATTCTTTTCTGGAATGCGCTCCATGCAATGAATTTTCCTCTTAGTACCGCTTTCATAGTGTCCCAGAGATTTCAATATGTTGTATCGTCATTCTCATTGACCTCTAAGAATTTTTTATCTCCTCCCTGATGTTTTCTGTTATCCATGTTTCATTTAATAGCATATTATTTAGTCTCCATGTGTTGGAGTAATTTCCTTTTTTTACTTTGTCATTGATTTCTATTCTCAGTCCATTATGATCTGATAGAACACAAGGCAGCATCTCTATTTTTTGCATTTCCTAAGGGCTGCTTTGTGGCATAACATGGTGTATTTTCGAGAAGGTTCCATGTGCTGCTGAAAAGAAAGTGAATCTGCTCGTTGATGGATGGAATATTCTATATATGTCTATTAAGTCTAGGTTATTGATTGTGTTATTGAGTTCTATGGTTTCTTTGGTTGGTTTTTGTTTGGAAGATCTATCTAGTGGTGACAGCGGTGTGTTAAAGTCACCCAGAATTATTGTGTTGTGGTTTGTGTGATTCCTGAAATTGAGAAGGATTTGTTTGATGTACAGGGATGCACCATTGTTTGGGGCATAAATATTTACTATCGTTATGTCTTCGTGATTTATGGTTCCCTTAAGCAGTATGAAATGTCCTTCTTTCTCCCTTCTGACTAACTTTGGCTTGAAGTCCACTTTATCTGATATAAGGATGGAAACCCCCGCTTTTTTACTGAGTCCATGTGCGTGGTAGGTTTTTTCCCATCCTTTCACCTTTAGTCTGTGGATGTCTTTTTCTATGAGATGAGTGTCTTGCAGGTAGCATATTGTTGGGTCTTTCATTTTAATCCATTCTGCCAGTCTATGCCTTTCAATTGACGAGTTTAGGCCATTAACATTCAGGGTTATTATTGAAAAATGATTTGTATTCCCAGTCATTTGGCTTATTTTTGGTTTTTAACTTGACTTGGTTTCTCCTTTAAGTGGTTTTTCTCTAAGGTAGTTCCTCCCTTTGCTGACCTCTATTGTTGTTTTTCATTTCCTCCTCATGGAATATTTTGTTGAGAACATTCTGTAGTGCAGGTTTTCTATTTGTAAATTCTTTTAACTTTTGTTTATCATGGAAGGATTTTATTTTTATCTTCAAATCTGAAGGTTAGTTTTGCTGGGTATAGGATTCTTGGTTGGCAACCGTGTTCTTTCAGAGCTTGAAATATGTTATTCCAGGCCCTTCCAGCTTTTAGAGTCTGGGTTGAGAAGTCAGCTACTATCTGTATTGGTCTCCCCCTGTATGGAATCTGATGCTTTTCTCTCGCGGCCTTCAAAATCCTATCTTTATTTTGAATGTTAGGCATTTTCATTATAATGTGCCTTGGTGTGGATCTATTGTGATTTTGTGCATTTGATGTTCTGTAAGCCTCTTGTATTTGATTTTCCATTTCATTCTTTTGGGAAATTTTCTGATATTTCATTGAATAGGTTGTTCATTCCTTTGGTTTGTATCTCTGTGCCTTCCTCAATTGGGTTCAGTTTTTGATGGTATGTTAGTGATACAGTCTCTTTAACTGAAATATATGGGTCCTTCCCCCCATTCTTACTATTAAGTAATGGTATAAACTGGGTATAGAATTCTAGAATGACAGTTATTGTCATTCAGCATTTGGAAGAATATTTTCATTGTCTTGTGTTGTTGCTATTGTGTGCTTCTATTAGTCTTTTTTTTTCCCCCTGTACTGGGGTTGAACCCAGGAGTGTTTAGCCACTGAGCCACATCCTTAGACCCCTTTTTATATTTTATTGAAAGACAGGGTCTCACTAAGTTACTGAGGCTTGCGTTGAACTCGTGATCCTCCTTCCCAGTGACTGTGATTACAGCTGTGTGCCACCATGCCCACTCTGTTATTTTCTGATGGAACTTTCTATCAGACATGGATCGTCTTTGCTTCTTTTTCAAGTCTTCTTATCCTTTATTCTTAAAAAGTTTGTGGTCTGTATCTGATCGCGTGTGTGCATTGAGTGAGGCAGTTCTAATCTGTTAACTTCTGCTGAGGTTTGATTTTCATGTTTGTAGTTTTTAAATTGTCAGTTCACTTTTGTAGACCAAATTAACATATTCCTTCAGCATAGTTTTGTATTTACCTGTGAAATACTTCAGAGGTTTCCCTAGGCTTGGGCAGATTTTTACATTAATTTTTCAGTGACCTTCAGGTAGTAAATTTCAGACTAGTTGGGATTGTGATTATGAATTTTTAGGAATGACTTCTCTTCTTCCTTTCCTGTACCCCTAAATCAAAATCAGGATTGTTTTCATGTCTTGCCCTTTGAGGGTTCAACTTTAGTTACCAATTTTATAAGTTAAAATCTAAATTCCTAGATTGTTAAGACCTACAGTCTCTTTCTGCTTCAGGTTAGTAGTAAGGTGGCTCATGTTAGCTTAATACTACTCTTTTACTGTGGCTCTGAAAAATTCCTTTTCTTTGTACATTCAACCATGCATTTAAAATGCAAAAAAAAAAAAAGTTTTAAACTAATATATGTTATTTTGCTCAACATATTGCTTTAACTTAAAGTGCAGATTATTTTTGTAATAAAAAAAGTTTACACCTTTTTTTTTCTCCCTGCCATACTGGGCATTGAACACAGGCATGCTTTACTACTGTGCTACATCCCCAGCCCTTTTTAAATGGGCTTGCCAAGCTGCCCAGGTGGACCTTGTTGTGATTCTCTTGCCTTAACCTCTTGAGTAACAGGAATTAAAGGCATGCACCATAGCACCTGGCTAAATTTGCTTTTTAAATAAAAGCTAGGATTAAAAATGTTTGAAGAATAGTTATCTGTATATAAACAAAATAAGGTGATCCTGTTTTCTCATATAAACCAAGCATTATTTAAATTTTGACAGATTACCGTGAAATTGACTTATTTTAGCTATTGATTCCTGGTCCAAAGGGCTTCAACCTTTGTACTTTGTGTAGGATTTTTTCTTTTTTCTTTTTTCTTTTTGTGGGGGTGGGGTGGGCACTAGGGATTGAATCCAGAGGTGCTTTTCTACTGAGCTACATCCCAGCCTCCCAGCCCTACTTAAAATTTTTTAAATTTGGAGCTGGTGTCTTGCTAAGTTGCCAAGGCAGTCCTCAAACTTGTGATCCTCCTGCCTCAGTCTCCTGAGTCCCTGGTATTACAGATGTGTGGCATTGTATCTGCCTACACTGTTTCTTTAGAAAGGTGAATGTGGTGATTTGGGATTATTTAAGATGCTGGTTGTTCATAGAGTGTCTTTGTTTGATTTTTTTGTGTGTTTGTTTTTTGTTTTTTTTTTTTAGCCAGCAAATACTGCAAAATGTTAGTTGAAGAAGGAGGATTGCAGCTCTTGTATGATATCCAGGAGCACAGTCAGGCAAACCCTCAAGCACAGCAGATGGCAACTTCCATTCTAGAGGACTTCAGGATGCATTTCATGAATTACCGGAGTCACCCTCTGTGTTGAACACCCTTCTTAACCTGAGGGCTTCCAAGGTGCGCTCTGCTCCTCGAAACCCCTTCCCTGTCAGTATATTCCCTGAATGTTGAAAATCTTTGTTGGCATTTGTGTGTTAGCTGTCTCTTTGACCTTTCTTATTGATTTTCTGTAAGTTATAAAAAGGTTGGATTTGTATGATAGCCATAATCCCTTATCAGGTTGAAATCATTTTGGGGAAACCCCTATAGCAGCAGTGTTGAAAAAACCAGTTATTGTGGACTCTGTGGGGTATGGGAGCTTGTGTTGGAATAGCTATATTAATTTCGTCTGACCTTGAACAGTTTTTCCACTTTGAGAGCTTGTCAGGGAAATGGGACCTCTTTACTGGGAAGAGGAAGGACAGACCTCCAGGAAGATTTGATACTTATGTTAAATTCCCTCATTTGTTATTTGTGGTATGTGAAACTTCCAGAAAAGAAATACATGAAGAAAAGATGGGAAATAATATGTTTTAAAATGTTATTTGACCAGGCACCATGGTGTGTGCCTGAATCCTAGCTACTTGGGAGGCTGACGCAGAGGGTCACAAGTTCAAGGTCAGCCTGGCCAACTTAATGAGACCTTTTCGAAAATGTACTGGGGATATAGCTCAGTGCTAAAGCACCTCTGGGTTCAATCCCTGGTATTCAGGGGATAGCGGAAATGTCTGGAAAACAGAACCTCTGTTGGAAGGGGGAGAAAAGATTTTCTTTCTTTGTTTTTTTCGCTATAGATACCAGAGTATTTTCCATTTGAGAGGCAGAAGGAAAAGAAATGTATATTTTATAGTTTGGGGTATTTTTTTTTTTTTTTTTTGCCTTTTCCCAAAACATTTCAGTGAGTAGTCTTATTCATCATGGAATCAAAGTGGTGACTTTTCTGAGATCCAGCCTTATTACAGCATAAATTCTATCAGAAGCTTCTGTTTGTGTCATCTCTAAAACTGCTCTGAGGAGTAAAGTATGAACGCCTTCCTTGCCTTGTTTCTGACAAATGATGAACTTGATTTGTCATTCATCTACTTAAGTTTTTGTTTTTTTCCCCACACTGAGGATTAAACCCAGGGTCTCACCCATGCTATGCAAGCACTGTACTACTGAGCTATGTTCCCAACCCTTCTGTTTAAATTTTCAAAGAACTAAACTAAATTCCTGTTTGATTATTAGCATATTTTAAGACTAGAGTTTTGTGCTTTTAGCTGGATTGGTCCAGACTCTTAGGGGTATTGTGTGCCATCTTTGGGAATCATTAAGGAAGCTCATTCTTAGTGAAGCTCATTTTTAGTTACTCTGAACCATGTTACATACTATTATTATAACTCACCAGGGTCCTCCTGGATAAGTGTAATTTGTGAGCAAGTCCTTTCTCACACTCTTCTGCATGATTCTAGAAAGGGTCTCTCAGTTTCTTGATCTGGTTTCCAGTACCTTGTGTTATCAGGTGCTTTTGCTAATGTGAGACTGTGTCATGGGTACCAGGCACCCTTTCAAGTTTTGTCTCATTCACAACCATTTTCTGGGATATATAAGTTATTCTCCTCACTTAACACGTGAGAAAAAGAAGGTCAGTAAGGTTGTTACTTTCCTGAGTAGTCAGCCAACTGGTGAGGATGGTGCTAATTCTAAGGATTCAATTCCTTTGTGCTCTTCTCCATGCCAGGACACACATAACTGTGGCATATTTGTATTTAGCAGCAAATCAGCACTGTTAGTGTTATGTATCCCTGCCAGTAGTCTTGTGACTCTAGGCCAGGGGTATTCTGAGGATGCTCAGCCAGAGTTAAGATGCAGTTACAGGATGACCATGAGGCTATCTGGGTAGAAGAGGAAGAGAAGGGTATTGAGACTAGTGTGGATATGTGAATACTAGGTCTCCCCGACCCCTTTATTTTCCAAGTGTGTCATACTCTTGCTCACCTTTGCCCATTCTGTTCCCATCAACCTTCCTGGTGTTTTTTTTCCCCCTACCCTGTACTGGGGATTCATGGCCACAGCCTTGTGCTAACTGGGCAAGTGCTCTGCACTGTATTTCCCCAGCCCTCAACCTTCCTCTTATTTGCTTCAAATGCCTGTCAGTCCTCCAGGCTCTACTCCCATGGTTGCCTGCCGATTTCCCAACTCTCCCTTTTCTCCATCAGAATCATCAGAATTAACTGCTCTCTTCTCTGTGCTACTGAAGGCCCTTAAAGATCTTCCTATCATTCTATAGTTTACAGAAGGCTTTCAGAGCAGTGATTTCACTCATTCTTCCCAAGTATTATAACACATTTTTTGAACATGAGGGTTTTTAAATCTTCACAACAGATTGATTTTATAGAAAAGGAAGCTGAGGCCCAGAGAGGCTAAACAGTCTGTCTGAGGTTATGTAGCGAGAAAGTGTCCATGCTGGAGTTGGTGGTCTAACTCCTGATACAATGTTCAATCAATACAAGGATTTATTTATTCTCTCTTCTCCAGAGGAAGAAACAAGGGGCTCCTTACAACCCCTTGTGTCTCTAGTAAGTGCCTGATCACTGACAGCTAGAGGTTCTCCACAGTAAATCCTTCCCTAATGATTATATAGCCAGGGTGAGGAATAAGGAAGGTGGCGGTAGACAATGTGATTAGCACCTTGCTACCAGGCACCACCCTAGCCATTTTATGTCCATCATCATCCTTGAAGAAACAGAAGGTTGTGGAGGTGAAATGATGAGGCAGTCCTGCTGCAAACTTTCCATCTGGATCTTGCTCAAGGCATGCATGTCCCTTAAGGTTAAATGTCATTTGCCAACAAACTTCGGAGGCCTTTTCTCCCTGAAGGCTGCCATGCCCTCCAGCCGGTCCTGGGTTGGGATATTCTGCAACAACGTACAGAGTATTAGTTTTGGGGGAGCAGAACCAGAGGTCAAAACAGTTGCTTAAGCCTATCCACCCATGACAAGTCCATTGTCTCTGTACTTGTATCTTGGGTCATTCAAAGCCACAGTGACTCCTTTGTCTCCTGGGGAAGGCAGGGCAGTCTCTGGCACCTATGCCTATCCACCTTGGGCATGTGTTGCACACTGTGCATATGCCTGCAGAGAGGTCACCACCTCCTGTAGCAGTCTAGGAGGCTGCTCATAGAGAAGAAAGATCACACTGTGCAGCCAGAAGTCTAGTGGTATAGTTCTCACTAGGTTATACAAGTTCCAAGACCCACTGTTTCAGAGGATTTTTTGATAATTTGTTTTCCTGGAAATCAGCATTTTTTACTCACCCAAGAGTCAAGCTAAATAGGTCAGGCTTGAGTTTATAGCCCCTCATTTGTACAGTCTCTAGGTTTTAATGAAGCCTGACACCCCAACTCCAGCCTTGCCCCTGTAGTGACTGGTATAGGCACAGCAGAAGCCATTCTTTCTCTTTTTCCAAGTGCCTGTGTGATCTCATGATTCTCTGGGCATTAACTGGGGAAGGATGTGCCACCATTAAGTATTTGAGCAAATAGTCTCAGGGAGAAGCCCTGGAGGTACCATAGAGTTAGACCGTTTGGGCCTAAGGGAACCTCACCTGGTCATGTAGTGCACAAGACTTCCCCAGTCTGGTCTGCCTTCTGCTAACAAGTGTTTGTGGATTAGCAACAGACACATACCTGGGCATAACACATCCCTTCAATGGCCATCCCTGATGCAATGTCCACCTGAAAGAAAGGAGTGCTTGCTGGATCTGCCTGACTTTGTCCAGTTCCATCTACATGCATTGGGAGCCAGCCCACCCTACTCCCTACACCAGCCTATGTGAGCAGAGAGGACAGTGAGAAGGAACTCCCTATCTGGAGAAGGATACCATTTATAACAGTGGCACAATAGTGCTGGGAGAAATGGGGGCTGAGTACCATGGGGAGGGTTGACTGTTCTCCAAAGAAGGGGAAGCAGGAGCTACACGGTCAAGCCAGAGTCCTTTCTTCCCTTCTGGCTGCCTTATTGCCTCCTTTCACCCTCAGGAGTTAACTGCTGGCTTCTTCCCTTAGGGAGAAGCCCAAGGCCTTGACCTGGCACATGCTCTGTCCCCTATCGTCCACTGACCTGTACTGTTCTAAAAGTACTGCATGTGTAAAACTCATTTACTTTTCACAACAAGGACCATTATGTCTGTTACTCAGCTGAGAAATGTAAGGCAATAGTAGAAAGGTCCCAATGATAACAGTATGTGGAAGAGCAGGACTTTGAACACTGGTGGTCCTGCACCAAGCCTGCGTCCTTCCATGCTTCCAGTCCAAGTTGTTCTTCCCTCACTCCGCCACAGTCAAGCTGCTTAATTATACACCTCTGTGCTTTTGTTCACACTTTAACCTTCCTCTGAAATTCTGATCTTTTCCAAGGTCCAACTCAAGAAAATATTCTTAAACCCAGCATTGCCCAGTGTGGCTGTTAGCACTCAGACTCTTGATTAGTGTGTGTATGTTGGGGAATTGGATATTCTTATTTGCTTTTCATCAAGTTTAACAGCATGTGACTATACTGTGGACAGCATAACCCTAACCTTTCTTGGGTGCCTTCTCAGTGCCATTAACCTTCCATTAGTGATTTGTGTCTATATCTTTTCCCTCCCCACCTAGTGGGTAGTGACCATACTTCATCTCTGGATCCCACTTCCCAGCTCAGATCTGGATTCAGTGTGTGATAAGTGAATTGGTGTCTAGGGATGAATTAGCTGCACCCAAGGCAGCATCCTGAGCCCTGCGCTTGAGGCCAGATGACCGACTGCCAGCACAAACCCAAGAATTTGGACTAGGGGCCACATATCACTTCTTCTGTGACCTTGGGCAAGCCAATCACCTTTGAGCCTCAATTTCCTCCTTTCCTCAAAGAGGAGAGTTGAGGATAAAATGTAACCAAAGAATATTGTTTGGCCAAACTTCCCATTTTGTAGATGAGTAAACTGAGGCACACCCAGAGAGGAGTCAGGCTGGGAGTTTGTTAGATGAGTTCACTTCCTGAGTTCTTCCCAGCTGTGTTGTCTGGCTGTAAGGATGGGGAAAGTGCTACATCTCAGTCAAAATTAACTAGCAACCCAAGTCCTGACCTGATAGAATCTTACCTCCATTCCTCGGTCAATGGCTACCTTGCCTAGCCGCACAGCAATAGGGGCCTAGGGAACAGAAAACAGCTGGTTGAGGGAGGATCAGGGCTGAGAGGTTTGAACTGAAGAGAATAACAGCTTTGTTGTAAGGTGTGGGTTTTGGACAGGAAGGCAGAGGTCTGGATCTAGTCCTAGCTTGGGCCATTCTATTGACATTTGTACTTGACAGCATTAGACCTACCTGTTAGGTTGAACTTCCTTTTCTATAATGAAAGAAGTAGACTCTGATCCTGACCTTCCCTGTCCCAGCTGGCTGGGTTCTCTGTCATTCCACCTATCCTTCCAGTGTGTACGACATCCCACAGTTCATAAAGTGCTTTCTTACCCACAGGCTCATTGAATGGTGCTACCATCTTCCAATCTGGTGTCCTCATTAGTCCACCATTTTATAGATATGAAATTGAGACCCAGGGAAGTGAAGCATATGGTTATATTTTATCCAGTGAGTCATCAGACTCCTGCTCTCTTCCTGTACCCACCTTGTCTTAGCAATTGCAACCCCCCAGTATTTCCATTTTCTGATTTTTATTTTATGCCCTTCTTATTCTTCTGATCTATTTGATTTGTTTGTCAAGAATATGTGTTGTTATTTTAGGTAACTACCCAATAAAGAAACTGGTCTTTCACTAAAGAAAGTAAAAGCCAGGCACAGCATTACAGACTTGTAATCCTAGCTACTCAGGAGGCTGAGGCAGGAGGATTCCAAGTTTGAAGCCAGCCTGGGCATCTTAGCAAGAACCCTTCACTGGGTGTGGTGGCATGGCACATGGCTGTAATCCCAGTGGCATGGAAGGCTGAGGCAGGAGGATTGCAAGTTCAAAGCCAGCCTCAGCAATTTAGCAAGGACTTCAGCAACTTAGTGAGAGTATCCCAAAAAATAAAAGGGGCTGGGTATGTGGCTCAGTGGTTAGGTGTTGTTAAAAAAACAAACAAACAAAAAAAAAAACTATCTTAGTTAAAAGGGCCCTGTGGGGGGCAGGTGGCTGGTGATATATAGCTCAGTGGTTCAGTGGTGGTGTGCTTGCCTGACAAGAGTGAAGCCCTGAGTTTGATCCCTAATACCAAACCAAAAAAAAAAAAAAAAAAAAAAGGCAAGTTATGTTAATATATTTAATATTTTTGATGTTCACATAGAAAACACATCCAGATCCCTTATTCAAAGTATAATGTGTATTTGCTATTTAAGGGGGAAATCCAAGTGTGGAGATGGGGACCTTGAATTTACAATATTAACAGTCTGAGTAAACAGAACCGTTTGACTATGTTGTTTGTCCACTAGATGGCGATGATCTACACTGACACTGGCACTCACCCCCATTTGGGAAACTTTTATCATTTCCACCATTCACCCTTATTGGAAATTGATCCTAGGGGCCTCATACATGTTAGGCAAGTGCTCTACCACTGAGGTACATTCCTAGGTCTTTTTAAACTTTTAACTTTTGAGACGGAATCTTGCTAAGTTGCCCAAGCTGCCCTTGATCTTGCAATCCTCCTGCCTCAGCCTCCTCAGTCGCTGAGATTACAGGTGTGCACCACCACATCCAGCTCTGGGAAAACTTTATTCTGAACTTCCAATAACATAGCTGGAAGTTGAAGATTGTTCCCTTCCCCTCAGGGTACACAAGAAGTTTCCAGCTGTAGAATTAGTGACTATAGTTAACTCTATTTTGGTAGGCTGGTGTTGGTTTACAGAACTACCTTTTTAAAAAATATTTTTTAGTTATAGATGGACACAATGCCTTTATTTATTTTTTTAATGTGGTGCTGAGGATTAAATCCAATGCCTCACACATGACAGGCAAGTGCTCTACCACTGAGCCACAACCCCAGCCCCAGAACTACTTTTAAGTTGAAATAACCAATAATTTATATTAGTATTAGTATTATTTCAGTATACCTGGAAACATAAATCATCTTGGGCTACTGTTACCCAGTTTGTACAAAAAGGCACTATCCACAGTCTATGAGTTCAGCTAGTTTGGTGCTTTCAGTGTAAGCTGTAGCCAGCCACTCCCTTGAGTCATTCTGAGCTCTGTATGAATCTAGAAACTTTTTTTTTTGGCGGTGCTCAGGATTGAACCCAGGGCCTTGTGCTTACAAGGCAAGTTCTCTACTAACTGAGCTATCTCCCCAGCCCCAATCCAGAGGCTTTTTGAAAAATATTTTCATTAGTTGTTGATGAACCTTTATTTATTTATTTGTATGTGGTGCTGAGGATCAAACCCAGTACTTCACACATGCTAGGTAAGTGCTCTACCATTGAGCCACAACCCCAGCCTGAATTCAGAGACTTTTTGATCAAATGTAATAAAAACCTGATGACATTGAAGAGGCCCAAGCAAGGTCACCAGGGTCTCCATTTAATACAGTGAAACACCACCACACACACTAAAAAATGAAGATGAAATTCAAATTTTTTGCAGGGGCAGGGGTCGGGGGACTACTGGGGATTTAAGCCAGGGGTACTCAACCACGGAGCCACATCCCCAGCTCTTTTTATTTATTTTGAGACAAGGTCTTGCTAAGTTGCTGAAGCTGGCTTTGAACTTGTGATTCTCCTGCCTCAGCCTCTCTAGCCACTGGGATTACAGGTGTACATCATTGTGCCCGGTGAAATTCTATTTTAAACGAAAGTTGTCAGTTACAAAAGTAAATAATACCTAACCTCCAAATTAAAAAACATCTCAGTTATAAAAGAGGGTTATTTCATTTTACAAGAAATTATTTTCTATTTCTCCTTTTTTTTTTTTCAAAATAAAATATTTTTTTTCAAACTATTTTTATGGTTACTTCAAATTGATCTTTATTAGTGATATGTCTAACATTTTTATAGGTTTATATTTTAACTGCTTTGTAGTTTTTGTATTTTAAATGTATTATATATTTGGCTTAAAGTTTTTAAAATTTTGAACAAATTTTGCACAGTTTTTATATTGTTATGCAAAATAAATGCCTAAATACTAGGATTTTTTTTTCCTGATATTGCAATAACTTTTTGTGACCATAATGAGCAAGTCACTTAACTTTTCTGGTCTGTTTTCTCAAAGATAAGAATGAACTCTACTGCATTGTTCTAGTTAATTGAGACACTGTCTTAAAGTACCTAACGTTATGTCTGACAGATTAGAAGTACATGGTCCAGGCTACATCAAGATTTATTTTAAATTATTTAAACCTAACTACATTTCAGCAGCTTTTATGTCTATGGAAACTTGAGACCTTATCCATCTCACCCCCTAGGCCCCTTCACACCTCCTATCTGTCCCACTTAGTGAAAAGCCAGCAGAGCTTCTCAGTTCCTTGGAAACCCAAGTCAGCCAGATCCTGGGTATCCTCACTCGGACTTTGGGTTCGTGCAGCTGGCGGGGTTGCTTCTCTGCCAGGCCTAAATCTGCTCCTTAGGGAGCAGTTCTAAACCCTTTGGGAAACTATCCCCAGAGGCTACTGTAAAATTTTATTTTTATTTATTTTACTGTTGGGGGGGGGGAATCAAACCCAGGATCTTGTATATACTAGTAGACTAGCATTCCACCACTGAGCTACACCCCAAGCCCCTTGAAGATTTTAGGAAATTAATGAATCTTAACAAATGTCCTGCATATTTCAAGAAATTCATTATGCAGTGTGGCAGGAAACATGGGCTGGTAGTTTTGCATCCACTTCAGAACCTTGCTTTTTCAGTCTTTGGGGATACTTAAAGGCTGTCCTGTACAATACAGTAGCCATGGGCCACTCGCCTTGGGAATGTAGCTAGTGTGAGCAGCTAAGTTATCTGATTTAAATAACTCAGTTTGGCTCTGCTGCCATCCTGGATAGTAGAGATGGGCAGCATTGTCATCATCAGGTACTGGACAGTGCTAATTCTGATGGCTTTGAGTCCACTGGATTTCAGCCCTAAAAAATTCAATTTTTGTTTTAATTCAAAATTAAAATTTGCTTTGATTTGTTTACTGAAAAGATGGAAAAACTCCAAAGAGGGTTCATTTTATGTCTTTGAGTAAATGGATGTTGTGCAGCTGCAAGGAGCACCTTAGCCCTCTGGGCCTCCCACAGTCCCTCCCTCCTGTGCTTGGCTGTCCACACACCTGGGGCAGGATCTCCTGAGCCAGGGCTAGTGCCCGATGGTAGGCGGCATCGCCCTCCTCGTTCTGGTCCACAGTGTGGTTCACTAGCCCTAGTGCGTGGGCCTGCACCCCACTTAGACGTCGACCTGTGAAGATGAGCTCCTTCGCCAGGGCCACCCCCAGGCAGCGAGGCAGCCGCTGAGTCCCTCCTGCCAGGATGGAGGGGTGATGGTGGGAAGTCAGGTTGAGAAGGGGGAACCCAGGGAAGGCCTATCCTGGTAATTTCCAGGACTTCTCAGAGTTGCAGATTGAGTTAGAATGGGAGGACAGGGCCCAGGGCAAACGAGGAAAGCAGGGGAGGGAAGGGCTTTGACAGTGTTACGGGCAGAGAGAAGGTTAAGGATGTAGGCAAGATTGATTACCTGCCCCCGGGAGGAGCCCTCGGGTGGTCTCAATCAGTCCCATGATTGCAGAGGAAGCTGTTTAAATAGAACAGAGCAAAGCCTCCCTCCTCCATCCCATCCTCCACTGCTAATTCCTGGGGAGAAGAGACTCCTGCCCTGGTCTCCTCACCCCTGCAGCCACTTTCATGGTCTTGCCACACTCACACTTACCCAGACTGTCTCTGGAAGAGCCTTAACCTGGAAGTCCAGAGACCCACCCACCAGCTTCTTGAGTGGAGGAATCACCAGCAAGTCTCTCCCTTTCTGAGCCTCAGTGTTGGGGAAAAAAGGCAATTGTTCCTCTTTTGCCTGCTTCAGAGTGTAATGGGCTTGAAACAAGGACAGGGGTCCTGGAAGGTGCCTGATACCTAGCTCTGTGTTAATGGATTCTGTCTCTGTCTCGTGGACCCTCAGCTTTGCCTGGCCTACATTGTTGCTTTTTTTTTTTTTTTTTTTTTTTTTTTGGTCACAACCTGGAATCTCCCTGATGGTTCCAGTCTACATCCTCCTCCTAAGTTCTACTTTCTCTGAGAAGCTTTCTTTGACTGACGCGCACACAGGCCTCTCCTGAATTCCCCCAGCACAGGCCATGCCACCGTTTTTGGGGGCTTTCCCGCTCTTAATCTCTGTCCTCACAGAAACCCCATGAATTAATTGCCTAAGACATGGGCTCGTGAGAAGCAAAATTGGGGCTATGGTCGGCTACTTGGTGCCACACCACCTGGTCAGTTCCCTCTTTAACATACTTTGTGTAGACAGAAGCCCACCTTCATGCCTGGAGCTACACAGTTTTGTGAATGCTGTGCCTGGGGTGGCAGGAAAAGCCTGGGGGAGAGGTACCACCATGCACTCACTGCCTGTAAAGCCTCAGCTGAGGACTGGGAATGTGAGGATGTAGCTCTAGCAGAGCACTTGCCTAGTATGTGCAAGGTCCTGGGTTCAATCCCCACTAGCACCAAAAAAAATCTTTTACCCCTCCCTTGAGGCTCAACTTGTTACTGTGGAATAAGTAACACCAACCTTAACTGGTACCCAGTGAACCAAGGCAGTCAATGTTCTGCCAGTCATCTTGCAACTACCTGGTCCAGTGACCAACTGCCTTGTGGCTCAATCCATGGCAAATAATCTGACTTGGACAGATTGGAAGATTGAACGTGATCTGCGCCCTCCTTGATGTCCCCTCTTCATGCCCTTTTCGCTGTCCTGTCAAGCGGTTGCTCTGAGGTTTGGTGCTGTCATTTCAAGGGAAGCAGTTCTCACAGGTAAAGGCCTGTGCTCCCTCTGTGTCCCCCTACCCTGCCCTAGCTTTTCTCTTGGAAGGCCCATTGCTGTGGCTGACTGCAGATCCCCAACAGCCTGTTTCACTAACCCTCCCCTCCTCACCCCCTTCCCAGTACCTGCCACTCGGAGGTCACAGGCCAGGGCAAGCTCCAGGCCTCCGCCCAAGGCAAACCCATCCATAGCTGCAATGGTGGGTGTAGGGAAGGCTGCTGTGGAGAGGAAGAAGGGTCAGGACCAGGACAGAGACCCACAGCTGGTGAGGGGCAAGCTGGTTGGAATAAAGGGCCTCACTAGCCCTAGGTTTGGAGATCTCACCTGGTGTACCTCAGCCAGGTTATCTGAGGAGTCACCTGGGGAATGGGAGTGGGAGACAGGCTGGGTGAGCCTGTCTGTCTGTGTTCCCAGCTCTGTGCTAGGTGCTGGAAACAGACCTGAAGCAGGTGTGGCCCCTGTCTCCATGGGGCTCAGTCTAATGGGGGAAGGCAAACCGATAATAAGGCAATGGTAACTTGGTGCTCCAATAAAGGAAATCTTGGAGTATGGATCAGGAAGGCCTCCTGAAGGAGGAGGCATAGAAGCCTTGAAGGATGAGTGAAGGTTCAGGAACCCAAGAAAGAGTATTCCTGGCAAAGGGAACCGCAACTTTCAAAGCATGCATTCCTCTAGAATGGCTGGACTTGAACCCTAAGGGTGAGGTTGGTCAATGGAGTGGGGTACAAAAGCAGAAGACCCAGGGTCCCTTTCTGGTAGAAACAACCTCTGTACCCTCTTGTGGAATTCCTTGTGGCCCACCCCCAAACCCCGAGAGTCATCCATCCACACAAAACTCAATACAGTATTCTCTTTAAAGGGTGGGTGAGGAGAGGCTGATTTCAGGAGTTTCCAACCCTGGACCCCACCCCCAGACCTCACCAATGTCATTCATCAGGCCTCGGAGTCGCTGGGAAAAGACCCCCACCTCTGCCGCACTCATCTGCTCCCGTTCCTTCAGGTCAGCACCTGCAGATGGCGAGGGGTTGGTGCCCGCCCTTGGGAAAATGGCTTGTTATGGAATCCTAGGTGGCTAAAGCATCCATCAACAGTCTTGAGGAGAAGCAGCCAGAGAGGAAGGAGAAACCATGAAACAGTCAAGGAAGCCAGAAGAAGAAAGGGGAGTGCTGAAAAATGAGAGGTGCAACAACCACAGCAGAAAGACAAATCGAGGCTGGTGCAGTGGTGCACACCTGTAATCCCAGTGATTCTGGGCGCTGAGGCTAGGGGATTGCAAGTTCCAGGCCAGCTTCAAGCAACTTAGGGAGACCCTGTCTCAAAAACTTGAAAGGTCTGGGATATAGCTCAGTGATTAAAAATAGACAAATTGGACTTCATCAAAGAAAACAACTTAGGTGCATCAAAGGACAAGAGTGAAAGGATGGCCACAGAATGGGAGAAAATACTAAGAAAATCATATATCTGATAAAAAATTAACAACAGGGCTTGGGGTGTGGCTCAGACTGAGCACTTGCTTAGCATGTGCGAAGCCCTGGGTTTTGTCCCTGGCCTGTCCGCTGCCCCACTTCCTCTCTCACGCATATGCACAGTTAGTATCTAAGATTTATAGAGAACCCCTACAACTCAACAAAAATAAAGGACTGATTCAAAATAGGTGAAGGACTTTCAATACACATTTCTCCAATGCAGATTCGCAGATGTTCAATGGCATGCAAAAAGATGCTCACCATCAGTCTTTAGTGAGATGCAAGTCAAAACCACAGTGACATACTTTTCCCTGTACATTAGAATGGTTGTTACTTAAAGAAGCAAAAAAAAAAAACAAAAAAAAAAAACAAAGTGTTGGCATGGATGTGGAAAAACCAACCCTAGAGGACTGCTGAGGGTAAGGTGAAAGAAGTAACTTCTGGAAAACAATTTGGTGGCCTCAAAAAGTTGAGTGTGGTAGAACACACCTGTAATCCCAGGTTCCTGGGAGGCTGAGGCAGAAGGATCCTGAGTTCAGGGCCAGTCTGGGCAATTTAGCAAGATCCAAATAAAAAGGGATGGAGATGTGGTTCAGTACTAGAACACCCCTGGGCTCAATCCCTAGTATTATAATCAATCGATCAATAAAATTATGATTCCAGTCCTACATATACACCCCAAAGAGTTGAAAATAGGAACTCACACAGATACTTGCATAGCAGTGCTCACAGGATATTATTCATAATGACCCAAAAGTGAAAACAACCCACTGTCTATTAGCACATGAATTGGTAAACAGAATGTGGTATACAGTGAACTACTATTCAGCAATAAAGAGGAATGGAGTCCTGACGCTTGTTACAATACAACATGGATGAACCTTGAGGACATTACGCTATAAGTGAAATAAACCATACATGAAAAGGAAAATATTTCACGATTCTAGTTATATAAGGTATCTAGAACAGGCAAATTCATAGGGAAGAAGATAGACTAGAGATAGGTTATCAGGGGCTGGAGTTGTGGGAAACCACATGTGCACATGACCCTGACAGCTCAGACCAAAGAGCTGAGCCACATTTCCTTGACCCCTGAGCATCAGGCTTCTCCCCTCCTGCCCCTCCACAACCTCTTCTTGCCTCCTGGCCTTCTCCATGCTCCCTGTTTTCCCATCCCCAACCACCATTCCAGAGTTAGTTCTCAGGTCAGCTCTCCTTGTCTTCTCATTGTGGGCCTGTGGTACTTTTTCCTGCCTTTGAAACTGAAGTTGATGGTGCTGTTTTGAGGACCAAGTGACACAGGTGCAGTGGACAGCTTTGGTAACAGAGACTGGAATTGATTTTATGCGTGGATAAAGAGACAGAGTCCGACCTTGGCCACTGACCTGTGAACATGCTTGGATTGTTTCTTCATTTCCTCAGTGAGGGATCAGAACAAAGCATGGGATAGCAGAAAGAACTAGGATGTGGTGTCAGAGGTCAAACTGAATTCTATCCCATACTACAGTGTGACCCAAGGCAAGAGATTTTACTTCTGCGTCTCTGAGACTGCATCTGTAAAATGGAAATAATGTATCCTACACTGGAGCTGACCCAAGCCCCCCGTCCCTGCAGGCTGGTGGAAGCCCTGCAGGGGACAGAGAGGGACCCACCTGCACAGAACACACCCTTTACTCCACTTCTGAAGAGCAGGACACGCACTTGCTGGTCCTCCCGTAGCTGGGTCAGAGCCTCCAACAGCTGCAGAGGGCACCATGTCAGGTACTTCCCAGCCCATCCCCAGCCCCACCCTGGTGCCCTTCTTTCTTACCTCACTGACAAAGATGTTTCCCAGGGCATTGCGGGCATGGGGTCTGTTCATCAGAATCTCTGTGATTCCTGCAAGGAACAGGGCAGCCTTGGGTGAGCCAGCTGGCTGTGTTCACCCACAGGGTGGGGACTGGAGGCAGGAGGCCTGGGGACTGGATGGCCTCTGCCCTTGATGATCAGTGGGACTTGGGGCAAGTCACAAACTTCAGCCTCAGTTTTTCCACTTGTATAATGGGAACAGTAATCTTTGTTCACTCTGCCTCACAGAGGAAGCAGAAGTCCTCATGAACCACAAAGCAAAATGGAAAGCAGAACAGGAGACAACCACAGGAGCTGTTGCCTGCATGAACACATGCACCTTTAAGTTCACAGCTCCCTCCATATTTTTCTTCTCTTCACAAGCAAACCTCTTTCTCTTAAAAATTAAAATAAGATAAAACCTTTGTAATCATCACCCATGATCAAGAACTGGAACTGTGCCAACCACTTCAGAAACTCCCGGTGGGCCTTGACTCAGCTGTAGCTCCCTCCTTGACCCCCTAAAAGTAACTCTTCTAACTTTTGTATAATTACTTCCACATATTTCTTTATAGTTTCCTTGCCGAAGTATGCATCCTTGGACATCACAGATTAAACTTGCTAATTTAAAATTTTTAACGTGTTCATTAAAAACTTATTAGAATCCCCAGAATCTGTCTTTCTCTAGCCTGGTCTTTTCCTCAAAGGTTATCTGTTGAGGAAATGGTAGGGCTTCTCAAAGTCTGAATTTTGCTGATTGCATGCTTATCAGGGCAAATCAAACTGACCCTCTATCACAAAAAATTAGCAACTAAACCCATAGGGGTATTTTTGTTGTTTGATACTGGAAATTGAACCCAGGGGCTCTCTACTACTGAGTTACATCCCCAGTCCTTTTTATTTATCTGGAGACAGAGGAGCCTCAGTTGCCCAGCTTGGCCTGGAATTTGTGATCCTCCTGCCTCAGCCTCCCATGTCACTGGGATTACAGGCATGCACACTGCACCCAGCTTAAAATAAACACTTTTTAAAAAAATAGTTTTCAGTTTACAACAAAATTGAGTAGAAAGTACAGTACAGAGAGTGCCCATGTTCCCTTGTCCCCACACAGGCACGGCTTCCCTGACTAGCAGCTTCCCCTACCTGACTGGTATATCGGTTACAATCGATGATCCTATCTTGACACATCATCACCAGAGTTCCTAGTTCACACAAAGATTCGCTCTTGGTGTTACACATCCTCTGGATTTCAAGAATGCAATCACCTGCATCTGCCTTGGCTTTGGTAGCCACGCATTCTCCTGACCTTCCCATTAATTCTTGGGTGATGTCTCTTTGCATCCTTCTTGGGTGTCTTGTCTAACCAGATTGTCAAAGTTCTATAAAAACTTTAAAAAAAAATTTTTTCAAAAATTTTTTGCAGTACTAGGGATTGAACCCGGAGAATCTTTACCCTCAAGTTACATTCCCAGTCCTTTTTCTTCTTTGAGACAGAATTTCACTAAGTTGCGGAAACTAACCTCAAATTCATGATCCTTCTGCCTCAGCCTCCCAAAGTAGCTGGGATTACAGGTGTGCACAACCTCAACCAGCCATACATGTATGTATTTAACATGTGCTGGCTTCTGTATGAGACAAAGATTCCAGAGACAGGGACAGAATCATGGAACCTAGATTATGGCAGGGAAAATAGACATTAAATAATTACTACTTGTGATATGAACTCAGAAAAAAGAAAAAAGACAAGCAGGTAAGGGATCTGTAAGGGGCAGAGGCAACCCCAGTGTAGGTCAGCTTACTCTTCAGAGGACGAAGTGATTTTTAAGTTGAGAAATGACAGAAGAGTAGGAATCAGGCAAAAAGTTTGAGTGCACATGTGTGTATCAGTGCGTGTGTATGCATGTACACCTATGTGCATGCACACGTGTGTCAGTGCAGGTTGTTGGGGGGTGTGGAGACAGTCCAGGAGAGAAGCCCACTGCAGGCAGAGGGAGCAGCATAGCTGAGGGCGTAGTGCTGGAGAACAGGGTACCTTCGAGAACTGGAGGAATTCAGTGCAGAGGGAGAGCCTGTGAGGTGCAGCCTGCACTTGCCAATCTGCCTTTTTTCTCAGAGAACACCCCCATGCCTCCTGGGCACTTGCCTCCTGTATGTCCAAGATGGCCACATGTACCCAGCCAGCCCAGAGCTCTCTGCACCCCAGGTCTGAACACCACCTGCCCACTTCACGTCTCCACTGACATGTCTGAAAGGATCAGTCTTTCTCATGCTCCCTTGGTGAGTGAATGACCTCACCATCAACCCAAAGTCAGTGTGTTGCCTCCCTCTTCCTCACCCACAAAATGTGCTTAGTCGTGAAGCCTAGCAATCCAGCTCTTACACAGACCTTGGTCTCTTGGTGTCTGTACCTCTCACAGCTGTTAAGGTGCAGGCACTTTCCTGTATTTCTGGGATCACCCGTAGGGCTTCTTGTCTTCTGTCTTGCTCCCTCTCGCCACACACACATTCATTCCCTCATCTGGGTCCATCATCTTTCTCACCCAAATCCAACCTTGTCCCTCCCTGCTTTTTCATGAAATTAAGTCTATTAATACCACCCACGAAGCCTCCCACAGTCTGGTCCTTGCACCCCTCTGTGGCCTCGATTCACCCCATAACATGTGGGCAAAGCATGGGAAAGAAGTCTGGGCGGTGGCTCAAAACTCCTATTTCACCCTCCAGGCTGTTTCCCTCCCATGCCATGTCAGGGGGTGGACAGAGGTGTGTCTTCCAATTCTTCTGTTCCCTACTTATTGTCTCCTGTGCTCCTCAGCTTTGTCCGTAGAACACAGTGTAAACAGGTTGGCGTTCTCAATGGAGGTGACCTGAGACACACAGGAGGGCCAGTGCCAGTGGGGCTTCCCTAACCTAGAAACCTGCACAGAGCTCCTTCAGCCCAGCGGCCCCAGGCCTACAGGGTGCCCAGATGGCCCTAAGGTCCTTCCCAGCCCTGGTGCTCCAGAGGAGAAAAAGGTGCAACTTTGAGGAAGGGAAACTCTGGTGGATACAGAGAAGCCAGATTACAGGAGTCATACAATGTCCCTAAAGAAAAGGGGGGCAGTAAAAAACCATGTCCCTAAAAGACCCCTTTCTGTTTTAAGAAAACAAAAACAAAACAAAACAAAAAAATGTGGCCAAGTTAAGGGAACAATGAGGGGAAGCCTGGGCAGAAAGTTCAGATACATATTGTGTTGAAGGACCCTGGCTTTCTCTTAGGCATGCTGGAACTAAAGCAAGTTAGTGTCATCTGCAGAAAGCTGCTTTCTTGCATGTACGCTGGGACAGTTCTTTAGGATGCTGCTCATACATGTGAACTAATGCTGATGTCACTGCTTCTGTAGCCTACCACATAAAATTCCTCTGTAAGGGGAGACAGGTGCAGAAATAGAGTACTGTGGAAAGCATAAATGTCACTTATCCAGCCAGCCACCACTGGACAAAGTGCCACAAGGAAGAGGAGGCACTGTGTGGCAAAGCAAAGTAGTCAGAGGTGCTATCTGTTCAGTGTCACCACTGAACTCTTCTTGGCATCGATTTCCTGTGCTTTTTCCCCAACAAATCATATGTCTCCCATGCTATCTCTGGATGCTTTTTTTTTTTCTTTTCTGCAGCCCACCCCACTGTCCTGGTGTCCTGGCACAACTGGACTATGCACATGACAAGTGGAGAGGTTGAAGTCTCTCAAATTTCAGAACAGTCTAGATCTAAGGTCAGTGTGGCAGACCCTAGATGGGTCTCTTGTTCACACCTTGAATAATTCCTTCCCAATGAGTGTGTGAAAATTGCTTCTAACCAATGGAATACAGTATAGATCATAAAATGTCACTTTGGAGATTAGATTAGGTTAAGTTATATGGCAAAAGTAATAAGATGTGACTTCTGTGATTAGGTTATGATACGTATAAGGGTTTGTCTTGTGAGATAGACTAGTGGGCTTATGGAGAGAGTCACATGGCAAGCAACAGTGGGCAGTGTCCAGGAGCAGAGAGTGACTTTTCTCCAACAGGGAGGAAGGCAAATTCTGTCAACCATCTGAAGAGACTGGAAGCAGATCTTTCCCAGACAAACCTCCTATAAGACCACAGCCCTGGCCAACTCCTGGACAGCAGCCTGGTAAGACCAGAAGCAGGGAACTCAGCTAAGGTGGGCAGTCTGACTTATAGAAACTATAAGAAAATACATGTGTATTACTTTAAGCAACAAAGTTTGTGTTCATTTGTTACGGAGCAACAGAAAACTAATGTAGTCACCATGTCCCAAGATTGACAGAAACATTTTCCTCTCTTCTTTGCTTTCGTGTTCTGTCCTTCCTTTCTCTCTGCACCCTTCTCTTACCAAACCAACCATGAACCTTTCCTGAGCAGTTGACCAAGGTCATTTCTGTCTGGATGGCTTAGATCATAGGCTGGGTGGTATGTGGGCAGGTCAACAGAAATCACCGGAAGATAGCATGGAAAACAACTTGTTTAACAACCTCTTTCTATACAGAAGGGGAAACTGAGGTCTGGAAAACAAAAGTGTCTGCTCAAGTAATTGCAGGATACAGCTAGCACACCTCACTTGCAAAGAGCTAATTGATGGGGTGTCACGCGTAGTCGTAAAGTGCTTGCCCAATATGTGTGAGGCCATAGATTCAATTCCCAGAATTACAAAAGGAGCTAACAACCTATAAAGAAGACAAATCCAGATACACAGAATTTAACTGGAGAAGGGGCATGAAGCATGGCAGGGGAATTCTGGAAGGATTCATGGAGGCAGACAGGAAGGGACAGGACCCTCAGGACACAGCTGAAGCAAAACACAGAGATGGGAAAGTTTAAATGAACCCATGGGAGCCAGGTGCAGTGGCTCACTCCTGTAATCTCAGCAACTCAGAAGGCTGAGGCAGGAGGATCTCAAGTTCAAGGTCAGTTATGACAACCTAGCAAGACCCTGTCTGAAAAAAAAAAAGGGGGGGGGGGTTGGGAAAAAAGAGTTGGGGACGTGGCTCAGTAGTAGGCCTCTCGGTTCAATCTCCAGTACTCTCCCTCCCACACAAAGGCACACACAAGGAAGAAAAGAAAAAGGAACCATGGAGAGAAGAGAAGATGGAAAGACCAGGTTGTGGTGGAGGACCTTGAATGTCCAAGTAAGGATCTGGAGTAGAATTACTCTATGAAGAATAAAGCTGCTAAGGAAGGGTGAAGAATGGTGAACCAGCCACTCTCATTTTCCAGGACAAGAAGTACAATGTGGCAATGCTTTGGTGCCATCTGCCCCAGTGGAAGCAGAAGCTGTGGCTTCTAACATGAATATCCAATGACCCTGAGTCATTTTCTGGCTGGTTCTCTATGTGTGATCTCTTCCTCACATCTTCTCCACTGTTTTTCCTTGGTTTCCTTTTCTCCTCCATCCCTGACTTTCACCCTCCTATAAGCCCTCTGGCAGGGGCAAAGGCGTAATCTGCTGATTCTTGTCATTCATTTCTAGATGAAAGGATTCTAATATTTACACATGAGCCCCAAAGTCCATGTTACTGCTGTAAAAATCTGTTTGATGAATCAATGAGTAACTGGAAGAATCAGTGATGACCTCATGGTTCAGAACACAGGTTTTGTAATCAGACCTGATTCTAATTGCTTAAGCCTCTGTGCCTGTGTGTGTGAGAATGGGGATGACACCAGGGCCTTGTGCATGCCAGGCAAAAGTTCTAACACTGAGTCACATCCCCAGCCCCATACCTTTTTTAAAAAAATACTTTTGTTAATGAACCTTTATTTTATTTATTTATATGCGGTGTTGAGAATCAAACCCAGTGCCTCACGCATGCTAAGCAAGCACTCTATCACTGAGCCACAACTCCAGCCCCCACAATATCTTAATCGGATAGTGGGGAAAAGAATCAAAAGTATCTTATGGCAAGCGCTGTTGCCAGTTTGGCAGTGAACCAAGCCTGAGAATATGGCTTATTTCTAAGATCCAGTAATCCTATCTCGTCCCACCAAGTGATTCATTGGGACGCTGGTGGCCCTTATGTGTCTATCAAAAGTGGTGGAGGCACATAGGGAATAGTATGCAACAGCAAGGAACTAGATTTATGTCGGAAAATACCTTTTAACAGTGTTGCGACATAAAGAAGAAAATATGAGAGGTATAGTGCACTGCCAATGGTGTAGATTAAAATTTAAACACGAATAGTGCATCAAATGCCAGTGGAAGGGGATGAGATTAGGGAGAAGCAAAGCCACCACAAGGACCTTGTCCAGATGGCTCAGCGCAGCGGACTAAGGACAACGATCAGTTCCACGGAAGGCACCAGAAACAAACACACAAACCCCCAACACAACATGCAGTCAAGGCGTTATCTGCTAACGACCCGTGACCTTTCAGCGGGAAGCAAAAGTTTGAAGGACCAGCACGCAGGGAGGAAAGGCGGCCTGCCCCTGCTCCTCCCTCGGCTCCATTCCTCTCGTCCCCGCGTCCCCGCACGCCAAGCGCGATTGGCTCCGCCGCCTCCGCCCCCTGGAACCTTGCCAGAACCCTTGGCGGGGAAGATTATCCGGTATTTTAACCCTCCTAACCCAGTACCATCCCTGAGCGACTCTTCTCCCCTCTCACACAGACTGAGGTCACCAAGTGGGAGTTGAGGAGAACGACAAACTTCCATCCCAGCCAAAGCCGGGCAGCTTCCTCTCCGGCCTGAGCCACTAGGGGAGCCTAGACTGGGAGGCAGGCGATTTGGGATCCAATCCTCAAACGCACTGAGCCACGCGCGGGCCCCACCGGCCTCAGTCTTCCAGCGTGGAGCGGACGCGAGCAACGTCGCTTCGGCCTTTGCAGCCGCGCTGGGCTCGGGGCTCGTCCACCTCAGCCCGGCCGGGCCCGGCCTCCTGGGCGCGCCCTGGGACGGCGCTTTTACCTTGGTCAGGACCCGCCAGGGCGCGTACTTGGATTTCGTGGCCCCCTGCGGTCCCGCCTGAGGTGCAGCGGGCCCCAAGGGGCCTCCAGGGGCGCAGGAGCGGCAGGGCGCGTAGCATCGCGCAGGCTGGGGAGGTGCTACTGCCGCCCGCCGCTGCCCGGGCTCGGGGCTAGACGCGCAGTTCCGGCGGCGGGTGAGGCCTCGCAAACTGCTCCACCTATGGGCCGACGCAGCGCCGCTGTCTGCGCCCCTTGGAGACCCCGAGGTGGTGGCGGAAAATCCCCGCTGCTTGTGATTTGGGGCAAGCCTGTCAACTTTTCTCTTCATTTGTGCTTTGATCCGGGAAACAGGGATAGTGACAGTGACTACCTCATGGTGGCGTGAAGATTGAATGGGGTGTGTGACCTTTGCTAACACATATGTGCAAAAGATGTCCTTTCATTTAAAGTATGTCATTTAAAATATTTATTTAGCCGGGCATTGTCTACATTCACCTCACTGTGTCACCTCCCATTTGTGCCTCAAACATAATGAAAGGTGACTGGTCAGTGCCTCTCATCTCACTAAATCTAATTATGCTCCTTCCAATTTAATGCTCATTAAATTGGCTCACAAAATATTTGTGAATTGCTAGCTTCTGTCCCTGATTGTCCACCCAAACTCCCTTTACAGAGGCTAACAGGGACATTGTTTGGTTCACTTGGAGTAGTTCACTCAAGAATGTTCAGTGAATATGCTCCCTGACCCCTCACTGCCTACCCTTCCTTTGTTGAAGACCCCAAAGCCACCAACAGTTCTGACCTAACCTATGCTGGACTGTTAGGTGATCTAAAAAATTCTCTTTCAAGTCCTGCTATTTGGGGGTCTCTTTGTTACAATTAATATAGCCTCTTTAACAAAAATTGGATTATGGCTTGTTTTGGAGAACAAACAACCTGGGAGATTTTGGTTTTTTAAAAGTACTAGTTACAAGGGAGAGCTACCTAAACTGACTTAAGTAAGAGGCTTATTACAGGGCACAATGAGCAGTGTGGGCAGTGGAACTGTCCTGGTTTGGGCTGCTGTGCCAAGCACACCATGGGATGGGTGGCTTAAACAACAAATACTTCTTTCTCAGTTTGGGAGCCTGGAAAATCTAAGAGTCAGGAGTCCCAGTGAGGAGAGGGTTTGCTTCTTGTTTGCAGGCCATATTCTCACTGTGATGACAGTGCTTCTCACATGACAGACAGCAGAGAGGGTTGAGCACAAGCTCTTCTGCCTTTTATAAGGACACTAATCCTATTCATGAGGGTTCCTTCCCCACTAATACCTCCCGAGTCCCCACCTTCTAATATCACCACCCTGGGAATTAAGCTTCAATACATGAGTTGTCAGGGTGTGACAGGTAGACATGCAGTTCACGGAAGGAACCAAATGCCAGGGGTGAGGACTGCTCTGGAGGTGCATGGTCTGACCCTGATGCTTCTCTTGGGCTCCTTTCATGCTGAAGCTTCCACAACTCTCCATGGCTTTTTTTTTTTTTGTACCAGGGATTGAACCCAGGGGCACTTAACCACTGAGTCACATCCTGAGCCGTTTTTAATATTTTATTTAGAGACAGGGTCTCACTACGTTGCTTAGGGCTTCACTAAGTTTCTGAGATTGGCCTCAAAACTATGATCTTTCTGCCTGAGCCTCCTGAGCCACTAGGAATACAGGTGTGCACCACCACGCCAGGCTTCTATCCACGGTTGTAAAATTTAAGCACTTACCATCATCAAGCAACACAGGTTGGTCTAAATCCATATTCCAAGAGTTTTGGGTGGGCCTGCATTGCCCAGACACCCATCTGGGTTCAGTTAGAAGATGGAAGCTGCACATGGTTAAATATGGTCACCAGGGCTGCAGAGAGAGCATCCCCCTGGAAAGGGACTAGGTCAGCTGGTCCACATTGATGCGGAGTCTGGTGGGGGATGAAGTAAGTTCCCTTTGGAACATGATGCATTTGAGTGATGCTGGGAGTACAGGGCCTGAACTTTGAGCTGGAGCAATGTCTGCAGGCTGAACACCAGGAAACACTTACTTCAAGGCATTAATCATTGTTGGAAAATAATTTTTTGTCCTCACCAAAATCAAATTTTCATTAGAATAAGGACTTTGTTTTGTTCACTGCCAAGCACATAGCAGCCACTCAATAAATGCTTACTGAATGAATGAGTGCCAGCTTCTGGGCTGAGGGCAAGGGGTGGGCTATTGTCTGTTTTCCCAGAGGATTGCCCTATTTTGAGGAGCTCAACCAGATAGTCCTGGACACCTGATAGAGTTGGAAGAGGGGCTGGGAGTGTAGAGAGAGCCTGACTCTGGGTGGCTGTGTTTAGGCATATGTCTGGAATGGTGAGGGTGGGTCATGTCTTTCTGTTGCCTCAGTTTACTTGATCACATATGAAGGTTAAGATAGAATATGATTAGATCTTCTTTCTGTTTCCACATTCAATGTATTCTTTTGGCTATAGCATTCTCATTTGAGAAGAGGACAGGGGGTTGAGTCAGGGTGCAGAGACCCTTGACTCTCAGGACTGGGACCACCCAGCCAGGCTAGTCTGGAGATGCCTGCACTGGCTGTTAGCTTAAAGAATGAGAAGGAAGAAGAAGATAGGAAGAAGGCTTGGGGCAAAAAGAAGTCAGAGAAACAGGTAGGGAATGGAGAAATAAAGGGAAAAAAATAAAGGGGACACACTTAAGGAAGAAATAATACCAGTTCTCTACAGACATTTCCAGATAATAGAATGCAATACTTCATAATCCATTCTCTGGGGCCAGCATTACCTTTATACCAAAATCAGATCAAGACATTATATGAGAGGAGCACTGCAGACTAACATCTCTTATGAACATTGACCAAAAAATTCTTGACAAAATATTAGCAAATAAAATCCAACAATTGTTGGATGATTATTATCCAAAGAGTAATAAACCATGTCCAAGTGCAATTTATTCCAACTATCCAAAGTTAGTTCAACTTTTTTTTTTTTTCCCCAGTGCTGGGGATTGAGCCCAGGGCCTTGTGTGTGCTAGGCAAATGCTCTCCCACTGAGCTACATCCCTCAGGCCCTCTGCTTCAGTGGTTCAACTTTTGGAAATCAGTGTAGTCTGCTGTATCAACAAGCTAAAGAGAAAACATCTGACCATATTGATTGATGATGCAAAAACATTTGATAAAAAAAAGCATTCTGGGAACATGGCAGAGTAGGAAGCACTAGGAATTTGTCTCCTTACCCAAACAATTACACTTGGCAGAATTGGTCCAAAGTACCTATTTTAGAACTCTGGAGTCTGTTGAAAGTTTGAAGCTCCCAGGGGAAGGTATAGACCATAAATGTAGTCAGTTTTAGTCAATTTTAGCTCTCGGCACAGTAGCGGCTACACAGGCTCACTCCTACACAGGCAGTCATGCATGTGCTCTTGGAGTAGGGTACATGCAGCTTGCAGGTGCCAGGGTGGGCAGAAAGGACCATGTCCTCCAAATACTGGGGATCTGGGTTTGCATCACTGACTACTGCTTGTTTTTGTTTTGTTTTGTTTTTGGTACTAGGATTTGAACCCAGGTGTGCTTAACCACTGAGCCACATCCCCAGCCCTTTTTATTTTTTATTTTGAGACAGGGTCTCACTAAGTTGTTTAGGGTCTTGTTAAGTTGCTGAGGCTGGCTTTGAAATTGTGATCCTCTTGCCTCAACCTCCTGAACCACTGGGATTTCAGGCATATGTCACCATGCCTGGGTAGTCAAATCATTTTTGACAAGGGTGCCAAGATGATTCAATGGGGAAACGATAGTCTTTTCAACATTTGCTGCTGCAACACTGAATAACCACATGGAAAAGAATGAATTTGGACCCTTGTGTAATAACATATATAAAAATTAACTCAAAATGAACCAAAGACCTAAAGGTAAGACCTACAACTAGAAAACTCATAGAAGAAAGCATAAAGAAAGTGTTCGTAACATCGGCAGTGATTTTTTTGGATATGACACCAGAGGCACAGGAAATTAAAGAAAAAATAGAGACCACATGAAAATTAAAAACTTTTATGAAAAGACACTATCCTTCTGTTGAAGTAGCCATTGAAGAGTAGCAGTCATGGCTCTGTGCTTCCCTTTGCCTGCAGGCCTCAAAAGAGCCATAAAGCGACCAAGAATGTGAGCAAGCCAAGGTAAAGGCACCACTGCCTGTGCCTCTTCACACTCATCAAGTTCCTGAGGGACATGATGCCAAGGTGTGTGGCTTTGTCCTGAATGAGCAAAGTGCCATGGAGCTTCTCAAGGTCTCCAAGGACAAACAGACCTTCAAGTTCATCGAGAAAAGCATGAGGACACACATCTGTGCCAAGAGGAAGGGAGAAGGGCTGAGCAACATCCTGGCTACCAGGAGGAAAGCAACTACCAATGAAGGACTAGCCCCCTTGTATGTAATAAAACCTTTACAGAAAAGCAAAAACCAAACCAAAACAAAATAACTCTCTATCAACAGAGTAAAAAGGCAACCCAAAGACTGGGAGAAAATATTTGTAGTTCACATCTCTGATAAGGCATTGGTATTTAGAATAGGTAGAAGCTGGGCATGGTGGTGCAATCTGTAATCTCAGAGACTTAGGAGGCTGAGGAAGGAGGATTGCGAGTTTAAGGCCAACCTCAGTAAATTAGTGAGTCCTGTCTCAAAAAACAAAAAGGACTAGGGATGTAGCTCAGTGGTTAAGCATCCCTGGGTTCAATCCACCCGTCAAAACCCCATGAATATTGGAGGAGCTCCTAAAACTCAACAACAACAACAAAATAAACAATTATATTTAAAAATGGGCAAAGGACTGAAATAGACATTCCTCCCAAGAAGATATACAAATGGCCAATGACTACATTAAAAGATACCAAATATTACTAATCATTAGAGAAATGCAAATCAAAACTATACTGAGATGTCCCCTTGCACCCAGTGGTATGGTTAATAGCAAAAAACTAACATATTTGAGAGAATATGAAGAAACTGAAACCTTTGTGCACTAGTGGTGGGAATGTAAAATAGTACAGCCCCTGTGGAAAACAGGATGGTTGGCCCTCAAAAAATTAAAAAATATGATGCAGCAGTTGTGCTGTTGGACGTACACCAAAGAACTGAAAGCAGCGTCTCAAAGACATATTTGCTCATAGCAGCATTACTCACAATAGCTAAAAGGCAGAAGCAGCCCAAGTGTCCAATACAGATGGATGGACAAGGAAAATGTGGTATATACATATAATGGAATATTATTCAACCTTGAAAGAAATTCTGACATATGGTTCAACATGATTGAAGCTTGATGTCACTGCCACAGCCCAGTAGTGCCAGGGCTGTAGGGATAGGTTGTAGGAAAGTGAAAAAAAAGTGCCCTGAGACAGTACAGGAGATGTTTGATTTATTAGGTGAAACTAACAAGAGTTCAGTGACTGCGCCAAGAAGAGTGGAACCAGATAGTACCTCCGTCTCCCGAAGTGCTTCGCCAAGCATGGCCTCCTCTTCCTTGTGGCATTTTCTTCAGTGGTGACTGGTTAGACAAGTGACACTTATCTTTTCTGCAGTGCCCTCAGTTCTGTGCCTGTCCCAATTCAGAGAGATGTTTATCTGTTAGGCTGCAGAAGCAGGGACATCATCAATATTAGTTTGCTTGTATGAGTAGCATACCAAGGAGCAACTGCCCCAATGTACATGCAAGAAAGTAGCTTTCTGCAGATGACACTAACTTGCCCTAGTTCCCAGTGTGCATTAGAGAGAGCCAGGGTCCTTCAAAGTGTATCATCATAGTGTATCTGGACTTTCCGGCTCTGGCTTGCTATCATTATTCCCTCAACTTGGCCAGGTTCGAGGGGAACAGAAACAGGGCATTCAGGAGCATGATTTTTTACTGTTCCCCTTTCCTTTAGGGATGATACACTTGAGGATATTTTGCCAAGTGCAATAAGTCAGTCACAAAAAGAAATACTGAATAATTCTACACATATGAAGTAGTTAGAGAAGTCAAAATCATAGAGACAGAAAATAGAATGGTTGCCAGGGTTGGAAAGAAGGGGCGATAAAACATTGTTTTTATATTATGTGTATTCTATCACAGTAAAAAATAATAAAAATTTTAAAGTTACAAAAAAAAGAAAAAGCATTTGACAAAATACAATTCCCATTCATGAATTAAAAAAGAAATGAAATAGACTCTCAGCAAACTAGAAACAGAAGGGAAGCTTCTTTGACTTGTTGGATGATATTTACAAATAAACCTACACCTAATACCAGATGTAATGAGAGACAAGTCACTTTTTTCCTAAGATCAAGAACAAGGTGGGGGGGAAGGGGGAAAAAATAACAGAATGAATCAAACAACATTGCCCTATGTAAATTTATGATTTTTAATAAAAAAAAAGATAAAAAAAAACTTTCCCTCTTCTAAGAAAAAAAAAGTTTATGTAAGCTTCTGAAAATTATTCAAAAAGCTTTGTTTTTAAGTTTATAATTTGCTTTATTTACTAACTGAGTTAATTCTACTGATGCAATTCTAAATAAATTCTTAAGCTGATACAGTAAAAAAAAAAAAAAAAAAAAAAGAACAAGGCAAGAATGTCCCCTGCTCAAGAAAATTCCCAGCGGACAAGATGAGCAAGCAGAAATTGATTTAGCGAGAAGGGAGCAGACCAAGCCTGGATCTCTGACTGTGCTGAAGAAAAGTGGAGGGATTCAAGGACTAGAATGAGCAGGTGGAAAAGGTGCGGGAGGACACTGGGGGAGGCCGATCAATGGGGTGTGTCAAGCACATTGGGTAAATCCTGAGTTTGCAGAAGTTTTTCTCTGTGATTATGCTGTGTTTGCTAATTGGTGTCTTTGATACTCCTACCCTCCCAGAGATTGGGAAATTGGCATGCTACCTCCTGCATTTATTTAATGATTTATTCATATTTATTATTTTTTATTGCAGTACTAGGGATTAGACCCAGGGCCCCCCAAGTGCTAGGAAAGAACTCTACCACTCAGCCCTGTGTTATCTCCTTCAAAGCTCACATTTCAAAAAGGGGGTTTGAGAAGATATTTTCCTGAGTCATAAAACTACCGAGAGGCTGGGGAAAGGTTTACATAGATGTAATCTCTTTGTTTTTTCCAATATGGGTGATCAAACCCAGGGCTTTGCATACGCTAAGGAAGTGCCTTAGCAGTTTACGCTCATGAACCAGGAGCAGAGAAAAAATTTAGAATGGCAAGTTTTCTAAAGTAAATGGTCTAAGAAAAGGGAGATCAGGGCCTAGAATTAGGAATAAGTTGGGTCAAGCTTAGGGAAATTTAAGGTCATCTTTGTAACTTTCTCACCACTCCTACCGAACAATCATACTTGAACTCTTAGCTACTGCAATACAATAAACATGGGAATGGAAAGGTATACGGATTGGGAAGCAAGAAATAAAGCTGTGTTTATTCACAGATGACATGATTGTGTGGGGATCTACTTGGACCCCAAGAACTGACATAAAGATCATTTTAAACTAAAGACGTTTGAGAGTCAACAAATGGAGGGGAAAAAAAACTTGGAATTTCTCTCCTCACCAAAAGCATGAACTTCAGAGAGTGAGACTGCCATGAATCTCCTCTCAGGGGGAGATTTTGACTATAAAGAAGAAGAAAAAAAAAAGAGTCCGCTCACACCTGCATAAACCGATATGATTATTGTATCTCTCATTTGTTCCTTGTATAAGCTCATTTATTCTTTCCACAGAAGCCTTTTCTCCCCCAATTTATCTCTCCTATTTGGTGTATAAATCTTTAACTATTTGAAGGGTTCCTTCTTTGGTGTATTTTCACATGCATATGAATAAGCTTTATTTTCCCCTTATTAATATATGAATTGTTTAATTAACAAGCCCCAAGGACTGAACATAAAAGTGTAGAAAAGTTTTTTCTCCCTGACAATTGTTTGTGTTGAAAAATCTCTCATAATTTACCAAAACACTCTTAGAACTAAATAAATAATGCCAGGAGCAGTGGCACATTCTTATAATCCCAGCTAATCATGAGACTGAGGCAGAAGGATCATAAGTTCAAGGCCAGCCTGTATAACTTAGTGAGACCCTGTTTCAATAAAAAAATAAAATAAAAAGTTTGGGGATATACTCAGTAGTAGAGTGCTCCTGGGTTCAATCTCTAGTACAAAACAAAATGAACAAAACAAAAGCCACCTCTCAAACCTCTGTAAATAAGTAAAGCAAGATTGCAGAATACAAAGGCAATAAGTAAAAACCACTTGCTTTGGCTGGGCGCTGTGGTACATGCCTGACTTCTAGGGGCTCTGGAGGCTGAGGCAGCAGGATCACAAGTTCAAAGACAGCCTCAGCAATTTAGCAAGACCCTCAGCAACTTAGAGAGACTCTGTCTCAACATTTAAAAACATAAAAATAAAAAGGATGGGGGTGTGTGGCTCAGTGATAAAGCACCCCTGGGTTAAATTCCTTGTACCAAAGCAAAACAAAACAAAACAAACAAACAAACAAACAAATAAACCAAAAACACCAACTGCTTTCCTATACACAGACAATGAACAATTGGGATTTGAAATTTAAAAATCAATATCATCAGGAGAATAAGAAGATAAGCCGTAGATTTGGATGAAATATTTGCCAAACACATAACTGATAAAGGACTATTGTTGAAAACATGCAAAGAACTCTTAAAACTCAACAACAAGAAAATGAACAACCTGATTTAAAAATGGACAAAAAGGGGAAAGATAGAGGTATTGCTCAATGGTCTAACACCTGCCTAGCATGTGTGAAGCCCTGGATTTAAAAGGTTAGCTTGGGGCAGTGATGCACACCTATAATCCCAGTTAATGGAAGCGGAGGTAGGAGGATGGCCCAGGGGCCCAGGAAGTTGAGGACAGCCCAGGTAACATAGTGACACTATCTCCAAAAAGAAAAAAAAAATGGGCAAAATATCTGAAGAGATACCTCACCACAAAAGATACATAGATGGTAAATAAGCTTATAAAATTTAGCTCTATATCAGATATAATTAGGAAATAGCAAATTAAACAAAAAGATACCATTATACACCTATTAGACTGGTCCAAATCCAAAACACTGACCAAATCAAGTAAGGATATGGAACAAGAACTGTCATTTGTTGTTGCTGGGAACAAAAATGGTACAGCCACTTTGGAAAACATTTTGGCGATTTCTTAAAAAAACTAAACATACTCTTAGCATATGACCCAAGAAAGCTGCTCCATGGCATTTGTTCAAATGAGTTGAAAATTGTGTCCATAAAAAACCTAAACATGGATATTTAGAGCAGCTTTATTTATATTTGTGAAAACAGGAAAGCAAACAAGGTGTCCTTTACTCTGTGAATGGATGGGTAAACTGTAGTACATCCAGACAATGTTAAAAGGAAATAAGCTATCAAGTCATGAGAGGACATGGAAGAAACTTAAATGTCTATTGCTAAGTGAAAGAAGCTAAGTTAGTCAGTTTTCTGTCACTGTGACAAAATATCTGAGATAATCAACTTACTTTTAAAAAAAATTACAGGTGGACACAATACTTTTATTTTTATGTGGTGCTGAGGATCAAACCCAGGGCCACATGCATGCTAGGCAAGCGCTCTACCACTGAGCTACAACCTCAACCCTAAGATAATCAACTTTCAAAGAGGAAAGGTTTATTTTGGCTGACAGTTCATGGCTGGTTGGCCCCACTAGTTTTGGTCCTATTATGAGGCAGTACATCATGGCAGGAGCATTTAGGGAAGAAAGCTGTTTCCCTCATGGAGCCAGAAAGCAGAGAGAAAGAAGTAGGGTTTCACAATACCATTTGAGGGCATGCCCTCAGTAATATAACTCCCTGTGCTAGGTTGCCATCTCTCTAGGGTTCCACCACCTCTCAATAGCACAAAACCTTTATTACATAGGCCTTTGGAAACATTCCAGATTCAAACTATAGCAGAAGACAATCTGAAAAGACTGTATGCTGTATGACTCCAAGTAAATTACATTCTGGAAAGGGTAAAACTCTGGAGATAGTAAACTGATAGGTGATTGCCTAGATTAGGAAGAAGGGAGGGATAGATTGGAACAACACTCAAGATTTCAGGGCATCAAAACTATTCTGTATTATATCATTTTGGTGGATAAATGTCATTATACATTTGTCAAAACCCATAAGATGTATAACACCAAGAGTGAACCTTAATGTAAACTGTGTATGTATCAATGTGGGTTTATAGATTGTAGAATTCTATCCCACACTGGGACTGAATGTTGCTGGTGGGGGAGACAGGAGGTATATGGGAAATCTTTACACCTTTTGCTTAAACTTGCTGATCCTAAAACTTCTCTAAAAAATAAAGCTTATTTAAAGTCATTTGCAATATCACCAACATAAACAATCAGGTGTAAATCTAACAAAATATGTTCAGGATCTGTATGTGGGAAATTACAAAACACTAATGAAAGATATCAAAGAAGTTTTAAATAAGAGAAGTAGTCCATGTTCATGGATGGTGTTATGTTTGGATATGAGGCATCTCCCAAAAGGTCCTGTGTTAATACAGGAATGTGTGACAGTAAAATAGCACTGTGAGAGCTATAACTTAATCAGTTCGTCCTAGGAATGGGTGCTAACTGTAGGTAGGTGGGGTGTGCCTGGAGAAGGTGGATAACTGTGGGTGTGCTCTGGCGGGATTCATCTTCCCTTTCCTCTTTCTCTCTGCTTCATGGCTGCCACAAGGTGAGCAGCTTTCCTTCCATCCTGGTGTTCTGCTTCACCTGGAGCCTCGAATAATGGGTCTGGCTGAACATGGATTGAACCTCTGAAACTGTGAGCCAAAATAAATTCTTTCTTCTTCTAAATTGTTCTTATTGGCTATTTTGGTCACAGCAATGAAAAAATGACTAATAAATTGGTACCAAGAAGTGGGGGCATTGCTATGACTAATCTGATCATGTGGTTCAGAACTGGTTTGTGGGAGGAGTTTGGAAAAGTTTGGAGATGCAGGCTGGAGAAGTTTTAGGATGTTTTAAATGGAGCTTAATGGGCAATTCTGGTGGGAGCTCAACAGACCAGAATGCAGGCAGAAAAGACAGCTCAGAAGGGAATGAGGATATATTGGGCATTGGACTAGAGGCTACTCATGTTATATTCTGGCAAAGAATCTGTCTACATTTTTCCAGTGTCCTGAGACTTTGTGTATTGGCAGGATCACACCCATTGCAGGCTCAGGGGTATAGAAGGGAAAATTCCTTTGAGAAAAGATCATGGGGACACCCTGCCTGCACAGCAGGGCCCAGGGCGTTGTTTTACTATACTTAGTCTCCTGGCCCTTAGTAGTTACAGCAGGCATGGTTTCAGGGGCCCAGGTATTGTGTGAGCTGGTGGCAGACCCTGATGTCAATCCATGTGATGCTGGTTCTGCAGGAATGCAGGATACTGGGGTCATAGAGTATCTTCCACCGAGAATTCAAAGGAAGGCCTGGGAGGCCAAGAAAAATGTAGCAATTCTCGCGGGAAGCTCCTGGAAAGGTGCTGTATGAAACTGGGAAGATAAACCTGAAGTCGGATTGGAGATCCCAGGAAGAGATGCTGGTAACTTGGACTGTTTGCCAAGAAAAGCTGCTGGCTGGAATAGAGTCAGGATAAAAGAAAGGCCAAGGGCACTGCAATGGGCAGGGAATAAAGGTGGGGCTTCCCAAGCCTTTGGGGATCACATCTTGGTACCATGTATCCTGGATGCTATACACAGTTATGAGACTTGTTTGCCTGGCTGGGTTTCTCTCTTCTATGTCCCTATTCCTCCCTTCTGAAATGGGAATGTTTACTCTGTGCCGTTGACATTGGATATATGTAGCTTCCTTTGGATTTTTACAGGGGCTCATAGCAAGAGTTTGCCTTTAGTCTCTGGTGAGATTTTGGACTTGGGCTTTTGGGCAGTGCTAGAACTGTTGAGATTATGGGGACTTTTGTAGATGGACTAAATGCATTTTGCCTTGTGAGACAGACATGAGCTTTTGGGGGACAGGAGTGAAATGTAATGACTTGGACATAAGGTGTCCCCCCACAACTCCTGTGTTAATGAGAATGTTTGAAAGTTTGAAAGAATGTTTGGAAGTGAAGTGACTGGATCGTGAAAGCTGTAACCGAATCCAATCCATCCCAGTTTGAATGGACTGACTGGGTGCAGGTGGGGTGTGACTGGAGGAGGTGGGCCACAGGGTGGGGGGTGTGCCTCAACTTCAACTCCCCTGCAGCTCGTTCACCTTTCCCTCTCTTTCTACTTCCTGACTGCCATGAGATGAGCGGCTTTCCTTCACTATTGCCCTTTGGCTGTGGTGTTCTGCCTCACCTTGGATCCCCCAAAAATGGAGCTGGCTGACCATGGACTGAACTTTACTGTGAGCCACAATAAAATTTTCTTCCTCTAAATTGTTCCTATCAGGTATTTTGGTCACAATGATGAAAAACTGAGTAACACATATTTGAAGACCCAATATTGCTAACATGTAAATTCTTTCCAATTCAATACATAGAATTAATTCAATCTCACTCAAAATTCCAACAAACTATTTCATCAACACCAACAAACTGATTCAAAAGACCTTGAATAACCAACAATACCGAAGAAGGAAGACACAGTTGGAGGACTCATACTCTCCTTCTTGAAGACTGTAATGCTACAGTAATCTAGATGGTGTGTTTTGGTGAAATAAAGAAGGAAAGATCTGAGAGGAGTGACTGGGAGAGGAAGGGCCCATCAGTAGTCTTGGAGTCCTCAGTTGGTCCCCAAGTGGGTGAAAAGGACCTTGAAAACTAAGCTACAGTCATCTGTTTCCAGTCTGCAGTCAGTCATCCTTGGCCAAGGGAGGGAGTCTTTTGGTGAAAAAGATTTCTTGGAACAGACTTTAGGGGCAGGAGGGCTAATCTGCACACAGATTTTGAAATTCCTAGGATTTTTTTTTTTTGGTTAGGAGGAATTGAACACAGGGGCACTTTACCACTGAGCCACATCCCCAGCCCCTTTTAAATGTTTTATTTAGTGGTAGGTTCTCACTCAGTTGCTTAGGGCCTTACTAAGTTGTTGAGGTTGGCTTGGAACTTGAGAGCCTCCTGCCTCAGCCTCCTGAGCCACTGGTCTGGATTCCTAGGATTTTAAATGAACTTCTAGGGTTCCTGTTTACCTGAAAGCTTTGAAACCTCCAGGGGAAAACAAAGGAAAGTTGAGGTTGGAGGCAAACATGAGATTTTTGTCTTTTCAGGTTTACCAATGCTGGGAATAATCAGGATCAGGAAAAGATGGCAGTTATTACTAGGAGTTAAAATCATGGATTTTGCTATCAATCAACTTGGGCCCAAACCTTGGCTCCGATGCTTGTTATCAGGCCCAAGTCTGGCCTTTTGCTGCTCAAAAGCCAATGCTCAGGAGACATGAACTGGTGGGAAGGAAATGAGTTTTTATTGAAGGGGTGTCCTGAGATAATGGAGCGGCTGTTTTCCTCAAAGCTCCATCTTGGGAACTCAGGGACACAAAGGGCTTTTATAGGGAGGGGAAGGAAGAGGAGGGGCAATAGGCAGGAAGACCATGTGCCGAGTTGCACATCCAGGCTCCGTAACTATTTGTCATTGGAAGGGATATTTTTCTTTTTTGCTGGAACATCCTTGAGATTAATAACTGACCCTCACTTCTTAGACTGGCCCTTGAAAAAATAAATTTAAACAAACACATTATTTTCCTGCAAGTTTAAACGTGATTCCACTTTTAATTAAAGAACAATGTTAGCAAGTCCTTGGCTCACATTTTCATGTTATCTGAAGACTGTCAGATGTCTGTCCTGGGTTTTGTAAATCCTAACAGAAGTTACTGATTAGTAAGATTTGCTATGTGTACCATTGGCATTCCTTTTCCCAGAAGAGCTAATCTTGCAGTTAATCATTAAGATGCAAAAAATAGTTTTCACAAGAGAACTGACGGAGACAGAAAAAGGCAACATTTTTCACTCATTAGGTAGGTCCAGTCAGAGGCCTCATCTGAGCCAAGCTGGTGGGAGTCTCATATATTGCTCAGCAGCATGACCTCCAAAATTAGTGCTTTTTAAAATAAACTACAGGCAAATGAAGCTGAAGGGTTTATTTTTCCTTGTTACTTGCTTATTTATAAATATGTCCTTGACCAAATCACTTAAACTCTACCCTTCTTTGTCTGCAAAGTAGTGACAATAAACCAGCTCCAGTCAAGGGCTGGAAGATTTGTCTTCGTTATTTCCATTGTCAACAGTTACAGGTTACATTTACCAGGCAAACCAGTGCCATAGGGTAAATATTGTTATCATCTTCATTTAGAAATGGAAGGAAGCATGACTCAAAAAGGGTAACTTTCCTGAGGATGGCCAGCTAGTAGCTTTGTGTGTGTGTGTGTGTGTTTTAAAAATTTTTTTTAGTTGTTGATGTACTTTTATTTTATTCATTTATTTTTATGTGGTGCTGAGAATCGAATCCAGTGCCTCACACATGCCAGGCAAGTGCTCTACCACTGAGTTACAACCCCAGCCCAACTTGATTTATATTTGATCCCAGGACTCCATACTATCCTTTTTTTTTTTTTTTTTTTTTTTCTCACTTGAATGATATTTGGAGAGTTCCCATGAAAAGGCCTTCCCCTCACAGTGAAGTGGGATCAACAGAACAGAAACCAGGCGCTCAGGACTCCATCTCTTCTTGGTCAAGGGGTGGCGGCCCCAAAGCTGATGACTTCATCATAGGTCAGGCTTTTCCACTCATCTATAAGGAGGTCCCTGCTTTCAAAGGACTGATCGTAAGGATCGGCCACTGGTTCATCATCAGGATCATGATACTGAGCAAAGTAGGCATGTGCAAGGGCTTGGGCTGCGGTGATTCTCTTATCTGAGTCCAATACAAGCATCTTCTCCAGCAAGTCGACAGCCAGGGGATTGGCACCAATAAATACATTTGCAAAGTTCATCTTCAGCATCTGGGTCAAAGACTGAATATAGTTTCTTGCAGACTCTGAGGAGATTTTCTTCAAAAGCTCAGCCCCTGGGGTTCCAACGAGTCTTAAAATGAGCTTCAACTGATCAATGGTCTGTACCAGGAAACAACGTTCTTCCAGTCAACAGCTCGGCCATTATGCATCCCACTGACCATATATCCACTGTCTGGTTGTAATGCATCCAGTCCAACATGATCTCAGGAGCCCTGTACCACCTCGTGGCCACGTAGCCTGTCATTTCATCATCAGTATGTCGAGCAAGTCCAAAATCCAGAATCTTCAGCTCACAGTCTTCGTTCACAGCTAGATTACTAGGTTTTAAGTCCCTGTGAATTATGTCAGCTGAATGTATATACTTTAGACCCCGGAGAATTTGGTAGATAAGGAACTGAACATGGTCATCCGTAAGTTTCTGACACTTCACTATGTTGTTCAGATCTGCCCCCATGAGATGGGTCACCAGATACACATCATTGAATTCCTCCAGAGATCTTGCAGGTGTAAACACATCCAACAAACCAATCACATTTTCATGTTTCATATGTTTAAGTAACCGCAGCTCTCTGTAGGTCCTTTTGGCATGAATGATGGACTGAAATGGTCTGGACAGCTTCTTCACTGCCACACATAATCCAGTTTTTGTGTCAAAAGCAGCACACACGGAGCCATAGGCACCGGAGCCCACCGGGGACAGGTTCTGATAACGCTCAGGCACCTCCCAGATTCTCTTGTTCAGCTCCTGCCGGTAGAACGTGGGCCTCTCCTGAGACATTTTCCAGCGGCAGCCGCGGGGCGAGGAGGTGGCCCTGCTGGGCCCCCACCTGCACCCGCACCCTCTTCCCGGCCCTAGTTGCCCGCCCGAGCGGGCGGGGACCCAGCGCTGGCCGCCCGCGCAGGTGTACCATACTGTTCTTAAACCACTGAGGCTGTTTTGCCTTCTAAATACTTAGCACCATGTCTGGCTCATAATAAATGTTGAATTATTATTAATAGTAGTTAATTTGGATGTCACTCAAATCTTCCAACTTTTGGGGGTCATCACTATATCCATTAAGGTTTTTCTTTTTTTTTTTGGTGTGTGGTGTGTGTGTGTGTACTGGGGATGGAACCCAGGGCCTCTCATGTGCTAGGCACTCTGCTACTGAGCTAGGCTCCCAGTTTGTTCCTTTAAGGTTTAAATAAAACTGGGATCTAACTCCCTTAAAGAGTCTAATGGGAAAGTGTAAGTTTTCCCCTGTCTTTCAATATTAATTGGAATTTTGACTGGAGGTATAGCTCAGTGATAGAGTGAGTGCTCAGCATGTGCAAGGCCCTGGTTTGATCCCCAGCACCCCCCCCAAAAAAAAGATTAATTGGGCTTTATATTATGCCTGGTCATTTTGATGCTATGCCCCTGCTTTCAGTTAATTAATTCATATTATGGATCATTTGGTGGTCTTTCCATATCTCTTCTCTGTAACTTATTGGACATAGCTACAATTCCTTCACTCCCTAAAGAATCACAGACAAGAGGCTGTACGTGATAGACTTTTACAGAAGGTTTGGGAACAAGTACAAGACTTCACCTCTCCTTTGTAAAAGAGGTTAATGCTAAGTGTCATGAACTAAATTCTGTCCCCCCAAATTCATATGTTGAAATTCTAACCCCTAGTTGAAGGATTATGGAAAATAATATTCCTATAAGACAGTTCCCCAAGAAACATGGAGGGAAGCGTGGCTTGGGAGGAGGGAGGGGAAATTGACCAAACATTAAACCTCTCCCAGTGCACCCTTTCCCAATAACTATGGGCCCTGAGGGGATAAAGCAAACTTTCATCCCTTCCCGGGTTCATCCCCAGCATCTCCACCAAAAGCAAACATTTACCCCTTCCCAACCCCAATGCATCTTGAAGGAAGGAGGCAAATACTGAATGCTGGGACCCTTTGCCATCACAAATTAGTCCTAAATGGGGGCATAGTAGATACTGAAACTCTGGGAAACAGTGGATCCCAGAGAAAGTAAAACAATCAGCAAGATTTGAGGACTCGTCCCTTGGGATCTGGACTCCTATCTCCCCAGATAATAACGAGTTTCAACCTTCATACAACTACCCTCCTAAGTTAAAGTTCTAACCTGCACAACAGCCCCTGACTGTAAAAACGGCACGTCCACAGTCTCCAATGAAACTATAAAAACCTAGACTCCTTCTGTAAATGGGGGTGGAGGTGGGAATTGCCATACCCAGAAAATGGGCCCTCCCATGCCTGATGGATGGACTTCACTGCAGAATAAAGGAAAGCTTGCTGATCCAAGGTTTGTTTCCTGTCTCCCGCCTCTGTCATTTGTGGGCCATGAGCTTACACTAGTACCTCATGATATTTGGAGATTGGATCTCCAAAGAGGTAATTAAGTTCAAATGAAGGCATGAGGGTGGGCCCTCATTCAGTACGACCAGTGTCCTTACAAGAAGAGGGAGTTTGGAGAGAGATGAGTGCCAAGGGAAGATTGTGTGAAGACACAGGGGAAGATGGCCATCCATAAGCCTATGAGAAGCCTTGGATGAGAAGCAGATCTTTCTGACAACTTGAGTTTGGATTTTTGGCCTTTAGAATCTTGAGAAAACTTTCTGTTGTTTAAACCATCCAGTCTGTGGTATTTTGTTATGAGAGTCCCAGCAAACTAATACACTAACTGGAGGAAATTCTCTTAAGAGGAAACCTTGTACCTGGTTTAAAAAATAAAATGGGTGCTCTGCCCTTTTTCTACAATATTACTGTTTCTGGGACTCCAAGGGAGCTTAGCAAAGGGGCAAAGGAAATGGGACAAAGTTTCTATGGCCATAGGAAATAACCCCCCCCCCCTTTTTTAAATATTACTGGTTTTAAGGAGAAATCCTCCCTTAGAATATCTTCTGAACTTATATCTAATTTTTAAAATGTCTTATTATTTTAATTATAAAAGCTGTATATACAGAATACACTCATACTGCTGGAGGGAATGTCTTTAATTGGAAAGTATTTAGCAAATATCTGTTATATTTATAAATGCACAGTTTCTGCTGGACACAGTAACACATGTGCTTGTAGTCTCAGCTGCCAGGAGGCTGAGGCAAGAGAATTTTTTGAGTCCAGGAGTTCAAGGCCAGCCTGGGCAACATAGCAAGAACCCATTAAAACAAAGTATACACGCACACACACACACACGCATACACACACACACACAGAGTCAGCTTTATGTTGCTGTGACCAAAACACCCTACGAGACCAACTTATAGAAAGAAGTGTTTAATTTGGGCTCATAGTTTCGGAGGTTCAGTCCATGGTTGGCTGATTTCATTGGCTTTAGGCAAAACAGCATGGCGGAAGGGTGGCAGTGGAGGAGAGCTGCTCCTCTCTGGCATACTTCCAGTGACCCACCTCCACTCGCACCCTAACTGCCTACAGTTATCACCCAGTGAGTCCATTCAAACTAGGATAAACTAATTAGATTATGATCCTCATAATCCACTCATTTTACCTCTGAACATTCCTGCATTAACAGGAGCTTCTGGGGGACACCTCATATCCAAACCATAACATGTATATCTATAAATGCACCACCTCTTTGGCTTGTAAATTCCAATTTTAGAAATTTAACCTACAGATATACCAACACAGGAAAGAAATGACGTATGGTATAGGTTACTCATTACAGCATTTCATTTATGATAGCAATAGACTAAAAACAATTTTTGAATGTTTTAAGTTGTTAATGGATCTTTATTTTATTTATTTATTTATTTATTTATTTATTTATTTATTTATTTATTTATTTATTTATATGTGGTGCTGAGAATTGACCCCAGTGCCTCACACATACCAGGCAAGCGCTCTATCACTGAGCCACAACCCCAGCCCCTAAAAACAATATTAATGCCCATCAATAAGGGATTGGTTAAATAAATTATGGAACATCCAAATCAAATTCTATGCAGCTGTATAAAAACATTTGAATCTCTTTAGGTACTGATATGAACTGATCTTCAAAATCCATTGGCATATGAGAAAAGCAAGATGCATACTAAAGTAATATAGGGAATGACATTACTTAGGTATGTGTGCATATATTTGATTGTATTTACATAAAATAGCACTGAAGGGATAAGAGAGAGGAAGTAGGAGACTGGAGATAGGGATGGGCAGGAGAATTTTATGATCTGACCTTTTGTACTTTTTGAATCTTGATTCATATATTAAGTATTGCTTATTCAAGAATAAATGATACAAATGGAAACAAAACACAATGATAAAAATTAAAACGATGACATGATATAGCAAAACCAAGTAATGGATACACAAAGTCAAAACATTCAAACTGTCCAGATGGATATAAAATTAAAACTAAAACTAGCCCTCCTCCATATTCCTTACATTTAAAATAATGTTTGTTGTATTTTTTAAAAAGTACTGTTTTAAACTTTATTTTCTGTATTTATTTTTATGTGGTGCTGAGGATTGAACCCAGTACCTCATACGTGCTAGGCAAGTGCTCTATCACTGAGCTACAGCCCCAGCATGTTTGTTGCATTTTATCCAGCATTTTCTAGGTATTTTGTAACAGGGAAATTTTAAAATTATCTAACCCTCCACATTGGAAAGGTAAGTGTTATTTTTTTAATTTTTTAATATTTTAGTACTAAGGGTTAAACCCAGGGGTGCTTTACCACCAAGCTACATCCCCAGCCCTTTTTAATTTTTAATTAAGAAGTTCAAGTTGTTCAAGGTCTCATTAAATTGCAGAGGCTGGCCTGGAACTTGCTGTCCTCCTGCTTCAGCCTCCTAAGAAGCTGGGATTATATGTATGTGCCATCACACCTGGCGGGAAGTGTTCTTTCTTAACATTTTAAGCATTAACAATTAATTTTTATTATCATACTATCTCTGCTCTACCTCTATGGACTCTTATTTTGAAATTGATATCTATTGAATAGACGATGTTTGTTGTATAACAATTACCCTGGACCTGATAACCTGTTCTATTTGGTTGATAGCTGTGTAAGCCTGTCAATCACACCACTGTCTTTAACAGCCAGGGTTTCCAGAAACAAATGTACCCTTAATAAGTATCCCTGGGGATAGATAGGAAAGGGGAGATTCTTGATCCCTTCCCTATCAGCTGGAGATTGTATTAAGTTGATCTAGTCCTATAGCCTGTAGCTATTTACCTGGCATAATGAGGATGCCCGTGAGAACCTTTCTAAATACTTATGCCTGGTCTCTACTTCTCATTCCTCAAGGATCTAATTTGCTAGACAGTAATGTCTGGATATGGATGTTTTGAAGCTATGGTGATTTTAATTCTGGGTAATGGACTGGCTATAAATGTATAATTTCTTTAATGTAGAATTCTTTTTTTTTTTTTTTTTTTTGGTACTGGGGATTAAATCCAGGGCACTTAACCACTGAGCTACATCCCCAGGTCTTTTTATTTTTTTACTTTGAGACAGGGTCTTGCTAAGTTACTTAGGGCCTCTCTAAGTTGTTGAGGCTGGTTTTGAACTTGTGATCTTCCTGTCTCAGTCTCCCCAAGTCACTGGGATTACAGGTGTGCACCATGCTTAGCCTATATAATTTCTTAATTAGGCCTTTTTAAATAATGAAAACCACTTGTGAACTACAGCTTCACTATTTCCATTCTCCTCCTAGAGACAAGGTACTGTCTTGCATATCCCTGAGGACAGTCAGCCTTAACTTGAGAGACACAGGGGACTCAGTTCCTAACAAGGCTGCTTAGTGTTCAGTTTCAGGATGCCTCTGCTTCCCCAAAAGTTCCTTCCTTCCTCCCTTCCTCCCTCCCTCCCTTCCTTCCTTTTTGCCTTGTATTCTTTCTCTTTCTCTCTCTCCTGCAAATTGTACCCAGGGGTGATTTCTTACTTGACTATACCCCCAGTCTTGTTTATTTTGAGACAGGATCTTGCTAAGTTGCTGAGATTTGCCTCGAACTTTCTTCTTTTTTAAAATTTATTTTTTCCTTTTGGTTATACATGACAGTAGAATGTATTTTGACATATCACACATACATGGAGTATAACTTCCCATTTTTGGGTTTGTACATGATGTGGAGTTACACTGGTCGTGTATTCATATATCAACATAGGAAAGTTATGTCCATTAATTCTACAGTTTTTCCCATTCCCATTCCCCTCCCTTCCCCCTACTCTCCCCCTTGTCTAATCTGGTGAACCCACCCCCTGTCTATTGTGAGTCAGCATCCCAATATCAGAGAGAATACTCGGCCTTTTGGTTTTTTGGGGCTTCCTTCCCTTCCTTCCTTCCTCTCCTTTCCCCTCCCCCTCCTCCTCCTCCTCCTCCTCCTCCTCCTCCTCCCCCCCCCCCCCCCCCCTCCCCCTCCCCCTCCCCCTCCTCCTCCTCCTCCTCCTCCTCTTCTTCTTCTTCTTCTTCTTTTGGTACTGGGGATTGAACCCAGGGATACTCAACCACTGAGCCACATATCCAGGCCTTTTTATATTTTATTTAGAGACAGCATCTCGTTAAGCTGCTTAGGGCCTTGCTAAGTTTCTGAGGCTGGCTTTGAACACACGATCCTCATGCTTCACACTCCCCAGCTGCTGGGATTACAGGTGTGTGCTACCACACTCCACTGGGATTGACTTATTTTACTTAACAAGATAGTTTCCATCCCCCTTCCCTCCCTTTAATCCCCTCTGTCTAATCCAAAGTACCTCTATTCTGTGCCCCCTTATTGTGAATTAATGTCTGCATATCAGAGAAAACATTTGGCCTTTGGGTTTTTTTTTTTGGATTGGCATATTTCACTTATGATAGTCTCCTTCCATCCATTTACTGACAAATGCCATAATTTCATTCTTCTTTGTGGCCGAGTAATATTCCATTGGGTATATGTATCATATTTTCTTTTCTTTTTTTTTTTTTAAGGATTAAAAACGATTTTAATTATACACATATGGTCACAATTTTGCCTTAAAAAGATTGTTGGGAAATGTACATAAGGCCGCTTGTAAATGTACATCATGTTACTGTTATAATGTCTAATGTCCAGAGAAAAAAAGTTATCATACAGATTTGCTCTTACTTGTCATATTTTCTTTATCAATTCATCTGTAGAGGGGCACCTAGATTGATTCCATAGCTTAGCTATTATGAATGGAGCTGCTGTAAACATTGATGTGGTCATGTCACTATAGTATGCTGATTTTAAGTCCTTTGGGTACATGCCGAGGAGTGGAATAAATGGATCAAATAGTGGTACCATTCCATGTTGGCCTCAAACTTTCAATCCTCCTATTTCAGCTTCCCAAGTAGCTGAGTCTACAGGCTTGCATAACTGCACCTGACTTTCAGTTCTTACTTTCCATAATAGTTATGTTCTATAAAGTTGATATGCGCATTGACTTAGCGAATGCCAAACTATTACTCCTAGAGGAAAGACAGGGTTACTTTTCTACTAGCCTCAGGTTACATTTTTGTCAAGCAATCAATATAAAATTTTCCTTGTTCTACATATGACATAATTACTTATTATATACTGCTTATTTGTTAACCTTGAATGCAAGGCTAATAGCATTACAATCAATGCCTGAAATAAGTTTGTCTAACATATAGATTTTCTCTATAAGGCATGTTACCTAAGCCTTCTAGCACTAAGGAACACAAGAGAGAACTTCACACAAGAGAGAACTTCAGCACTATGCTCAGGGATAAGTTTTACAGTAGAATCTCCAAAATACGAATGCAAAAAGTAGAACACTAAATAGATCATAAAAAGACACTTGTGTACAGTTTGAGAGCTGAATCAAGAAGGCATATATATATATATATGTGTATATATATATATATATATATATATATATATATATATATATATATGGTGCTGGGATTGAACCCAGGGACTTGTCCATACTAGGCAAGCACTCTATCAACTTAGTTAGGCATACTTGTACAGATAAAATCTACAGTACAGAGACACGATCTAAGCTGCTTTGTCTTGGTAACTGCACATGTTCTGGGATGAAGTAATTTTCTGACATTTCACCCATTACCAGCATGGGGGTATCTTCCTTTGTTTGTTTGTTTTTGGTACCAGGGATTGAACCCAGGAGCACTTTACTACTGAGCTACATCCCTGACGCTGACCTCAGACTTGTGATCCTCCTGCCTCAGCCTCCTGAGCCACTGGGATTACATGTGTGCACCACCATGCCCAATTATCCATCCACTTTTAATGAACATTTAGGATGTTCTATATTTTTATAGCAGTTTAAAAGTATTTGTTAAATAAGTATTGAATATATTTAAGGTGTATAAAATGATTTGATATGTATATACATCATGTAATGATTGCCATAATCAAATTAATTAGCTTATCCGTTGCCACCCAAGCTGTACATTAGATATATAAGTTGCTTAGGGCCTCCTCACTAAGTAGCGGAGGCTAACCTTGAACTTGCAATCCTCCTGCCTCAGCCTCCCAAGTGGCTGCGATTAAAGGTATGCAACACCACACCCAGTTCTTCGTTTTTGATGTGTTCTGCTTTGTGCATTTAAACAGTAATACATTGGCGTACCTGTGGCTAAGGTTTACCAATAGATTTAATAGTTTTGTGTGTGATCAAAGTATGTGAAAACGACCTTTAAGTCTGGACTTTTACTTAATCCATGTAAAAATGGACTTTAAATCTGGACTTTATACCACGTCCACTCTTGTGGCCTCTTGCTACTCATCCTTACTTTTATTCTAGCAAAACAACATTTGAGAATTTCAGGTTAGAAAAGAAGGGTGCATAGCTCGAGACTGAAGATTATGCATCTAGGCACAAGATGTCCCTTCCCTTGATGAGTGTATACTGTTAAGTTTTACCTCATGTATTGACTCTTGCACCCCATCACTAACACGGTAGAGAACATTAAAAAGAACCTCATTATAAGAACTGAAGAGAATCTCAGGCTTGTAGAGAGCCCTTTTGGCCCACCCCACCTGTCTCTGGCCCTACTCCACGCCTTCTCAGGCCCAGCGCCCTGGGCCTGACAGGCATCAGGCTACAGAGACTTTGCTTGGTTCTGGCGGGGGGAGGACGACCTAATGCCCCGCAAGGCACGCGCCACCGCGCATGCGCACACGCCGAGACCGCCGGCCGGCCCCGCCCCCGCCTCCTTCCGGGCCGGCTCCGCCTCCCGCCGGTCGGGCCTTGAGTGTGCTCCGTGCAGCCGGGGCTTCAGTCGATCGGAACCCGCTTCAGCTGAGCTTGTGTCAGCCTGGAACAGGCCGAGCCATGCCTTCTCCCGTGTGCAGGCCTCCGCCCCAGCGCCGGGTGTTTGTGGTGGGGGTTGGCATGACCAAGGTAAACAAAGGGGCGGACTTTGTCCCTGCGAGGCCAGGAGCCTCAAGGCGACGGGAAACGGGGGCCTGGTTCTTCCCCGCTCCTTCCTGCGGGAGGACGCTTCTTCCCAGCTCCGACTTCTTGGAGCATGGGACATCAGAGAGGCCACTTGAGTGGGATGTGATATTGGTGTTTCGTGTCATAGTGCCTCGGATTGGTCCTGAGGCCATTTATTGCCCCTTCCATCTCCCTTTTCTCCCTCGTCAGTGTGTGAAGGAGCCCCCACGTTAACCTAGGGCTCGCACTTCTTTAATTATAAGTGGAATCCCAAGGTATGTGGACAGGGCAGCGGCTGTCTCGCACCCAAACGGAAGCAGGTCGTGAATGTCACCAGCTCTGCCCTCCCGGTAGTACTCGATTAGGACCCCATCTCAGAACCAACTCCAGATGTGGATGGGAAGCAAACACTAGCGATACTCAGCGTCTTGGCGCAGGTGGCAGGTTTCCTGGATTCTCTGATGGTTCTGTATCTCAAGGGTCTGCCTGGTGCTCGGGAGACTAGAGGCCTCTGCAGCCACCTCCGTGCTAGAGTAGTGCCAAATTGCCCATGGTTTCTGTTCTTTTATGCTTCTGTTGTCCTTATTTGTACCATTTGTATTCAGCCCCGCTCCCTGCCCCATACTGGGGATTGAACCCGTGGGAGCTTTACCACTAAGCTCTTTTTATTTCTTATTTTGAGACAGAATCTTGCTAAGTTGCTGAGGTGGACCTCGAACTTGGGATGATCCTGCTTCAATCTCCTTAATTATTGGGTTTATAGACAGGCATGCACCTATGCCCCTGCATAGAAGGCATTCTTTTTTGGTTTGGGGATTGAACCCAGGGGTGCTCTACCACTGAGCTACATTTCCAGCTCTTTTCATTTTATTTTGAGACAAATAGCCCAGGTGGTCTTGGAATTTGTGTTCCTCCTGGCTCAGCTTCCCGAGTAGCTGGAATTACAGGCGTGGGCCACCAGGCCTTAAAGGATCAGTTCAGATCTCTTCTCCAGGAAACCTCTGATCCTCCTGGCTTTCCCACAGTGGCTTGTACTTATTTCTATTTTAGTTAGCACTTACTATGTTGTACTAAAATTCTCTGCTTATATGCTGGTATTCTCCTTATGTAAGCTGCTGCGGGTACCATGTCTTATTTATTCATTGCTGTGCCCCTCCCAGCAATGTCTGAAGACCCTAAATGGAGGTTAGTTGAACAATATTAAATGGATTTACTTGCTGAAAGAGTTTCTGAGAAGAATTATTTTTCTGTGAAAACAGGACTAATTTTTTTTTTTTTTAATCTTAGTGGGCTGAGAGCATGCAGTTCAATCAAAACATGTGAATAGAAAAGTATACTTCTGTGTTATAAATCAGAAGCTTGGAGATCATACTTTTGTTTCATGGGAGAGGTGAACAGTAACACTTTTGACAGTATGTTCCATTTTTAGGTATTTTCCATTGGTTATTGAATTTCTGATTATATGATCTGTATAGAAAAGCACAGTTTCTCACAAAAGTAGGAGTTGTATTTTTTCTCAAGTTGGGAGGTGGAGGTGGGGGGAGATGTTAACAGTACTGCAAGGGTTTGGGGATGGGAGGAAGAATCTTTTCTAAACATCACATTTTATCTAATTAACTATTAAAGGACATTGGTAGTTTCTATCTAAATTTGCTTTTAGTTTTTTTTCTCTTGCTTGTTACCTGCATTTTTTAAAATTATTATTTTTTTTTTTTTAGTTTTACAAACTGCATTTTGATTCATTGTACACAAATGGGGTACAACTCTTCATTTCTATGGTTGTACACAATGTAGATTCACACTATTCATGTAATCATAAATATATATAGGGTAATACTGTCTACCATCTTTCTTTCTCCCACCCCTCCCACCCCATTTTCCTCTACACCATACAAAGTTCCTTCATTCTTCTCTTCCTCCTGCTGCCCCACCTCGTTATATATTGTCATCTACTTATCAGAGAAAACATTCGGCCTTTGGCTTTTGGGGCTTGGCCTATATCACTTAGCATGATATTTTCCAACTTCATCCATTTCCCAGCAAATGCCATAATTTTATTCTTCTTTATGGCTGAATGATATTCCATTGTGTATATATACCACTGTTTCTTTTTTTTTTTTGCTTGTTCAATAAGTTTATTATCTTTATCTGAAAAAACTTCATAGAAAAACTGCTGTTTGGTTTAGCTCTCAGCAGCCCATTCCTGAGCTCTGAGGAAGCTTGCCTTCTTTTGAGCTACCCGATCTTTCTTCTGGGCAAGGGACATTTCGGGACGGTTCCACCTCTTCTTTTTAACTTCTCTCTTGGGCTTTTTCTCATAGACTGGATTCTCTCCTATAGCAGAATGAGCTTTCTTATACATCTCCTCCACCATGTCATGGGTAACATTGTTCTTTATATACTGAGAGAATTGTTTCTTGTAAGCCTCTTCATCTTCTTCCTTTAGATAACCATATCATCTGCAATGTTCTGACCCATGATGTGCTTCCGATGTACTTCTGCATTGAACTCCTTGCTTTCAGAATCATAACCAGGGAATCATTTGGTACTACGAGGGATAGACAAGATTCCATCCACAGCTCCCTTCAGGGCCCCAAAAACTTTATTGCCAGTTGTTGTTCTAGCAAAGCCTGCATCCCAATAGCAGGTGAAGGCACCAGGTTGACCACCAATGCTTTCCACATTGTATTCAATGTTATCTCCAGTTATCTCCGCTTGGCCTTCATAGATCTTGTCCATACCAAACCTATTGAGAAGACTGTGGGCCAGCAGCAGGCCAGTACAATATGCTGCAGCATAATTTGTTAGGCCAACTTTCACACCGTATTTTGGTGCATATATGCTGCACAGACTATCATATCCCCTTCTATAAGGGCATAAGCAATCTGTCAAATGATATCTCTGTTAGTTACATGAACTATCATCCTGTATTTGGGTGTGTCATACTTATTTTTGTCCTGGATCACCAAGCATTTCTTTATTTTATTTTATTTTTTGGTGGTGCTGGGGATCGAACCCAGGGTCCTATGCTTGCAAAGCAAGCACGTTTACCAACTGAGCTATCTCCCCAGCCCTCACCAAGCATTTCTGAGCATAGTAATCAGTTTTGCCCTCTCGTCTTCTTCTAAATTTCACTTGGTATCTCTTAAAGTAGGCCTTATTCTTGACAACTTTAACAAACCCCATCCTGCAGAACAGAGGCTGGGGTCCATGACTTCACACAGACCTGCAGGCCCTGCAGCAATACAGGGGAAAAAGCTACCACTGTTTCTTCATCCATTCGTCAATTGAAGGGCATCTCAGTTGGTTCCACAATCTGGCTATTGTGAATTGAGCAGCTATGAACATTGATATGGCTGCATCACTGTAGTGTGCTGATTTTAAGTCCTTTGGGTATAAACCGAGGAGAGGGATAGCTGGGTCAAATGGTGGGCCCATTCCAAGTTTTCTGAGAAATCTCCATACTACTTTCCAGAGTGGCTGCACCAATTTGCAATCCCACCAGCAATGTATGAGTGCGCCTTTTTCCCCACATCCACACCAACACTTATTATTGCTTATATTGCTTTTAGTTTTAAAGGGGAAGAGTATGTGTTTATTTGCTTGACTAATCTTAAAAGTTGCCTTTATTTCAGTAAGAACTTTGAAAGTATAGTTCTTTACTGTATTGATGATAATTACTGCTGGATATTGTTTGTTAGGGTCTAGCATAGTACTTTTATGGAAGGTACTGTGTATAAATGATCTGGCTATAACTGGTGAATGCTGTATTAGGGAATTATAAAGGAATCCTAATTTGAGAACTATGGAGAAGAATTAGGATGGATTAAGGATAGGAACACATGTTGAATGTTTTGGTTCAGTTCAACAGATATATTTTGGCACTGTGTAATTAGTGTGGCATTTAAATCAAGTATCTAACATTTCAAACTGTCAAGTATCTAGTATTTCAAATTTTGTTTTGTGTACTAAAATCAACATAGAAGGTTGTCTTTAGCATTAAAAGAAATATTGAAATAAAATACCAAATATTTTATCTAACAATACTTATGCTAATAACCAGAATAAGTATTTTATGAAATTTTTACTTCAATCTTTTTTTTTTTTTTGTGGTGCTGGGGATTGAACCCAGGGCCTTGTGCTTGTGAGACGAGCACTCTACCAACCGAGCTATCTCCGCAGCCCAATCATATGTTTTTAAAGTATTTTTTAGTTGTAGGTGAACATGATACTTTTATTTATTTGTTTTTATGTGGTGCTGAGGCTCGAACCCAGTGCCTCACACATGATAGGCAAGCTCTCTACCACTGAGCCACCACCCCAGCCCTCATGTATGGTTTTATGTGTATACTTAATTGTGTTGTGAAGTGTATCTTATTGTGGGTTTGCAGTCAAAAGAATGTATGGAAGCCATTTATTTAAAAAATTTTTTTTAGTTGTAGATGGACACAATACCTTTGTTTGTTTGTTTGTTTATTTATTTATTTATTTATTTATGTGGTGCTAAGAATTGAACCCATTGCCTTGCATGTGCCAGGCAGAGTCTCTACCACTGAGCCACGACCCCTGGAAGACATTTCTTTTAACATGCTCACTGATCAACAAACCATTTCACCTTATCTAATCAGTCACTAAGTTCAGTAGATTTTATTTCTTTTGTGTTTCCACGTTCATCTACTTCTTTCCATCCTTTCTGCTGCTGTCTTGGTCAGTTCTCACTTGGACTGTTTCAGAATTATGCCAATTGACCTCACTGCCTCTAGCCTTGCTCCTTTCATTCATTTCTGTACTTTGCATGTAGAATGATCTAAAATGTAAGACTTTTTATCTGAGATTTTACTTTTCAGAGCAGTTTTAGGTTCACTGCAAAATTGAGCACAAAGTGCAGAGATTTCTCATATCCTGTCTCCCTTACCTAATACACATACAGCCTCCTCCACTATCAACAACCCATACCACAGTGGTACATTTGTAACAATCTGTGAACTTAAATTGACACATCATTATCACCCAAAGATCATGGTTTACATTAGGGCTCACTCTTAGTGCTATAATGATTTATCTCCATCATTATGGTATCTTACAGAGTAGTTTCATTGCCCTAAAAAGCCCCGGTGCTCCACCTATTCACCTTTCCTATCCTTCCCAACTCTTGGCAACTCCTGATCTTTTTATTGATTTCATAATTTTACCTTTTTTCCTAGAATTCATTTACTTGGAATCATACAGTAGGCAGTCTTTCAGATTGGCTTCTTTCACTTAGTATACATTGAACATTTCTTCATGTCCTTTTATGGCTTTATAGCTCCTTTATCACCAAATACTACTCCATTGTTTTTATGTACTAAATCCATTCACCTACTGAAGGACATCTTGGTTATTTCCAAGATTTGGCAACTATGAATAAGGTGCTAAACATCTATATGTAGATTTTTCAGTGGATATAACTTTTCAACTCCTTTGAGTAAAAGCCAGGATGTGATTATTGGATCATATATGAGTTTGTTTAATTTTACAGGAAACTGCCAAGCTGTCTTCCAAAGGGGCTGTGCCATTTTGCAACTCCACCAAACAATGGATGAGGGTCCTCATTGCTTCACATTCTTGCCACATTTGATGTTATTGTTTTGGGGTTTTGCTGTTCTTCTAGTAGGTGGCATATCATTGTTGTTTTAGTCCATTCTCTTAAAAAAAATCATATTCTTCAGGACTTCATAACAGGGCATGATCTCATGACAGGGCATATAAGGTCCTTTATGAGTGGGCTGTAGACCCAGACTGATGGTTCTCTTCCACTACTTTTTAATCGAGTCCCCTTGCACAAATTGCTTAATCTCTCTGTTCCTTTGTTTTCTTAATTGCAAAGTTGTGAGGATTAAACAAGTCACTACATATGAAATGTTTATCATAATGCATATTACATGTACATGCCACATAAATATTAGTTATTATCATTTGATCCTAAATTACTTTTTTTTTTTTTTTTTGTGGTGCTGGGGATTGAACACAGGGCCTTATACCAACTGAGCTACATCCCTGCCCCCTAAATTACTTTTTTGTCCTCATCACTTTCTATTTTCTTTGTTGTGCTTGAATATCTGTTATATTTAATTATTTGCATTTTTTTCCACAGATAAAAAAATTGTGCCATTTTGTCTCACTTCCTTCTCTCTCTTAAGCTAGGTGGATGTCTCTCCCAAATAATTTTGTGCTTATGACACTGTAGTGTAATTGCCTGTTTTACATTAGACTGGAAGTTTCTGGAGGGCAAGAACTCTATGTTATTTATATCAACAGTTGAGAAACATGGCAGGTTCTTAATATATTTTTGTTTGAATAAATAGTTAAACGAATATCTGTGATGTTCTATTGTGAAAAAAATTCTAATTGTACTTGTTTCTATTTATTATCTTCTACATTCTAGTTTGTGAAGCCTGGAGTTGAGAATTCAAGAGATTATCCTGACTTGGCAAAAGAAGCAGGTAATAGAGAAAATTTAGATCTTTGAACATTCGTAGTTTATTGTGTGGTCTGTCTTTATTGCATGGGGGCAGCAGCCTGGCAAGCACTAAAGGGGAAAAAATTATGTGGCACATTGCCTAGTGGTTCACTAAAAAAGAGAAAGGGAAAGGGAAAGGACCTTGGCTGTTCTTAATCGATATACAGCCAGAACAGACAGTGGCTTATAGTTTTATGTCTTATCCATCTGTATGTTGGAATGGTAAATGGATCTGTGGGAAAGAAAGGTAGAGTTATTAAAAATGGATAATTAGATTCTAATATCTGTTCTTCTTTGGATTTATAAAAATTAATGTCTTCCTTTTCTGGAAAAGGGATAATCACAGTCAAAATGTTTTAAGCACTGATACAGTGATTTTTCTTTCTTCACTTTACTGAGTCAGCCTTGAGAATTATTCTATTACTAGGGTACTGCATGACTAAATGAGGGAGTGCACTTTGTTCTTATATATTCTAGTGTTAGTGCTAGCAAGCAAAGGACTTGGGTGAATACTTGTGAACTGAAACTCAAGAGAGAAGGATACACAGAAGAATGTATTTGGCATTCTTCAGAGACAAGGTTGGACCAGATTGCAGCTGCCTGAATTTTGGGTCTGAGTTCCAGCAGAGATTCCCCTTTGATTGTTTTCTTTCTTGTTTTCTCTCTCCCTCTCTCTCTTTTTTTGGTACCAATGATTGAACTCAGGGACACTTAACCACTGAGCTCCATCCTCAACCCTTTTGCCCTTTTCTGTATTTTACTTAGGGTCTCACTGAGTTGCTTAGGGCCTCACTAAATTGCTGAGGCTGGCTTTGAACTCGTCATCCTTCTGCCTCAGTCTCCCAGGCCACTGGGCTTACAAGCATGTGCCACCTTACTCAGCTTCTTTCTCGCTCTTTAAAGAGGACATACATGAGAGCTTTGTTGCATGGTTTAAATAAGTAAATAAATGGAAAGAAGTGAAGAGAGGGAGGGAAGAAGGAAGAAACATAGTCTAAGCTTAGATGCTAGTGTTAAGTGTGGTTCCTGCCCTAGGGAACCTCCCTTACCCCAGTTCCTGCTAGCTCATTGCTAGGCAAACCAAAAAGATTTACTGTAGTGATACCTTAGGTGCATAGAAAGGAACACAACCAGAGGAATTGTGGCCTGTCACTTCCATTATTCATCCTCCTTCCCCGCAGAGAATGGTTGGGGATCCTTTTGCAATACGGGTGACCCATATTTGAATATTAGTAACACCATGGAACTCTTTGAAATCGTTTTAGATAATTAATGTCTGTGCTCCCTTTATTTCTCAGCTTTTTGACATTTTTATTTAATAATTATTTTAATTTGAAAACTTTAGAAAGTTTCAACAAAGAGGGGGGAGAGTACAGGCTGAGTCCTAAAAGTACCATTTTATAACTTGTTCTTTCCAAATGATGATAAGAGCAGTGATTTATTGGACTACAGAATTATATAAAAATGAAAATGAAATTTTGTGACCCAGACCTAGCTAGCCACCATTAACATCTTGGTGTATTCTATCTTAGTATTTTTTCTTATGACTCTATGAGATCATATTTTGAATGTAGTTTTGTATCCTAATTTTTAAAAAACATGATCTTAAGTGTCTTTGTTTTCAATTCTAGAATTGGGCTATACTTTATTTCATAAACTAGAACAAGCATTCTCTGTATCCTAGATCCTAAAACTTATTTTATCATTAGCATTTCCCTGTTATTTTATGACCAAATCACTCCCATAAGCAATTATATATCTTCTTAAATTAAAAAAAATCTGAGGGCTGGGGCTGTAGCTCAGTGGCAGAGCACTTGCCTCACACACGTGGGGCACTGGGTTCTATCCTTAGCATCACATAAAAATAAACAAAATAAAGGCATTCTGTCCATCTACAACTACAAAAAAATTAAAGCAAAAAAACAAACTGAAATAATACACTCCTATGGTTTTAAAAAAAATAAAGTACAGAATGGCTTAAAATTCCTAGGCCTATTCCCAAGGGGAAACTTAAAAAACAAGAACAACAACAACAACAACAACAACAAACTCTTTAGGCTTTAGCTTTTCTGTTGCTTATCTATGTACATAAATGCTTACTGAAGTTTCTGAGGAGTTGGTTTTAGATATCTGCATCTCACTGTGGTAGATGGGTATTTAGCTCACATTCTGCAGCCTCTCTTTTTGGTTTGCCTTGTCACAGTGCTGAAGACTGAGCCCAGGGCTTCCCGTGTAAGACAAATGCTCTACCACTGAGTACCCCTCCAGCCCCAGCCTTTCAGTCTTTTTTTCAGTTTATATACTTAATTTTACTTGGGGTCATTTTGACCCTCTATGGATAGTATTAAATCTCCTTTCCTGCTCTATAGATAAGAAGAGTACCTCTTTTTTTTTTTTTTTTTTTTTTGGTGCTGGGATTGAGCCCAGGGCCTTGTGCTTACAAGGCAAGCACTCTACCAACTGAGCTATCTCGCCAGCCCCACGACCACCTCTTGATTCTGGTTTTGTAAGAGGAATGATCATGTCATTTCTCCTTGCCAGCCCCAACCCCAGTAGTGACACTGTGCCTCCTTTTGCCCTCTACATGTGTGGTGGAGCCATGGAGATGAGTAAGATAAGAACCTGGCCATCACAGTGCTTTAAATTCCTAGGATTTAATATATTTGTAGTTAGGTGTGCAGTTAGGACACAGCGTTAAGTATCAAAAAAGAAGATATGGAAAAGTAATGCTGTAGCCAAGAGGAAATGATTACTTCTAAAAGGAGAGAGCTGAGATGATTTGAGAAGGATTTTATTTGAATTGAGCATAGATTATATAGAAGTAAATTTACCCTGAGGAAACTCTGAACTTAATTTTTACTTACTCAGCAAATATTTCAAGTATCTTTGACACAACCCTTTTGTTTTTATAGGCCAGAAGGCGTTAGCTGATGCACAGATCCCTTACTCAGCAGTCGAGCAGGCGTGTGTTGGCTACGTTTATGGTAGGTGGTAAGCTGCGTCCTGAAGATTTCTCACCTAGATCTGGCAGCAACTACCTAAATGATAGAGGCTTTTATGAATTATAAGCCTCAAAACGCAGAATTCAGAATCCTTTTCTCATCATTTAGAGGTTTCCTTTATGTGTCAGCCTAGTTTAATTTTTTTTGGTATGATTATTATGCTGCCAAAATGGGAAATGAATTAAAAAAATTTTTTTGATTTTTTTTTTAATTGTAAACAAATGGGATACATGTTGTTTGTCTGTTTGTACATGGGTTAAAGGCATACCATTTGTATAATCATAACTTTACATATGGTAATGTTGTTTGATTCATTCTATTATTTTTTCCCTTCCCCCCCACCCCTCCCACCCCTCTTTTCCCTCTATACAGTCCTTCCTTCCTCCATTCTTGCCCCCTCCCTAACCCTAACTCTAACCCTAACACTAACCCCTCCCACCCCCCCTTATGTGTCATCATCCACTTATCAGCAGGATCATTCGTCCTTCAGTTTTTTGAGACTGGCCTATCTCACTTAGCATGATATTCTCCAATTTCATCCATTTGCCTGTAAATGCCATAATTTTATCATTCTTTAGGGCAGAGTAATATTCTATTGTATATATATACCACGGTTTCTTTATCCACTCTCATCAATTGAAGGGCATCTAGGTTGGTTCCACAATCTGGCTATTGTGAATTGAGCAGCTATGAACATTGATGTGACTGTATCTCTGTAGTATGCTGATTTTAAGTCCTTTGGGTATAGGCCAAGGAGTGGGATAGCTGGGTCAAATGGTGGTTCCATTCCAAGTTTTCTAAGGAATCTCCACACTGCTTTCCAGAGTGGCTGCACTAATTTGCAGTCCCACCAGCAATGTATGAGTGTACCTTTTTCCCCACATCCTTGCCAACACCTGTTGTTGCTTGTATTTTTGATAATCGCCATTCTAATTGGGGTGAGATGGAATCTTAGTGTAGTTTTGATTTGCATTTCTCTTATTACTAGAGATGTTGAACATTTTTTCATATATCTGTTGATTGCTTGTACATCTTCTGTGAAGTGTCTGTTCATTTCCTTAGCCCATTTGTCGATTGGATTATTTGTATTCTTGGTGTAGAGTTTTTTGAGTTCTTTATAGATTCTGGAGATTAGTGCTCTATCTGAAGTATGATTGGCAAAGATTTTCTCCCACTCTGTAGGTTCTTTCTTCGCATTGCTGATAGTTTCCTTTGCTGAGAGAAAGCTTTTTAGTTTGAATCTATCCCAGTTATTGATTCTTGTTTTTATTTCTTGTGCGATGGGAGTCCTGTTGAGGAAGTCTGGTTCTAGGCTGACATGTTGAAGATCTGGAACTACTTTTTCTTCTATAATCTGCAGGGTCTCTGGTCTGATTCCAAGGTCCTTAATCCATTTTGAGTTGAGTTTTATGCAGGGTGAGAGATAGGAATTTAGTTTCATTCTGTTGCATATGGATTTCCAGTTTTCCCAGCACCATTTGTTGAAGAGGCTATCTTTTCTCCATTGCATATTTTTGGCACCTTTGTCTAATGAGAAAATTGTATTTATTTGGGTTTGTGTCCGTGTTCTCTATTCTATACCATTGATCTACCTGTCTATTTTGGTACCAATACCATGCTGTCTTTGTTACTATTGCTTTGTAGTAAAGTTGAAGTTCGGGTATTGCGATACCCCCAGCTTCATTTTTCCTGCGAAGGATTGCTTTAGCTATTCTGGGTTTCTTATTCTTCCAGATGAATTTCATGATTGCTTGCTCTATTTCTGTAAGGTACATCATTGGGATTTTAATTGGAATTGCATTGAATCTGTATAGCACTTTTGGTAGTATGGCCATTTTGACAATATTAATTCTGCCTATCCAAGAACACGGGAGATCTTTCCATCTTCTAAGGTTTTCTTTAATTTCTTTCTTTAGTGTTCTGTAGTTCTCATTGTAGAGGTCTTTCACCTCTTTTGTGAGATTGATTCCCAAGTATTTTATTTTTTTCGATGCTGTTGTGAATGGGGTAGTTTTCCTAATTTCTCTTTCCGAAGATTCATCACTTATGTATAAAAATGCGTTGGATTTATGAGCATTGATCTTGTAACCTGCTACTTTACTGAATTCACTTATGAGTTCTAAAAGTTTTCTGGTGGAATTTCCTGGTTCCTCTAAGTATATAATCATATCATCAGCAAATAGGGATAGTTTGAGTTCTTCTTTTCCTATTCGTATTCCTTTAATTTCTTTGGTCTGTCTAATTGCTCTGGCTAGCATTTCAAGGACAATGTTGAATAGAAGTGGTGAAGGGGGGCAACCCTGCCTTGTACCAGTTTTTAGGGGGAATGCTTTAAGTTTTTCACCATTTAGAATGATATTAGCCATGGGCTTAGCATAAATGGCCTTTACAATGTTAAGGAATGTTCCCACTATTCCTATTTTTTCTAGTGTTTTGAGCATGAAGGGGTGCTGTATTTTATCAAATGATTTTTCTGCATCTATTGAAATAATTATGTGATTCTTGATTTTAAGTCTATTGATATGGTGAATGACATTTATTGATTTCCTGATGTTGAACCAACCTTGCATCCCTGGGATGAAACCCACTTGATCAAGGTGCACTATCTTTTTAATATGTTTTTGTATGCGATTTGCTAAAATTTTGTTGAAAATTTTTGTGTCAAGGTTCATTAAGGATATTGGTCTGAAATTTTCTTTCCTCGATGTGTCTGTCTGGTTTGGGTATCAGGGTAATATTGGCTTCATAGAATGAGTTTGGGAGGGTTCCCTCCTCTTCTATTTTATGGAATACTTTCAGAAGTATTGGAATGAGCTCTTCTTTAAAGATTTTGTAGAACTCGGCTGAGAACTCATCTGGTCCTGGACTTTTCTTTGTTGGTAGGCTTTTGATGACTTCTTCTATTTCATTACTTGAAATTGGTCTATTTAAATTGTGTATGTCCTCCTCGTTCAGTTTAGGTAATTCATATGTCTCTAGAAACCTGTTGATGTCTTCAAAATTTTCTATTTTGTTGGAGTATAGATTTTCAAAATAGCTTCTAATTATGTTTTGTATTTCAATCGTGTCTGTTTTGATATTTCCTTGTTCATTCCGAATTTTAGTGATTTAGTGATTCTCTCGTCTTCTCTTTGTTAGAGTGGCTAAGGGTTTATCAATTTTGTTTATTTTTTCAAAGAACCAGCTATTTATTTTGTCAATTTTTTGTATTGTTTCTTTTGTTTCAATTTTGTTGATTTCAACTCTGATTTTAACTATTTCCTGTCTTCTACTACTTTTGGTGTTGGTCTGCTCTTCTTTTTCTAGGGCTTTGAGCTATAGTGTTAGGTCGTTTATTTGTTGATTTTTACTTCTTTTATTGAATGTGCTCATGAAATAAATTTTCCTTTAAGTACTGCTTTCATAGTGTCCCAGAGATTTTGATATGATGTTTCTTTGTTCTCATTTACCTCTAAGAATTTTTTAATTTCCTTCCTAATATCTTCTGTTATCCATTCATCATATAAGAGCATATTGTTTAATCTCCAGGTGTTGGAGTAGTTTCTGTTTTTTAGTCTTTCATTTTAATTTCAATCCATTATGATCTGATAGAATACAAGGTAGTGTCTCTATCTTCTTGTATTTGCTAACATTACCTTTGTGGCATAATATATGGTCTATTTTAGAGAAGGATCCATGTGCTGCTGAGAAGAAAGTGTATTCGCTCTTGGTTGGATGGTATATTCTATAAATGTCTGTTAAGTCTAAATTATTGATTGTGTTATTGAGGTCTGTGGTTTCTTTGTTCAATTTTTGTTTGGAAGATCTGTCCAGTGGTGAGAGAGGCATGTTAAAATCACCTAGTATTATTGTGTTATGGTCTATTTGGTTTCTGAAATTGAGAAGGATTTGTTTGACGTACATGGATGAGCCACTGTTTGGGGCATAGATGTTTATGATTGTTATGTCTTGCTGATTTATGGTTCCCTTAAGCAATATGTAATGTCCTTCTTTATCCCTTCTGACTAACTTTGGCTTGAAGTCCACATTATCTGAAATGAGGATGGATACTCCAGCTTTTTTGCTGAGTCCATGTGCATGGTATGTTTTTCCCCATCCTTTCACCTTTAGTCTATGGGTATCTCTTTCTATGAGGTGAGTCTCTTGCAGGCAACATATTGTTGGATCTTTCTTTTTAATCCAATCTGCCAGTCTATTTCTTTTGATTGATGAGTTCAGGCCATTAATATTCAGGGTTATTATTGAGATATGATTTGTATTCCTGGTCATTTGGCTCATTTTATTTATTTATTATTTACTTTGACACGACTTGTTTCCTTCTTTATTTGACAATTCCTTTAGGATAGTTCCTCCCGTTGCTGATTTGCTTCTTTGTTTTTCATCTCTTCCTCATGGAATATTTTGCTGAGAATGTTCTGTAATGCTGGCTTTCTTTTTGTAAATTCTTTTAGCTTTTGTTTATCATGGAAGGATTTTATTTCATCGTCAAATTTGAAGGTAAGTTTTGCTGGGTATAAGATTCTTGGTTGGCATCCATTTTCTTTCAGAGCTTGAAAAATGTTGTTCCAGGCCCTTCTAGCTTTTAGGGTCTGGATTGAAAAGTCTGCTGATATCCGTATTGGTTTCCCCCTGAATGTAATTTGGTTCTTTTCTCTCACAGCCTTTAAAATTCTGTCTTTATTTTGTATGTTAGGTATTTTCATTATAATGTGCCTTGGTGTTGGTCTGTTGTAATTTTGTATATTTGTACTCCTATAAGCCTCTTGTACTTGATCTTCCATTTCATTCTTCAGATTTGGGATATTTTCTGATAGTATTTCATTGAATAGATTGTTCATTCCTTTGGTCTGTTTCTCTAAGCCTTCCTCAATCCCAATAATTCTTAAATTTGGCCTTTTCATGATATCCCATAGTTCTTGTAGATTCTGTTCATGATTTCTTACCATCTTCTCTTTTTGGTCCACTTTGTTTTCAAGGTTAAATATTTTGTCTTCAATATCTGAGGTTCTGTCTTCCAGGTGTTCTATCCTATTGGTTATGCTTTCTATGGAGTTCTTAATTTGGTTTATTGTTTCCTTCATTTCAAGGATTTCTGTTTGGTTTTTTTTCAATATCTCTAACTCTTTATTGAAATGATCTTTTGCTTCCTGTATTTGCTCTTTTAACTGTCGATTGGTGTGATCATTCAGTGCCTGCATTTGCTCTTTCATCTCATCATTTGCTTCCCTGATCATTTTAATTATGTATATTCTGAAGTCTTGGAGGAAGTTGATAATGCGGTGCTCCACAAGGAAGCTGCCTCTCTAGGGGTGGTGGCCTTCCGGTGGGTATATTCCCTGCTAGTGGGCAGAGGTACCTCCACTTGCTGACAAATGGTCATCCAAAGGGGAACTAGGATGTGGGCTGAGGCAAGGCCTGTTTGGGCCTGTCTCTGTTTTTACAGTCCTTGTGGGAAAACCTCACCCGGCAGGGAAGACTCACCCGGTGGGGAGGTCTCGCTGGTCAGTTCCCTTCCTAGAGGTTCCGTTCAATTCACAACTACCGCCTGGGCTGGGCAGCCTTCTTCTGCAATGTTCCCAGGGACCTGGACCTACCTCCTGGGCCTGGAAGCTTCGCCCTTTGCAGATGAGTCTCCTTAGGCTGCCTCTCCTCAGAGAAGCTGCCTGCAGTCCTGGAGCCTTCGCTCCGCCCCTCAGCTTGTCTGTGCGGCTCTTCCACCAAGAAGCCGCCTAGGTCCTGGGGCCCTGCTTTGCACCTAATCACCTGGCTGTGCGGCCCCTCCTCTGAGCAGCCACCTGGAGCCCCTTACAGTCGCTCCGAGTCCCAGTGACCCGCCACACGCCTCTTCCTCCGGCAGCCGCCTGGTGTTCTGTGCGGTCGCTCTGAGTCCAAGTGACCCACCGCGCACCTCATTCTCCTCCAGGCAGTCACCCAGAGTTCTGGTGCATTCACTACGAGTCCCAGCAACTCACTGTGCACCTCCTCCCCCCGACAGCCACCTGTAGCCCTGGTGCAGTCACTCCGAGCCCAAGCGCCCCACTGTGCCCCTCCTCCTCCTCCCGGCAGCCACCCGGAGCCCTGGTGCAGTCACTCCGAGCCCAAGCGACCCGCCGCGCTCCTCCTCCTCCTCCAGGCACCCCCCTGGTGTTCAGGAGCAGTCGATCTGAGTCCAAACACCTCACCAGGTACCTCCTCCTCCGAACAGCCGCCTGGAGCTCTGGTGTGGCTGCTCCAAGTCCAAGTGACCCACTGCGCTCCTCCTCCTCCTCCAGGCAGCCCCCCTGTGTTCAGGAGCGGTCTCTCTGAGTCCAAACCACTCACCATGCTCCTCCTCTGGACAGCCGCCCGGAGCCCTGGTGTGGCTGCTCCAAGTCCAAGCAACGCGCCGTGCCCGTGCTTCTCCTCCTCCTCTGGGCAGCCCCCGGTGTTCAGGAGTGGTCGCTTTGAGTCCAAACAGCTCACCGCGTACCTCCTCCTTTGGGGCAGCTGGAGCTCCTTTGGGGCTCCTCCTGGAGCCCTGGTGGGTTGCTCCGAGTCCAAGCACTGTGCTGAGCGGCCTCCTCTCCGATGCTCCCAGTTGTCCGCGTTCACTGTTCCAGCGGGGGGAGGGGTGTCTTTGTCGGGCAGCTCTACTTCACAAAGTTTCCTGTGTTCTGGGACTACCGCCCCATCCAGGATGCCTCCTCAAAGGGAGAGACTCACCCGGCGGCTTTGCGTTGGTGCCAAGTCTCTCAATATCTCCTCTTCTTGAGTTCTGAGTCCTGGAGCAACATGAAATGCAGCCACCCTCTAGTCCGCCATCTTGAATCTCCACATTTTGATCTTTAAAGAGAAGAATTATCCATAGTTCTACCATGTAAGGTTATCTTCATCTGTTAGTGTTCAGAAGATAAATTTTACTCTTTGTTGTCTTAAAATTTCTATTTATTGACTTTTTTGTGTCTAACAAAATTTTTCTGATTAGGAAAATGATATATACTAATTGTTAAAAGAAAGGAACCAAAAAAAAAAGCATAGGATGAAACAAGAATCTCGTTATCCAGAGCCTATCTCCACTGACTTGTTGGTGTACATCCTTTAGTGAGTACGTGTGGGTGCATACACGTGCACATAGGAGTTCTCTTAAAGAAAATAAGGTCCTACTGTACATTCTTTTTTGTAATTTGCATTTCTCATTTACTGTGTTGAACATTTCCCATGTCTTTAAGTCTTCTACCATCATTGATATTTTTCAGTTAAGCTTATTATTTTTTGGAATAACTATTCACTTGATTAAAAAATAAAAAAAGATTGCACAGTGGTTATGTAGTGGAAAGTCTCACTTTTACTCTACCTGTTTTGTAATTTTCTTCCCTCATACAATGTATCTTTCTTCCCAATTACTAATGTATCTTTTCAGAAATAATTCTTGCATATATCAACTGTGTGTGCATATGTAATTTCCCTTTCCCATTATTTTTGTTACCCATGTAGTAGCATAAGTAGCATTTTGTCACCCATGTGGTAGCATTTTGTATCCTGTTTTTTAGTTTGTTTAGTCGTTTAAATTCATATCATAAATAGCTTTGTTGTTCTTTTTTTAAATAGAATTAAATAATGTATACGTTTTAAATAAATGTATGAAATTAATAATGTTTTATTAAATAAATGTATCATATTTTATCTAATCCATCCAATTTTTTGTGGGGGGTGCTTTACCACTAAGCTACATCCCAGCCCTTTTTTATGTTTTTATTTAGAGACAGGTCTCATTCAATTTCTTAGGATTTTGTTATGTTGTTGAGGCTGGCCTTAAACTTGTAATCCTCCTGCCTCAGCCTTCGGAGCCACTGGGATTATGGGTGTGCACCTCCATGCCCAGCTGATCCATCCTTTCTGTGGTATATATATATACAATGGAATATTACTCAGCTATAAAGAATAATAAAATTATGGCATTTGCAGGCAAATGGATGAAATTGGAGAATATCATGCTACGTGAGATAAGCCAATCTCAAAAAACCAAAGGACGAATGATCTCGCTGATAAGTGGATGATGACACATAATGGGGGGTGAGAGGGGGGCAAGACTGGAGGAAGGAGGGACTGTATAGAGGGAAAAGAGGGGTGGGAGGGGTGGGGGGGAGGAAAAAATAATAGAATGAATCAAATATCATTACCCTATGTAAATATATGATTACACAAATGGTATGGTGTTACTCCATGTACAAACAGAAACAACATGTATCCCATTTGTTTACAATAAAAATAAATTAAAATTTTTAAAAATGCTGTGGAAGTAAGGAGAAGATACTCGTCAAAGGGCACAAGCTTTCAGTTATTGATTCTTGCTTTTATTTCTTGTGCTATGGGAGTCCTGTTGAGGAAGTCTGATCCTAAGCCAACAAGTTGAAGATTTGGACCTACTTTTTCTTCTATAAGATGCAGGGTCTCTGGTCTGATTCCAAGGTCCTTGATCCATTGTGAGTTGATTTTTGTGCAGGGTGAGAGATAGGAGTTTAGTTTCATTCTGTTGCATATGGATTTCCAGTTTTCCCAGCACCATTTGTTGAAGAGCTCTCTTTTCTCCATTGCATATTTTTGACACCTTTGTCTAGTATGAGAAAATTGTATTTATTTGGGTTTGTGTCCGTGTCCTCTATTCTGTACCATTGATCTACCTGTCTATTTTGGTGCCAATACCATGCCATTTTTGTTACTATTGCTTTGTAGTATAGTTGAAGTTCTGTTATTGCGATACCCCGTTTCATTCTTCCTGCTAAGAATTGCTTTAGCTATTCTGGGTTTCTTATTCTTCCAGATCTTCCACAGCATTTTTAATGATTACGTGGGCTATAGTCTTGGAGACCTACTGAAGCTTATTTAATGATAGTAATGATACCTTGTTCTTGACATTTAAGGTTACTTCAAATTTCTAGTTGTTACAAAAATACTATAAATATTAATAGGAAATATCACTGCAGATAAATTTTGGTGCCTGTTGTTTTTATCCTTGAGTTCTCAAGATACCAAGGGAATCCTAGGAGGGAAACTTACTGGTTCAAAGGAGTACAAAATGTATGTTCTGAAAAGGACATTCTTGAACCTTGCTGTTTCTGTGAAGATTCCTGGAGAGTCTACTTTCAGATGTTCTCATCTTACTGCTCCAGCATTTCTGCCTTGGTGGTTATGTCACTTGGGAGAAGAAGTCACATGTGTGTTCAATATGGATCACATTTTTTTTGGAATGCCCTTGTACAAAAAGTCTTTCAGACTTTTTGAAGTTGTGAAATTTTTTTGAGACCGGGTCTCACTGTATTGCCCAGGCTGGTCTGGTCTTAAACTCATGGGATCAAATAATCCTCTTGTCTCAGATTTCCAAGTAGCTGTGACTAGAGGGATATGCTGCCACACCTGGATTAAGTTGTGGAGTGTATATATATAAAATGTTAAAAATAACGACCTTCAATCAGTTGGTATCGTTTAAAAAATTTATATGCAAAGCTATGTGTGGTGGTGCATGCCTGTAATTCCAGCTACTCAGGAGGCCAAGGAAGGATAATTGGAGTTCAGCCTGGGCAACTTAGTGAGACCCTGCCTCAAAATAAAATAATAATGAGCACTGAGAATATAGCTCAGTGGTAGAGTGCTTGCCTAGTATGTGTGAGGCCCTGAGTTCAATCCCCAGCACTAAAAAAGCAAAATTATATCTGATAGCCAAGTATTCATGAAATATTTCTTTCTTTGTTACATACCCTTACTCAGATTAAATTGTTAACTACTATCTAGTCATTTCTCTATTTTCCCTCCTCTGTATTGTATAAAGTGTACACATGCTCTTTGTTTTGACAATTTTTCACTTTTGAAGAGTATATAATGCTTAATGCTATAACTATTTCTGAATAACATGTTATTTTAGTCAGATATTTCACTACTGTGATCAAAAGACCTGACAAGAACAATTAAAGGAGAAAAAGTTTATTTGAATGTCATGGTTTCAGAAGTCTCAGCCCATAAATAGTTGTCTCCATTCCTTGGGGCTTGAGGTGAGGCAGAACATCACGGTTGAATAATGTGGCAGAGGAAATCAGAACAGGAAATGGCCACCAAGAAGCAGGTTGGGGAGAGAGGGGGAGAGAGAGTCAGAGCTAGGGAGTGAGTGTGCACACACTCCACTCAACAAGGACAAAACATATACCCCAAACACATGCCCCCAGGGACCCGCCTCCTCCAGCCATTCCCTACCTGCCTACAGTTACTATCCAGTGGATTAACACATAGGTTAGGTTAAGATTCTTCGTAACCCAATCATTTTACCTCTTTCATAAGCTTTTGGAGAACACCTCACAATTCAACTATAACAGATGTCAGTCATGTATACGTGCTGCCCACATTGTATGCTAGGCAAAGGCATAATACTGAAAGAACATAAGGCAGTATTATGTTGTATTGCAGATTTCTGTATTGTAGGTATTAAAAATTTAACTTGTTTTTCTGTATAGGTGATTCTACCTGTGGGCAGAGGGCTATCTATCACAGTTTGGGACTGACTGGAATTCCTATAATCAATGTCAACAATAACTGTTCCACTGGTTCTACTGCTTTGTTTATGGCACGGCAACTGATTCAGGGAGGTAAGAAGTGCTTATTTGTCTAGTGTACTTGAATAAGTGTGAGGTTATTGCATGGTTAATTATTTCTCCATATTATAATCATTTCTCCATATTATAATTGCTTTATAATGTATTTCTTTTTTGATAGAAAAATTCCTTAATCAAAACAAGTTTACACATTTGACACTTATGGCTTAACTAGAATAAATCTAAGTTAAAACTGTTAGGACAAAACAGATGACTGGTATATATAATGTAAAAGAGTTCCCTCAAAACAGAGTCTTAGCTCCATTGTAAGACTTCTAAAGAGCAAAAGTTCAATTATCCAAATAATTCAAATTTTTATGTAGGGACAAAAATAATTATCAAGAGATCAAAACTTAGAACACACGTTACAAACACTCGTACTAAGTCATTTTTCCATATTCATACACTTTCAAAACCTATCTACCTACCTATTGAAAACCACCAACTGACTAAGATTTAAAATATCTTAGAAATGCTATCCTTTAGTTAACAGACCATTAAATTTTGTGTTAAAAATATGGAATGCTTCTGAATTTGCATGTCATCTTTGTGCAGGGGCCATGCTAATCTTCTCTGTATCGTTCCAATTTTAGTATATGTGCTGTCAAAGTGAGCACTATAATATATTTCTTTAAAAAAGCATTATTAAGATATTATTCGCATACCATAAAATTCACCCTTTTGAATCATACAATTCAGTGTTTTTTATTATATTCATAGAATTGTGCAACCATCATCACTATCTAATTTTAGAACATTATCACTCAAAAAAACCCCTGAGATGGGTGTGGTGCTGTGCACTTGTAATCCCAGGTACTTGGGAAGATGAGGGGAGGATCGCAGATTGGAGGCCAGCCTGGGCAATTTGGCAAGACCCTGTCTCGAAATAAAAAATAAAAAGGGTTGGGGACAAATTAAAGTGCTTATCTTGCATGTGCAAGGGCCTGGGTTAAATCCTTAGAACAGAGAAAAAAAATGAAAGAAACTCTGTACCCATTAGCATTTATTCCTCATTTCCCTTTCCCCTCAGCTCCTTGCAAACACTAATCCACTTTATCTCTGTTGGTGAACCTATTCTGAATGTTTATATGAACAGAATCATATAATACATGGCCTTTTATGGCTTCTTTCACATAGCATGATGTTTTAATTCATGTTATAGAATATGAGAGCATTTCATTTCTTTTTTATGGCCAAATAATATTCCTTTGTATGGCTATACCATATTTTATCTATTACTTTATCAGTTAGTGGACATTGTTGTTTCTGTACTTTTTGCTGTTATGGATAACATTGCTATAAAAAATTTCTAAATTTGTACCACAACTTACAGAAGCCCTTTCTCAAAATAAGAAGGGTTGAGGACATAGCTCAGTGGAGAGCACTTGCTTGGTGTGAGAGGCATGTGTGAGGCTCTGGATTCAACACCAGTACTGCCAAGAAACAAAAAAAAAGAATGAATAAATAAATAAATGTAAAGCAAAAGAAAGAAAAATAATAAGGAAGGGGAACAAGGGATACTAGTTTCATCAAACAGTAAGATACAAAACTCCAAGAATTAAAACACCGAATAGTAGAGCATAATCAACGATCAAGTTGGTGGAACAGAATAGAGAGCTTAATAAAAGACTCTAGAATATTTGGAAACGTAGAATATGATGTGTGTCCATGAGAACTGAGAACATATAGACATACACACAAATCATACACAAAGTCAGGTGTGGTTACACACGCCTGTAATCCCTGTTACTCAGGAGGCTTGCCTCAAATTTACAATGCTCTTGCCTCAGCCTCCTTGAGTAACTGGGATTACAGGTATGCTATCTGGCTTTATCTTCTGTTTTTTAAAGAAAAAATTCAGCAATTTTGTCATGTTTTGCTTTTCAGTTGAAGTGTAACATTATTTTTAGATGTCCCCTCCCTCAAAAAACAATTCTGTTGAGATTTTGATTTTGATTCTTTTAAATTTTTAATTAAAATTTCAATTTAAATTAACACCTTTGAAAAATTCAGGATTAGTTTTTTATATTGTTTTTCATTGAAACATATTTCCACATTAATCAATTTTTTTTCTTTTTTTGTGTGGTGATGCTGGGATAGAACCCACATCCTTGCACATGCTAGTCAAGTGCACTGCTGCTGAGCTACATCCCTAACTTTTATGTTTATCTTATGACAGAGTCTCTTTAGGTTGCCCAACTGGCTTGGAACTTGTGATTCTCTTGCCTTAGGTTCCTTAGTAGCTGGATTACGAGTGTGCACCACCATGCCTGCTGATCAAAATTTTTATTAGCATATTGAGACACAAGGGGAAGAATTAGAATTTCTTTTTGAGTAATTTTTCTTCTTATCTAGAAGCATGTAAGAATTTTCTATGTAATTTTTCACTTATTAAGAATTTTGTGGAATTATATATTTTTGCATTTTATATAAATTGTTATATTTAATGTTATTTTGTTGGGTATATGGAAATTGCATTTTCAAAATAATTACATTTTTCTTTAAGGTATGGCAGATTGTGCCTTGGCTCTTGGCTTTGAGAAGATGTGTAAGAGAGGTCTTGAAACAAAAGTGAGTCTCACTTGTTATTTTGAGAAAACTTTGCCCATTTATCATAAATAGTCTCTTAGTAAGAAATATAAAACATTTTTTCACAGTGATACAGCCCCAAAGCTGAAAGATGATACCATACATATACACATAAATCTTGGTATTTTAGAACATAAAATAAATAAAGTGCTGGAGATAGGACTCCATGCTTAAATATCTCTGAGTTTAATCCCCAGTGCCCTCCCCGCAAAAAAAGGTGTGGTAGGTTATTTGAGTTTTCTCTGCAATTATTAAGAAGACTAGGTGATTTTTGTCTCTAATTCTATTGATGTGGTGAAATACATTTATTGATTTTCATATGTTAAACTGTCCTTGCACCCTGGAATAAAACAAACTTGGTCAGTATGTATAATCTTAATATATTGTTGAATATGGTTTGCTAATATTTTATTAGGGATTTTTGCATCTAAGTTCATCAGGGATTTTGATCTGTTGCTTTCTTTCCTTGATGCGTCCTTCTCTCATTTTGGTATCAGGATGATAGTGGTTTCATAGAATCAATTTGGAAAGTTAAAGTTCCACCCCTGTCTATTTCATGAAATAATTTGAGTAACATTGGTATTAGTTCTTCTTTAAAGTTCTGGTAGAATTCAGCTGAGAATCTCTCTGGTTCTGGGCTTTTATTTGTTGGAAGGCTTTTTATTACTGCTCATGCTAGTTATTGATCTGTTTAAGTTTTCCGTGTCCTCTTGATTCAATTTTGAGAGGTCATATGTGTCTAGAAATGTATCCATTTCTTCTGGGTTTTCCAATTTACTGAACTTTAAGTTTTCAAAGTAGTATCTTTGATCGTCTGGATTTCTCTGATGTCTGTGGTGATTTCTCCTTTTTCATCTCTAATTTTATTAATTTGGGTTTTTTTTCCTTTCTTTTGGTTAGTTTGGCTAAGAGTTTATCAATCTTATTCATCTTTTCAAAGCTCCAACTCTGTCTCATTGATCATTTGTATTATTTATTCTCTATTTCATTGATTTTAATCCTGATCTTAAGTGCTTCCTTCCTTTTACTGGCTTTGGAATTTTATTTATTTATTTGTTTATTGGTAATGTGAACCTTGGGGCACTTTACCACTGAGCTACGTCCCCAACCCTTTTTACATTTTTATTTTTAGATAGGGTCTCGCTGAGTTGTTTAGGGCCTTGCTAAGTTGCTGAGGCTGGTCTTGAACTTGAGATCATTTTGCCTTAGTCTCCCAAGTCACCTGGATTATAGGCATGTGCCACTGTACCTGGAATTGGTCTTGTTTTTCAAGGACCTCAAGATGCATCATCAGACTGGCTCATCATCCACCGACATTATCCTGGTAACCTTCCTTGCCGTCATGCAGTACCTGAACTCTAAGACCTACAAGCTAGGAAGGTGGCGTCACCAAGGAAAGCTGCCAGCACCGGTCCTCGTGTCGCCATGTGGGAGGTGATGGCTTCTTGTGTGACCTCCGTGCTGCTTGAGTGTCTGCAGGCTTTCAGTGATCACGTGGACACAGCGATTTTGTTGGGTTTCAGGGTGAGCGGCCTGCTGTAGGGCAGCTGAACTAGCACCAAAGAGCTCTTCCTGGACAGGATCGAGAAGGTCTGTATTGGCAACAGAGGACTGTAAAGTGTATTTACTCTCTTGAAAAAGAATGAGTTTGTTGACTGACAACTTGGTGAAAGGAAAAATTACAGCATTGAACATAGAACAGAACTTTGAAGGTGTTCTTCATGGAAGCCTGAAGATACATTGAACATCAACACATGGAAACTCCACTTTGAAAATGCTAGAATGTCCATCCCAAATGTCCTTGGAGAAGTTGGAGTCAGATTTAAGACAATTGCTCATGCTGACATCGAACTTGACATCCTCCTCTCTCAGCCGGCTTGGAATGCCAGGACATTCGGCTCTCTGTCCTTCCTTCTGCAAAGGCGTGGCATGAATAGGTGATGGTGTTGAAGAAGTGGAACGTTGTTCTCCTGCACCGCTGCCAAATGTCAAGCCTGTAGTAGGACACATCTGTTCGTCTCAAAGTGGAGGGGGAGCATTCGTGAAGGATCTTCGAGGAAAACCATGGAATAGGAGGGAGTCCCAGAGACCCTTCCAATGAGACACCTCTCTCTCTCTCTCTCTCTCTCTCTCTCTCTCTCTCTCTCTCTCTCTCCCTCTCCCCCTCTCCCTCTCCCTCCCTCCCTCCCCCCCCCCCCCCCTTTTCCTTTTCCTTTTCTCCCCACTCTTTTCTTCTGGGAAACGGGACCCCCCCCCCCCCCCCGAATTTAAATAAAGAATAACAAACAGCGAAAAAAAAAAGATGCATCATCAGGTTGTTTATTTGGGGTCTTTCTGGTTTTAATAGGTAAGTACTCATTTTTATAAACTTTCCTTTTAGAACTGCCTTCATAGTATTCAGAGGTTCTGGTATATTATATCACTATTCTTGTTTGAGTCTAAGAATTTTTAAATTTTTCCCTTGATTTCTTCCCTCATCCATCATTTGAAAGTGTATTGTACAATCTCCATGAGCTTATATAGTTCCTATAGGGTATTTTTTTTTTTTTTTGTGGTGTTGATGCAAGAAATATATATATTTAATTTGCTAAAAGTTGTTTTGCGGCCTAAGATATGGTCTGTTTTTAGAGAAGGGTCCATGAGCAGCTAGAAGAAAGCAAATTTGGCTGTTGGATGAAGTATTCTATGATGCCTATTAAATTAATTTGATTTATATATTTTTTAGGTCTAACAAGTCTTTACTGAGTCTGTGTCTGGGTGACGTATCTATCATTGACATGGATGTGTTGAAATCTACAAGAATTGTTGTTTTAGGGTCTATATGAGTCTTGTGTTTTTTGTAATTAGTTGCACCAACATTTGGGGCATAAATATTTACCATTGTTATATCTTCTTGTTGAATTGATTCCTTTATTAGTATGAAGTGGTCTTTTTTGTCTCTTCTGATTAATTTTGGTTTGAAGTTTGCTTTGTTTGGGGCTTCCATTTGCATATTACATCAGTTTCCATACTTTCACTTTTAGTCTTCAACCTTCAACCTGTGTCTGTCTTTGCCTGTAAGGCAAGTCTCCTGCAAATAGCATATAGTTAGATTTGGTTTTTAAATCCATTCTATTTTTTTTTTTTTTCATGGTGCTGGGAATCGAACCCATGGCCTTAATCTTGCAAGGCAAGCAGTTTACCAACTGAGCTATCTCCCCAGCCCTGTCTATGTCTTTTAACTGGAGAATTGAGACCATTTGTATTCAATATTATTATAATATTAATATTATAATATTAATTTCTGCCATCTTGATTTATTTCTAATGCTTAATTTGGCCCTGTTTCTCATTTGCTTAGCTACTCTTCAAATGAAATTTGTTCCTTCGCGAGCTCTGAGGTTCCCCCCCCCACTTTCTGTATGTCGTATTTCAGAAAGTATTTTCTGTAGTGCTGGCTTAATAGTCATTAGTTTCTGCTTATCTTGGAACATTTTAATTTATTCTTTTGCTAGTTTTGTTGGATACAGCAACCTAGATTTACAATTATTTTCTTTCAGGGCTTGGAACACATCATTCCAAGCCCATGTGGACTTTAGAACTCATGCCAAGAAATTAGAAATAATTCTGATTGACTTGCCTTTAAATCTGACCTGATGTTTTTCTCTTGAGGCTTTAAAAATTATACCCTTGTTTTATATGTTTGGCATTTTAATTATAATGTGTCTTGGGGAGGTTGTTTTTGTGATCTTGACTATTTGAGGTTCTGAATGTATCCTATATCTGAATGTCCATCTCATTCTCAAGGTTTGGAAATTTTGTTTTTATTTTCTGAAAGAGGTTATTTATGACTTTAGCCTGCCTCTCACAACCCTTTTTGATTCTGATGATTCTTAAATTTGGTCTCTTAATATCCCAGAGTTCTTGTATATTGTGGTTATAGTTACTTAATTTTTCTTCAATAGAGTTTGAATGTTTAAAACTGACCTGTTTATCGTGGAACTCTGAGATTCTTCATTTAGCATGGGCTATTTAGAGAAACTTTCAATTGAACATTCTATTTGATTTATTGTGTCTTTCATTTTCAATATTTGTTTATCTCTTCTTCATCATCTCTGTCTCCATATTGAAGTTCTCATTTATGTACTATACTAACTTCCTTAATTTATTGAGTTGTTTTCTGTGTTCTCTTGAATTCATTCATAATTTTCATGATCATTCCTTTGAATTCTTTGTATGGTATTTCATTCACTTTAATATCTTTAGAGTTGGTTGCTGGTGACTTATGAGGCATTATATTATCTTGTTTTTTCATATTTTATGTATTCCTGTTGGATTCATGCATCTGTTCAGATGATTTCTCTTCTATTCTTATCTGGGGGCCTTCTTATGACAGCCATGTCTTATTAAAGTGTTCTGGGATATCAGGTTGTTGTTAATTTTTCAATATATTTCCAAATGGGTTTAGTAGTATAGTTTCCCCATTAGCTCTTTGGTGGTGATGAATGTGTTTGATACAGTGTCTATTGTGTTAGAGCTTGAGGATTCCACTTTCCCTGTAGGTCTCAAAAGAGTGGGGTCCTTCTTGTCAATCTGAAAGTAGTATTGTATACAGAATGGTATGTGGGCCATAACCTCTGTGATTGCCTTCACATATATTCTAAAGAGGCATGGGGGGTGATCTAGATTAAGTTCTCTTGGAGGTGTGATGTCCACAGTCTTTGTGCTAATCTCTGTTTTTGCTGTGGAAATGGCTGTCCCTGAGTAGACCTGAGAATCCCCATCCTTGGCATTACTAATTGGGGCTTGACTTAGTTTATGGTTTTGTTTCTTCCATTCTTTGTATTAAAGTACCATTGAGGGCTGGGGATATAGCTCAGTTGATAGAGTGTTTGCCTTGCAAACACAAGGCCCTGGGTTCAATCCCCAGTACTGCAAAAAAAAAAAAAAAAAAAAAAAAAAAGAAAAGAAAAAAAAAAAGTACCATTGAAGTTTGAGTGTGGAGACTGGGGCTGTGGCTCAGTGGTAGAGTACCTGGCATGTGTGAGGCCCTGGGTTTGATCCCCATCATTGCAAAACAGAACAAACAAACAGACAAACAAAATCCCAGAAACAAAGAACCTTGAGTGTGGTTAGTTTGTGTATGGAGCAAGATGAACTATCTCTTGGCTAGGTTTAGCTCAGCAGCAGAATCTCTATCCTTTGAACTTGTAGTGTCCTGGTAGATTCCTAGTATGTCACAGAAAAGGGAAAAACAAACATTAGCAACAACAGAAGCAAATAATATACAGCATTAAAACAAATACCTGGTGCCTACTATAACATCTATAGCACTGATTACCACAAAACCAGGAATGGTGGTGCCAGCAATTGCCAACAGCAATAAATAAATAAATAAATAAATAGCCATGAATTAGATTTGACAGTAAACAGCAGGTATCAACCAACTACTCCATCTGTAGTACTTACTGCAATAACATGAATGGTGGGAACAGGAATTATATAAACCAAATAGTTCTAAAAGATGGCAAAAATACTGTCTGTTAAGAGAAAATAAGGGCTGGGGAGATAGCTCAGTTGGTAGAGTGCTTGCAACAAGGCCCTGGGTTCAATCCCCAGCACCGCAAAAAAAAAAAAAAAAAAAGAGAAAGAAAATAAAATGTGATATGAAGGTAAAATAAAGTTTAAGTATTCAAAGTGTGAATGAAGAGCAGAAAGCCGAAGAGATGTAGGAGGTGATGGTTATAAAGATGGAAGAGCAAAAATAAAAGGAACAAAGTGGAGAGAGAAAGAGAACAGGAGAATGTGGCTATTAGAGGGAGAAGGAGAGAAAGAGAAATAAGAGAAACAAAAAATAAAAAGCAAATAAAGAAAACAAAAATAGCAATTATAAAACATGCAAAAAATGAGAAAAAAGAAACACATACACATACATATATTCATGAACCAATCAGCACAGAAAGAACACACACACACACAAAGAGAAAAACAGATTTGTAATGAAAAATGAAGGAATTGTCTCCACTAAGGTGGTCAAAACTGAGGAGGAATGATCATTGCCTTTGTCTGACTGTCTTTCCTGTTTCTTGGGCTGTGTACCCCTTAGAACAAGGGGTGGGGTGTTTTAGATTCTTGCTCTTTCTGTGTTGCTCACTGAACTGCCAGCTGGAGTGATCTAAAATTGAAGATTGTTAAAATAGTTTTCTAGTTCCCCTTCTCCCCTGTCTAAGATGGAACAGAATGAGAAGTACTTTCAGTTAGAGTTTTGTGTGGACAGACCAGATCAATGTACTCCCAGGTGGGACTGCTAGAGAGTTCTAAGTGGAGAGTTCTGGTAGCTGGGAATTAGGTCTCTTCAGGTCTTTGGGACTTTGCTGGGCTGTATCTGCTCCGGAGAGATTAGATTAGTGTACCCCAAGAGCCAGGCAGATGTTGATTTCTGCTGGGAGTCTGGATTTCAGGATCCTCCTGAGAACCCTAAGAGTGGAGGAGCCACAGGACTCATACACTCTGCTGCCCACTAATGCAGCCTTCCCAGGCTCATTCATTCCCTGACTGTAATCACACTCATCTCTCCAGTATCCTGATCCTCTTAAGCAAGTCATGTGAGCTGTCAGACTCAAAAGGAAAGCAGGTACACTCCCCTCTGTACCTCTGACTTGAATCCCCTGGATATAATTTCTGGCCTATTTCAATCATGTTCTGCCAGGTACACCATAGACCACATGGTAGGCACTACATGGTAGGACAGTATGGTGATATTGCTATGATCTCCTGGGCTCCTATAGGAGCAAGCTGAAGCATGGCCTCCTCAAGATGGTTCCCTGCTTCAGCCCTCTGCTTGCCAGTTGAGAAAAGACAGCACCCTTCACACACCAGTTCACTGTGCAGCCTCTGGATCAGTTAAGTTCCAACTGCTTTTCTGTTCTGTGTTTTTCCATTTCATATGTGTCTCTGTGCTGTCCTTCCCCTCTGTGGTGAAGCAGTGCTGCTACTGCTGCTGCAACCAGCTTGGCAGCAATCTGCTCTTGTTTTTTGTTCAGTGCACCCAAATTTCTGAAGAGCCTCTGATACTGAATTTCAGTGAATTCCCCTTTTCATCCATCTCACTGAGAAGCAGAACTCCTGCTGCTTGAATCCTGAGCCACACACACAGCAACTAGAAATGCAGCCTTCCTCTAATCTGCCATCTCTCAATACTCTACTAATCAACCTCTTAAAATGTGGTTACTGAGGGACTAAATTTTCAATTTTATTAATTTACATTAATACTCAGTTATTAGCAAATTTTAAAATATGTTTGGGATAACTTGGGACTGTGAATCTCCTTTTACAACTACAGATTTCATAAAATCAAAATATAGATCAAATACTTCTGATAAAAATTTGCATCCAAGTTGAGATGTATTGTAAGAATATAATACACAGAGGATCTCACTTAGTATGAGAAAAGAATGTAAAATGTCTCAATTTTTATATTGATTACATATCAAAATTAGCACATTTAAGATCCTTCTATTCTTGTCCAAACTCCTTATATTTGTTAGTTCTGTTTTTACATTAACAAAGTTTAGAATATGTTCTTTGTAACCATAATTCCTATGATTAATCTTTTACTTTATATTTAAATGGCCCAGATTTTCACTTAACTGCTGTTTTTTTTTTTTTTTTCTTTTTTTCCCTCCTTCCATCTTTCCTTTCCTTTCTTTTCTTTTCTCTTCTTTTCTTTCATTCTTATCTGGGGATCAAACCTAGGCCCTCAAGCATGTTAGCTAAGCTAGACCCTAGCCAGGGCAACTTAGGGAAATCCTGTCTCAAAATTTAAAAAAACAAATAAATAAATGAAAAAGGCTGGGATTTAGCTCACTGTAAAGCACCTCTGGGTTCAGTCCTCAGTACCAAAAAAACAAAAAATAAAAATATAAAAGGGGTAGGGAAGTAACTCAGTGTTAGAGTGCCCCTGGGTTCAATCCCCCATGATGCATCAAAACAAAACAAAACAAAGCAAAACAAAACAGAACGCATGGGCACTTTTATACATATATTTTTGTGTACATTATTAGTTATTTCTAGGATATATTCCTGAAAGTAGAATGACTGAGTCAAAGGTATATGCATTTTTAAGACTTTTGATTCTTATTACCAGAAAGATTATAGGACTTCAAGTTTTCACTGGGAGTATATGAAAGTATATGTGTTGTTTTTTCCCCCATACCCTCCTCAAAGATGCAGTTTTTAATCTTTGAAAATTTATTAGTTGAAATATGTGTTACAATTTAATTCTAGAACTTTTTTGACATCCTTAAAAGAAACTATATATATATTAGCAGTCCTTCCCCTTTCTTGCCCACTCCTAACCCTGCTTTAGGCAACTGCTAATCTCTTCTGTCTTCATGAAGTTGCCTATTCTAGATATTACACTTAAATGGAATCATATACCATGTATGATGACCTTTTGTGTCTGGCTCCTTTTCTTAGTTTTCAGGGCTCATCTGTGTTGTAGTGTATATCAGTACTATGTTCTTTTTTATTACTGAATAATATTCCATTGTCAGTTTATACCTGTTTGTTTATTCATTTATCAGTTGATACACACTTAAGTTGCTTCCACTTTTTAACTTTTGAGAATAGTGCTGCTATGTATATTCATAATAAGATTTTGTTTATGGAGATAGGTTTTCAGTTCTCTTGGGTATACATCTAGGAGTGAAATTGCTGGTCAAATTATAACTCTTCATTTAAAATCCAGTAAATTACCAAGCAGTTATTAATTTGCATGGATTGCCATACAAGACACTATAGACTAAGTGGCTTAAACACCAGAAATTTATTTTTTACAACTCTGAAGACTGGGGAATTCTAAGACCATAGTGCCAGCTGATTCATTTCTTTGTGAGGAATGACTTGCAGTCAGCTTACAGATAGTTGCCTTCTTGCTGTGTCTTCATTTGGCTTTTACTGGATGCTCAGTTTTCTTAGAAAGAGATATTTTTCTTCCTCTTCTTGAAAACTGCTGAGTCTATGGATTAAGACCCCAAATTTATTACCCCATTAAACTTTACTTCCTAAAAGCTCTATGTCCAAATACAGTCACAGTGAGGATAGGGCATCCTTGTATGAAATTGGGAGAGACACAACTCAGTCCACAGTAATAGGGGCTCCAATTTTGCCACATCTTGCCAACACCTGTTCTTAGTCTTTTTTTTTTTTTTTTTGGTACTAGGATTGAACTCAGGGATGCTTAACCACTGCACCACATCCCCAGCCCTTTTTATTTTGAGACAGGATCTCACTAAAGTTACTTAGGTCCTCACTAAGTTGTTGAGGCTGGCCTTGAACTTACAATCCTCCTGAGTCACTGAGATTACAGCTGTGCACCACTGTGCCTGACTTGTTTGTCTTTTTGATTATAGCTCTCTAGAGGTGTGAAGTGGTATCTCCTTGTGGTTTTGATTTATATTTCCCTAATTGACTGATGTTGAGCATCTTTGTGTGTTCTCAGTGATCAGTGTTTATCTTCTTTAGAGAAATGGCTATTCAAATTCTTTGTCCATTTTAAAATTAGGGTATATGTTTTTATTGAGTTGTAAAAGTTCTTTATACATTCTAGGTGCAAACTCCTTATAAGATAATTTGTAAATATTCTCCCTATTCATTGAGTTGTATTTTCACTTTCTCAATGTTGTCCTTTGATGCCAGAGATTTTTAATTTTGATGAAGTTCAATTTATATTATTAATATTTGTTGTTATTGTTAGGTGGTACTGGGGATTGAACCCAGGGGCATTCTACCACTGAGCTACATTTCAGCCATTTATTTATTTAAATTTTGAGACAAGGTGTAAGTTGCCCAGACTGACTGTACTTGTGATCCTCCTGCCTCAGCCTCCTGATTATCTTTTAGTTGTTATTGCTGTGCTTTCAGTGTCATAGCTAAGATAATCCTTTGACAAATCCAAGGTCATAAAAATTTATTCATGTCTTCTTCTAAGAGTCTTGTAGTTTTAGCTGTTACAGTTAGATCTTTGTTCCTTCTGAGTTTTTTTTTTTTTTATAAGGTGTGAAGTAGGGCTCCAATTTCATTGGGACAATCTGGATATTTTTTATTTTACTTTTTTTTTTTTTTGCCTAATTATTATTGATAGAACTTCAAGTTGGGTAGAAGTGGTAAGAACAGAAATTCTTGTCTTGTTTCTGACCTTATAAGATCTTATAAATCTTTTTATCATTAAACATATTCCCTGTGAATTAAAAACTTTTTCTTTCTTTTTTATTTTTTTGCCATGCTGAATATTGAACCCAGGGCCTTGTACATGGTAGGCAAGTGCTTTACTACTGAACCACATTCCCAGTCCTGCCTGTGGATTTTAGGTAGATGCCTTTTATTAGGTTGAAGAAGTTACCTTTTCCTGCTTCTTGTTTTTATCTTATTTTATTTTATTTAGTCTTTGTAATGTAAGTGTTTTTTTTTTATTATTAAGTGCTTTTCTGTGTCTATTGAGGTGATTGTGTGGTGTTTGTCCTCTATTCTGTTGATATGGAGTATTACATTACTTGATTTGCAGATGTTAAATGAATCTTTCACTCCTAGGATAAATTCCACTTAATGTGGGGTTTCAGCCCACATTTCTATATGTTGCTGCTTTCAATTTGCTAGTATTTTGTTGAGGCTTTTTTTCCCTCTATATTCATCAGAGATATTGGTCTGTAGTTTTCTTGTAATGATTGTTCTTTTTTAATATTCTTCATGCCAATGGGTGTATAGTGCATTTTATTGTGAATTTAATTTGCATTTTCCTAATATTTAATGGTGTCTTGTGTTTATTTGCTATCTGTTTATCTTCTTTGGTGAATTTAGTAGTTGTTCAATTTTTTTGCCCACTTAATGTTGTGTTGTAATCTAGTTCTTTCTAAGTATGTTTTATATTTTCTCTCTTACCCTTTTATTTCCCTTTTCCCACCAGTTATTAAAGTCTTGATTTTTTTAAAGCAGTTTTAGGTTTACAGAAAAATCATCAGGATATAATCTTCTCTACCTAGATATCCTACCTCTGCCACATCTTGCTTTCATATTAGCAACATCCTTCCCCAGAGTAATATATTTGTTACAGTGTATGAACCTACATTGATATGTCATCACCCAAAGTCCATAGCTTACCCTTGGTGTTGTATGGCTTATGGGTTTGACAAATGTACACTCACATGTATCCATTATGGTATGTACATAGTAGTCTCTCTGCCCTAAAAATGCTCTGTGCTACACCTATGTATTCTTCCTCTTCCTGGTAATCACTGATACTTGTACGATCTCCATAAATTTACCTTTTCCAGAATGTTATATGTGTGGAATCATACAGTATGTAACTTTTTCAGATTGGCTTTTGCTTAGTAATATGCATTTAAGGTTCCTCTATGTCTTTTCATGGCCTGGTAGCTCATTTCATCCTTCCTTCCCACCTCCCTCCCTATCTTTCTCTTCCTTTTTCTCTTTCTTCTCTATCTGTCCTTTTCTTGTGGTACTGGGGATTTAGTCCAAGGCCTCATGCATGCTAGGCAAGCACTCTACCACTGAGCTATACCCCACCTTATTTCCTTTCAGTATTACATAGTATTCTGTTGTTTGGATGTATCATCTTTTATCTATCACCTACTGATGGGCATCTTGGTTGCTTTCAGATTTTGGCATCTATGAGTAAAGCTGCTATAAACATCTACATGTAGGTTTTTTGTGGACATGTTCCTTTGGGTAAAAACAAGGAATGTAATTGTTGGATGGTATGGTAAGAGTATGTTTGTTGTGTAAAAAACTGCTAAACTGTCTTTCAAAGTGGCTGTATCATTTTGGATTCCCACCAGCAAAGAATGAGAATATTTGTTGTATCAAATCTTCATCAGTTTGGTATTAGTCTTTTAGATTTTGGCTATTCTGATAGGTGTGTAGTGTGTCTTGTTTTAATTTGTGTTTCTCTGAGGACATATGAAGTTAAGTGTCTTTTCATATAATTGTCATCTGTATCTTCTCTCATGAGGTGTCTATTAAGGTGTTTAGACTGTTTTAATTGAGTTTTTTCATTTTCCCTCTCTCTCTCTCTCTCCTCTCTCTTTCTCTTTTTTCCTTCTTTCTTTCTTCTTCTTCTTTTTTTTTTTTTTTTTTTTTTTTTTGTACCAGGGATTGAACCCAGGGGCACTTAACCATCACATTCCCAGTCCTCTTTTAAGTATTTTCTTCAGAGACAGGGCCTTACTGAGTTGCTATCGCCTCACTAAATTGCTGAGGCTGGCTTTGAACTTTTGATCCTCCTGCCTCAGCCTCCTGAGCCACGGGGATTACAGATGTGTGCCACCACACATGGCAATTTATTTCTTTTTGTTAATTGTTAGGCATTCTTTGCATATTTTGAATAATCTCTGCCGGTTAAGTTGACTTTTTATATCTTTTCAGTTTCATACAGTTATCAACATGGTTGGTTTTCAGTGAGTAGTTAGCTAAAACTTGTGCCTACTGGTTTGTACCAGTGTGCAAGATCTTACTATACACATCTACCATCTTTGCTTTCATTCATATCTGTTGATTCAGAATTATCTATAGTGGGAGTATATATACCATAAAATCATCATATGCTTTTCCTCCTTTCTCCCAGTGAGCCTGTTAGTAAACATTTACTAGGACATCATTGATTTTTTTTTTTTTTTCTGTCCCTTTTGGTACCAGAGAACCCAGGGGTGCTTAACTACAGGGCCACAGCCACATCCCAACCATTTTTATTTTTTATTTTGAGATAGGATGTTGCTAAATTGCTTAGGGCCTTGCTAAGTTGCTGAGGCTAGCTTTGAACTTGAGATCCTCCTGCCTCAGCCTCCTGAGCTGCTGGAATTATGGTGAGAGCCACTACACTTGGCAACATCATTGATTTTTTTTTTTTTTTTTTAGCAATCAGAATATAATGTAATTTTAAAAGGAACATATGCTTTAATCATTTCTAGTTTCTTTGCCACCAAAGCTCACGAGTCAGCATAATAATATTCCCAATAATATTATTGAAAAAATTGTAAAAATTCATATAATTATTTCCATAAAGACCCAAAGGGGATTCTTCATTGAAATTCTTCCTGAAAGCAATAAAAGATTGTCTCTTTAACATGACAAAAGGCAACTGTTGAAAACCAAAAGTCAATATTACACTTAATGGAGAAGTGTGAATTATTCCTCTATAAGACAGGAATAAGACAAGGACATATTATTTCTCTTATTTATCTTGGTTCTAAAAATTCTGACAAAGCTATCTGAGAAGAGAAAGAAAGATATACACAAAGAAAGGGAAGGAGTAAAACTATCATATTTTGGAAATGAAGTGAAAATCACTTCCAAATTACTAGAGATAATAACTGAATGCATCATAAAAAACAAGATGCGACACTAATTCAGGAGATTTTTCATTTTTATGATAATGCTTCTTTCATCTTTGTTATTTCTCCCCACTTTTTTTTGCCTCTTCTTTAGTAAAACTTCATAATTTTTTTAAAATTTATTTTTATTGTAAACAAATGGGATACATGTTGTTTCTGTTTGTACACGGAGTAACAGCATACCATTTGTGTAATCATACATTTACATAGGGTAATGATGTTTGATTCATTCTGTTATTTTTTCCTCCCCCCCACCCCTCCCACCCCTCTTTTCCTTATATACAGTCCCTCCTTCCTCCAGTCTTGCTCCCCTCCCACCCCCCATTATGTGTCATCATCCACTTATCAGCGAGATCATTCATCCTTTGGTTTTTTGAGATTGGCATAGCTCACTTAGCATGATATTCTCCAATTTCATCCATTTGCCTGCAAATGCCATAATTTTATCATTTTTTATAGCTGAGTAATATTCCATTGTATATATATATATATATATACCACAGTTTCTTTATCCATTCATCAATTGAAGGACATCTAGGTTGGTTCCACAACCTGGCTATTGTGAATTGAGCAGCTATGAACATTGATGTGGCTGTATCTGTAGTATGCTGATTTTAAGTCCTTTGGGTATAGGCTGAAGAATGGGATAGCTGGGTCAAATGGTGGGTCCATTCCAAGCTTTCTGAGGAATCTCCACACTGCTTTCCAGAGTGGCTGCACTAATTTGCAGCCTCACCAGCAATGTATGAGTGTACGTTATCCCCCACATTCTCTCCAACACCTATTGTTGCTTGTATTCTTTTTTTTAAATTTATTTTTATTGTAAACAAATGGGATACATGTTGTTTCTGTTTGTACATGGAGTAACAGCATACCATTTGCATATTCATATATTTACATAGGGTAATGATGTTTGATTCATTCCATTATTTTTTTCCTTCCCCCCCACCCCTCCCACCCCTCTTTTCCTTATATACAGTCCCTCCTTCCTCCAGTCTTGCTCCCCTCCCACCCCCAATTAAGTGTCATCATCCGCTTATCGGTGAGATCATTCCTCTTTTGGATTTTTGAGATTGGCTTATCTCACTTAACATGATATTTTCCAATTTCATCCATTTGCCTGCAAATGCCATAATTTTATTATTCTTTACAGCTGAGTAATATTCCATTGTATATATATATACCACAGTTTCTTTATCCATTCATCAATTGAAGGACATGTAGGATGGTTCCACAACCTGCTATTGTGAATTGGGCTGCTATGAACATTGATGTGGCTGTATCTCTGTAGTATGCTGATTTTAAGTCCTTTGGGTATAGGCCGAGGAGTGGGATAGCTGGGTCAAATGGTAGGTCCATTCCAAGTTTTCTAAGGAATCTCCACACTGCTTTCCAGAGTGGCTGCACTAATTTGCAGTCCTACCAGCAATGTATGAGTGTACCTTTTTCCCCACATCCTCGCTAACACCTATTGTTGCTTGTATTCTTGATAATCGCCATTCTAATTGTGGTGAGATGGAATCTTAGTGTAGTTTTGATTTGCATTTCTCTTATTACTAAAGATGGTGAACATTTTTTCATATATCTGTTGATTGCTTGTACATCTTCTTCTGTGAAGTGTCTGTTCATTTCCTTAGCCCATTTGTTGATTGGGTTATTTGTATTCTTGGTGTAGAGTTTTTTGAGTTCTTTATAGATTCTGGAAATTAGTGCTCTATCTGAAGTATGAGTGGCAAAGATTTTCTCCCACTCTGTAGGCTCTCTCTTCGCATTGCTGATAGTTTCCTTTGCTGAGAGAAAGCTATTTAGTTTGAATGTATCCCAGTTATTGATTCTTGCTTTTATTTCTTGTGCTATGGGAGTCCTGTTAAGGAAGTCTGATCCTAAGCCAACAAGGTGAAGATTTGGACCTACTTTTTCTTCTATAAGATGCAGGGTCTCTGGTCTGATTTCAAGGTCCTTGATCCATTGTGAGTTGATTTTTGTGCAGGGTGAGAGATAAGGGTTTAGTTTCATTCTGCTGCATATGGATTTCCAGTTTTCCCAGCACCATTTGTTGAAGAGCTCTCTTTTCTCCATTGCATATTTTTGACACCTTTGTCTAGTATGAGAAAATTGTATTTATTTGGGTTTGTGTCCGTGTCCTCTATTTTGTACCATTGGTCTACCTGTCTATTTTGGTGCCAATACCATGCTGTTTTTGTTACTATTGCTTTGTAATATAGTTGAAGTTCTGGTATTGTGATACCCCCTGTTTCATTCTTCCTGCTAAGGATTGCTTTAGCTATTCTGGGTTTCTTATTCTTCCAGATGAATTTCATGATTGCTTGCTCTATTTCTGTAAGGTACATCATGGGGATTTTAATTGGAATTGCATTGAATCTGTATAGCACTTTTGGTAGTATGGCCATTTTGACAATATAATTCTGCCTATCCAAGAACATGGGAGATCTTTCCATCTTCTACAGTCTTCCTCAATTTCTTTCTTCAATGTTTTGTAGTTTTCATTGTAGAGATCTTTTACCTCTTTGGTTAGATTGATTCCCAAGTATTTTATTTTTTTTGAGGCTATTGCAAATGGAGTTGTTTTCCTCATTTCCCTTTCAGATGTTTCATTGCTTGTGTATAAAAATGCTGTAGATTTATGCGTGTTGATTTTGTAGCCTGCTATTTTGCTGAATTCATTGATGAGGTCTAGAAGTTTTCTGGAGGAGTGTTTTGGATCCTCTAAATATAGAATCATGTCATCTGCAAATAGTGACAGCTTAAGTTCCTCTTTTCCTATTTGTATCCCTTTAATTTCTTTAGTCTGTCTAATTGCTCTGGCTAGAGTTTCGAGGACAATGTTGAATAGAAGTGGTGAAAGAGAACATCCCTGTCTTGTTCCCATTTTTAAAGGGGATGGTTTCAGTTTTTCTCCATTAAGAATGATGTTGGCGGGGCTAGGGAGATAGCTCAGTCGGTACAGTGCTTGCCTTGTAAGCACAAGGCCCTGGGTTTGATCCCCAGCACCGCCCCCCCCCAAAAAAAAAAAAAAAAAAAAAAGAATGATGTTGGCCATGGGCTTAGCATAAATAGCCTTTACAATGTTCAGGTATGTTCCTACTATCCCTTTTTTTTCTAGTGTTTTGAGCATGAAGGGGTGTTGTATTTTGTTGAACGCTTTTTCTGCATCAATTGAAGTAATTATATGATTCTTATCCTTAAGTCTATTGACATGATGGATTATGTTTATTGATTTACAGATGTTAAACCATCCTTACATTCCAGGGATGAACCCCCCAACATCATTGATTTTTAATCCCCTGTCTTGTTATTTGCTTTCTTTTTATCCTTTTTTCTTTGTTCCTTTTTTCTTCTTTTCAGCTGAGAATTTTATAATTATTTTATTTATTTTATATGCGTATTTACTGCACCTTTGATGGTTTGTTTTGCTTTTAGTAATTGCTTTAAGGTTTACAGTATAGTTTTAATTTATCCACAGACTGCCTTTAAATAATATGTCTGTTTATATCTCTGAACTGTTTCTTCAACTCAACAAGACTGCTGGACTCTGTTTTTTTCCCCTACTCTTTCTAGGTAGTGATCACAGGACAATAATCATGTTCACCTTAATTTATATTTCTTCTCTCAGAGATCCCTGGTCTATACTTTATGTTGTTTGTTGTTTAGCAACAGTGTATGGTATATTTGGCCCAGGGTTTTAGTTGTTTAAGATAAAAGGACAACTTAGACCAAGGCAGGAGGATCACAACTTTGAGGCCAGCCTCAGCAACTTAGTGAGAGACCCTTTCTCAAAAAAAATAAAATAAAATAAAAAAGACTGGACTGTAGTTCAGTGGTAAAGTGCCTCTGGGTTCAATCCCCAGCACCAAAAGTAAGTAAATAAATAGATAGACAGAAGGGCAAACATGGTTTCTGTTAGTCCATAGTAGCCATATAAACAGAAGTCATATATTAATAGCCATTCCCTTTTTATAATCTTTACAAAATCATTTTTCTGTGTGTTTTTGATATGTTTGCTTTTTATTTCTTTTACCAGGAAAAAAAAAAATCTCCTATTGCCACCTAAACACATAATTATATATTCTTATTTTTTAAGATTTCTGTGCTCAGAGATTCCACAAGATCCATTTATCAATTCAGTTGTCTTGACCTTTTGGATTGTTAGGTTGTTAATGATAGCCTACTAAAATTATTTACTTATTTATTTTCTTTCTTTAAGCCTATTTTTTTCTTAGTCATGTAGAATGTAGTATCCCCTTCAGAAACCCTTGTGAACCAAAAAGTTATCTTTATTTATTTAACAATTATTTACAGAATGTTTGCTTGCTATGTGGGGCTGTGTGCTAGCATGGGATTGGCATTTATGGTAGAGTAACAGGTAAGTTGACAGAATAGTTAGCTTCCCTCTGTGGAATGTCTGCAGTAGGGAACTCTGATCTTCTCTTCTAGAACCATGAAAACAGATGTGGTTACACTTTCTGTGCATCACTTATCCTTACCCTGATTAACTCCTTTTCTGAAACACCTAATTGTGCTCCTGCCTTACTGTCTTTGTTCTTGCTATTCCATCTGCCTAGAATGTTCCTTTCCCAAGATTACCTAAATGACTTAATCCCCACTTCCTTTCATCCCTGCTTAAATGTCACTATTAAGGAGACCTCCCCGACCATTGTCTATAAAATAGCACTTCCTACCTTCAGGTTTTATTCTTTTTCTCAGATATATTCTTCTTCATAGCATTATTATTTACATTTCAATTTATTCTTGTCTATGTCACCTTCTTCCCTTCTTTCCCCCAAATATAAATTGCCAGATGAGCAGAATCTTTAGTTGATGTGTCCACTCCTCTAATCCCCTGAACTTTGAACAGTTATTTCCCCATATTGGATACTTGATCAGTATTTTTTAAATAATTAATACCTCTTTGATTATTTGAATGTTTTTCTTCTTCTCATGTTTTCCTGCAAAGGATTTACTGGTGAATTTATTTACATTGACCATTTTTGGTTTACTATGCTTTTAGAATAAGCAAATGTCTTTCAAATAGTGTAATAGTTAAAAGAGATACTTTTAAAGAGATACTTTTAGTGTAATAGTTAAAAGAGATACTTACTATGCTGTTATTTATTAAATTTTGTTTTTTACCTCTATCTTAGTTTTCAGATAGGACCAATCCAGTGGATAAACATTTTGAAGTCTTGGTCAATAAGTATGGAATTTCTGCCCAACCAATTGTTCCTCAGCTGTTTGGTTCTGCTGGAAAAGAACACATGGAAAAATATGGTATGTTAAAAAAAACAAACAAACTAACTTTAAGGTGACAGGCGTAGTGGTGCACACCTGTAATCCCAGCTACCCAGGAGATGGAGGCAGGAGAATCCTAAGTTTGAGGCTTATCAATGGATCTCTTGTTCAATAGTTGAAGCCCTGGGTTCAATCCCCATCACCACAAAAACAATAAAAACTTAATTCTCATTACTAGTTATGTATTTATTAAGGAATGTGGAGGATATTAGGATATATAAGATACAAACTAGATTTGAACTGGGCTGAGGAAATAGTCCCTGTACTGAAAGTATATACAGGACATCATATGGGACATACACCTAGAATACTACATAGCAGGAAATTGAAATAGGAAAAGTAGCACAAATTTTTGTCTCCTTTAATCATTGATGATAAGTTGAGGATTACCAGCTCTGAATATGATAACAAGACTTAACACTTGATCTTGATAATAGATTTATATAGCCAAATTTTATACTTATTTGAATCTATCAGTAGTCTGTCATCACTTCATATTCCATGGTGTTTTATGAGATTAAAATTTCTAAGCTGATTTTGATTTTGTAGCTAATATCCAGTTCTTTGATCGATGGTCAGTGATTTCCAGATGGATAAAACTCAGGTTAGTGCAGATAGGGTGATTTTTTTTCCGTTGTGTGACTGAACCACACTACCTTGTAGTATACCATGAGATAAGAAAACCAGTGGCTGTGTTTGAAAGGTCAGCACTCTTATTCTATGCAGGAAAAATACCCTAGGCTCAATAGCCAGCATCAAGTAGTCACAAAGGAAATAAATCTTTTTTTTTTTTTTTTTTTTTTTTTTTGCAGTGCTGGAGGTTGAACCCAGGGCCTTGTGCTTGTAAGGCAAGCACTCTATGAACTGAGCTATATCCCAGGCCCGGAAACAAATCTTTGAGGAAGAATGGTGGGACATATAGAGAAGCACTGCCAGTTTTGAGTTTTGGATATTTTCTGTTTCGTAACTATTTTTTACCATTTTAAACTCATTCAGGTTTCTAATATGGTTTCCCTCCTTTCTCACCACCAGTGATCACCATCTTTGCCATATCCAGTATAAATTTTTCACTCCTAGTTTAGTAGATCGCTGAACCCCATTAGTCCCTTTTGACTACTTCTTTTTTAAAAATATTTTTATTTGTCCTTTTTAGTTATACATGATAATAGAATGTATTTTGCCCTATCATACATACATAGAGTTTAACCTCCCATTTTTGTGGTTGTACATGATGTGGAGTTACACTGGTCATGTATTCATATATGAGCATAGGAAAATTTTGTCTGATTCTACTGTGATTCTCATTCCCGTCCCCCTCTTTCCCCCACTCCCCCCTGTCCAATTGGGTGAACCCCACATGCCCACCCCCCCATTTATTGTGAGTCAGCATCCGCATATCAGAGAAAACATTTGGTCTTTGGTTTTTTGGGACTGGCTATCACTTAGCATAATAGTTTCCAGTTCCATCCATTTCCCAGCAAATGCCATAATTTCATTGTTCTTCCTGGCTGAGTAATAATCCATTGTGTATATATCCCACATTTTCTTTATCTATTCATCTGGGCACCTAGGCTGGTTCCATAGCTTAGCTATTGTGAATTGAGCTGCTATACACATTGATATGGTCATGTCACTGTAGTATGCTGTTTTAAGTCCTCTGGGTATATGCCAAGGAGTGGAATAACTATTGACCACTTCTTTATTAAAACATTGAAATGTTTTCTTCTCTTGATCTCTATAATACCTCATTCTGTTTTTATTTTTCCTTACCTCTAGTTATTCTATTTCTGTTGCTTTTTTAATTGACTAACTTTTTTCAGACATTACTGAGTTCTTGTTATAGGCACCTATACTGGCATAGGCACTGGAATATAGCAGTATGTCAGTCATTGCTATGTAATAAACTACCCCCAAACTTGTAATTTTGATTAGCAGATATTTATTCTTATAGATCGTAAGTTCGTAGGTTTACTGAGAATCAGCTAATCTAAGAGGGTTCAGCTCTTCTTGGCTGTGTTTGTGCAGGTGACTATAGGTTGGATGGAGACTCTGCACTAGTTCTGTTTGGCTGGGTCAGATATCTCTCATCTTCCTCTTGGGACCAGAGGGCCAGCTCTGGTATGTCCTTTTCAAGGTAATAACAAAAGTATTTGAGAATAATCTGAAATGTGAAATTGCTTTGAAACTTAAACTTTTGACTAAAGCAAATCACATGGCAAACTTAGAGCCAGGGGACAGAGAAATATACTCCACTTCTTTTGTTGTGGTGAAGCAGCCTCTAGGTATCCCCTCCTCAAAGCCACCCCCAACCATTACTGTAACATATAAGCTTCTCCAGGGACCCTTACCGTAATTAAGCTTCTTATCAGCAAGATTTTACAAAGAGTGTCAGCAGGATTTCACAGGATTTCTGCAGAGAGCTCAATGTGGTTTGAAGTTTCCTCTTCTTGTAAATGCCAGGTTTTCAAGCAAATCGTGTAAGAGACTCCTTGGTAAAAACTTGTGAAAACCTCCCTCTAGCCTAAGAATATGGGACAAAGAGTACTTGCCGTGCAACCATCCACTGTTATGTAAACCCCCACCCCCACTGGGCATAAATCTCAATTTCCAAACTCTGGGGCCAGAAATTTTTAGGCATCAGTCCCTCTGGACCACTGCAGCTTAAATAAACCTGCTCCCTGAGAATTCCACATCTGGCCTACATCAGTGGGAAACTGCAAAATCAGACCACAAAGGACATTCAGGAGGGACAAAGAATTAGGGATATTAGTGCATTAATTCACAAGCAATAAATAAGCAGATAAAATGTTAGATTTTTACTTAAAATCTAATTATAATAGAGGAGAAACAATAGCATGACAAATCTAAGACAATTTCAGAGAGTTGTTAGTCCCGTGAAGAAAGTAAAACAAGTTAAAGTGCTCATGGGGAGAAGATGGCAAATTTAGTATGGTCAATGGTGGTCTCTGGTGTATCCAGTTGGCATCTTGGCTTCTCTGCTTGTGTCTCCAACAGGCATCTCCAGTTTAACATGTTCAAATACAAACTCTTAATTGTGTTTCCTATCACCTTCCATTTTCTCCTTCTCTAGTCTTTCTCATTTTAGTACATGGCATTTAGTACATTTACTCAGATGCTCCAAGCAGAAACAACTTTGACACCTTTTTCTCGCATTCTTCCACTCCAGTTTCTTACTATGTCCTAGAAATTCTACCTCTGAACTATCCAACTATCTTCTTTTATCCAATCCCTTTCATTACCATAGCTCTTATCTTAGGTCAGACTTTTTTTTTTTGTTTTGGTACTGGGAATGGAACCCAGGGGTATTCTACTATTGAATTACGTCCCCAGTATTACATTTAGAGTCAGGATCTCACTAAGTACCCAGGCTGGTCTCAAAGTTGCAATCCTCCTGCCTCAGCTTCCCAAGTCACTGGGAATTAAAGTCATGCATCTCTGCCCCTGGTTAGGTTAGAATTTTTCAAACATGGATTGTAACCCATGGGGAAAACATGGAATCAAAATTTACTGGGTTGAATCAAGCATTTATTTTAATCAGAACTTTGTATTGTTGTGTATTATAACTCAATACAGAGAAGTAAGCAAAACAACTGTACACACCAAACCAGAGTATAAAACTCAGGTGAATTCTCATAAAGTTATTAGCTTGTGACCTACATCACCACCTAGGTTAAAAAAATAATGTCAGCATCTAAGATTCTACTCTGTAGTTTATTTTTTATTATTTATTTATTTGTTCTAATTGGTTATACATGACAACAAAATGCATTTTGACACATTGTACACAAATGGAGCATAACTTCTCATTTCTCTGGCTGTACGCAGTGATGAGTCACACCAGTAGTGTAATCATACATCTATATAAGGTAATAATGTCTGTCTCATTCTACCATCCTTCCCATCCCCACTGCCCCATCCCTCCCCTCACTCCCCTCTGTATAATCCAAAGTTCCTTCATTCTTCCCTACCCACCCCCCCAGTATGGATCAGCATTTGCTGATCAGAGAAACATTTGGCCTTTGGTTTTTGGGATTGGATTATTTCACTTAGCATGACATCCTCCAGCTCTATCGATTTACCTGCAAATGCCATAATTTCATTCTTCTTTAAGGATGAGTAATATTCCATTGTGTATATGTACCACATTTTCTTTATCTGTTCATCTGTTGAAGGGCATCTAGCTTGGTTCCATAGTTTAGCTATTGTGAATTGAGCTGCTGTAAACATTGATGTGGCTGTGTCACTGTAGTATGCTGATTTTAAGTCCTTTGGGTATAGGCCAAGGAGTGGGATAACTGGGTCAAATGGTGGTTCCATTCCAAGTTTTCTGAGGAATCTCCATATTGCTATCCAAAGTGGTTGCACCAATCTGCAGTCCCACCAGCAATATATGAGTATACCTTTTTCCTCACATCCTCACCAATACTTATTATTGCTTGTATTCTTGATAATTGCCATTCTGATTGGGGCGAGATGAAATCTTAGAGTAGTTTTGATTTACATTTCCCTAATTGCTAGAGATGATGAACATTTTTTTCATGTTTGTTGATCGATTGTATTTCTTCTTCTGTGAGGTGTCTGTTCAGTTTCTTAGCCCATTTATTGATTGGGTTTTTTTTTTTTTTTTTGGTGTTAAGTTTTTTGAGTTCTTTATATATCCTAGAGACTAGTGCTCTATCTGAGGTGCATGTGGTAAAGATTTTCTCCCACTCTGTGGGCTCTCACTCCACGTTATTGATTGTTTCTTTTGCTGAAAAGAAGCTTTTTAGTTTGAATCCATCCCATTTATTGATTCCTAATTTTACTTCTTGCACTTTAGGACTCTTGTTAAGGAAGTTGGGTTCTAAGCTGACATCTGTAGTTTATTTTTGTCTTATGAACTTTGTGGGTTTCTTGTGAATCATCTTGAGTCATTGCATTAGCCACCCTCACAAATCTCATTGTGATGAGTTCTTTTTCACTATGAACCTCTTCTGAAATGGTTGAGGGTCAACAGTCTTTAGTGGCCCTTTGAGAGGATTTGTAAAACATTGCTTTTTGTCAGTCTCAACTGTATACTGAGGTATTCCATTTGATCTTTCTGAACTCTTAACCAAAGATTTGACATAACCTGAGCTTCATCTCAGGCAGTGTTTTACTCGCAGTGTCATGAATTCAATCGTTGCTGAAAGTCCATTTCTTAATTTTAGCATCTTTTACCACCTAAAGAGACTGAGAATTTTCAGAACTATCACTTTCTAGGTCCTTTTTGTTTAACAGTTGTTTCCTCAATATAGAGATACAGAATTATACTATAAGCTGCAATAAAAAAAATCAGGTGGCAACTTCAATATTTTGCTTGTTTTCTAATTTTGCACATTTCTGCTGGCAATAGTATTATAAAAATGTCTGGGCTGTTGTAAGAAGAATCTTCCTTCATCTAGTTTCCAGTCAGATTCTTTATCTTCTTATAAGCCCTCTCCTGCAGTATCTTCAAAGGACCTCAGAGGTACCACTAGTATTCTCTTCTAGGCCTTTGGGCTTTCACTAGTAGTTTCCTTAAAGCCTACTTTCTGGTTCCAAAGTTACTCATATATTTTATACTTTTGTTCAGTGTGACTTCATGTATCAGTCAGCTTAGGCTGCCATAACAAAAATTACCATAGACTAGGTGGCTTCAACAGCAGGATTTTATTCCTCACAACTCTGGAGGGCAGGAAGCTGAAGATCAAGGCACTGGCAAATTCTTTGTCTGGTGAGGGTCCACTTACTGGTTCATAGAAGGCATCTTCTCATTATGTCCTTTTATAAGAAAGAGGAAAGAGCTCTGGGGCCCCTTTTATAAGTGGCCCAATCCCATTCATGAGGGCTCTGTCCTCATGATTGATTACCTTCAGAGATCCTACTTTCTATTACTGTTACCTTGGGGATTAGGTTTCAACATACAAATTTTTTTTTTTTTTTTACAATTCCCAGCAACAATTTTTAATTCCTTATTTTGTTGTATACATGAAGGTTTCTATTAACCAAATGTCTGATTCTCTTCCCTTGACAAATGAATGCCATGTTCAAGTACACTGAAATCTAGATGAACCTTCCTCCCTTCATGAATACACAAGATACACATATAGACTTTAAAACAAATACCCAAAGTCTTTCATAAGATATGCACACAAAATTATAATTATATAACCCAATTTTCTCAGGGGACATTCTTCAGGGCTAATCTCTAAAAACTATAACCAGATTATCCAATACTAAGTCTTGTGTTTGATGAATACATATCTCTGTGTCATAATTTGCAAATTCAGTCATTACACACTTTGTGGGAAACCAGCTCACATTTAATTGTGACATTTTAAGATTATACAAGTATTTTGACCACTACCCTCCCAGCCCATATTTAATCTCTTAAAATGACAGGAAAACATCACTGATCACAGGTTTAATGGGTTTAATAAGTTTACCCCTTTAGTTCCTATTTGCAGCACCCAATATTCCTTTGAAATACCAGTCAGACCTGGCAGTGACCAAGAGTAAATTTCCACCCTCCAGAGTTGAAAAGTTCAGTTTCTCTGACAATTCTGTGTTACAGTGGCACTTGTCCAGAACTGGTACCTCCCCATAGCTGGGGAGCTTTAAATGTACCAGTGAAAAAAGCTTTTTCCCCTTCAAGGGGAAGAAAAAAAAAATGACTCCTCAAAACCCAGTCAACCTGGCTGTGAGGTCTTTCATTCTGTCCCATCTCTTCAGGCTCTTTTTTTTTTTTTTTTTTTCTTTTTTTCTCCTTTTTCTTTTACATTTTTGCAGTAGAGCAAGAGAGACCAAAACCTAACCTGAGATATAAGAAATAAGACAGTGATGGCTATAAGGGGAATAAACAAGGAGCAATTGAGATACTCCTTTACCTCCCACATCCAAAGTATGTGCTTCACAGAAAAACAACAAAAATAACAAATCCACAAAATACAACAGCTAGAATTACAAAATCCATTCATCCAAGGGTTCTAGAAGACAGGAAGGAGAGGTGGGAGGGTAACTGGCACAGGGAGAAAAACAAAGTATTCAAATCAGTCCAGGCACAGGGGCTGATAAATGCTAGAAAATAACTGCAGAAAAACCTGTGGTCCTTTCAGACTCCCGGTAGTATTAAAAATCCATACTGGTGTCAGAAAGATTCTGCCTTACATACACCAGAGACAAAAATTCCAATTCCTCAAAGAGAAGGGAGTACACAGAGGGCCCTTGGCAGAGTGGGTCCTGCCTTCTCTAGCCAGGGTAGGACAAAGAAAAGAGCTACCACTGCCTCCTTCCAATCCACCCATCCCCTTTAGATGGCAGGCAACTCAGTGGCCTGCAGCAGCCTTCAGTTTGGCAGAAGATGGATGTGGTGAAGGGAACTTCTCTGCAGAGGTTGAGCTGCGCAGGGCAGACTGCAGATAGACCGTCTCGTGGAAGAGTCTGTTGCTTAAGAATACCACCAAGGAGAACAGGCGCAACTGGAAAAGGTATGCTTTTCCAGGGGTCTTTGCTTCATTAGCACTGATGATGAATAAAGGAAAGAGGATAGAGAAGAGGCAGCCACTGATAATGTATGAGGACTGCATTGCTGTGAGGAAAGCCAAGGGCAAACCAAATCCAAAGTAGTAAGGCCAATTCCTTTCCATGTTTGACAACCGCTGGTGCATTTCAATTCCTTTATTGAACCAACGATATTCAAAGCAGTATAATGAGTAGAGAAGAGACATATGCAGCAAACTGACCAACTGATCAACAAGATGGATGGGAAAGAGACTCACAAACATCCCTTGGATAAGAAAAAGAGCCTGCAGCAAAAGGTTGAAGAGCATTTTGGCAATTATCTTGCTGACACTAGGGAATGGATGAGGCTTCCTCCCTGATACCTCAAATGCTAGGTCAGCAATATCTTGAAACCAAATGGCATTCACAACTTTGCTAAGCACAAACAGGGGAAGCACCCAAAGAGCACTGAAAATTGATGTGAGGAAGAATTCTAGCCATGACCAAACATCTCCATGTAGTGATGGATCACCAATAATTCGGGCTGTTACTGACTGAAGCACAGGAATAAACACACGATAAAACAGGAGGAGACTGAACCAGAACACTCCACCATTCCAAGCACAGCACTGGAAAATTCCAACAATACATGGCTCACTCTCTTGCTTCCGCTCTATACTGTGGGCTCTCCTCTGCGCCAGGACACTACTTGCCCTTCTTCGATGTTGTTCCTCTCTCTTCTGTTGGATTCGAGCATCTAGCTTTGAGGTGGTACAAATACCCCAGATGGAGTCTTTGATTCCCCTGCCAAGGTCCTGGAGAAAGGTTTAGACACTGTCAGCCATTTCCTCACCACCCAGACTGTCAACCATACAGAAGAGAGAAAAGCACCCCAAAATCTGTCATCATGAAGGACCTACCAGCAGCTCCCTAGCCCACCGCGGGCTGTCTGGACCCCTCCGCGCCCGGCTGCCCACTCTGCCGGGGCGCTTCCAGGGCCCGGGCCGCTGCGCCGGCACTGGGCATGCCCGGGCCCCACAGGGCCTCTGGGAAGTTCACGAATTTTTCTTTTTTTAATTTTTTTTTTAGTTGTAGATGGACACAATACCTTTATTTTATTTATTTATTTTTATGTGGTGCTGAGGATTGAACCCAGTGCCTCACACATGTAAGATGAGTGCTGTACCACTGGTCCACAACCCCAGTCCCTCAACATAGGAATTTTGTGGAGATATAAACTTCAGTCCATTGCACCCCTCAAAGCTCCATCTCCCAATAGCAATTAGGAACAGGACTTTGACATAAGAATTCCATAAGAATTCAGGGGAGCTGGCTCAGGAGGCTAAGGCTGAAGGATTGCAAGTTCAAAGCCAGTCTTAGAAACTTAGTGAGACCCTGTCTCAAAATAAAAAATAAAAGGATTGGGGATGTGGCTCAGTGATTAAGTGACCCCGGGTTCAATCCCTGGTACCAAAACCAAAAACATAAAAAAGAAAAAAAAAAAGTAAAAAAAGAAGGAAGAAAAAAAATTAGGGGATGAGGCTAAAACTCAGAGGTCGAGCTTCACATGAGGCCCTTCTGGCATGCATATGACCCTGGGTTCAATTTCTAGCACAACAAAAACAAACAAAAACCAGAAAGGAAATAAATGAACTTACTTAGAGAGGACTGATGTATTTATGATGTTAAGTTGCCCTAAAAAATTTTAAGGTTTTCCTTATATTTAAATGTTTTATTTCATGTTAAATTTATTTTAAATGAATTCTTTAATTCCTTTATTTGTTTTTGTTGCTATTGCAAATGGGTTTTTCTTTGTTGTTATGTCCTCTAAATTAGTTACTAGCTGTGTGTATGTAAATTGTATATAGACTTCTGTGTATTAATTTTGATTTGCTGTATCATTAAATTTTTGGGTTAGTTTTATTATTGATTTTATTTACGGGGGTTTCCAGCTAAGCAACTGTATTATATCACCTGCAAAAAGAGTTAGTTTTACTGCATCTTTAGTAAGTGTAATGTTTCTAATTGCTTTCTTATTTATAACTGCATTAGCCAATACCATACATAGTACATGTTAAGTAGTAGTGGAAATAGTAGGCATTCTTGTCCTATTCCTGATTTTAGTGTTTTCCCTTTAAGTAAGATCCTGACTTCAGGACAATGCTATATACAGTTTGAACCATCCCTAATCCAAAAATCCAAAATCTGAAATACTCTAAAATCCAAAATGCAGAGTTAGATTCTGTTTCTCTTATTTTATATAGTAATTTCAATTTTCAGTTCAATAATTATAAGTGATATTGGTTTATAATTTTTTTGTTAGGTCTTTTCTTTAATTTTTTTCTTGTTGGTGATGGACCTTTTTATTATTCATTTATTTATATGTGGTACTGAGAATTGAACCCATGCCTCACCCATGCTAGGCAAGTGCTCTACCACTGAACCACAACCCCAGCCTTTTTGTTAGGTCTTCATCAAGTTTCATACTTGCTTAATAGAAAGTTGGCTTTTCTTTTTTCTTCTTACTTTTAATGCTCTAAAACAGTTTATGGAGCATTGGGACCATATGACCTTTGTAGGTTTCATAGAATTTCCTATGAAACTATGTGGGCCTGGTTCTTTTTTGTTGAGTAGTTGCTTGGCGATTTCCTCTATTTCTTTTATGTTTAAATATTCTGTTACTAATGGAATCAATTTTGGCAGTCTAGAAACTACCCATTTCCTTTAGATTTTCAAATCAATTTATATAGAAGTCTGAAAAGTAATCTTTTATAGTTAAAAAATTTATTTCTATTTCAAGTAGGGACAGTTTCTCAGCCTATTCTTACTTGGGGAAGGAGTCTTTCTTTTCCTGCTGGACACTGTGGAGCAACAATAGGCTGCTACCAGCTCACCTCTTTGCTTCTTTGTATATTTTCTTTTGGCTGCTTTTGTTCCCTTCCCGTAAAGTATGAAAGTTGTTGGCTGGGATTTGATCTTTTCCTTTTTCTTTTTTTCTAACTTACAGATAGTTTGAAATTTTGGCATCTTCTGTTTTCTGGTTATGCTGATTGTATGATTTTGTGCTATCTTGTTTTTTCTTGTGATTCTATATTGTTTTGGAACAATATATATAGAAATATTTAGGTAGCTTCCATTGTCCTTGGGCACTTGGAAATACTGTTGCTGATATGGTTTTAAGATTACATGTTTTCTCAAGTTTTATATTACTTGGACTAGTTGGAAATTTTTTGACACTAAAATCTGAAATGAAAGAAGTTTATTATTTTCGTTGAAATGTTATTTTTCAACAGATTTCTAAACAAATTTGTAGAATTTCATAGTATTTAAGTTGTCATTTGAAGTTGCTGTTTGTGAATGTGTACTCTGAATGAATACATAAGACAATTTGTGGTTTAAGTTATTAGAATGTGCACACTTTTGTGGCTTCATAATTTGATTTAAGGAGATTGAAATCTTTTTATACTAGACTTACTCTTTGAACAGCCAACACTCTTAATTGGCAGTTCTAAATCAGTAGTTAACAAGCCCTAGGTTAACTTTTAGGCTTAGGAAATATATAAGTAACTAGCAGAATATTTTTCAAGGGGATGTGGTATATTATAGATTAATTGGATCCCATAGTAAGAAAAAGAATGAAAAGATACCAGCACTTACTGAATATCTTTTGGGTTGGATATTATGCCCACTGTTTTTATATAGATTCAGCAGGCTCTCTTCTTATCGATTCGTGCATGAATTGCTTGTAAATCTTCCAAGAGAGAATAAAATATCTGTGCTTTCTATAACAAGGACATTGTCAACCAGCTAGGGCTACTAATTCCATTTTGGGGGGTGATTCCAGTTGTTACAGGGCTTCTTTTCTTCTTCCTCTTCTCTTTCTTCCCCTTCTCCTCCTCCTCTTTCTTCTTCCTTTTCATTTCTCCCTCCTTCCTCCTCCTCCCTCCCTCCTCTCCTCCCTCCTCCAAGATAACTGAGATTATAGGTATGCATCAACAACCCTGGTAATTTATTACAGTGTTTTTTTTTGTTCGTGCTGGGGTTGAACCGGGGGCCTTATACCAACTGAACTATATCCCCAGCCCACAGTGCTCATGGTGCTCTTTTTCATGTTTAACTTAAATCTCGCACCCTGTTGTTTGTACCCATGCTCCTTCCTGTTTTTGTCTTCTGAAACCTTTCAAATATCTGAAGCCAGCCTAACTCTGCTGAATGGCTTCTCTTCTCTATCTCTATTAGATTTGTTTCATGACCCACCACCTGTCTAATTTGCGTACTGTGACCATATGTAAGCTTTTCTGGTAGTCCATCAAATTGTTAAATCACATTGAGCTTGTAGTTAAACAGAAGCTCAGAGTCTGTCTCATAGTTGTTGTTCCTTTTCCCAGGTTTTTTTTTTTGGGGGGGGGGGTGGAGTGAGGCATTTAAACTGGGCATTTAATTATATTCTGTTCCGTTCCACTGATAAGCCTTTCGTGATTATAGCATTCCCTTCAGGCTTCAGGTTTGGTGAGCATTCCTTCAATTTTTCTGAGTTTCAGAAATACTAATCAGAACAATTAGAGATTAGTGCTTTTCTTTAACAGGCATTACTTAATGCTGTTGTTTCCCAATGGGTATTTCATGGGACATTAAGTTCCTAACATGCTCAATGACATGGGTCAGATAGGTTGGGAAATGCTTCCTACTGTAATCCTCCTTTGGAGAGTCACAATGCACATACATTGGTGAGGACTCTAAATATCTTAGTAAAGAAATATGTTTGTTTAACCCCATCTAAACTTGTTTGAGAAAAGAACATTCATTTTTAAAACAACACCAAAAATAAGAAAAATAAAAATAAAACAAAATCCACACTATGGTATTTTCTTATCTTGTGGAAAAAGATGTCTTGAAGAACTTAGTTAATTGCCTTGTTGTTAGTCAGATACTGTTTCCTTTCAATTAGCAGTCAATTCAATCACAAAAAGATATTAATATGATTTGTCTTATTTTTTAATTGAACTCATGTTGGCTTCTATGTCACCACTCTTATTGCTATAAGTTCACCAATGTGTAATCTATCTTTTTCTCTTTTTATTAGCATTGGTATAAATTGTGCTCAATTATATGTATGTCATTACTGGCCTGAAAAATCTTCTTCCTTGACAGAGAATATAGAGATAAAATAGGAATGGGGACAATTCTACTTTACTGTGCCAGTTCCATTCATGACATCAACTCTGATCAATGGACTTTTTCTTTTGTTGGTCTTTCCAGCTCCAAAGGAGAATTCAAAGCCTATTTTATCCCATTTTGTCTTTGTAAAAGAGGTAAATTTTTGCAAGTTTATCTCACTGGTATCCTTGCTCTTGTTTTCTTGACACTGTTACATATTTTCACATTTTCTATTAAATTAAAAAGCATACATAATTCTTGTCAAGACATGATTTTTTTTTCTTTTTTATTTGTTCTAATCAGTTATCATGATAGTAGAATGCATTTTGATACATCATACATAAGCGAAGTATAACTTCTCATTCTTCTGGTTGTACATGGTGTAGAGTTATACCGGTTGTGCAATCATATATGCACATAGGGTAATAATGTCTGATTCATTCTACTCTACTTCCTACCCCCACATCCTTTCCCTTCTCTTCGCTCTCCTCTATATTATCCAAAGTACCTCTGTTCTTCCCTAGTCCCCCACCCTGCTTGTCATGAATTAGCATCTGCGTATCAGAGAGAACATTTGACCTTCGGTTCTTTGGAATTGGCTTATTTTGCTTAGCATGATATTCTCCAGCTCTATCCATTTACTGGCAAATGCTATAATTTCATTCTTCTCTAAGGACGAGTAATATTCCATTGTGTATATGTATCACATTGTATTTTTCCATTCATCTGTTGAAGGGCAACTAGGTTGGTTCTGTAGCTTAGCTATTGTGAGTTGAGCTGCTATAAACATTGATGTGGTTGCGTCAGTATAGTATGCTCATTTTAAGTCGTTTGGGCATAAAACAAAGAGTGGGACAACTGGATCAAATGGTGGTTCCATTCCAAGTTTTCTTAGGAATCTCCATACTGCTTTCCATAGTGGTTGCACCAATTTGCAGTCCCACCAACAATGTGTCAGTGTACCTTTTTCCCCACAGGATGTGATTCTTCTAAAGAACCTCCTGCCTTATTATAGGAAAGGGAAGAAGATGAGGTATTTATTAGTCCTGGAGGGCATGACTTATAGTGCACTGACCCTAGAACCATCACAGTTTCTGGAAGACTCTAGGATTGCTGCAGTGCTCTCCTGACTTAGACCATTATGACTGCAGACTATAATTTTTTAGTTTTTAAAATTGGACCCTAATTATACCAAGGACAATAGACCAGTTTGAACTATTTTTATCTCATATGCCTATTGTTTTTTCAATTAATTAAACATACCCAAATTTAGTTATAAAGAAGTATATGTGAAGGTCAGAGTTCACGTTTTTAACTGATATCTATGCAAGGGAGAACTATGGAAAATAGTCAGCAGAACATTAAGTACCATGGGAGCACTTGTTAATAAGCAGCAGGAAAACATTAACATATTAATAAATGTTTGCTTTCTCCACAGGAACAAAAACTGAACACTTTGCAAAAATTGGATGGAAAAATCATAAACATTCAGTTAATAACCCGTAAGTATTTCAGAGATGTGAGATTTTGAAAAGCTGGCTTATTTTATTGTGTAATATACAGCTTTATACTTGAAAAGCAAATGTAAGATTTCAGAGATCTCAGTCCTAATCTCATTGATTCTCTTATGAGCTTGTTCTGAATACCTCTGTTATGACACATCACATTTAGTTATCTGTGAGTCTTCCTGATGAGGAGGATCCTCGAGCAGCCATGTGTCTTATGTTGGTGTCTATAGGATCTAGTAGGGTGCTTGAATGTGCAGTGGAACTTTGCTATTATTGAATAGTAGAGTTAGGATGAGCAGTTTAAGCCCATAAATATGGTCTACAATTGCTTTTCTTTGTCTTTAGAGTTTGGAGAACCAGTAAAACTCTTCATGATTTCCTGAAACTGTAAGGAATTGTGTCTATGTTGAGGAAATAAATGATAGCACTGCAGTTTGAGGCTTAAAAAGTAGCTCTTCACTTTACTCAAAGAATTAGAGCTTCCCGGGTTTCTTTTGCCTTATTACTTGCCTGACCAGGCACTTATTTATCCACTTTTTATATATTCTCTTAAGGAATTTCTTTCAACAAATTTGTTCAGTAGCCCACTATGCGTAAGACATTGTTCTAGTTTCTGGTGATACCACATATGAGTTTTTTGCTCCCACAGATCTTCTGGTACATATTATAAATTATTATATTTATTATATATTATTATTATCTTCTGGTACATATTATGTTGAATAGGCAGACATTATTTCTTTTTCTTTCTTTAAAGACTTTCTGACTTTTTTTTTTTTTTGGTACTTGGAATTGAACCCAGAGGATCTTTACTGCTGAGCTACATCTCCAGTCCCTCCACCCCCAATTTTTTTTATGACACAGGGTCTTACTAAGTTGCTGAGGGTCTTGCTAAATTGCTGAGACTGGCCTCAAAGCTTGTAATCTTCCTGCCTCAGTTTCCTGAGTTGCTGGGGTTACAGGCATGGACCACTTACCCAGCTTGGCAGATGTTATTACTGGATAGCATTTTTATCATTTAAAATTCTTTGAAGCAGCCCAGAAGAACCATTTAAATTTGCCTCAGAAATTTTAGATGGTAACTTCTTGTATTAGTTTTTTTTTTTTTTTGGCTAGCGATGAAAATTCTGGGCCTGCTGACAGTCATTAGAGATACTCTGTTACATAGCCCTGTGTAAAATTGAATTAAGAAAACTGTTTTCAAGCATTTTCTCACAAAGTGTAAGAATACAGTGAGAATCCATGATAAGGATTAGGAGTAGCCCATTCCACTTGAGGCTTCACACCTGGTTGTTGCCTCGGATGTCCCACAGGTGCCTACGAATCAGTATGTTCATACAGAATTCATCATTTCCCCTCAACCCTGTTTCCCCTTTACTGTTCCCCATCTTAGCAAATGACATCACCATACACGTAGTCATCCAAGAGAGAAAACGAGAAGTCATGCTCGTGTCTGCCTTTCCCATGTCCCTTATGTAATTGGTTTGAAGTCCTAGGGATTTTGCCCCGCTTGCTGTCTTTTGAATTCATCCTTTCTCTCCCCCTTTCATTTCCAATTTGCAGCATTGGGCCATTCCCCTGCTTTTTTCTTTCTTCTTTTTAGTGCTGGGGATTGAACTTGGGTGCTTTACCACTGAGCTATATACCCAGTTCTTTCTATTTTTTACTTTAAGAAAGGGCTTCGGGCTGGGGAGATAGCTCAGCTGGTAGAGTGCTTGCCTTGCAAGCACAAGGCCCTGAGTTCGATCTCCAGTACTGCAAAAAAAAAAAAAAAAAAAAAAAAAGGCTTCACTAAATCGCTGAGGCTGCCCTTGAACTTGTGATCCTCCTGCCTCAGTCTGCTGAGGCATGTGCTGCTGGGCCCATGGGCCTTATCATTTCTTACCTTAATTATTTGTCCCAGTCTCTACTGGTTTACTTGCTCTTGGTAATGCCTTTTTACTATCTCTTTTCCATACCTCATCTTTCTTGCAGAAATACAGATCTGGTCATGTCACAACTTCAGATTAACTATCTTTTAGTAGTTTCTCACTATTTTCAATATAAAATGTAAACATCATAAACTGGGCTTCCTGGTTAATCCTTGTTCATTTCTCCCACCCCATCTTCTTCCCCTTGCTTCCACATTCCCTTCTACATAGTGCCCTTGTTCCAGTGGACCATTTCACCTGGAAAGGCTTTGCCTGTGCTGCTACTTCTGTTGGGAAATCTTTCTTCCCCACTTCTTATTTACCTTCAATATATGAATTTAATGTATTAATGCCTGTCTGTCTCATAACACCCCATATAACATTTCTATCATAACATCTGTTGTACATATTAGAATTGTATATTTCTTTGCCATGGAATCATATTGAGTTCCATGAGGGTAGGAATTGTAACCATGTCCCTGGTGCCTAGTACACTATATGGCCCAAATAAGGTGGTTTTTGAGCATTGCTTTAGTGTTAACTCCATCTGCAAGTGAAAGTACAGACACTAGTATATAAACTTAAGTTATGCAGGCTTTATCATCTAAAATTTTTTTTTGGTATTTATATTACTGAATGTTGAACCCATGGGTGCTTTATCACTGAGCTACATCCTCAGTTCCCTTTTTTAAATAAAAAGTTGAGACAGGTTCTCATTAAATTGCTGAGGCAGGCCTCAAACTTGTGATCCTCCTGCATCAACTTCCTGAGTAGCTGGGATTATAGTCATGTGCCACTGGTTTATTTTCTAAAATTTGAATTGCTTCTCAATTTCTCTAGCAGTTAGCATTTGCTTTATAATCTCCTTTGTAATTTTTCTTTTTGCTGCTGTTTTCTCCAGGGTGGCTTCTGAAACCATCTGGTTATATTGTTAGAGGAGCCAAAGAGAATAAAAGTAAATTTTTTCTTTGTAGTCATGAGAAGGCTAATGTGTTTTTTCATTGTTTGTGTATTTTGCAGAATTGGGGATTGAACCCAGGGCCTTGTACATGCTAGGTTACAGTTCTCCTACTGAGTTATATTCTTAGACTTTAAAAAAAATATTTTATTTTGAGAAACAGGGACTTGCTAAGTTGCGCAGGCTGGCCTAAAGCTTGTAATTCTCCTGCCCTAGCCTCCCAAGTAGCCGGACAACAGGTGTGTGCCTTGATGCCTGGCATAGGAAATACATTTTTTAAGAATCAGAAATTTATTACAGTTTTTAGTTTTATAACTTGGAGAACTTACATTTATTTAAGAGCTCCATTAGCCTTCATTAAATATACTTGTATAGTGTCACTACAAAAGATGGTTGAATTGCACGTCATTGCATTTTGCTTTTAAGGAATCATCATTGTATAATTTGTCAGTGAATATTGTGGAAATTTGTTTTAACCCCAACAGGTCTAACACCAGCTGAGTAGACACTACTCGGATCTGGCATGATCCACTTAGGGTTTATGTAGACCCCATGAATTAAGGTCTCCATCCTCCATGAGACCACCCTCACCTCAGATAGCAGCTGCAGGTGGTGGCCAGATCATCTATACTGCTGACTGACTGGTTACAAATACAGGGGTTCCCATGACCTCGTCAGGCTTGATAATTCTCTGGAATAACTTATAGAACTCAGGAAAGCATTCTACTTACAATTATATCTTTATTATGAAGGATAGAAAAAAGAAACAGCCAAATAAAGAGGCACATAGGGTACAGTCTGAGAGGGTTCCAATGCAGAACATTCATGTCCTCCCTCTTTGGTGAAAGGGCACTTTACCCTCTGACACATCGGGTGTTTCTCAACCAGGAAGTCCCACAAATCTTCTGTGTCCAGAGATTTTATTGGATATTTTGAAGTGGGGATTTTTTTTTTATAAAGCTCAACTCAAATGACTTGCTTATTCAAGGTTGAAGCTATTCATAAAAGTCTATCTTTTGACTGTGAAAAAAATATTCACCTATTATCCTCTCTCTAACTTTGGACCCATACATCTTCAACTGTGGGGGTTCTCTCTACCACATCCTGCGTGGAGGAGAAAAGGGTTAACTGTCGGTGGAGGATGTTGGCGGTTTTTTAATCTATTACCCAGAGAACTTATCTAATCAATGAACACACAAGAGCCAATACACTTTTTTGAGAGGGGGTGTGATGGGTCTAGCCATATCAGCTCTGGCCTCTTACAACAACATGGAGTTGCCCAACTCTCCTTTATAATATGCAGGTAAAGGGGGCAAAGGCCCAGAGGAGCTTCTTCTATGATGGACAGGATAGGGTGGAGTTAGGGGAACCATCCTTTTAGGGGGAAAATTCCAGAAGGAGACAGGGAATCACTCCCATGCAGTGCCACATCCTTCCCGGCAGTTCCTAGAAGCCAGGCCTCTGCGTCCCATGGCTAAACCTAGTCTGATTCTGCTAAATAAGGATGTCTTCCCACATTCAACAAAAATTGTAATCACTGCCTCACATTTTTTGTTTTTGCCTTACATTTTGTAACTACTTATTTTGTATTTAGGTATTCCCAATTCCAAGATGAATACAGTTTAGATGAAGTGATGGCATCTCGAAGTATTTTTGAGTTTTTGACTGTCTTACAATGTTGGTAAGAAAAACACATTTTAACATTTAGTTAGTAGATGTAGCTGTTCCCCTCCCTGTTCATCTCTCTGTGATTAAATCTTAGGCTGTGTATCTGGGTGTAGCTTTTATAGAATTCCTACCAGTATGTTTCCATTTTGGGTTCTTCACGAGAGTACTCTCACTTCCTATTCCTGCCCAGAGACAGATTGTCTCCTATCTTGAAAAACTGTGTTTTACTTCTTCCTTCTCTCCTAACTTCTGCCTACTTTGGTTGTTTCAATTGTATTTATTCATTAAAATGTGGCTAAGGAGGTCAATGGAGTCCAAAGGTTTTTTCCTTGAACATTTTGTTTTTTCCTGCTATAGACTTCTAATTCAGGAAATTTTACTATGTAATAGTGGCTAAGAGTAAAAGTAAAACAAAGAAAAAACTTAGCTCTAATAGTGATAATATTTGCAACTTGCAAATTTCCTGATGAGATCTGTTTCCTAGAAGATTGAGTGAGTACTGCATAGCTCTTGCCTGAGTCCTAGTATACACCTGGCTTTGCTCTGGAGTTGCTGGTTGGGATGTGGGTGAACAAGTTGGGTCAGCTTTTCTCTGTTGCAGTCTGAGGGTCTTCCCATTTAGAAAGTCCTGCTGAACTCACAGAGGGCTTCCTGTGTTTGCAACCTAGCTTCACAGCTTGTTCTAAGGGAAAGGTATATTCTTGAGGAGATCTCAAGGTTCTTTAACTATGGACCTTCCCCTATTTTCTCCTTTCCCAGTTTCTTAAAAGATTTCTGTACTGAGCTATTTGAAAGGTAGCAACATTGGAACTACTTAGGCCTGTAGTAGAATCTTTATTGTACTATAATAGAAATAACCTTTGGACTCATTCCTCAGAAAATCACCAGACATTTGCCTTAAGTAACTGCAGGGGTAAATCCTGGATTCTTTGCAAAGAGAACTTTTTGGTAGAGACTCTATAGAGTCCAAACAGTGAGTGACAACATTGAAAGTTTTGCTGGAAGTTCAGTCCTCAGTTGGAAGCACATATGATTTTTTAAACTGTCAATATCACAAAGAAGATGGTGCACTGGCCAGCAAACCTACTTGACCTTTCTTCTTGTGTAGTCTGAAATATTAACAATTGAGGTAGTGCTGGTATAAATAATTACTTACTTTTACTTCCTCCTAGTCCTACTTCAGATGGTGCTGCAGCAGCAATCCTGGCCAGTGAAGAATTTGTACGGAAGTACGGATTGCAATCCAAAGCTGTGGAAATTTTGGCACAGGAGATGGTTACCGATTTGCCAAGTACATTTGATGAAGAAAGTGTTATTAAAGTGGTATGTCTGAGATTCTGTTTTATTAATCCAATTGAGGAAATGCTATTTAAAATTTTGAGGTGACATTATATTGTCATCAGTTCTGGAAGTTATTTACTTACAAAAAACTCATCTAGAAGGCCAAGGAAGGAGAATTGCAAGTTTGAGGCCAGCCTGGGCAGCTTAGCAAGATCTTGTCTTAAAATAAAATTTAAAAGGACAGGAGATGTGGTTTTTAGCATGTTCTAGACCAGACCCTAGGTTCAATTCCCAGTACCATACCAAAAAAAATAGAAATTTTAAATTTTAATATTATAATCCATTCTGTATGTGTGTGTGTGTGTGTGTGTGTGTGTGTGTGTGTGTGTGTGTGTGTGTGTGTGTGTGTTACTAGGAATTGAACCCAGGGTGCTCTACCACTGAGCTACATCCCCCAGCCCTTTTTATTTTCTGTTTTAAGATAGGGTCTCACTAAGTTGCAGATGCTGGCCTTGAACTTGCTTTTCTCCTGCCTCAACCTCCCCAGTGGGATGACAGGCGTGCACCACTGCACCCAGCTATTATAACCCATTCTTAAGAATTCGTTAAGAGGTTGGTTGTGGTGGCATGTGCCTGTAATTCTTACTACTAAGGAGGATGAGGCAAGGGGATTGCAAGTTCAAGTCCAACCTGGAAATGTAGTGAGACCCTACCTCAAAATAGAAAAGAAAGAGGTTGAGAATGTAGCTCAGTGGGTAGAGAGCCCTGATTTCAATCCCCAATACTAAAAGGAAAAGGGGGTAAAAGAAAGGATTTGTTGACAGAAAACAATTGAGAATAGATGTGTCTTATGATGGAAGCATGAGTATGATAACTTTTAATTAACCAGACATGCTGTTTATTTTTGTTTTGAGTTGACTAGATATGCCCAGAACTACTTCAGTCTTACAGAGTTAAGGGGAAAACAAGGAGGTTTTTAGAGATTCTTTCCTTCCTTTCTTTCTTCCTTTTTCTTTTTTTCTGAAATGTAGTCTTTTAAAATAATTTAAAATATATTTTTATGAGTGCATTATAATTATACAAAATTTTGGGATTCATTATGCCATAGTTGTACGTGCACACAATATAATTCAATCAGTCTCCTTCCCCAGTACTTTCCCTTTCCTACTCCTCCTCCCTGCCCATCTAATTGCTCTATTGATCTCCTTTCTATTATTATTATTATTATTATTTTAGTGAATTCTAATCATATATATAAGTAGGATTCATTGTAGTATGTTCATACATGGATGTAGCAAAATTTGATAGATTTTATACCTCAGTACTTCTCCATGTCCTCCCCTCTTATCCCTTCCTACTCCTCCATTTATTTCCCTTCTATTTTCCTGTGATTCATTATTATTATTATTATTATTATTATTTATTTATTTTTTTGCACTACTGAGGATTGAACCCAGGGCCTTGTGTTTGCGAGGTAAGCACTCTACCAACTGAGCTATATCCCCAACCTCATTATTATTTTATTATTACTACTACTCTTACTACTACTACTACTTTCTCTCTCTCTCTCTCTTTAGCTTCGAAATGTAATCTTAATGTGTTGCCCAAGCTGGCCTTAAACTCCTGGGCTCAAGTGATACTTTTGCCTCAACCTCCCTAGTATCTGAGACTATAGGTGTGTACCACCATGTCTGGCTCCAGAGAAACTTTCATAACCCTTAGAATTTCAAAAATCATGATTAAAGATTTTGTGCAATATGGATAAAGTAAGAAAAGATGAGAATTCAGACCTAGAGTTAGTTGAATATTTGAAAACTCCCTCTTCCCCCACACAAACAATTGTTTGATAATTATAGTATACAAAATGATTTTACAACAATGCTGTGAAATTGAAAAAATCCTTATAACTTGCCCAGGATCACAAAGTGAGGTTGTGGTAGAGGTGGAAATTATATTCAGGTTTTCTGATTGTGGTACTGTTTCTATTATTCCAGTTTTATTTCTTGAAGAAATTTGAGTTTGCATTTTCTTTCTTTCTTTTTTTTTTTTTTTTTGTGGTGCTAGGGATTGAACCCAGGGCCTTGTGCTTGCAAGGCAAGCACTCTACCAACTGAGCTATATCCCCAGCCCAAGTTTGCATATTCTTGTATTGTGTGAGACCAAAGAGGGGTTAAGAGCATGGACTTTGGAATAATGATTTGAATACATATGATCTTCTAAAAAAAATCATGTGTTTTCATACAGAAGTTCCCTCATATTTTTCACTGTTTGTTACTCCTAATGATGTGTATAGAGTTTTTGTAACTTAGCATAAAATGTGATCTGATAATTCTAAGTCCCTTTCATGTATTACTTAAAGTTTTGTACTTTATAGTATAAATTTGATATGTACATTCTCTTTTGTGGATGTTATTATTATTATTATTACAATTATTATTATTATAGACAGGGTCTCACTATGTTGCCCAGGCTGGCCTCAAACTCATGATCCTCCTGCCTCATCCTCCTGAGTAGCTGGGTTATTTGAACTTTTTGTGTAATATAGAATCAACTGAGATTTCAATATGTGTGGTAGTCTGAGTGTCAAGATTATTTGTAATTAATCTCTCTCTCTCTCTCTCTCTCTCTTTTTCTTTGATGAGGAAGGACTGGGGATTGAAGCCAGGGGTGCTTTACCACTGAGCTACTTTTCCAGTCTTTAAAAATTTTTTTATTTTGAGACATGGTACTACTAACTTGCTTTTTAGGACCTCCCTGAGTTGCTGAGGCTGGCCTGGAACTTGCAATTCTCTTGCTTCAGTCTCCCAAGTTGCTGGGATCACAGGTGTATGCCACCATGTGTGGTACATAATTAATCTCTTAAAATTCCTTACCTAAAAGCCCTGTTTGTTGCTTTTAATTTATTTATGTATGATTTTGGTTTTAGGTTGGCTATGATATGAGTAAAGAAGCTGCCAGAAAATGCTATGAGAAATCTGGCTTGAGACCAAATGATATTGATGTAATTGAACTTCATGATTGCTTTTCTGTGAATGAACTCCTTACTTATGAAGCACTGGGACTCTGTCCAGAAGGTAGTATCTTTGAAGAAGGCTGATTAATTGGGTATCTTTCACTGAGAAAGCTTCACTTTCACCATCAAACAAAATAATTCACTAATTTTCTTTGTTTCTACATTGGCTTCAGTGCACTGTGCAAAGTGAATGTAAGCAGTTTTGGTACTGGACTTTTTAGATCATGTGGTCTTAGATAATACCAACATGGAAATAACAGTGTATACAGATAATTTATATTATCCAAATCAATAATTTGTGTTATCCAAATTACTGGTAAATTTTGAAAATGATATAATATTACATATACTTCAAATATTTCTAATTGTGTATGAATAAATACTTGCACAAAGGAAAATGAAAAAACTTGTTGATAGAATCTAAAAGATTTTTTTTCATTTTTAATATGTTTTGTCTTCTTTTCCTACCAACAGTATATTAGACTTTTAGTTGTTTTACTTCCTTGCCAGCATTTGAGATGGTCAGTTTAAAAAATTTCAGCCATGCTATATGAGTATATAGTAGTATCTTATTTTAGTTTTAATTTGCATATTTCTGATAACTAATGATATTGAAATCTTTCCGTATGCTTATTGATCATTCATATAGCTTATTTTATAAAGTATTTGTTCCAATATTTGCCCTTTGGTTGTTGATTATTTGTTTTTATTGTGTTGTAAAAGTTTTCATAACTACAGATATAAAATAAAAACTGGATCCATCATTTGTCTGATAAATGTACCTTGTGAACATTTTCTCCTAGTCTGTGGCCTGCCTTTTGTTTCATTAATAATGTCTTTTGAAAAACGTATTTTTAAAATTTTAATGAAGTACATATGTGGTTTTGTTTGTATTATATTTCTGTTGTGCAGTGTTGAATTGAGATCTTCAGCTTATAATATAATTATTGATACAGTGGAATTTAGATTGACCATTTGATTATCTGTTTTCTGTTTGTCTTTTCTGCTTTTTTGATCCTTTGTTCTTCTCCTGGGTTCTCCCCTTCTCCTTTATTGGTTGTTTGGCCACATCTCTTTTTATGTTCTTTTCTTTTCTTCTTGTTTTTACCTGTAGTTACTACAGGGCAAGGTTTTTCAACCGTATTACTGTTGATATTTGAGCTCTACTATTCATTCTGATGATAGGGCTTGTGCATATTAGGATATTTAGTAGTTTTATTGGCCTCTTTACCCACTAAATGCCAGTAGTAACTCCCCCTACAGTTGTAGTCACTTCACATAGTACCACCACTGCTATTATCATCTTTTGGAGCTCCCATCTCTTATTACTTTGTCAGAAATATCATTTGGAAGAGTATTTTATATAGTGTATGCACTTTGATTTGCTTCTTAACCACCTGAAACAGTAACCAGGAAATTGACAGGAATTTTGAAGCCATCAAGAATAAGAAATAATTTTTTCAACATTACTTTGGTGGCTCAACCATGTTTTTGGCCATTTCCCTTAGTTTCATAATAGTGCTCTTTTTTTTTCTTGTTTTTCCCCATCTATTAAAAATGTTTAGCACGCAACAGTACAGTTGAAAACAGAGAGAAATGAAAACATGAAATTTAAAGTTATAATTATTTTAGTTGTAGTATTATATAGTATTGTATCCATTTCAGCTCTTTTCTTCTGGTTCTCGTTGGAGCCATTTTATAAGCCAGAGAGCTCTTAGGAACTAGTAGGAACTTTGTTTCATGTAGGTCATGTTCTGAAAAGATAAGCCTTTATTGCTTAATATTTATTACTTAACTTTTAGAAGTGTTCCTATCAAATTGTTGTTATTAAGACATGTTAACTCTAAGAAATTCTTGGCTATATGGAAATTGAAAAATCCATGCCATTTGCTCCAGTGTTATTTTTAGCATTTGTGAATATAATTTTTCTTTCCATAGGGCAAGGTGGAACACTGGTTGATAGAGGAGACAACACTTATGGAGGAAAATGGGTCATAAACCCTAGTGGTGGATTGATTTCAAAGGGTCACCCACTGGGAGCTACAGGTAATACTGCACACAGATTTCATAATCTTTGTTATTTTTGCCATAAATGTGGTTTTCCTTGATCCGAGTATAAGTTTGTTTTCTCTGAGCTTGATGGCTTGAACTTTGATTGTTTAGTTGTAGTCTTTTTGATATTTCTTTAACTGCTGCATACTTCTGTAATATTGATTAATTGATGAAAATTTGAGCTAATTGAAACTCTAAAATCAATGATCTATTTTTAAAATTTTATTTATTTTTATGTGGTGCTGAGGATCAAACCTAGTGCCTAACCCATGCTAGGGAAGCACTCTACCTCCAAGCCACAACTCCAGCCCCAACAGTATCTATTTTTTTTTTTTAATATTTTTTAGATGTTGATAGACCTTTATTTTATTCATTTATTTATATGTGGTGCTGAGAATTGAACCCAGTATTTCACACATGCCAGGCAAGTGCTCTACCACTGAGCCACAACCCCAGCCCAATAGTATCTATTTTTAAAAGTTTGATTATTTTCAGATAGGTGTGGAACTTAACTAATAGAGATCTTAATGGACCTGCTAGATAACAATCAATTCAAATGAGCACATTTATTTATGTTGTGTGCATGGTTGGCATTGCATGGAAATTATTTTCTCTTGAGTAAACTGGACTCAAAGTTATGAAATAAGTATTTTACAATAGGTCTGCTTCTGATTGGCCATGCGATTGTTTTTTATAAATTAGCAATCAATCACTTTGACTCTTAGTTCCTTAATTGTAAAATGACAAACTTATGTAATGAAATTTCTAAAATAACTCTTAGCAATAACATAATGTGGTTTATTTTTGGAAGATAGGTTGTTGTTGTGTTTTTTCCTATATTATTTTTTTTTTTAATTGTAAACAAATGGGATACATGTTGTTTCTCTGTTTGTACATGGAGTAAAGGCATACCATTTGTGTAATCATAAATTTACATAGGGTAATGTTGCTTGATTCATTCTGTTATTTTTTTCTCCATATTATCTTATTATATCATTTGATTAATTTAGTAAAATTTTATAAATTCTTACAGATTCCAAATTAGAGAAGTTGGAATGAAGAATGCATTTATTATAGCAAATAACCTGAATTTATTTCCATTTATCATTCGAATTTAGTAAACTCATAACCTAGTAGAAAAAATATATGAGACAGAAGGATATGTTTTCAAACACACAGTGTTGCAGTCTGATGTGCCATCTTGCTATTTGTTTTCTTTTTGTTTCATCTCTTCTTTGATTCTTTTTAAAATGTCATTTGAAAGATTAATTGGGGATTTTTACTATTTCATTTTCTCTTTTATATTGCATTACTTCTTTATATTTTTTTATAGTTTAAAGATATGTATCATGCATTATTGACTCACCACACTCTACCTTCAAGTGGTGTTAAACCATCTCCTGTCTAATGTAAGACTTTTTCAACAGCTTATTTCCATTTACTCCTATTCTTCATGTTGTTATTGTCAGACGCTTACTTCTTATGTATTATAACTATACTATTACTATCACTGATTCAAACAATCTCATATTTTTCAAAGAAATCTAGAAATGGGGGGAATGAGAGTATTTTAACTGGGAGTGGCAAAATGACAACATTGGAAAATCCTCTCCTTTATAAAAGTACCAACAACTCTGACAAAATTATCCTGATCAATTTTGTTAATAGGTTTGGAAATTAGCCAGATTTAATTCTATAACCTTGGGAATATTTATTTAAAACAACAAAGAACTGAATCTCTGTAAGAACAGCAAGCTTCATGGCATTTTCATCAACACAAAGATCAAGGATAAACTGCTAGGTTTTAGTGGACATGCCACTAAAAATACCAGCCCCCTCTCCCCAGCTCCATGGTAGCCTTGAAAACCAACAGTTTGCAATTATGGTATAAATTAAGCTGCCTAGCCAGTCCTGAACGAGTCCCAGTGGAATTGAAGCTCTTTCAAAGCCCCATCCTTAGAGAATTGTCATTATTTGTCCTGTCAATTTATCTGTATTTTACCTGACTAAACACTCACCCAGCATAAAGAATATTTTCTTCAGAAGCATTTGCTAAAACCAGTCAACAGTGACTGTTTAACAGTTTAACTCCCTGCATTGTCAATTGAGACAAACAACAAACAAACCCAAAAACTTAAAGGGAAAAGTTGGGGGATAAAATATTCATAAAGACCTTGAAAAGATCCAATATAGTCTTGGGAATATAGAAGACCAAGGGCATACACAAGGCTGTGTACACATTCAGGAAAGACCTGGGAAGGTCTTCAACCTACACCTTGGGCTCTGCATAAGCAAGAAGTAAAGGCTAAGGTGGTTGAGTGCATGGCCCAGCACCACAACACACACATGGACACAGAGTCCCAGCAAAGACAAGGGGACTCAGTTCTAGGCATTTGAGGAAATCTGTATTTAATCAGCAAGAAAATTCAGTGGTTATATGTGACAAAAAAATATAGACTTTAAAGAATTAGTTTGGAAAAGACACTAAAAACAATAACTGTGGGGAGGGGAGAGAATCCGATTTTAGAATAGCTATAATATATTACTTAAAATGTCCATTTAAAAAAAAAAAAAAAAACACAAGGGCTGGGGAGATAGCTCAGTCGGTAGAGTGCTTGCCTTGCAAGCACGAGGCCCTGGGTATGATCCCCAGCACTGCAAAAAAAATAAAAAATAAATAAAAACACGAGATATTCAAGAAACAATAAAGCATAGCCCATAACAGAAGAGAAAAGCTGTCAATAGAAACTGTCCCTGAGGAAATCAAAATATTGGACTTACTAATCAAGATTTTTTTTTAAAGCTTTGATTTTTTTAAAAATACTTTATTTTCATGTGTTGCTAAGGATCAAACCCAGGGCCTCACGCATGCTAGACGAGAACACTACCACTGAGCCACAACCCCAGCCCACTAATGAAGATCTTAACTATTTTAAGTATAGCCAAAGAACTCAAGGGGACTGTATATAAAGAACTAAAGGAAAATACGAAAATATTTCACCAAAATAGGGAATATTAATAAATAGAAATTATAGAAAAGAACCAATGGGAACTTTGGCATTGAACAGAAATCCAGCATAAAGATCAAGGATAAACCCCTAATTTTTGGTGGACATCAGAATTAAAAGTGTAGTTGGAGAAAAACCATTTAAGAATAATGAGAACGAAAAGGTCAGTTAACCAAGGGAGCAGAGTGTTTGAGAAGTAAGAGGTCAAAAAGAGAGATAGTGAGGAACATCCTTTGAATTTGGATTTGGCTGTTACAAAGTCATTGTGAATCCTAACACAGTTTAAAGGGAATGTTTTGCATGGAAGCACATGGGAATCAAAAAATTAGATGTGAGGAAGTGGCAGCAATAGTGCAGATGCATTTTTAGGAATAGCGGCTGTGAATGGAGAGGATATGGAGGGCTGTACCTGGATTGTAGGTGTGTTCTGTGTGAATGAAGTCTTGAACTGAATCTAGCCTTTTTATTCTTTTCCGTACATAGCTAGCTAATCTCTATAAAATGGGAATAAATATAATACCTACTACATAAGGCTTTTCTGTGGATTAAATGAGGAAATATGTGCATGTAAAATATATAGCAGAGCCCCCCCCCAAGAGAGTAGGAACACAATAATTCCTAATGTTCTCTTCCCCTCATCTCTACAAAAGGAAGTCACAATAGATCCACTTAACCGTTGTTTTGTTTTGTTGTTTTGTTTGTTTTTGCCAGTAATAAAACTCTTGTATGGACCATAGTATGAAAAATAACTAATAATTATTTCAGGAAAAATGTTCTTCATTTTGTAAAGAATAAAGTTTCCTTTCTAGTATGACAATTTCAAGGCATCATATCTTCATGTAAATATTGTGCTAAATGCTACACAGACATTATTTTGAAACTATTTTCTGTCTTTGGTAAACAAGCTAAACTGTTTCTATTATCCCTCAAAAAGAGAATTAGGTCATACTTCAATGTTGATTTTGTTACTCATGGGTATAAGAGAAGTCAGGAGAATGATAAACATTCCTGGGGCTTGGTCACAGCCATGAAGTCACCAAATGTGTGTGGGAAGGCACTTAAATTCTCCTTCAGACAGCGTTCTTCCTCACACAGGAAACCTCTGTTTCACTGGGAGATGAATACCACATTCAGTTCGTCATTTTATTGTCATAAAACTTTTTTCTCCCCTAAAACATGTTTTTATTATAAGAACACTTGTCTGCCATTCTGAGATATTTTTGTTCTGCCATCCATTGAAACATTCAGAAATCATACTGTATAGTAGCAATATGATTTTTAATATCTATATTCTTTTTTGGTTTTTTTTTTTTTGGTGGTGCTGGGGATTGAACCCACGGCCTTGTGCTTGTAAGGCAAGCACTCTACCAACTGAGCTATATCCCCAGCCCAATATCTGTATTCTTTATTAAATCTTTTCATGTAATAAGATACAAGATCACACAAAAAGTTGTGCATATGTGTTTGCTAGTAGCAATATTCATAATACCTAAAAAGTGGAAACAACCCAAATGTCTGTCAACAGCTGATGAATGGAAGAACAAAATGTGGTATATACACACTATGGAATATTCTTCAGCTAGAAAAAGAGTGAAGTACTAACTCATGCTACAACATAGGTGAACCTTAAAAACATTCTGTTAGTAAAAGAACTTGGTCACAAAAGGCCAAATATTATATGATTCCATTTTAATGAAATGTCCTGAATAGGCAAATCCATAGAGACACAGTAGATTAGTGATTGCTTAGGACTTGGGGACACAGGAAGATGATAGTAAAGGGTTTTTAATTTCTTTCTGAGGTGATGAAAATATCCTAAAATAGATTGTGACAATAGTTGCACTTATCTCTGAACACTAAAAACCATTGAATTACACACTTTAAAAAGATAATTTGTTATGATAATTGTATACATCCAGCTAAAACTAGCAGCCAAAAGAAGATAAAGCACATTTTCATCACCCCAGAAAGCTCCATCCATCTATTCCAGGCAATCCCCTGGCTTCCCTCAAATACTTCTCCCCACTCTCCACCACCACAGGCTAAGACTTTTTGACTTCTGTCACTAGATTATGTTTGCTGACCCTTTAATTTCATATAAATGGAATCTTTTGTGTCTGACTTCTTTCACTCAGCAGAATGTCAAGTTCAAGTTTTTCTCATATTAGTATCTTCTTATTTTTTCTTGCCACATAGTATTCCACTGTTGATATATGCCAGTTTGTTTATCCATTCTCCTGTTAATAAATATTTGAATGTTTTCTGTTTGGGGATGTTATAAAATAAAACTACTGTGAATGTTTTTGGACAAGTCTATTTGTGGACAAGTTTTCATTTCTCTTGGATTAATAATTCAGGCACTCTACTAGATGACCTATATGGCCGGCACTTCTTGGATTAATAATTCAGAGTGGAATTGCTAGATCACAGGACATATGTATGTTTAATTTTATAAGAAACTGCCAAATAGTTCTACAAATAGTTCTACAAAGTGTTCTTTTACTTCGTGTGTGTGTGCGCGTGCAGGCTCGCTCTCATGTGATACTGAGGATTGAACCCAGGGCCTCATACCTGCTAGGCAAGTGCTCTACCACTGAGTTATATCCCCAGCCCTTATGTGCTTTTTAATATCATAGTTGGGTGACAAATTTTTAACATGCAACAGTCTTTCTTTTCCTACTTACCCTTAGTTAATCTCTGTTAATATTGTATTTTTCAAAAATTGTTATTTGAAAATATATGTGTATATGTTAATATGATCTTTCTGTAATTTGTGTGTATATCACATTGCAAACTGTTCTTTATCATTTGTATCTTAAAAATCTTTCTATATTATCACTTAAAGATAATCTTTATTTTTTCTCTCTTTTTTTTTTTTTTCTTTTTTTTGGGTACCTGGGGATTAAACTCAGGAACACTCAACCACTGACCACTGAGCCACATCCTCAGCCCTATTTGTATTTTATTTAGAGGCAGGGTCTCTCTGAGTTGCTGAGCACCTCACTTTTGCTCAGGCTGGCTTTGAACTCTCAATCCTCCTGCCTCAGCTTCCAAGCCACTGGAATTATAGGTGCGTGCCACTGCACCTGACAGTCTATTCTTTTTATGTCTACATAGCATTCTCATTTTAAGAAATTTACGTAGCCATTCACTTATTAATAGACATATAGGTTATGCCCAGTTTTTTACTGAAATAAGCATCCTTATATCTTTCTATACTTTAACAAATATACCCATACGATAAATTCCAAACAGTGGACTCACTGTGTCAAAGGGAAATATGTATTTTAAAATTAGTACAGATTGCCATATTTTCTTTAAAAATGAAGGTACCAATGTATATTCCCAACAGCAAAGTATGAAAGTGCTTCTTTTTCTTTAATTTTATCAACATTGGGTCTTCTTATCAAATGTTAACAATTCTGGCAATCATTCAGTTCTTTCCCTGGAGTATTAAAAAGCTTACCTAAAACACCCCCAAATGATAAAATGTGTTCAGTTTTAAAATACTTTGGAGGGAAACAAAAATATCTTACGTAGTATTTTTTTAGAACCCTTTCCATTATTTGGGTCTATACTGTTGGTAAATTTTTCCTCCTGTCATTAATCTTTGAGGTATAGTGTTTATTGATGATGTAGCATTTGGATGGGAAAACTTAAAAATCTTGATGACATAAGCAGTAGTCTGAACAGGGACAAGGAATTATTGAAGAGTAAATGTTTGCTTGCTACATATTGTGGATTTGGATATATTTCAAGTAAATTTGACACACGGCCACTAGCTATAATGTGGTCCAAGAAAGAATTCAGACTCCTGGAAAATATATCAGAATGACAGCTGAGTAGTTTAAATATTTTTTCCCTGGTTACTTGGATAACAAGCTGTAGTAGAAGTCTGAGATAATCAGAAAATGGTCAAGTAAGTGCTTCCAAAAACCACGGTAAGGCTGGGTGGTGAGGGTTCTCTTCTGCCAGTGGTGTTAGTTTAATGTTCAGAAAGTGCTACTTTGGCGAGAACTCAGTTATTTTAATTTTCAAATACGGTGGGAACTCAATATTTTAACTTTTAAATTAAAGGCCCAAGGTATGCTTTCTGAATTTAACTTGTTCTGATCTGCATGAAAAAAAAATTTCTAGCTGTCATAACAGTACCCATACTATAATAAAAGATGGTTCGAACATTTGAATTGTGTCTTTTGTTCATCTTCAGTTTAAAAACATAAATTCCTTTTAGATTTTTCATTTGAGCTTTTTTGACTTGTTTATTTTGTATTAGTCATATAACAAAAAAAAAAAATAGAGTCCAAATAATGGTATATTGTATTCTAGTCTTTTTCAATTTTTTAAAAAATATTTTAGTCATAGATGGACACAGTACCTTTATTATATTTATTTATGTCGTGCTGAGGCTCAAAACCAGTGCCTCATGCGTGCGAGGCTGACGCTCTGCCATTGAGCTGCAACCCCAGCCCCCGTATTCTAGTCTGTACAGAGCTTTTCCATATATTGCCCAGTACTTATTGAACACTTGTGTAAAATAAGTAAGTATAACTTGGCTTTAGTTTATTCTTAGTCATCTCTGTTTTTTAGTGTCTTCAGTATGCTCAAAAGACATGGAGGTGCCTTAGACATAAAATTCCTGACAAGGGATTGTTATTTTGAAACTGGGAGTTGGTTTTTTAGTTTGGCCTTTTATACCAATTTGGCCTGGCATTTAGAACTTTTTTTTTTTCCCATTTAGAACTATCTAGCATGGCTTCAGCCTAGTTTTAGGTCCTGATCTTCCGTTGTTCAGTCCATGTGAGTTCAGCAGTTGCTTGTTGTATACCCTCCTTGTCATTATGTACTAGAAACTCATTGACTCTTAAATATAGGGTTTACTGGTAGACCAATTCAGAATCTCTTAGAATTTTTAACAAAATATATTGCTACTTTACCCTTAGAAATTCTGATTCTTAGGTATGGGTTGGTCCTAACAATTTATATATGCTTAAAGTTCCCCAATAGCTTCTCATGTGTAGTCAGGTTTGAAGACTTAGTGTTAGGATACATAAATAACTTGCCCTCAAGAAGTATACAAGAGGCAGATAATGCAAAGTAGTCTGCATAACACAAACTAATACAATACATGGCGGAGTATAAGTGCCTTAGGAGAAGCACAAACCAGAGCTCTGAAGAGAAGAAAAAGGGAACGGGGGATGGCAAGAGTGAAGATTTATTAAATATCCACTGCACACCTGCACTTTTTTTTTTAAGCATTTATAACTTAGTTGGGTTTCAAGGAAAGAGATGCAAAAAGAAAGAGTGCTTAAATTAAACTGGACTCTCTGCTTTTACCAAACAGATTTAATTCCTTTTCTCTTCTACAACTCTGTTATTTTCTCAGTAATGACAGCAAACACTGCTAAGGGTTGGGTGTTGTTTTAAGTACTCTTCATGTCTTTAATTCTCATGTTCTTTTTCTTTTTTTTTTTTTTTTTTTTGGTTGTGGGGGGTCGGTTACTGGGGACCGAACTCAGGGGCACTCGACCACTGAGCCACATCCCCAGCTCTACTCTGTATTTTATTTAGAGACAGGGTCTCCCTGAGTTGCTCAGCGTCTCACTTTTGCTGAGGCTGGCTTTGAATTGGCAATTCTCCTGCCTCAGCTTCCCCAGCTGCTGGGATTACAAGGGTATGCCATCACACCCAGCTGAAAGCATTTATCTTGATAACCTATTTCTAGCTAGAAATGCCTAGGAGCAGGCCCTGGCTCTTATTATTTCTGCTAGGTAAGAGGAAGAGAGAGAGAGAGAAAGAGGATTATTTATTATTTTAGAAGCTTTATTGAGGTACAATCAACATATAATTAATTGTATATATTTAAACTATACAACTTAATAATTTTGACATATGTATACCCCTGGGAAGCTGTCACCCCTATGAAACTGTCACCATAGTCATGATGGTGAACATATCAATCAACCCTAAATGTCTTCTTGAACTACTCTTTGTAATGCCTCCCTCCCACTGCTCTCCAACCCTCATTCAGAAGTAACCACTGATCTTCTTTCTGTCAGTGTGAATTAGTTGGCAGTTTTTAAAGTTTTATATAAGTGGAATTTTAATATCATGTACTTTTTTGCTTTAATATGTACTTTGTGCCTGAGATTCATCAGTGTTACCATGTGTAACAATATTTCATTTCCCCCTTTTGTATTGAATATTTGGAATTTTAATTTTTTAAAATTTATTTTTATTGTAAACAAATGGGATACATGTTGTTTCTGTTTGTACATGGAGTAACAGCATACCATTTGCTTAATCATACATTTACATAGGGTAATGATGTTTGATTCATTCTGTTATTTTTTCCTCCCCCCCACCCCTCCCACCCCTCTTTTCCCTCTATACAGTCCCTCCTTCCTCCATTCTTGCCCCCCTCCTTACCCCCCATTATGTGTCATCATCGCTTATCAGCAAGATCATTCATCTTTTGGATTTTTGAGATTGGCTTATCTCACTTAGCATGATATTCTCCAATTTCATCCATTTGCCTATAAATGCCATAATTTTATTGTTCTTTATAGCTGAGTAATATTCCATTGTATATATATACCACAGTTTCTTTATCCATTCATCAATTGAAGGGCATCTAGGTTGGTTCCATAGTCTGGCTATTGTGAACTGAGCAGCTATGAACATTGATGTGGCTGTATCTCTGTAGTATGCTGATTTTAAGTCCTTTGGGTATAGGCCGAGGAGTGGATAGCTGGTTATTTTAATTTTGAGACTGAGTCTTGCTAAATTGCCCAAACTGGCCTCAAAGTTGTAATCCTCCTGCCTCAGTCTCCAGAGTATCTGGGACTATAGTCATGTGCCACCACATTCAGCTAGTTCATTCTTTTTATTGCTAATTAGTATTCCATTGTATGGATATACCACAATTTATTGTTGATGGACATTTGAGTTGATTTCAGTTTTTAGATATTAGAAGCAAAGCTACTGGGAACATTAATTTATAAGTCTTTGTATGAATATATTTTGTTTTCTCTTGAGTAAATACCTGGAAATGGAGTGACTAGATCATATGCTACCTCTTAAGAAAACATCAGACTGTTTTCCAAAGTTTTGAAGGTTGTTCCATTTTACTTTCCCACCCGTAGTGCAAGAGAGTTCCAGTTCCCCCAGATCTTTGTCAACTCTTGATATGGCTGGTCCTTTTAATTTTAGCTATTTTGATCAGTGTGTAGTAGCATTTCCTTGTGAGTTTTTAAAAAAAAATTGTTCTAATTAGTTATAAATGACAGTGGAATGCATTTTGATTCAGTGGAGCACAACTTCTCCTTCCTCTGGCTGTACATGGTGCAGAGTTGCACCAGTAATGTAATCATACATGTATATAGGGTAATAATGTCTGTCTCATTTCATTGTCCTTCTCATCTCCTAACCCCCCCCTCACTCCCTTCTGCACAATCCAATATTCCTTCATTCTTTCCTCCCCTCCCTGCCATTATGGATCAGCATCCATTTATCAGAGAAAATATTTGGCCTTTGGTTTTTTGGGATTGGATTATTTCACTTAGCATGATATTCTCCAGCTCTATCAATTTACCTGCAAATGCCATAATTTCATTCTTCTTTAAGGACGAGTAATATTCCATTGTGTATATGTACCACATTTTCTTTATCCATTCATCTGTTGAAGGGCATCCAGCTTGGTTCCATTGTTTAGCTATTGTGAATTGAGCTGCAATAAACATTGATGTGGCTGTGTCACTGTAGTATGCTGATTTTAAGTCCTTTGGGTATAGGCTGAGGAGTGGTATAACTGGGTCAAATGGTGGTTCCATTCCAAGCTTTCTTAGGAATCTCCATACTGCTTTCCAAAGTGGTTGTACCAATCTGCAGTTCCACCAGCAATGTATGAGTGTACCTTTTCTCCCACGTGCTCGACATGACATTCTGACTGGAATGAGATGAAATCTTAGAGTAGTTTTGATTTGCATTTCCTCAGTTGCTAAAGATGACAAACATTTTTTCAAATTCTCCTAGTGATTTTTAAAAATATTTTTTAGTTGTAGATGGACACAATCCCTTTATTTTATTTATTTTTTAAAACATGGTGTTGAGGATTGAACCCAGTGCCTCACACGTGCTAGACAAGCGCTCTAGTGCTTGTAACATATTCTGTATACAAGTTCTTTATCAGACATTTGCTTTACAATGATTTTTCTCCCAGTCTGTGGCTTTTTTCTTCTCATTCCTAGTACTGTCCTGTGAAGAGCAGTAGTTTTGTGTTGTGTGAATTTTGTGTACTTTTTTTAATGTTGTGCTTAAGATCAAACCCAGTGCCTCAGTGTGCTAGGCAAATGTTCTACCACTGAGCTACAACCCCAGCCCATGTAGTTTTAAATTTGTATAAAATTCCATTTGAATTTTATAAATTGAATTTTATACAAATTTATGCCTATTTATTTATTTGTTCTTTTGTAGAATATACTTCTGGTTATGGAGGAAAAAAGTAATGCCTTTTCCTCACCCATTGTAAGGGTTATTGCTGACTATACCAAAAGACAAATTAACAAGAGAAAAGCATATTATTTAACAAAGTTTTATATAATGGAGCCTTCAGAAATGAAGACCCAAAGACAGGGGAAAACTATGCTTTTATGTTAAGTCTGATGAAAGAAGTGGATAATCATGGTAAAACATGATTGAACAAAAAGGGTATGATGTTATGGTAAAACCTGAAGGAGAACCCAGCAAGGCCTGGTCTGATTCTTTTTTTTTTTAATATATATATTTTTTAGTTGTTGATGGACCTTTTTTTATTCCTTTCTTTATATGCGGTGCTGAGAATCGAACCCAGTGCCCCACACATGGCAGGCAAGCACTCTATCACTGAGCCACAGCCGCAGCCCTATTCTGATCTTCGTGGTCTCTATGTAGCATTCCTTATCTTTGGGTTTAGGGCAGGACAACTGTCACATGGAGGTCTTATGACTTACTTTTAGAGGAGATAGATCAAGGGGGTGTCCTTTCCAGGTTTTATTGTTTGCTTTGTGGGGAGAAGAAGGGGTAGGAGATAGGAGGATGAAAGGAAGTCAGTGAGACTTTTGTTGTTTCTGAAGCCCTGCAGTGTTTTTCAGCTGAAAAATACTCAGCATGCCAAAGTGTCAAACTTTGGGATATCATGTTTTGATCCCCAACATGGTGCTGTATCTAAGAAATCTTTGTCTAACCCAAGATCACAAAGTTCTTTTCCTTTGTTTTCTTCTTTGTCTTATAATTAAGTTTTACATTTTGGTTTATGATCCATTTTGAGTTAATTTTTGTGTGTGTCACAGGTTATGGATCCAAGTTCATTTTTGCATATGGATTTCCAGTTGTTTCATCACCATTTCTTGAAAAGGGTATATATACTTTGTCTACACTGTTGCTTTTGTACCTTTGTTAAAAACCTTTTGTCCATAACTGTATGGGCCTTCTTTCTGGACTTACTTTTGTGTTTAGTCAATCCATTTGTCTGTCTTTACACTGATACCATACTGTTTGGATTTTTGTAGCTCTATAATAATTCTTGAAATCAAGTAGTCATAGCTCTCCAGCTTTATTCTTCATTTTCAGAATTGTTTGTCTAGGCCTTTTGCATTTCCATAGATGTTTTAGAATCAGCTTGTTGATCTCAACAATAAAAAATCTTCTCGGCTTTTGATTGGGATTAAGTTAAATGTGTAGATTAATTTGGGAAGAACTGACACCTTAAAATCAGTGTCTTCTGACCTATCAACAAAGATTGTTTCTCCGTTAATTTAGGTTATCCTTAGCTAAAGAAGCTACAATAATATGTATAAATATAATTGTATATAGAAATAGAATTAAGTTTTGTATATTGATCTTGTATCCTATAGCCTTGTTATATTCACTAATTCTAGTACCTTTTTCATTTTTCTTTCTTTCTTTTTTTTTTTTTTTTTTTTTGGTACTGGGAATTGAACCCAGGGATGCTTAATCACTGAGCCATATCCCAACCCTTTTTATTTATTTATTTATTTTGAAATAGTTTTGCTAAGTTGCTTAGGGTCTCACTAAGTTGCTGAGGCTGGCCTTGAACTTGAGATCCTCCTGCTTCCTCCTTGCCTTTTGAAGCATCTTTTGGGCAAACTGCTTCCTCAGGCGCTTTATCTTCAGCTCTGCATAATTCCTTCGCTTTTTCTTAAGGGTTTCTGGCACAGCAGGGACCTTCTTTTTCTTCTCTTCAGCAACCTCCATGGTTCCAGCCGGAAAAAGAGGAACTCCTCCTCCCTTTTTATCTTTTTTTTTTTATTGAGTTATTTTTCATGACTATTTCACCTCATTTGGTGGTTGATAATAGGTATAACTTTGTTTTGTTGTTTGTGTTGTTGCTTTGTAGCTCCTTGTATACATCATTTTTGTTTGTGTTTCTCTTTTCTTTTTTGTTTTTGAGATGGTGTCTCACTGTTTCCTAGGCTGGTTTCTAACTTCTGGGCTTGAGTGATCCTCCTGCTTCAGACTCCGGAGTAGCTGGAATTATAAGCATGTGCTACCATACCTGACTTTATTGTATACATCTAATATAGTTTGTCTTCAAGTATATTGTACTGTTTCACTCATAGTAAAAGAACTTTACAGTCATGAGCTACATAATGATGTTTTGGTCAACAATAGTTTGCATAAGTGATGATATATACTATGTAAACTAGGTGTGCAATAGGCTATGCTATTTAGGTTTGTGTAAGTACATTCTGTGATATTTATACAATGATGAAATCGACACCACGTTTCAAGCAACGTTTCCCAGACTGGCCTCCAACTTGGATCCTCCTGCCTCAGCTTCCAGAGTAGCTGGGATTATAGATGTGTGCCACCACACCAGGCTTTGGCTGGTATAAGAAGGGTCATGAGTTGAAGGAAACAGGAGGAAGAAAAGATTTTAGATAATTTCTCAAAATACTATCCCTTCTTTTTTGCAACGGGTTTGCCACCAGAACACAGGTGTCCTGAAAACCACTGCTAAATCAAAGCCAAAATGGGAAAGGAAAAGACTCATATCAACATCGTCGTCATTAGATACGTAGATTTGGGCAAGTCTACCACTACTGGTCATCTGACCTACAAATGTGGTGGGATCGACAAAAGAACCATTGAAAAATTTGAGAAGGAAGCTGCTGAGATGGGAAAGGGCTCATTCAAGTATGCCTGGGTCTTGGATAAACTGAAAGCTGAGCGTGAGTGTGGTATCACCATTGACATCTCCCTGTGGAAATTTGAGACCAGCAAGTATTATGTGACTATCACTGATGCCCCAGGACACAAAGACTTCATCAAAAACATGATTACAGGCACATCTCAGGCTGACTGTGCTGTCCTGATTGTTGCTGCTGGTGTTGGTGAATTTGAAGCTGGTATCTCCAAGAATGGGCAGACCCGTGAGCACGCCCTTCTGGCTTACACACTGGGTGTGAAACAACTAATTGTTGGTGTTAACAAAATGAATGCCCCTGAGCCACCCTACAATCAGAAGAGATCCAAGGAAATTGTTAAGGAAGTCAGTACCTACATTAAGAAAATTGGCTACAACCCTGACACAGTAGCATTTGTGCCAATTTCTGGTTGGAATGGTGACAACATGTTGGAGCCAAGTGATAATATGCCTTGGTTCAAGGGATGGAAAGTCACCCGTAAAGATGGCAATGCCAGTGGAACACACTGCTTGAAGCTTTAGATTGCATCCTGCCACCAACTCGTCCAACTGACAAGCCTTTGCATCTGCCCCTCCAGGATGTCTACAGAATTGGTGGTATTGGTACTGACCCTGTGGGCCGAGTGGAGACTGGAGTTCTCAAGCCTGGCATGGTGGTCACCTTTGCTCCAGTTGATGTCACGACTGAAGTAAAGTCTGTTGAAATGCACCATGAAGCTCTGAGTAAAGCTCTTCCTGGAGATAATGTGGGCTTCAATGTCAAGAACGTGTCTGTCAAAGATGTTCGTCATGGCAATGTTGCTGGTGACAGCAAAAACGACCCACCAATGGAAGCAACTGGTTTCACTGCTCAGGTGATTATCCTGAACCATCCAGGCCAAATCAGTGCTGGCTATGCCCCTGTACTGGATTGTCACACAGCTCACATTGCTTGCAAGTTTGCTGAGCTGAAAGAAAAGATTGATTGCCGTTCTGGTAAGAAGCTGGAAGATGGTCCTAAATTCTTGACGTCTGGTGATGCTGCCATCGTTGATATGGATCCAGGAAAGCCCATGTGTGTTGAGAGCTCTCTGACTATCCTCCTCTGGGTCATTTTGCTGTTCGTTATATGAGGCAGACAGTTGCTGTGGGTGTCATCAAAGCAGTGGACAAGAAGGCTGCTGGAGCTGGCGAGGTCACCAAGTCTGCCCAGAAAGCTCAGAAGGCTAAATGAATATTACCGCTAACACCTGCCACCCCAGTCTTAATCAGTGGTGGAAGAACGGTCTCAGAACTGTTTGTCTCAATTGGCCATTTAAGTTTAATAGTAAAACACTGGTTAATGATAACAATGTATTGTAAAACCTTCAGAAGGAAAGGAGAATGTTTTGTGGACCATTTGTTTTTTGTGTGTGTGGCACTTTTAAGTTATTTGTTTTTAAAATCAGTTCTTTTCAATGGAAACAACTTGACCAAATATCTGTCACAGAATTTTGAGACCCATTAAAACAAAAGTTTAATGAGAAAAAAAACCTATCCCTTATAGTTATTTCTATTCTGTTGTTTTCCATAGAACTTACTAGTTATCTTTCATAGTATTTTATGTTACGCTATAAATTCTTTATATTTTCAACATTTAGAAGAGTGTTTGATACATGTTTGAATAGTTTATTTTTAGAAACAAATACTCTTATCTGTAGCTGAGTACTAGCTCAATTATTTTTATATAAAAATATTGAGCAATAACTTGTTAGGAAAAATTTCCAGAAAGATAATGGTAAAAAAATTTTCCCTTTCATAAGAGACTACAAGGAGGATATTACTGATTGAATGTACTATTTTGACAGAATGTACATTCCTATGCTTGTTCATAATTTATTTATAAGCATATTATGTTCATGTTTGATGGTTTTATTACCCATGCAGAGGGAAAAATGATTTTCAATTCAATGCCAGAAATTATCCAAGGAAAGAAAAATTTTAAAAATTTGCTGAAATAGTTTATGCTTTCCCAAATGTTTTTCACACTTTCTTGGCAAGTGAATTCCTAAGACCAGTTGTTGACTTCTCTTCACAGAATAGATTCTAGTAATACAAGAATCCTGTTTAGTTTGAAACTAGATATCCACAAGTTCATATAAACAGTATGTTCCCCCCCCCTTACACTCAGCATTTGTCAAAAGCAAATGAATAAGAAAATAAATTTTACATGGATCTTTAGTCCCTCCCTCCCTTCTTCCTTCTTTGCCACATTTGAGTTGGGCAAATGATGAGTAGAGATTTGCCTAGTCTACCATATCTTTGTTAGTATCAGGTGTGATTGAAATTATCACAAAATCTGAAAGTGCTTCCATTGGATTCATTCCATCCTCCCACCTTTTTCCTCTCCCTGTTTCTCTCCTTTCCCTCTTCCCCCACTTTCCCTTTCTTCATCCCTTTCCTCCCATTTTGACTCTTTTGAACATCTCTTTGCTGACCTTATTCACTTAACTTTCTGTTCCTTAAGCAGACCTTGTTTCTTCTTCACTCATGTTCCTCTCTCTTCTAGATGCATTGTTTTCTCCTTTTCTCTCTCAGTAACTCTTCTTTATTCACAGGGCCTCAGTTTCTATTTCTATTGTTTGGACATCATTCTTTGACTTTCTAAGCTATGCTACGTATTCCTCTTCTCTTCTCTTGGAGCATATATGCTGATGTCTATGGTGGCATTATCAGACCATATTGTAAATGCCAGTATCTTTATTTCTCAGGTCATCAATTTTACGAGGGAAAGGACCAGTCTTATCTTGTTTATTGCTAGATCTTCTGATCCAGTGTTTGTATCATAATAGGTATTTCTGCAGTGTTGGCACACACTAGGTAGTCCTAAATATCTGTTGGATTGAAGGGTAAGAGAATAGATCCAATAAGATTCATTTTTCTGTATTGTTAAAAAACTTTGCAAGCATCATTTTTAAATGGGAACAAAGTACTTTATCATATGCTGTGTAATAAGAAATATTTTTTTGTCTGGGTTTGACACACACAGTTTCTACATCCCTCATAAAATTTTCTGCACGATTAGGTCATGAGATGAGCATCTTTCGTTATAGTATTTGTTCTTGTATGAAGTTTCTAAAACCCTCTGGTATTTCCTAACTGGTGGGAGTATCTATCATTATTCATAACAAGCCCTTTCCATTACACCTGAGTTTATGCAAAAGCAATTTTTCTGGAGCTAATCAGAGGCTCAAAACAACCTATCGGCCTTCAGGAAAAAGGTAGAGACTAGAGATCAAGCTCAATAAAACTTTTGGACAACTTGATTTGATGAGCTTCATGGTGGGTGAGCATATGCAGTTGCTGCACACAGAAGCTCCTGTGCTCAGGTCCTTCGGCCCTTGTCCTCTGTATCTTTTCATCTCTGTTCTTTGTAATGAAGTGGCAAAATGTGTTTCCTGAGTTCAGTGAGCCATCCTAGCAAATTAATTAAACCCATGGAGGGAAATGTGGGACCTCAGGTTTGTAGCCACTATCTCCAGGTAGATAATCTCAGAAGTGAATTGAATTGTGGGATGCCCATATGATGTCCACTGGAGAGTTGCATTGCTTGGTGTATGGGGAAACTGCCTTTCCCATGTATCTGATCAAAGAAATGCTGCGAATAAGTTGAGCAGAGAAGAAAAGTAGTTTGCCTTTTCCTTTTGACATAGGATAGCTCATAATTTATATAACCATTAACCAATAATTTCACTTTTAGACTATCTAGTGATGAACTGATAGCTTTGTATATCTAACTGTGCCTACACCTGTTTCCTCTTCAAAAGGTTGTGCTGGCTTAAACATTCACCAGTACTCTCTGAGTGTCTTTCACCATAGTTTACTCAGCTTTGTTTTTTCTCATTTTTATATATCCTTACCAATTCAATCCGTTAAAGTAATATGTTTCTGTTTGATCTCATCAATGGTGAGGATGAGTATTTTCTCAAGTAGTTGTAAATCATGTGAGGTTATTTTTTGTGAAGGCAAATAGCAGTATTTCCCTACCCTGTGAATATATAAGACCAATTTGAATACTTTTTTGTTATGCATAGTCATTAAATGTTTAGACTTTTTATAAGGCAGATTTCTAGTACAACTGATTGCTCTAAAGTTTGAGTATAATAGAATAATTTCAATTTGATCTTTTTCATTAATTTTCAAAATGCTCCCAATTTGAAAGAATCACTAGGGCTGGGGATGGAGTTCAGTGGTAGAGCACTTGCCTACAATCCCCAGCATCATGAAAAAAAAAAATCCTTAAAGATGTGGAGTTAGCTTTTTAAAAAAGTGTTTGGGATATACTTTGAATATGGGCACTGCTTAGAAATAAAAAGTGGCAACTAAAATTTCTTGGGGAGGTTGGGGATTGTATAGGAAACTGTCACAGGTGCTCAGGAGTCAGCCAGCAGTTGTCACTGAGGATGTGGGTGGAAGAGATACTAGGTAGGCCTGCAGAGCTCTGCCTCCAGGACGGTGAAACCAGTTTTACCTGAGTGAACATTCTTAACTCAGCTCTTCTTTCAATAGCTGGACTGATAGAAAGGCAAATCTAAATCTTGAGACATGGGTTCTAATCTCAGCTCTGGAAATTAGCCTGCTTTGTGACTATTCAGATTACTTAATCTTTCTCAGTGTTTACATCATTAAGTTCCTTCCAGCTCTAGAATTTATTATCCAAAGGCCTGAATGTTATTCTTATGAATCCATAGCTTTTCTTTTGGACAGCTGGGACTGGGTCTGGAAAGCAATTCATATTTGTTGGGAACTACTTGGGGAAAATAATAGGAAAAAATTCCCTTTACCAGTTAGATATTTTTTAGGGAAAGTGAATGTCCAAATCCTAGATCATTTTCTACTGAACTCCCAACTCCTGGCTAAATATTTTCTTTTGATACATTAAAAATGACATAATTACATGACCCTATGTACATGTATGATTACACGAATGGTATGAATCTACATTGTGTACAACCATAGAAACGAAACGATGTACCCCATTTGTGTACAATGAATCCAAATGCAGTCTGTAAAAATTTAAAAGAAAAATTTAAAAAATGACATCATTAGGGGCTGGGGTTGTGACTCAGTGGTAGAGCACTTGCCTAGTACACATGAGGCACTGGGTTTGACCCCAACACCACATGAAAAAAAAAACAACTCAGTAAACAAAAATAAAGGTATTTTGTCCATCTACAACTAAAAATATTTTTTAAATGACATAATTAGTTAACTTACACCCTTTTTTTCTGGGCCGACGAATTGTTTATTCGGTGTTTTCGCTTACAACATGCCAGAAAACGACAGGTTGAATACGTTTAAAGAGTGGAGGGAATTTGTTCAGATATGTTGCATATTTCCTGAATAAGGGATTATCTCGTTGTGGTGGGGGAACTAGCTGCAAAACCTTCCCGGCTTCAAGAAAAGTTGTTGCAGCAAACGTGGCCCCGACTTGAGCAAATGCTTTAATCCAAAGTCACTATTAGACGCTCGGCTTTGCAGGCTCTGGAGCGCCGGTGGTTGCTGCTGTCTGAACTCCGGGCTCCGCGCGCTCTGTGTTCGATTCGCTAGGTCTGGCTCAGTGTGCCGAACTCTGCTGGCAGCTGAGAGGGGAAGCCGGGAAGAGGCAAGTTCCTGGTGCAAAGGTTGCTCTGCAGCACAATTTAGGCCTCGGAGGAGCCGTGGTGGTCACACTCTACAAGATGGGTTTTCCGGAAGCCGCCAGGTAAGTGGCATTCAGAGTTTTGTCTGTTAATCCTTTTGACTTTTCACAGTTGACACATTCCAGGTAAAAGTCCTAATTTTATTGTTTTAGTATTCAGGGAAAAGTAATCTCATTACATTGCCTTGGTAACTGCCTTGAAACTATTAGGTTTTAAACTTCACCAGCTTTAGGGAAATTTGGATCAAGAGGAGACTGGGAAGGCAGGAGTACTGCACAGAAGTCCTGGAGGGTGAGAGGTGGCATTTAGGCGAGTCACTTTGGTTTCCTTCCACAGTTGGCTTTCTCTCCTGGCCTCCCAGGCTTCTGAGCTGGAGAGAGAAATCCACCCAGCCCAGTGCGATTAAATCTTTGCAAATGTGTTTCTGAATCGCCAGGCCCTCGCTGCTGCTGACATCCTTTTGGCCTCCTGCTTTCTTCCTTTCCTTCAAACCCCAGCACTCCCCAAGGCTCCAGACACCTTTGTGCCCTCCCTCTAGGGTCCCTCAACTTTCTTGTCACCTAAGAAGGGCTCACTCTTCCAAGAGGAAAAAAAGTCACCCTTCCTTTCGAAGACCCAACTCTCCTCTTTGTGTGCTTTTATTTCCCACCACTTTCTATAATTTTGTTTCAAATATTATGTATACCTCGTTTGAATCTTTCCACCTTTCTGCTCACCTTAGCTCCTTTCCCTCTGTCAGCAAACATAGTCAGGTCTTCCCTACTCTAAAAAATTGATTTTTCTCATTGATGTAATTCTTTCATGATAAGCCTACATAGAGGCATCTTTGCGACTGCAGTGTGCTGGAATACCTCATAATTTCTAATTTCTAGTTTCTTCTCTCACTCCTGATGACAGGCAAGGCTGATCTGAATGAAATCAAAGGTTCTTGTCCTTATTTTCCCTCCTTATTCCTTTTAACCATACCTTAACTTTTAGCACTTAATTATCTTTTCTCCTGAAATTTTTGGTAATTATCTAATTATTCATTCACACCTTTTGCTCTACAAAGGGTATGAGACACACAGAATCCCTTATTATTCTTTATAAGCTGTTGGGTCTCTCCTCCTCTTCTCTCTTCTCACTCTTCTTCCTCTACCCAGAGTATCATTTCTGTTGTAAAAATTCTTTCTTTTAAGACCCATTTCAAGTATCATCACCTTTTAAATATCTACAGCTCTTTGTGCCTCTTGGGTCCTATTCCAGTTTGGTTTGGTTATATTGTAATCTGTCTTGTTTTATTAACTGTGAAATTCTTGAGACCTAAGATTATGACTTCTCCCACTCCGAGAATCTCTTACGGTGAGTAAATGTTTATTGAATTAAATAAAAAGCATTGAATCCTAATGTTTGCTCCTAAATCTGCTGTTCCTGTATTGACTCTGGAAGTCCCTCCAGTTCATATTTGCCAGTTCATATTTGAAAACCCTTAGTAAGAAGGCAAACTAGAAAAAGCTCCCATGGTCAGCATAATTAGTATAGCACTCTAATTTTCTAAGGAGAAGAAAGTTATGAACCATGGACAATAGATTCTCTTTTAAATGTGAACTTCTCATAGTTTTTATGAGAAAGAATTTTTCATATAACCCAGGGGTGATAGTTTCAGGAAAGCAAAAACATGAAAAAAAAAATCCAGATGATATACTAATGATTGAAAAGGAATTGGCTTGAGACATAACATATTATTTGGTAATTTTAGTGACAGAACATAATTTATACTTAAAGGCAAAATTGGGAAATTCTTAACTGTGCTATTAAAAATATAGTTAAAATATGGTTATGGTTTGGTTTTAAACAAAGTACTTATACGCTACTCATTGCACATAATCTGATTTGCATACTCATTTAGCTAAGTTTTTTTTATTGTAAACAAATGGGATACATGTTGTTTCTCTGTTTGTACATGGCGTAAAGGCATACCATTTGTGTAATCATAAATTTACATAGGGTAATGTTGTTTGATTCATTCTGTTATTTTTTCCCTTCCCCCACCCCTCCCACCCCTCTTTTCCCTCTATACAGTCCTTCCTTCCTCCATTCTTGCCCCCCTCCCTAACCCTAACTCTAACCCTAACACTAACCCTTCCCTCCCCCCATTATGTGTCATCATCCGCTTATTAGCGATATCATTTGTCCTTTGGTTTTTTGAGATTGGCTTATCTCACTTAGCATGATATTATCCAATTTCATCCATTTACCTGCAAATGCCATAATTTTATCATTCTTTATGGCTGAGTAATATTCCATTGTATATATATACCACAGTTTCTTTATCCATTCATCAATTGAAGGACATCTAGGTTGGTTCCACAATCTGGCTGTCATTTAGCTAACTTTGATGGAGCAACTACTACAAGCTCAGGTCCCTCAAGTATGGTCCGCTAGGTATATGGGGAGGGTAAAATACTCTTTTCAAAATGCTGTTAAAGCTCAGAGGAAATTACTCTGAAGAAGGTAAATTTAAACTTGGATGACAGGGATTGCCCAGAAGAAGGGCAGGGGAAGGGCAGTCCAGGCTTGTACATAAGTACAGAGATTTGAAAGTTTGGCAAGTACTGCTGCATGGGTGGAGGGTAGATAATTTTGTGTGGGTTTGAGTAAAGGGACAGAGTCAGTTCTGTGTAGGAAACAGTAACACTACAACTCGCTTTCAGAACACACTGAGGAGTTTGGAATTTATCTCATAGAATATGGGTTTTATCATAAGGTGATGTGACTATTCAGTAGCAGAGTCTGGCATTACTTTGAGTTGGATGGAGGAGAGATTAGAGGCCAGGAATGCTTGGGCAGATATTGCAATAGTGTGAAAAAGAAATGTTTAATGCTGCAACAAGTGCCTTGAAAAGGAAGAGGAGAGTTTTGTTTTTGTTTTTTTTCCCTCAGTACTACAGATTGAACCCAGAGCTTTTGCTCAGCCTAGGCAAGTGCTGTACTACTGAGCTACATCCCCATCCATTTTTATATTTTATTTTTGAGACAGGTATTGCTGAGTTTCCCAGGCTGGCTTCAAACTTGCTCTGCTTCGGCCTCTCAGTAGTGGGATTACAGGTGTGTGCCACCTCACCTGGCTGAGGCCATATTTAAGAGCTATGACAACTGCATTTGATTTATAGTTAAATTTTTAAAGAATTGGACCAGTTTTGAATGTGATTATTGATTTTTATATTGTAACATCCTTTTTATCTAAGTAGGGAGCTTTTATGATACAGATTTAAGTTTGCATTATTCTGTACTAGGTCAAATAGAACCTAATTCATTCAGTGAAACCCATTTCTGAAACTCAACTTTGTTATGTGTTCCTTTTTATAAATTAAGGTATAATTTACATATAGTAAAATTCACCATGTTACCATGTTTCTGTAAGTTTTGACATGCATGTCCTGTGTGGTCAGTTATATAACTACCACTACCACCATAATCAAGATATAGAACAATTCTATCACTGCCCCCCACCACACCGAACTCCTGTGTACCTCTCTAGCCAGCCTCCACCTTACTCTCTCCCTCCAGGCAACCACTGGTCTATTTTCTGCTCCTTTAGTTTTTCCTTTTCATGAATATTATGTGGATGAAATAAACAAGCCTTTGAGCCTGTCTTCTTTCACTTAACATAATGCTCTTGTGTGTGGGGGGAGAGGTACTGGGGATACTCAGGGCAGCTCTACCCCTGAGCTACACACCCAGTCCTTTTTTATTTTTTTTATAACTTCCAATCTTCCTGCCTCAGTCTCCCAAGTGGATGATATTACAGGTGTGCACCACTGCATCCTGCTAGCATAATGCATTTGAGATGAGATTTCATCTACTTTATTGTATATATTGACACTTGTTCCTCAACAGTATTCCATTACGTGGATTTACCACAGTTTGTTTATCTATTCCTCGGTTGAGGCGTGTTTAGATTTTTCTTATTTTTTAAAAATGTAGCTCAGTTGACAGAGTGGTTGGCTAGAATGCATGAGGACTTGGGTTCCATCCCCAGCTTTGAAAAAATAAAAATAAAAATGAAAGACTAAGTAAGTTTAAAAGTTTAACCCAATAGGTGCTATTTGAAAGTCCTAAATGATGTGAGAAGTTCAAAGTTACAAGTAACTGGGTGTGGTGATGCATACCTGTAATCCCAGCAGCTTGGGAAGCTGAGGCAGGAGGGTGGCAAGTTCAAAACCAGTCTCAGCAATTTAGCAAGGCCCTAAGTCACTCAGTGAGACCTTGTCTCTAGATAAAATATAAAAAAAGACTGGAGTCGTGACTCAGTAGGTGAGTGTCCCTGAATTCAGTAGGTGCATTCTTTAAGAGTAGAACATTCCTCAGTTTGCCTGCATCAGTTATTTCCCCATAATTAGACTCAGGTTGTACATTTTTTTGCAGGAATACCACCAAAGCTATGTAGTGTGCTCAAGTACTTCATGTCCTGAGGCACATGACATTGTTGCTGGTCCCATATTGGAAATGTTAGCTTTGATCACTTGATTAAGGTGATATCTACCATGTTTTCCTCTGAAAGCTGCTGCTGGTTTTTCCTTTGAAGGTAATAAGTTAAGTTGTGGTGGAATGTTTTGATTTATATAAATAACCCTGTTCCTTATCAAACTTTTACCCATTATCCATTCATTTTATTGTCCATTGATGATTTTCTCACTTCATCATTTTTATTAACTGGCATTCTTCTATAAGGAAGAGTGAAGAGCTTTCCCTCCTTTCCTACTCTCCTGTTTTAAAAATTTATTTATATATACTATATGAACTCACTCTTTTTTTTATTTTTTTGATACCAGGGATTGAACCCAGGGGCTCTTAACCACCGAGCCACATCCTCAGCCCTTTTTTAAAATATTTTATTAGAGATAGGGTCTTGCTGGATTTCTTAAGCTGGATTTGAACTTGAGATTCTCCTGCTTTAGCCTCCCAAGTTGCTGAGATTATGGGCACGCGCTACTGCGCATGGCTGAACTCACTCTTTTTTTCTTCTTTTTTAGTACTGGAGATTGAACCCAGGGCTTCATGTATGTTAGGCAAGCACTATGCCACTGAGCTATATCCCCAGCCCTTTTTATTTTTTATTTTGCATCATGGAACTTGTTGCCTCAAACTTGTGATCCTCTGGTTGTAGGCTCCTGAGCTGCTGGGATGTCAGGCATGTGCCACCATGCCCAGCTGAACTCACGAATTCTTATTTTATTCAATGCATTATTATCTACTAGTATCATTTTGATGCTCTGAATGCCTCTGATTTGACCAGAGCATTCATAGCATCAAACTCTTCAAGCTGACTCTTGTCCCTGTCATTCTTTTTAGTACTATCTGGCTCAAGAAAATACTCCGGGTTCATCTGTACTTTGCATGCCCCAGCCCTGGGACCAGTCATTCTCCCAAGGAGGCCTGGTTCCTTTTAGTGGAGAATGAATGGTGTTTGGAAACCACAGTGTGGCTGATAGCAATGGGCTCATTGTTGCTATTTCCAGACCTTTCCAGCAGACACAGGGGACACACAACATGCCTTGTTTAAAATAGGTATTTAAGGAATGTATGCAATAACTGAATGTGATTTATATCTGTCTCATTACTCATGTAGCCATCAGTTTGTTAGCAGTTAGAATAAGGAATTTATAACACTACTTAAATACCATCTGTATATGACATCTTTTTAGAATTTTTTTTTTAATAGACTGGAGGCAGATTTTTTTTTTTTTTTTTTTTGTTAACAGAGAGACAATATTGATCAGTGGAGAGAGCACCCTATTGACTTTCAGTCACACTGCCTGTTTTGGGCATGTTAACCCTTTCCTCATTTAGAAAATAATTGAAAGTATCATTTTAGGGAATCAGAAAAAAAAAAAAAAAAACTGCCACACATTATAGTTGATTTTTCATTTTCCAGTGCTTTTTCCTTTCTTTTTTTCTGTCTCTAGACATATCACCGATTGAATGATCAAAAATGATTTTAGTTATTAAATTATAGCTATCACCCAGGGACTGAAAAAATAAACTTGGATTTTTTGTACACAGTGGGAAACACATCCAACTTGTCGAAGCCAGTGGTTTGCTGGAAAGCACCTCCCATTTATCCTTAAGGGTTTCTTTGTCTTCCAACTCCCAGCTCTTGGGACTGTATTTCTGTTGTGATGGGACCATTGCCTTCTCTGAGGTCAAGGGGCGTTGCCAATTGAGAATGAACTTTACTTCCTAGTGCTTTAGGCATATTGCATAACCATCTCTAATCAGAACAAATTGATTAGGGTTAACTCTAGATTTTGCAATGGAAGTTTAAAATGTAGGATTTTTTATTCTCATGCACTAAAAGTAACAGCAACCACTTTTAAAAAATTAAACAACTGTGTTAAGATACAATTCACATGCTACACAATTTACCTATTCTAAATGTACATTCAGCAATTTAGAGAATACACAGAATTATATTGTATAGCTCAGTTGCCCAGATTGGCCTGAACTTTGAAATCCTCTTACCTTAGCCTCCTGAGTAGCTGGGATTACTAGTGTGAACACTGTTCCTGGAGTGAGAGTCCTTAAACAAGTCCTTTTTGAGGGTCTGGTATGTGCCAGACCATGCATGATGGGTGCCTCACATTCAGTTTTACTTTTTTTCCTCAGTGTTGGGGACCAAATCCAGGGACCATATACAAGCTAAGTTATATCCCCAGCTGTACATCTTTGTTTAATCTTCATAAAAACCCTGCATGGTGGGTATTAAATACCCTGTTGGTAGGTGAGATTGATAATCAGAGTTAAAACAGTCTATCTAAAGAAAACCTTGAGTGATAGGAATCAAGGTTCTAGCCATTGTCTGTCTCAGGTCAAAGTACCTGTGTTGTAGACTATTATGTTCCCAGTCTTTGACATTGTTTAGGTGAAGCCTGTATGGGTCTTACAATGAAATTTTTCAGCAATGTAGAGAGAAGTCATCCATCAAATAGGATATTCTGCTGGTTTCTTTTCAGGGTCCCTTCCAACATTTTATATACTAGATTTATTCCAAGAAATTTATATATAAACCAATCAGCATTTAGTTTTACTAAAAGAACTTTGTATATAAAGAAATTGCATGAGAAGCTGGGTCTGGTGGCCCAGCACTAAGGAGGCTGAGATGGGAGGATCACTTGAGCCTGGGAGCTTGAGGCTAGCCTGGATAACATAGCAAGACCCTGTATCAAAAAAGAAACAGACAAACAGAAAGAAATAATGAGAATAAACTTGAATGTGAATATTCTCTTTCTGAATTTCAGTTAATATCTTCAGTTTCCTTTGAGCAGGGCACATATCAAATAAACTGTAAAGAAAATATTGATAACAATTCACATATTAACTTTTTCCTAATCTGGATGAAAAGTTAGTTAATCAGTAACTTGATGAGCTTTTCAAAACAAACACGATAAAGAGATTATCTGTGACCTTTGGGAACATGTCTGGACACCACCACGTAACAAATCAATACACATTGTACACTGCTACTAATATCAATTCTTATTTTATCATATTCAGTTAAGATGTGGCAAGTTTGGAGAAGTACACAGTGGTGGGTAAAGGTTGAAAATTCAACCATTGATTAAATGGAATTGACTTGGGGAGGAAAACTAAGTATTGCCCCCTGGTTTTGGATCACTCTTTCAGACTTCATATGCTGGGAACTGGTGATGCTAAGTGTGTTGTTTGTTGCTTTTGGGTTGTTTTTTTCATTTATTTGTTCGTTTGTTTTTGTTTTTATTGTGGCATCTGCTTTTGAAATGGATCTTTAGTAGGACTTCACAGACAAGGAGTTTCCTGGGCCAGGTCTTGAAGGGAGAAGTAGAGTTTGCTAATAGGGAGAAGTTCAGACCCAGAAGCAAAGCCACGGCCCCAAAGTCTGCCTGCTCTGCTGCTCCAGTTCCATTCCTGGTTCCTGTTAGTGTGATGCCCCTAGTAGGCTCACTTTTCAACTGCTTCAATTTTCCATAGCCACCCTTTCATTCCCACTCTGCTGATTGCTTTATTGAGAATATGGCAGTGTTTAATCCCAAACTCCCTCATCATTGATCACTAGACAAGGCCCTGGGTTCAATCCCCAGCACCCAAAAAAAAAAAAAAAAAAAAAAGACAAATGCTGTATGATTTCACTTATATGAGGTACTTATGTGTGCTCACAATCATGGAGATAGAAAACAGAGTGGTATTTGCCAGGGATAGCAGGGAGGAGGAAATAGGGAGTTACTACTTAATGGATACAGAGTTTCAATTTTACAAGGTGAAAAGAGTTATAGAAGTGGATGTTGGTGACTGTTGCACATCATGAATACATTTAATACCACTGAACTGCACTGGGACTGCAGGAAGCTAAGGCAGGAAGATCACAATTTTAAGGCCAGTCTGGGCAACTTAGTGAGAACCTGTCTCAACATAAAACTTTGAAAAGGTCTGGGAATGTAGCTCAGTGATAGAGTGAGGGCTTAGCATGCATAAGGCTGAATTCCATTCCAGTAGTGCAAAAAAAAAAAAAAAAAAAAAAAAAAAAAGGTAAATCTTGTGTTATAAGTATTTTAACATACACACAAAAATAGAAAAGATTTTTAAAAGCATGTCCAAAAAGAAATACTACATTTCTTAAAGAGATTAGTCATAGATTCTATTTCTATCCCACCTCAAAACAAGGAAATAACCTTCCTTGATACATGTTCCCCTCTAAAGACCGTTCCATTTCTCTGTTCCCCTAAAAGGAATGTCTTGAAAGAGCCACACTGTCCTGTTTCCTTCAAGTTCCCCCTTCAGTCCACTGAAATTGACCACCACCCTCTGCCACTTGAAGCAGCCTTTGTCAAGGTCATGTGTGCTCCACCTTCTACCAAATCTGGTGGGTGCTTGACCTTTGGCAATGTTTGACATTGTTTACTCTTCCCTGCTGGACTCCCTCCCCCTCTGCTCCTGTGATGCCATGCTTTGCGGGATTTCTGCTTGAGTCGTCACTGGCTGCTGCCTCTCCTTCTGTCCCAGACTCCAAATAGTGGAGTTCTGAAGGGCATTGTCCTGGGCTCTTTCTCAATAATTCCCTTGTGGTCCATTCCCGGGGATTTAAATACTTGTATTGTGCTGACGATTGCTTCATTTTTATCTCTAGCCTAATCCTCTTATCTGAGCCCCAGACTCTCATCTAACTGCCTTCTGGTCTTCCATACTGACTTGCCTGAAACAGAAGTTGAACTCCTCTACTGTCAATATTCTTCCTTATCTCAGTAAATGGCTCCGTTGTCCCCAGTTACACTCACACTCCTGAATCTTCCTGCCCTTCCCTTGCCTCTTTCCATCTCCCTCATCACGAGCATCAAAACCTATGGATTCTATTTTGACTCTACTTCTTTTTCTCCATCTGTACTCGTCACCTACCAAGACTACTCCAGCAGCCTCATAACAAATCTCCTTACTTTGGTTTTTGTCCCCTTTCCCCAAATCCTTCTGTACATTGTTGTAAGAATACAAACTATTTCTCTCCCATTACCATTTCTGTGGCTTTCCAGATTCCCTACTTTGGCCTGCCTGTATAATCTGGTCTCTGCCCAATTCTCCGATTTCATTTCATGTCATTTTCCCTTACTCATTGTGTTCTAGTGATGCTGGTCTTTTTTTACTTTCTGTTAACATACCAAGCTCTTTTCTCCCTCAGGATCTTGGCAATTTCCCTCTTTGAATAGCTAACTCCCTTTCTTCCTCTAATAGAGTAGTTGCTTGAAATCACTTGCTCAGAGAGCCCTTTTTTGACTGTCCTACATAAAGTAAGTTCCTCTTTTTCTTTGCATCCAAATATGTGCTATAATTTGCAACTGTTTGGGGAATACGCTGCTTTTCTTTTTTTTTTTTTCCTCCAGTGGAAGAATATAAACTCAGTGAGGACAAGGACTGGTTCTGATAGCTTCACCCTTTTATCCCCAGTGCACCTGGAATGTAGCAGAAAGTCCCTAAATGTTTATGAAATCATAGAAATAGGGAAAGGAAAAATGGACTGGGAGTTCTATAGGGAGGGGGTAAAAAGGGAGAAAGAAAGAAGGGCTGTTGATTGAGTAGCTGCTGTGCTCCTCTCCTTCAGACATTTCCTTCCTGCATTCCAGTCTGCTGCAGTATGTGAGAGGAATTACCTGGCAGCCCAAGCTGCCCTCTTCTTCCTCAGACTGCTGGGGTTTCTGTCCATACCTAACACTTACGCTTTGAATCAACAGTAGTTATGGTTCTTGTTGTTCACCATGGGCCACGGACTCTGCTAGGTGATCCCTTTTAATCCTGCAGTCTTTGGCACATTCTACCCCCTCCCTCTCTCCCAATGTGCACTGCAGTGAAGTAGCTTACTCAAAATCATATCACTTGTGAATGGAGGAGGCTCTTGGATTCAGCCTGTGCCTCTGTGGCTGTATAAGGGCTGTGTTCCTTGTGCCACATCAGGCCATATTTCTGTAGTTTGTTTCCTAAGTATCAACCAACCAGTGGACAGATGGTTGTTTAACTCTTATATTACAGGTTAAAAACAAATCTCAAGTCCAACCTGCTTACTTTCCACTTTTTTAGAACCCTGATTGTCTTTCTCTTCGACTGTTGCAGAAGCTACTTGGTCAATTTCCTTGACCTTGAATGTACTCCCTTGTCCCTTTTTCATCTGGCAGTCAGATTTGTGTTTTAAGACTGTACTATCTCTCTGTATCCCCTTAACCTGCTTTATTTTCTTCATAGTAACTATATATATATATATATATATATATATATTTTTTTTTTTTTTTTTCCCCTTGCCAATTGTCTCTCTTCTCTGCTAATATAAGTTTCATGGGGGAACTTCTTTGGTCTACTGTATTTTCAAGCACAATGTCTAGCATCTAATGAGTGATTAGTATTTGGTGAAAAAGTAGGAAAAAGGATTGTTTTATATGCTTTTTGAAAATTTTAGATGAGTTGCAATATCTCTAGGAGTTTTTGAAAATTACTATTGTATAAATGTTGAAAACCCTAGTACCCAAGAATTGAAATTGAACCTTTCTCCCAGTTCTCTTAGAACACATCAGATCGAGGCTGCTCCCACCAGTGCTGCGGGTGATGGATTTAAGGCAGATCTCATCTTTAAGGAGATTGAGAAGAAGCTTGAAGAGGTGAGACCTGTGTAAAATGTTACCAGTGGCTGACGTTGGGAAGTACACACGGGTTTCAAGTGGTGGCACAAGTTGAGAATTTATGTCATCTTGTTAAGTATTTAGTATGTTTTAGATTTCTGAGAGTTTAATTAAGGCTTCCTTGTAATTCTAATAAGAATGTATTTCAGGAATGTACAGATCTCCAGGTGGAGTTAAAGAACTAGAATAAATACTGTTTAAAATTATCACTCTTTTCTTAGTCTTTTGTCACAGAGAGATTCAGTTCTGGACAAAGTGTGTGTATAAAGGATGTTCTCATTTATTTTGGTGTAATTTCCTTCTGAATTAAAAAGATTTTACTTAGAATCATTCCAAAGAATAATATTTTAAATAATATTTAAATGAGCCTTTAAATGTATATGACATCAAAATTCTTTTTTAAAAGGAATCATTTGTATTTGATTTCTCTATTTTTCTGTACTGGAAGTTGAACATAAGACCTTGTACATGCTGGGCAAGCACTCTACCACTAAGTTATATCTCTGGCCCTTTTTATTTTGAGACAGGGTCTTGCAGGTTAACCAGGCAGGCGTTGAACTTGTGATTCTCCTGCCTCAGCCTCCCAAGTAGTTGGCTTTACTTTTTCAAAGTAATTTTTAATTAACTTTTTTTTTTTAATAAAGAATGATACTGATTTTTAAAAAACTCACTGTACAGAAACACACGAAATAAAAATTTTAACTGCCCCCATTTTACTACTAAGTTCACTGAAGTGTTAACAATGGTGAACATTCATTCAGACATCTCTCTCTGAATGTAAACTTAACAATTTTATATAATGAGGATCATACAGAATATGTTGGTTTTTTAAATTATACCATATATGCAGATATTTTTGTATAATTAGTTCTTGATAGTAATCATATAGAAGCAACCTAACAGTAAGATTACTCTCTGCTGACAGAATTAAATATTTATTTCATTGTTTTGAACTTAGAATTAAAATCTTAAAATCTTTAAATCTTAGGATTTCATTATTGATTTTAGTCTTGAGATCACGTAAGGTGCAGTTAGAGATACTATCACAATTCAAATTACGCATCTGATGTGAAGATCAAGGAGAACTGAAGTAAAAGGATTCAAAACAGTTTTAAAAATTGTTTTTAGATGTTGATAGACCTTTATTTTATTCACTTATAATATGTGGTGCTGAGAATCAAATCCAGTGCCTCACACATACTAGGCAAGTGCTCTACCACTGAGCCACAATCCCAGCCCCAAGGATTTAAAACTTTTTTATTTTTTATTGTTTGTTCTATTTAGTTATACATGACAGCAGAATGCATTTTGATTCATTATACACAAATGGAGTACAATTTTTCATTTCTCTGGTTGTACACGATATAGAGTCACACCATTTGTGTAATCATACATGTACATAGGGTAATGATGTCTTTCTCATTCCACCATCTTTCCTACCCCTTACCCCCACCCCCACCTCATTTCCCTCTACACAATCCAAAGTTCCTCCATTCTTCCCTTACCCTTTTCTGTACCCCCATCATGCATCAGCATCCACTTGTCAGAGAAAACATTTGACCTTTGGCTTTTTGAGATTGGCTTATCTTGCTTAGCATGATATTCTCCAACTCCATCCATTTCTCTAATTACTAGAGATGTTGAACATTTTTTTCATATATTTGTTGATCGATTGTATATCTTCTTCTGTGAAGTGTTCATTCAGTTTCTTAGCCCATTTATTACCTGCAAGTGCCATAATTCCATTCTTCTTTATGGCTAAGTAATATTCTATTGTGTATATATACCACAGTTTCTTTATCCATTCATCAATTGAAGGGCATCTTGGTTGGTTCCACAATCTAGCAATTGTGAATTGAGCTGCTGTGAACATTGATGTGGCTGTGTCACTGTAGTATGCTGATTTTAAGTCCTTTGGGTATAGGCCAAGGAGTGGGATAGCTGGGTCAAATGGTGGTTCCATTCCAAGTTTTCTTAGGAATCTCCATACTGCTTTCCAGAGTGGCTGCACCAATTTGCAATCCCACCAGCAATGTATGAGTGTACCTTTTCCCCCACATCCTCACCAACACCTGTTGTTGCTTGTATTCTTTTTTTTTTTAACATTTTAAAAAAATTTTTTAAATTTTTTAAAAATTTATTTTTATTGTAAACAAATGGGATACATATTGTTTCTGTTTGTACATGGAGTAACAGCAAACCATTTGCATATTCATAAATTTACATAGAGTAATGATGTTTGATTCATCCCATTTTTTTTCCTTCCCCCCCACCCCTCCCACCTCTCTTTTCCCTCTATACAGTCCCTCCTTCCTCCATTCTTATCCCACTCCCACCCCCCATTAAGTGTCATCATTCACTCATCAGTGAGATCATTCCTCTTTTGGATTTTTGAGGTTGGCTTATCTCACTTAACATGGTATTCTCCAATTTCATCCATTTGCCTGCAAATGCCATAATTTTATTATTCTTTACAGCTGAGTAATATTCCATTGTATATCTATATATACCACAGTTTCTTTATCCATTCATCAATTGAAGGGCATCTAGGTTGGTTCCATAGTCTGGCTATTGTGAATTGAGCAGCTATGAACATTGATGTGGCTGTATCTCTGTAGTGTGCTAATTTTAAGTCCTTTGGGTATAGGCGGAGGAGTGGGATAGCTGGGTCAAATGGTAGGTCCAGTCCAAGTTTTCTAAGGAATCTCCACACTGCTTTCCAGAGTGGCTGCACTAGTTTGCAGTTCCACCAGCAATGTATGAGTGTACCTTTTTCCCCACATCCTCGCCAATACCTATTGTTGCTTGTGTTCTTGATAATCACCATTCTAATTGGGGTGAGATGGAATCTTAGTGTAGTTTTGATTTGCATTTCTCTTATTACTGAAGATGTTGAACATTTTTTCATATATCTGTTGATTGCTTGTAGATCTTCTTTTGTGAAGTGTCTGTTCATTTCCTTAGCCCATTTGTTGATTGGGTTATTGGTATTCTTGGCGTAGAGTTTTTTGTTCTTTATATATTCTGGAAATTAGTGCTCTATCTGAAGTATGAGAGGCAAAGATATTCTCCCACTCTGTAGGCTCTCTCTTCACATTGCTGATAGTTTCCTTTGCTGAGAGAAAGCTATTTAGTTTGAATGTATCCCAGTTATTGATTCTTGCTTTTATTTCTTGTGCTATGGGAGTCCTGTTAAGGAAGTCTGATCCTAAGCCAACAAGGTGAAGATTTGGACCTACTTTTTCTTCTATAAGATGCAGGGTCTCTGGTCTGATTTCAAGGTCCTTGATCCATTGTGAGTTGAGTTTTGTGCAGGGAGAGATAGGGGTTTAATTTCATTCTGTTGCATATGGATTTCCAGTTTTCCCAGCACCATTTGTTGAAGAGGCTATCTTTTCTCCATTGCATATTTTTGGCACCTTTGTCTAGTATGAGAAAATTGTATTTATTTGGGTTTGTGTCCGTGTCCTCTATTCTATACCATTGATCTACCTGTCTATTTTGGTGCCAATACCATGCTGTTTTTGTTACTATTGCTTTGTAGTATAGTTGAAGTTCTGGTATTGCGATACCCCCTGTTTCATTCTTCCTGCTAAGGATTGCTTTAGCTATTCTGGGTTTCGTATTCTTCCAGATGAATTTCATGATTGCTTGCTCTATTTCTGTGAGGTATGTTATTGGGATTTTAATTGGAATTGCATTGAATCTGTATAGCACTTTTGGTAGTATGGCCATTTTGACAATATTAATTCTGCCTATCCAAGAACATGGGAGATCTTTCCATCTTCTAAGGTCTTCCTTAATTTCTTTCTTCAGTGTTTTGTAGTTTTCATTGTAGAGATCTTTTACCTCTTTGGTTAGATTGATTCCCAAGTATTTTATTTTTTTTGAGGCTATTGCAAATGGAGTTGTTTTCCTTATTTCCCTTTCAGCTGTTTCATCGCTTGCGTATAAAAATGCTTTAGATTTATGCGTGTTGATTTTATAGCCTGCTATTTTGCTGAATTCATTGATGAGGTCTAGAAGTTTTCTGGAGGAGGTTTTTGGATCCTCTAAATATAGAATCATGTCATCCACAAATAGTGACAGCTTAAGTTCCTCTTTTCCTATTCGTATCCCTTTAATTTCTTTAGTCTGCCTAATTGCTCTGGCTAGAGTTTCGAGGATGATGTTGAATAGAAGTGGTGAAAGAGGACATCCCTGTCTTGTTCCCGTTTTTAAAGGGAATGGTTTCAGTTTTTCTCCATTAAGAATGATGTTGGCCATGGGCTTAGCATACATAGCCTTTACAATGCTCAGGTATGTTCCTACTATCCCTATTTTTTCTAGTGTTTTCAGCATGAAGGGGTGTTGTATATTATCAAATGCTTTTTCTGTGTCAATTGAAATAACCATATGATTTTTATCCTTAAGTCTATTGACATGATGGATTACGTTTATTGATTTACAGATGTTAAACCATCCTTGCGTTCCAGGAATGAACCCCACTTGATCGTATTCTTGATATTAGCCATTCTAATTGAAGTGAGATGAAATCTTAGAGTAGTTTTTTGATTTGCATTTCTCTAATTACTAGAGATGTTGAACATTTTTTTCATATATTTGTTGATTGATTGTATATCTTCTGTGAAGTGTTTATTCAGTTCCTTAGCCCATTTATTGATTGGGTTATTTGTATTTTTAGTGTCAAGTTTTTTAAGTTCTTTATAAATTCTGGAGATTAGTGCTTTATCTGAAGTTTGTGTGGTAAAAATTTTTTCTATTCTATAGGCTTTCTCTTCAAATTATTGTTTCCTTTGCTGAGAAGAAGTTTTTTAGTTTGAATCCATCTCATTTATTGATTCTTGATTTTATTTCTTGCACTTTGGGAGTCTTGTTAAGGAAGTCTGGTCCTAAGCTGACATGATAAACATTTGGGTCTACTTTTACTTCTATTTGGTTCAGGGCCTCTGGTCTAATTCCTAGGTCCTTGATCCATTTTGAGTTGAGCTTTGTGCAGGGTGAGAGATAGGGGTTTAGTTTCATTTTGCTGCATATGGATTCCCAGTTTTGCCAGCACCATTTGCTAAAGAGGCCATCTTTTCTCCATTGTATGTTTTTGGCACCCTTGTCTAGTATGAGATAACTGTAGTTATGTGGGTTTTTCTCTGTGTCTTCTCTTCTGTACCATTGGTCCACCTGCCTATATTGGTGCCAATACCATGCTGTTTTTGTTACTGTTGCTCTGTAGTGTAGTTGAAGTTTTAGTATTTTCATACCTCCTGCTTCACTCTTTCTGCTAAAGATTGCTTTGGCTATTCTGGGTCTCTTATTTTTCCAAATGAATTTCATGTTGCTTTCTCTATGTCTATGAGGTATGTCATTGGGATTTTAATTGGAATTGCATTGAATTTGTATAGCACTTTTTGTAGTACGTCCATTTTGACAATATTTATTGTGCCTATCCAAGAACATGGGAGATCTTTCCATCTTATAAGGTTTTCTTTAATTTCTTTCTTTAGTGTTCTGTAGTTTTCATTGTAGAGGTCTTTCACCTCTTTTGTTAGATTGATTTCCAAGTATTTTAATTTATTTTTTTGAAGCTATTGTGAATGGGGTAGTTTTTATAGTTTCTCTTTCAGAGGATTCATCACTTATGAGTAGAAATGCATTAGATTTATGAGTATCGATTTTATATCCTGCTACTTTGCTGAATTCTTTTCTTATAGAAGTTTTCTAGTGGAATTTTTTGGATCCTCTAAATATAGAATCATGTCATCAGCAAATAGCGATAGTTTGAATTTTTCTTTTTCTATTCGTATCCTGTAGATTTCTTTGGTCTGTCTAATTCCTCTGGCTGGAGTTTCAGGGATGGTGTTGAATAGAAGTGGTAAAAGAGGGTATCCCTGTCTTGTTCCAGTTTTTAGAGTGAATGATTTCAGTTTTACTCCATTTAGAATGATGTTGACCTTGAACTTAGCACAGATAGCCTTTACAGTGTTGAGGTATGTTCTTGCTATTCCTAGTTTTTCTAATGTTTTGAGCATGAAGGGGTGCTGTATTTTATCAAGTGCGTTTTCTGAATCTATTGAAATGATCATATGATTCTTAACTTTAAGTCTGTTGATGTAATGAATTACATTTATTGATTTCCGAATGTTGAACCAACCTTGCTTCCCATTGAGTCAAAACTTTTAAGCTGTATATTTCACTCCAGCTAGAGACACAGAGATGCAAACACTGCATTTCATAATTCTCTATTGCAGGGCATAGCATCTAAGGTGATTACACTGTGGGTGGGAGGCAGCTGTCTTGTGAAAGGGCCCAGTATTTCCAGAATCTTCATAATGATCAGCAGCTTCCTGAGGTGGAGCAGAGCCAGAACTGACAGCTCCTGGAGGGTGGCACTGGCCCAGGAGCTGCAGGAAGTTCACTTGGTCGTCTTGTGGGGTTCTACCTACATGGGACTTTGGAGCCTGCTCTTCTCTCTTGCTCTTTCTTGGCCATAAATATAAATCCTTACCATCCATTTCAGTACATAGTATGTGCTTGCACATATGTGTCATAATTTATTTAACTAGCTTTCTATGATTAATATCAGGTTGTGTTTAAATTTTGAAAGTAAAACACTGCTGTAATAAATTTTCTTTTGCACTTGTCTTTGGATATTTATGCCAGAGTCAACTTCGTTTAATAATTAAAGGACAGAATTGTTGGGTAGTTAGATATATACATTTTGCATTTTAATAGTTTGCCAAAATCCCCACCAGAAAGAGGGTACTGGTTGATGGTCTTACTAACAATTCAGGAGAGTAACTGTTTTTCTTCATACTTTCTCTGATACTGTGTTGACTAGTTTAAAAAAAAAAAAAATCTTTGCCAACCTAGTAGGGAAAAAAAATCTCATGATTGTGTTTTGAATTTCTTTAATTGTCCACTGTGAAATGAGGGCTATGAGGGCTGAGCCTGATTTTATTTTTTCTTTTCTTTTTCTTTTTTTTAACCATAGTCTATTTAAAAATCAAATAAAAGGAGTAGTTTAGAGATTACCTAGTATGGGGTCTGAGGTATGGCCATAGATCAATCACTGAATACTTCATTATTGGGATTAACAAAGCAGTGCTGTTTTTATTTTGCAGTATGCTTTTAGCTTTGCGAATGTATGCCTCTTGCACCCATTTTAATTCCTTTCTCTTCCATAAACTCACCCCCACAGACCTTGTCCCCTGGTTTCTTTTCTCCTTCCCACGATTGTCAGTTTCCTCAGTGTTTGCAGCACTGGAAAGTGAAAGTCTTGGAATCTTTTGTCAATTCATGCATTTTCTGCGTTAGCAAAGGCTGCCTGGCAGGAGATTTTATTTCCACTTTTGTCTTTGTTAGCAATACTCCATTGTCTTTCATTGGATTCTGTTTTAATTTTTTGTCCCTATTAAGTTTACAACAGGACCTACTCCTTGACCTTTTGCCTACTCAGAACTACTTTTCTTCTCCTAAGGAGGCAGAACTTTCATAGTACTAATGATCTCCAGTTTCACAACTGTTTTCTTTTTCCCTTTAACTCTCTCTTCTCCTGCTTCATTTCCTTCCATATTCTCATTCCCACTTCAAATGAAAATGTTTTATTGACTAGGGGATGTGATTTTCTAAGAGTCAGTTTGTTCTCAGAAGTAGTACCAAGTACAGATTAATCTACATCTGTCTTAAGGAGGTGGGAGGGTAAGTAGAAGATTGCAGGAATTTCTCTTCGAGCATGCAGGTAGAATTTCTAAATGTTTACCAATGTTTCCTGCTCTAACTTGTCAGTGTCTGCTCATAGATGTATTCCTAGCCATTGTGCAAGCAGATAGCATGAATGCACCTAGAAATAGTCATTCAGGGGCCACTGGCCCCAGAGGAAATCTGGTTTTTGGGTGTCCTAGCACACCACACTAACATTATTAACTCCTTCTCTGAGGTCATCTCCACAGTGAGAGAAGACTCTAGGGAATGTGGAGAAGACTTTGAACTTTCTTCTAATTCCTGTTATGGTAGCAAATATTGCTCTGCTGTCATAGGCTCATGTTTGGAATTACTGATATAACCTACAGTTGTGGTACAGTGTGGTCAGATGGAAAGAGGAGCGAATGTGGGACTAAACCAACCTGTGATTGAATTCAGGTTTCACTACTGATTAACCTTGTGTTCCTGCCCCTCAGGGAACATTGTTTAGTGAAAAGAGAGACGTGGAAAATTTTTTTCAAGGAAAAAAATGACTGCTTAGGTGCATGTGCAGAGGGCCATCAGAATGTCTAGACAAAGAAGCCTTCCCAGAAGAATTAGCATGTGATCTGAGACTTGAATGATGAGGTCAGGGTGGGGAAGAGGAATAGGAGTTGAGGGGCTGTGGCTGTGGCTCAGTGGAAGAGCGCCTGCCTGCCTAGCATGTGGGAGGCGCTAGGTTTGGTCCGCAGCACCACATAGAAGAAAGGTCCATTGACAACTAAAAAATATTTAAAAAGTAAAAAAGAGTAAGGGTTGAGCATCATGGGACAAGGGGCATGAGTGAGGTGAGGGCATGGAAGCATAAGAGAACTTGGCACTTACGTTGAAAATGATCAGTATTGTTAGATCGTAAAGTCAGTGAGGGAGAGAAGGTGACTGGAGATAAAACAGACAAATATCCCTCAGCTCATGAACATTCCTTAATGATATAAAGACAGACCTCACCCTGTTGGCTAGGGGAGGCCATGTATGAAATTCAAGCCTTAAAGTGTTGATAGGTAACGTTAGAGTTAGGTTATGTTAGATGGATTGCTTGGCAGCAGTACAGAGGGTAGTCTGAAGGATTCTTAACCTTTATTAGCCTCAATTGCCTTTTCTACTTAATGAGTTAATATTAACGTCTACCCAGCACTTATTGGACTTTCTGAAGATTAAAGAAATAGAAATATAAAAGTACTTGAAAACTTTGAAGTCTCCCTCCCCAGTTATTAAAATTCATTTAAAACAGTTTGAGTGAACTCTGTTAAGGGAAACCAAAATAAAGTAATTTTTTTTACTTAAAAACTTGACTGATTTTTGGTTTTTTGGTTTGACTAGAAAATATTGGTGGTTAATTTCATAATACTCACATGTGAAAGATGCCTCCATGGCTTTTGAGATAAGTAGGCCTGGACTGTATGTTTTTAAGACAACTGCTTTGTCCTAAGACCCATGGTTGATTTCAGGTAGGCTTAGGGGTAATACGTATATATAAGAAAAAGATTGACACACCCAGTAGGATGACTAAAAAAAGATAACAATTAATGGTGTGAATGTGGAGAAATCAGAACTCCTCATTCATTGCTGGTGGGATTATTACATGGTGTAGCTACTTTAGAAATATTTTGGTAGTTCCTAAAAGAGTTAGACATTACCTATGACCCAGCAATTCTTCTATATCTACCTAAGAGAAATTACAACTTATGTACACACAAAAATCTTTTGCAAGGATTGTACATATAATCCATTGCAGGATTATCATTTTAAAAAGTAAAAACAACCATCAATGGATGAATAAACAAAATAAGCTGTATCTATATAGTGGAATATTATCTGACCATAGAAAGGAGTTAATACTGATTGATATACACTTCAACACGCACAAACCTTAAAAATGTTATACTAAGTGAAAGAAGCCAGTCACAAAAGACAGCACATTGGGCATGGTGGCACTCAGCTGTAATCCCAGCAACTCGATAGACTGAGGCAGGAGGATCACAAGTTCGAGACCAGCCTCAGTAACTTAGTGAGACCCTGTCTTAAAATAAAAAATAAAAAGGACTGGGAATGTAGTTCAGTGGTAAAGCACCTGTGGGTTTGATCCCCAGTACAAAAAAGAACCAAAACAGACAGACAAACCCACATTGTATGGTTCTACGAATGTGCAATGTCCAGAATAAGCTAATCTATGAAGACAGAAAGTAGATTCCTGATTTCCAGGGGTGGTGGGAGGAAAAGGGAGTGACTGAGAAAGGGTTCAAATTTCTTTTGGGGTTAATGAGAATGTTCTAAAATTAGTTATGTTGGTTGTACTTATTTGAATATGCTAAAAAAACTGAATTTTTACTTTAAAAGGGTAAATTTTAAGTCTTAAATAAAGAAGGTGGGAAATAAAAGCTAGTAGAAATAAGAGAACTTAAAAGGTAACCAGTTCAAAAATAAACGTAAAATATTTACTAGATTTCCTATGTATTTGTAGTAACCCAGCCATAAAATATATTACTAATAAGAGTACTATAAATACCTAAGAATAAACTTGGCAAGAAATGCTGAAAAGCCTCTGAGGGAGCTAGGAATATAGCTCAGTGGTGGAACATTTGTGTAGCACGTGTTAGGTCCTGAGTTCAAACTCCAGCACTGGGGGGTGGGGGCTAGGGGTAGCAGAACTTACATGGGGAAAAATGTTCTCTAAGGGACATTAAAGAAACATGAAGATATACCATGTTCGTGGGTGGAGTCACTTAATATTGTAAAGATTATTTCTGTCCCAGCAGATCCATATGTTCTATGTAATGGCATCTAAATTCAACTGCATTTGTGGGGAAGAACTAACTAAATGATTATGAAGTACACATGGAGCAAAAAATGTTCCCCCAAATCTAAGAATAGCCAAGAATATTTGGAAGATGGTGATTTTCTGTGCCTAAGAGTAAAATGCATTAAACATCTATAATAGTAGCATAGGATTAGCAAATAGATCATAGAATAAAATTACAACAAAAAATGCTAACATCCATCAAGCAGTTGTTCTGTGCTTTGTGGGTATTAATATGATTTAATTCTCATACAACTCTATGCAGGTACTTACTGTTTTATTTCCATTTAACGCATAAGAAAACTGAGATGCAGAGAGGTTTGCTTTAATAACTTGTCCAGGGTTATAGAAGTACATGGAAAAGCAGGAACTTAAACCTGCAATGATTCCCATATTCAGAGTTAGCAGAGTTTAATTCTAGGAATTTACCCATAAATGAGAGGCTATTAAAAATGTTGAGATATAAATCAAAACCACCCTAAGATTCCATCTCACCCCAATTAGAATGGTGATTATCAAGAATACGAGCAACAACAGGTGTTGGCGAGGATGTGGGGAGAAAGGTACACTCATACATTGCTGGTGGGGCTGCAAATTAGTGCAGCCACTCTGGAAAGCAGTGTGGAGATTCCTTAGAAAACTTGGAATGGACCCTCCATTTGACCCAGCTATCCCACTCCTTGGCCTATACCCAAAGGACTTAAAATCAGCACACTACAGAGATATAGCCACATCAATGTTCATAGCTGCTCAATTCACAATAGCCAGACTGTGGAACCAACCTAGATGCCCTTCAATTGATGAGTGGATAAAGAAACTGTGGTATATATATACAATGGAATTACTCAGCCATAAAGAATGATAAAATTATGGCATTTGCAGGCAAATGGATGAAATTGGAGAATATCATGCTAAGTGAGATAAACCAATCTCAAAAAGCCAAAGGACGAATGATATCGCTAATAAGTGGATGATGACACATAATGGGGGGGAGGGAAGGGTTAGTGTTAGGGTTAGAGTTAGGGTTAGGGAGGGGGGCAAGTATGGAGGAAGGAAGTACTGTATAGAGGGAAAAGAGGGGTGGGAGGGGTGGGGGGAAGGGAAAAAATAACAATGAATCAGACAACATTGCTCTATGTAAATTTATGATTACACAAATGATATACCTTTACACCATGTACAGAGAAACAACATGTATCCCATTTGTTTACAATAAAAAAAAATGTTGAGATATAAGAATATTATTCACAGCATTGTAATAAGATCTGAAGTTAGAATTAGCAAATTCTAACTAACAAGCAAAAGGGTACTGGTCAAATAAAGTGTCCTTTTATAGTTTTATATGTGGCCATTTAAAATTGTGTGGAAGCTGGACTGGGTGGGGTGTACCTGTAGTCCCAGCAGCTCAAAAGACTGAGACAGGAGCATCACGTGAGTCCAGTAGTTCAGAGCCAGCCTAGTCAACGTAGTGAGACCCCTTTCTAAATTAATAAATAAATAAATGAATAAATAAATGAATAAATAAATAAATAAATAAACTAAGATTATATGGCAGGATATTTGGTGACACAGTAATGAGAATAATTAAACAGAAAAGAGTACAAGACAGCATGATCCCTTTTTAAAAATGCACATACAGAGAAAAATGAAATTTATGCCAACTATGATTTTCTTTGATAAAATTATGGTTTGTATTTTATTTTTTTTGCTTATCAATATTTTATAATTCTTTCATAATGAAATGGGTTTATTCTCTAAGGAAAAGTACTTTCAATAAGATTATTGTGCTGCTTTTGTTTTTTAAAAGCTGGAGTAAGAGGTTGTGGTCATCCTTTCATTGCTTATCCTGCCAGCTGCTTCTGCAGTCCCTGTGTTTCCCTTATCCCTGTGTGTTGTCATGTGGTCATGAAGGATTGCCAGCATTTACTTTTCTGACTTCCTGGCTTTTATATCCTTGGTGCCTGAAACAATGTCTGACTTAATAAATGATTCAGGAAGGAAAGTTGAAGCAGAGCGGGAATGAAGGGGAAAAAGGAAACCCATCTGCAGAGGGGTTGATCTGAAGTTACGTTTTTATGTTTAGACCAGCTTTGTTCCCCAAGATCCAAAAATAAGTGATGAATGGTATATTACTTTTATAATTATTTATATTAATATAGGAAATAAATTATCCCACCCCAAAATCTTTGGCCTCACTTTAACTCTGATTGTAGGGAACCAAAATTAGATATAAAAGCATTAACCTACAGAAAGGGGGTGGGGATGCCTACATGTTAAGAGACCAGAGTGAATTGCACCCAAATTATTGAGTAAAATGAAGGGTGTTTCAGCAGAAAATGCTGGCACACCATCTTCCTTTCCCTTCCCCCAGTTGTGTCTGAAGAGCCATTTTTAACAGAAGACTTGGGAGATATGGGGATTGTTGCCTGGTTGCCTTTCTGATTTCTGGGTAAAAGATCCTGAGGGAGCTTGGGGACTGCCTGATGGCACAGTTGCTCACATCTTGTATAAACATTAATTTGCTTGGGGAGAAAGCCAGAGAAAGGGACTTAATGTAACTCCCAGTGTTATTTTTATTTCCAGGATGGGGAACAGTTTGTGAAGAAAATTGGTGGTATTTTTGCCTTCAAGGTGAAGGATGGTCCTGGTGGTAAAGAAGCCACCTGGGTGGTAGATGTGAAGAATGGCAAAGGATCGGTGCTTCCCAACTCAGGTCAGTGCAGCGGTGACTTGGTTTATGGGGCAATGACTGGTTCACAGAGGTGGTAAGCTGGGAAAACTGGAGTCTACTTTGTTATACCCCCCAAAAGTGCTGGCTTTAGAGTTACAGGACCTCATTAAAGAACCATTGAATCTCGGGTATAGGAGTAGATCAAAGCTGCCTCTTCTCAAGATTGCTCAACCACAGAGCTGCCAGTTGTAGGCTTTGGAATTAAATAATCTTGGGTTGGGGACCTGGCCCTGCCACTCTGATTCTGACCTTGGACCAGTTATGTCACTTCTCTGAGCCTTGATTTTCTAATTTGTAGATGGGCATAGTGTTGATGTAAGGGTTAAGAGTATTCTTTTAATTAGCCTGTAAAGAACATGGTCCAGTGAGTGCATGGTTATATGGCCTTGGAAGAATGACTTTCCTTACTATGTCCACTTCTTGTCCAAACCCTTCTTGAATTCATTCCAGTCAGCTTTTGTCCTGATCAGTATCCTAAATCTATCCTTGCCAAAGTCACCAATAGCCACCACCTTGCTCAATTCAGTGGTTAATTTCCCACCCTCGTGATGTTATAATTCCAGGTCTTCCTCTTCCAGATTGCTCCTTCCTGGTCTCTCTTTGCTAAATTCTCCTTGTCTCTCAAGTTCATGAGTGTCACAAGGCTTAGTTCTATTTCATTCACTCCCTGGGGATCTCATCTAGTTTCATGCTTAAAAACAATCTATGCTGATGATTCCCAGATGTAGGTGTTTAGCATGGACCCAGCCACTGAACTCCAAGGGGTTTATCCAGCTGCTTAATTGACAAGTTTTCTAGGACACCTGACTTAGGGCATTTTCTGCTACTATAACAGAATATCACTGTCTGGGTAACTTACGAACATTGGAAATTTATTTAGCTTATGGTTTTGGAGACGGGAAGTCCAATAATGAGCAGATGCATCTGGTGAGAACTTTTCTTACTGCATCATAATATAGTAGAAGGTCAAGTGAGTGTGCATCAGACAGAAAGAGGGGAAGGGAGGAGAAGGGTGGGACTGAACCCTTTTTTCAGGAGCCCAGTCCTGCAATAATGGCATTACTCTGTTCATGAGGTCAGAGCCTTCTTGGCCTACTCACCTCTTGAAGGCTTTGCCTCTTAATGTTGTTATAATGGCTATGAAATTTTTAGAGGAAACATTCAAACTATAGCAATACCTAGAAGATATGTCAAAGTTAACAGGTATGAAACTGAACCCCTGGTCCTTCTCCTGCCATGTATGCTCCTCCCACTGTGCTCATTTGTTCTACTGGTTCCTTAGTCCAAAAGCTTTAAGTCATCCTTGACTCCTGCTTTCTCTCACACTCCACAGTCTAACCCAGCAACAAATCTGGTTTTCTACTCCTACCACCTGGTCTAGCTGTCCCCTAGTTTTGCTCCGGGCTTCTATCCTTGGCCCCCAGAGGTTCTGCACACGCTAGCAAGAGTGATCATTTTAAAACTCAAGTCCAGTTTTAACCCTCCTTTGCTTAAAACCATATGATGGCCTTCAACTCATTCCAAGTAAACACAGAGTTCCTACAATGGCACCCCATGATCTGGCCCCAGTTTTTTGGTCTTGGTATATTCTCCCTCACTTTACTTCAGTAACACTGGCCTACTTGCTATTCCATGAATGAATGTTCTCAGTTGGTGGGGGTATTTCTACTCTCTGTTCCCTCTTCTTGGAGTTTTTTCCCCCCAGGTATCCTCTTGGCTCTTTAGGCAGTTTCCTTCAGATCTTTGTCCAAGGGGCCCTTCCTTAATCACCCTTTTAAAAATCATACCCTGTTGCCATTCCCTATTGTGATTTTTGGACTTATTTTTTTCCATAGTATTTGTCACTCTATGATATGCTATATAATACTTTTTTACTTATTTATTTATTGTTCATTTCTCCCATGTGAACTGTAATCCCTGAAGGCAGAGCTTTTTGCCTGTTAGGTTCATTGCTATCTTTCTAGTGCCTAGAATAGTACCTAAAATGTGGTAGGCCTTCAACAATCTGTATGTTCAAATAACTTAATGAATGCATGAAGGCGCTTTACTCAGTGGTAACTATATCACACTATTAAATTTCTCTTGTTGGAGAGGGTTTAGTGTAATTTAGAAATGTGATAGATTGGGACCAGCTTTTTGAAGGGTATAAAGGGCCATAATAGGAACTTTGAAAGTTATTTGATGTATAGTCAATCCATTGAAGTTTTTTATATAGAAAAAAGTGAAAGAGCTGTGTTTTAGAGGATGAAGCTGGTGCTTTGGACCTGATGAACTGGAAAGAGAGTGATCAGAAGCAGAGAGAACAGTTAGAATGGATATCACCACTAAGTGAGCAGCATACTGTGGCAGTGAGCAGAGAAGTGTTGCTGGAGGGTTGACGCGGGGTTATTTGAGGTGAAGCTGATGGGACCTGGAGGCTGTGCAGAAGAAAGGGGTCTGTCACAGATGATAGTGCTTCATTATTGATACATTATTTAGGGAGGTCCTGCAGGAGACCTCCCTAAAATCAGGGGCACAGGTGCAAGTGGAAGGAGGGTTAGCCTTAGCAAGGTGGGATGGATACTTCTTTCTCTGCAAGGATGCTTACATATTCAGGGGCACTTCAAGGGGAGAGCAGGTTGACAGAGCTCCTGAAATTGAGTGTAGAGCTTGGAAGCAGTAGGAAAAGTTAAGAACATTTTATGTGTGCGGTTGATAAGGAATCAGTGAGAGGATAGAGAAGGAAAAGCTGAGCAGGGATAAGGGCCTCCATCTGGTGTGGGCAGTGTGACTTTGTGGTGAAGATTCCTGACTTACACAGTCTTTTTTGTTTTCCCCCAAAATGAGCAGACAGAAAAAGACTCTATGCATTCTGTGAGCTGCCCCTCTAAAGTGCAGGAAGAAAAGCTAAAGCTTAATCTGAATTTTAGCTTTTAGAAATAGAAAGAGCTTTGGGAACTATAAGAGGGGCTTTTTTTGTGTGTGTGGGACTAGAAGTTAGTAGTTGCATAGAATTATATTCTGATATTTCCCAACAAATGTTAAAGGTGATTTTGAAATTCTTCTTCTTTCTTCTGTTTTGAAGTTTTTGGTTGGTCATTTGTCATGAAAGGTAATTTGCTTGTGGAATGATTTCAGAAAAGCCTTGTTCCTGCAGAGACTTTTCTTATATGCTCTCTCCATATTAGGTGCTGAAGAGATCTTACCTTGGGGCAGGGTAATTTCTACTGAAACTGACACCTATTGGCAGTCAGTAGTGGTGTTAAAATATGAACTTAACCAGTAAAAGTGACCTCAGGAAATTGCCAGCTCCTTGTACATCCACCAACAAATGACCATTTGTTAGACATTAGCCATGTTAAAGCATCACTAACTTGTCCTAGTTTGAACTGGCATCTTAAGGAGAATTGCTAATTCTTCTGGTGTGTACGTAGGGCTTGGAGGTTTACTTCTTGTTAGTGAAGTAAAACTAATTTAAATGTATTTCATTTGCTTTTACTGTGAGAGCTTGGTGATGATTATATTAAGGACTTGTAGATTTTGTGCATGTTCCATAATCTTTTCTTGCTTTCTGGGTACCTGTTATTATCTTCTCCACCAGTTCTGCCCTTCCCTCATCTCTACTGAAGTGATTCACATGGCGTATCTCCAAGAAGCCAACTTTGATTTATCTAACATGACATAGTACTCTTGCATTTCTTTATTCTGCCTTCCTAGCACTTGAGTTCTCAACCTTATCCTTTTATGGACAACATGACAGAGAAAGCCCCATGGTCTTCTGAGCCTTTGGAGACATTCTGGCCTTGGTTTAGTTTAGGTCTTGGCTCTGTCCCTTACAAAGTACATATCTTCCTTGAGCCCAGTTGTCTCATTTAGAAAATGGGTGAAAATAATTTCTACCTTTAAAAACTGTGTGGGGATTAAATAAAATAGGTAAAGCACCTAGTTTTGTAAGTGCTTGATAAATCTGTGCTTCCATCCCGTTCATGTGTTAAATACTGATTAGTTTGAATTCTTAGACTTGTCAGCTAAGCCCAAAAGGACTTGGAGTACTGGGAAAACATGTGGGATTTGTCAGATGCTGATGAATTGGTGAAGGACCAATCAAAACTAAGTTGAGGAATTCTGTTAGTCAACTTTTTGTCACTGTCCAAAATATCTGGCAAGAACAAATTTAGAAGAGGAAGTATTTTGGCTTATGGCTTCAGAGGATTCAATCCATGGCCAGCTGGCTCCATTTCTTTAGGCCTGGGGTAAGGTGGCACATAATGGTGGAAGACATGGCCCAGGAAGCTGCTCACCTCATGGCAACCAGGAAATGAGAAAGAGGGGTGGCAGAGGGACTGGGAGAAGATAAACCCTTCTAGGGCACACACAGTGACCTACCTTCTCCAACTAGGGCTCACCTCACAGTAGTCCATCCAGCTATCGATGGATCGATTAATCCACTGATGAAGTCAGAGCCCTCATGACCAATCATTGCCTAAAAACCCCACCTCTGAACCTTGCTGCATTGGGGATTATGTTTTCCACATAAGAGTTTGGGGGACATTCCAGACCCGAACTATAACAGGAGTGCTTGCATCCTTCCTATAACCAGAGTAAGCAGTAGAACACAGGAGTATGAGCTTTGGCAGCAGGAAATCTGCTGTGTGATCTTGGGCAAGTTATTTGACTTCTCTGACTCTTAGGATTGTTATTAAGATCAGATGAGGCCAGGTATGTGAACTGCTTAACATAGTGAGAGGACTGTAAATGTCAGTATTATAGCAACAACAGATTTCATCCGCACCCCAGGTCACCCTTCAGTGACTAGGAGTCCTTTCTTGGAATATTAGAAACAGGCCCAACTATCTCAGTTTGTTAGCTTTTCCCTTCCTTCTCTTTGATATATATCTGCAATAGAACTGATTTTCTAGACTGTAAATTCCTTCATTTGTAAGGCTTCAAACCTTCTTCCCCCTATAATAAGAGAAACTTTCATTGGTCGCTAAGGCAGAATGACCTTTGAATTTCAGTCTTTTAGGAACTCTCCCTGAGTTGTAAGACATATAATGAAAACATTTTTTCTCTCTCTTGCTAGTTATTTAATAGTATGGGCATGCTGTGCTTTAATAGTTTACCTCTGTCTCTTTTATTAAGGCACAAGTTATCTGAACCATTTATCAATTACTTTCTATATGGGAGGCATTCTTCAGTAGCCTGGGGACATGGCAGTGAAAAAACTGATGAGGCCCTACCCCCTTGATGTTTTCATTCTCCTGGACAAATACAGGCAGAAAACACATGTGTAATAAGTAAGGTGGTTTCAGAAAAGTACGGGGAATAAAAAGTAGAATAGAAAATAACTTGGTTTTGGGCAGTGGTCTACTTTAATTTAAACTAATCCTTAATGAGGGGAGTCAGGTGTTAGAGCACTATTGTTATGTTGGTTGGTTGCCTAAAATATTGACTGCTGAAGAAACTGGTTTCTTAGTGAATTTTTCCTTTTGCATTTGACACCTTGTATTAGCCCAAGGTAAACATGGCCGATTTAGTAATGAGATATTAGTCCTTGTTTTTTGTCTGTCATTTTACTTTGATGATATTTCACATTTTAAAATGTTGTATTATTTAAGCAATGTACACCTGGCATGAAAAAATTAGAAAAAAATAAAGTAATAAAATGAAAAAAGTACTCCAGAATTCTACCATGTAGCCCAGGAATTGGTGAATATGCCTTTGGACCAGATCTAGCCCACCACCTGTTTCTTTTTTTTCTTCTTTGTTTTGGTAATATTTTTATTAAATTCTAGCCTGTGGTAAAAGGCATAAATCTGAAGTGTACACTTGATGAGTGTTTGCAGATGCATACACCTCCCAGGTCAGGATGGAGGAAGGATGTTGCCAGCATTCCAGGAGCCTCGCCCAGGCCCTGCCCATCACCATCCATCCCCTGTCATCCCCTATTCTGAATCCTTCACCACAGATTGATTTCATTTATTTTGGAAATTCGTATAAATGAAACCATACAATATTTACTCATTTTTAAGTCTGCCTTCTTTCACTAGGCAGTGTAAGATTTCAGTATTATGGTTGCATGTAGCAGTAGCTTGTTTTTACTATGAATGCCCTAGAATTTATTTATTGTATGGTTGTTTCTTTATATTGTTCCCATCTTGGAGGCTTATTCATAAAACTGTTCTGAACATTATTTGTCTTTTAATGGATCTGTTCTCATTTCCAATGGGCATAAATACAGGGGTGAAAATGATAGGTTATTAGGCTCAAGGTGGTCAACCAGGTTTTTAAGGTTGATACGCTATTTTATATTCCCTTCCACTTTATATGAGAGTTTCAGTTCCATATTTTTGATAGTACTTGATACTGACAGGTTTTTTTTAAAAAAATCATGTTCATTGAGGCATAATTTTTATAGAATAAAATCAACTTTAGTTGGACAATTCTTTGAAATGAGACAAATGCATAGTTGTGTAACCATTACCAAAATTCAAGATATAGAATATTTCCACCACCACCCCCAGAATGTGTCCTCATGTCCCTTTGTAGTCAGCCCCCTCCTCCTGCCCTCAGGTGCTGGCCAGGACTAATTTGGTTTCTGTCCCTGTAGTTTTTTGCCTTTCCTGTCACACAGATTGGATGATAAAGGCATAGCTTTTGAAGCCTACTTCTCTCACTGAGATTTATGCACTGTTGCATGTACATCATCAGTAGTGTCTCTGTTTTCCTGAGTACTCTATCTCTTCACCAGCTGAAGCACATTTGGGTTTTTTCCATCTTTGGGCAATTACAAATGAAACCACAATAAACATTCACATACGGGTTTTTGTGTGTTTAGGTTTTTGGTAAATACCTAAGAGTAGGGTAGCTAGTTCATGTGGTTTGTTTATGTGTAGCTTTATGTGAAACTTCCAGACTGTTTTCCAAAGTACCTGCACCTCTAGTATTGGATTGACTTTTTAGTTGCTCTGCATTCTTTCTAGCACTGGGTGTGCCATATATATATTACTTGGGGACCCTATTTAACACTATGCCTATTGTCATTGCCCCCCCCTTTTTTGGGGTACTGATAATCGAACCCAGGGGTGCTTAACCACTGAGCCACATCCCCAGCCCTTTTTTATATTTTATTTAGGGACATGGTCTCATTGAGTTGCTAAGTGCCTTACTAAGTTGCTGAAGCTAACCTTGAACTTGAGATCTTCCTGCCTTAGCCTCCCGAGCCACTGGGATTATAGGTGTACGCCACTATGCACAGCTCATTGGCCCATTTTTTTAAATTAGATTTTATGTTTTTTTTAAATTTATTTTTATTGTAAACAAATGGGATACATGTTGTTTCTGTTTGTACATGGAGTAACAGCATACCATTTGTGTAATCATACATTTACATAAGGTAATGGTGTTTGATTCATTCCATTATTTTTTCCTTCCCCCCACCCCTCTTTTCCCTCTATACAGTCCCTCCTTCCTCCATTCTTGCCCCCCTCTCACCCCCAATCATGTGTCATCATCCGCTCATCAGTGAGATCATTCGTCTTTTGGATTTTTGAGATTGGCTTATCTCACTTAGCATGATATTCTCCAGTTTCATCCATTTGCCTGCAAATCATTGGCTCATTTTTGTACTGGATTATCTAAGCTTTTCTAACTGAGTGGTAGGAGTTCTTTCTGTTTTCTTTTTTATTTAATTTAATTTAATTTATTTATTTATTTTTAAAATTTTAATTGAAAATCATAAATTTACATAGGGCAATATTGTTTGATTCATTCTGTTATTTTTTTCCCTTCCCCCCACCCTTCCAACCCCTCTTTTCCCTCTATACAGTCCTTCCTTTCTCCATTCTTACCACCCACCTTATCCCTAACCCTAAACCTAACCCTAACCCTAACGCTAACCCCTCCTACCTCCCCTTATATGTCCTCATCCGCTTATCAGCGAGATCATTCATCCTTTAGCTTTTTGAGATTGGCTTATCTCACTTAGCATGATATCCTCCAATTTCATCCATTTGCCTGCAAATGCCATGATTTTATCATTCTTCATGGTGGAGTAATATTCCATTGTATATATATGCCACATTTTCTTTATCCATTCATCAACTGAAGGGCATCTAGGTTGGTTCCACAATCTGGCTATAGTGAATTGAGCAGTTATGAACATTGATGTGGCTGTATCTCTGTAGTATGCTGATTTTAAGTCCTTTGGGTATAGGCCAAGGAATGGGATAGCTGGGTCAAATGGTGGTTCCATTCCAAGCTTTCTGAGGAATCTCCATACTGCTTTCCAGAGTGGCTGCACTAATTTGCAACCCCACCAGCAATGTATGAGTGTACCTTTTTCCCCACATCCTCGCCAACACCTATTGTTGCTTGTTCTGTTTTCTGAATACAAGTGGTTTGTCAGATATATATGAATTGCAAATCTTCTCCCCCTCTGTCTGCCACCTGTTTTGAAAATAGTTTTATTGGAACCCAGCACACATTTGTTTGTGGATTATTTGTAATGCTTTTGCACTACACAGGCAGAGTTGAGTAGTTGTGATAGAGACTTGGTGACCCACAAAGCCTAAAATATTTAGTATCTGATTCTTTACAGAACACATTTGTTAACCCTGGATCTAGATAACTATATTCATTTACTTTTACTGCATAATAAGTTATCACAAAATTAGAAGCTCAAAATAATATGCACATTAATTGTAGATGTTCATGGGTAAGGAGGCTGAGGACAGCCTCACTGGGTCCCCGCATAGGGTCACACAATACTGCGATCAAGGTGTTGGACAGGGCCAGGCCCTCTTCTGGAGGCCTAACTGGGGAAGGTTGGCATCCAGGGTCACCCCATTTATTGGCCTTTCCTATGGCTGTGAGAATGGCAGCGTTAGTATTTTATTGGCTCCAGACCAGAGTTCCCCCAGCTCCTGAGGAAGCATGACCCTCTCTGTGGAAAGGTCATTGGTGACAGCTAGTTTATTGAAAGCCAGCAGGAGGCACTAGTGAGTCTGCTAGCAAGATGGAGGCTTACATAACATAGGAAAAATTACTGGACTGCCACTCCCTCACAGTTACCATATTCTTTTATCTAGAAGCAAGTCACAGGTCCTACTCAAACTGGAGAGAAGGGGATTACACAAAGGCATTAGACAAGAGGCAGGGGTCATGTGGGTCACCCTAGGTCTGTCCACAGTAACTATCCTAATACATTGCTGTCTAAGTTAACAGATGTTTTTTTTTTTTTTTTTTTCTATCCTAATATATTTGGATACTGTTTTTAAGCAGAAATGGGATTCGTTCATTTTGTAACTGGCTTATATAGTAAAGTCATGTGTCATATAGCTTGAAAACTTTTTCAAGTCAGTAAGTCTGGATCCACATCATCCCTTATAATGCCTGCATTATATCCCATTGTATGACTATACCATAATTTACTTAATTAATTCCCTTTGTTAGATATGGAGGTTGCTTATGGTTTTGCACATCTTACTAGTCTGCCATAGAAGTGTAGGTGAATGCCCATTTATTTCCCCATGCTGCTTCAGACTGGTATGATTCTGTTGCTCTTGATTAAAATGTGTATGTGAAACTGAACCTTTTCTTTTCTCCTTCACGTCTCTGTTTTAGATAAGAAGGCTGACTGCACAATCACCATGGCCGACTCAGACTTACTGGCTTTAATGAGTGGTAAAATGAATCCTCAGTCGGTGAGTTTGATGGAGTTTATGTCCTGCTACTAAGTGGATCTTTTAGCCCTTCCCACTTAACCTCCTGCCTAAACTGCAAAGTAGTCAAACACACAAAACTCAGTGTTTTCTGAAATGTTCATCTAAAAAATGACAGACACGTATGGAGTGAGCTGTGTGCCAGACATCCTGTCCTGTGTGCCAGAAGAGTAGGAGATAGTTCCCATACTCCGGGCAGTCACAGTCTGGAACACGACAGGTCTGTAAAAGAACAACTGTGACCAAAATCCAAGGTGCCACACCTGGCTTGAGGTCACTGGAGAGGGTGGAAGAAGGAGCAGCCTTGTGTTCTAGGCCATCAAGGGAAGCCTCACAGAGGAAACAATACAGAGTGGGCCCCCAGGATGACAGTGGGGAGTCACAGTGCACAGTGGAGAGGAACAGCGTTCCCAGGGAAGGGAGGGCGTGTTGAGAACTGACAGGATCTTCTACATTTTGTGTCTTTGCCCATGTTCTTCTTTTCTCTGAACTGTCCTTCCCTAATGGCCTCCTTGTCTTTTGAAATTAGCTCAGGTGTTTACAACCTTGTTTACAGGTTGTTGGGGAGAGGTAGCAGTCCCTCTTCTGAACCACTTATTGGGCTGCTAGCTTAGCACTTACCATGATGTATTAGTCATTACGTGCCTGTCCCTTCCCATTAGACTGTGAGTTTCAAAGGACAAATACATCTTATTGGTCTTTATGTTTCTAGAACTTTACAATGCCTGATACTTTTAGGGTTTATAAACAATTGTTGGGTTAAATTTTGTCTAAAATGTATTTATAACTTGTTTGAATCTTCCTGGTCCCCAAATGATCTATGGTCTCTTTATAGTCAGGTGGCACAATATTGAACAGACTGGACAAGCTGAACTTTCTGTCAACTTGATACACTGACAAATAACAACAACAAAAAACTAAGACTTTTTTTTCATTGTAACTTAATTTTTTTTATTGCCTGAGCTTTCTTTGTTTCAGGTCTTGTTCCTGTTGTTCCCTGGTAATTCATAAGATTGGCTCATACAACCAATTCTGACTCCCACTTGTATTCCTTTTTAAATGCCTTTTCTAAGCAACTGAGCATATTATTGATGCCTTGATTGAGAGATGTGCCTTTGTGCTGTTTCAGCTGAATCCACCCCATTGGCTTTGACATTTCCACCCACAGAGCTTGCTCCAGAAACCTGGACGAAACGGAGGCCACCAGTACAGGAGTTGGCTGTCATCCTCCTTCCCAGCCGCTGTTCCCAGTCCCAGGGCATGCTGTCCACAGCCTTGGCAGGGTGCTCAGACTTCACACATCTGCTGCCTTCATTTCCTCAGTTTGTCCATGTCCTGCCTATTTGGGGGGACAAGGTGTCAGCTTATTTTCATTCAGCACCTGTTAGCACCCAATGGAATTAAAGATTAAAATGGCAGACATTTCTATTAATGTGCTAATGGCCTTCCCTTATGCTCAGTAGAGGATTTGACTGGAAATCATTAAATGCAATGGAAATTCTACTTTCAGTGTTTGGCTACAGTTGAAACAAAGCAATGTGCTCTCCAGCCTAAAAGCACACATGAAGAGCACCTAGGGGCCAGATTAAAGTGATCCTTATGTTTGGGTTCTCTAAAGGGAGAGATTCATGTTTTCTCTATTAGTTTAAAAAAAAAAAAAAAGTCATTTTATTTTTTAACTTAGAAAAAGGGAAGATGATATACTACGGCTGGTCCATATTTCTAAATGACATATGTTAAATATATTGTGTCTGAGAGAACTGACCTTTAAGTCATCAGACAGAAGGCTTTGTGCCATATAAAAAGGGAAATATTTAGTTTGTCCAGACAGAGGAGGAGGGGACAAAAAAAAAAAAAAAAAAAAAAAAAAGGAATTAGTCACCCTTACCAGGAGGTATAGAGAAACAGAGCAAAGGTCTTCTCTCTTTAATGTACTTGTGTAAAAGCTAAGATTATCAGAAGAAACTTTTCTCATCTAGCTCTTCCTTACTTCAGGAATTGGGTTGAAAGACTGAGATCATGTCAGGGAAATCATGCTGCAGTCCCAATTTTGCTCTTTCTCATGAGTCTTCCCAGGATTTTATTGCACGGTAAATTTTGCAAACGTTGTGTGATCTAATCCCAGGCCTTGTTAAATGAAACAGATCATGGCCCCACCCTTCAGAGTGGTCTAATCCTTCTCACTGAGCCAGAGAGTAATTTGAGCAACTATCAGCAGGCAGCCTGTCCTCTTTGAGGATGGAGAATCCATCCTTTATTGGGAGAACAAGGAGCAGAACAGTTGGTGGCATTTCATCTATGTGGTATTGAATCCCAAGAGTTTCCAAATGTGTTTTTTAAGAAATATTTTTAGGTGTAGATGGACATAATACCTTTATTTTATTTATTTATATGTGGCACTGAAGATCGAACCCAGTGCCTCACAAATGCTGGGCAAGTTGAGTACTGAGTCACAACTCCAGCCCTCCAAATGTGTTTTGAGTGTGCTTTTTTTCCCCAGCAGTACTGAAAATTTCAGTTTGTATTTCCAACCCATATGTAATGTTTTTAAATGAAATTTATCTGGTATGAATCTTCTTTACCTAATATTGAGAAAAAGTACCACCTTTGAGTAAGGTAGGTATAGACAAGACTCCATTTTGAAAACAATATGTCTGGGGACAACGTTTCTACCAACCCTCTCTCTATGTAAAGCATGGCCTTCACACATTCTTCTATCTGAGTATTCTGGTTCTATGTCTATTCCAAAAAACCAAAGGTTGTATTTTGGGTAAAGTTACATGATGTGGATAAAAGATCTCAGGATGGATAGTCTAGAAACATTAGCAATCTCAAAACAAAAACCACCAAGTAATAAGTATTTTTTCATCTTACAGGCCTTCTTTCAAGGCAAACTGAAAATTACTGGCAACATGGGCCTGGCGATGAAATTACAAAATCTTCAGCTTCAACCAGGCAAAGCTAAGCTGTGAAGAATTCCCTTTGGCAACTTTGGAAAATCAAGATGAGATATATAGATATATATCCACATATTTCATTGTCAGAACTTAGACTGAAACTACACATTGGCAAATAGCATGAGACAGATTTGTTAAATGGGTGTGACCAATTGTGTTTTTCTGAAGTGCTTGGTAAACAGAGCCTGATGGGGTCCTACTGCTGTTTGGAATTGCATACAACTGTGCATGACAAAGTTAATATGGTAATTATGATTTGGGGTAAATTAGTTTCAGAATAAAATTAGGAACAGTAAAATCTAAAAACTATGTAAACAAAAGCTGTCATTTTGCTTAAAAGTATATTTAAGGATTATTCTGCTAAAGATTCAGTGTAAGTTTTTCTTGGAAGAACTAGGGAAGAAACAGAATAGCGGTAGCTGACCAGTAAATAGTGTTGTGCACTTAATGACCTGTATCAGTTTCTTACTAATAATTAAAATTCTGTACTGGGATTTAAAAACAAAACAAAACTTGTAAACTTTTGCATTTCATGCCATCAGAAATGTTTATTTTCTTCCCAAATAAAGTGATAGAATCAGAGCTTGCGGAGGGGAAGAGGGATTTATAGCTGAACATAGGACTATTTTTAAAGTAAAAATATTTGTAAATGGGTTTCTTTCTTGAAAAATCAGGGTATTAGAGTCATAAAATACTGTTGCTAAAAATAATTGAAAAAAGTTTAATTTTAGATGCACAGTTTTCAAATTATTATCTCATATTTTTAAGTTTATAAAGCTCTCAGCTTTTTATCATAATTTTCCTTTTTCATGTTTGGTTAATTATCTGCATTTATCTTCCTGGTTTTTCTAATTCTTATGTTATTTCTTATATCTTAGATATGGAGTAAATATAATTCTTTTGGAAGAATGTTTAATAGAAAATTAAAATAATTCTTGCTGATCTCCTTTGTTCACTGTGTAAGTTCTTTCTGCTCAGGGTTTTCTAAGTGATGGAGTATAAAGAGAAACCTTGGGGGTTTATGAGTGAATGTTTCTGGACAGTGCTTGCTGGGTGCCTTGACACAATGACCAGTTCTTGGTTAGGGAGTCATTGTGGGGTCGTGGGAAGAGCACCAGACCAGGGTCAGGAGACTTGCTTCTCTTAAGTTAAACAGCTGCTGACCTATTTTCTAAACTGTTCAAGGAAGGGATTTAAGTAAATGATCCCTGAGGTTCCTTCTACTATGATAATCCTGAGTCTACACTTTAATTTAGCAGCTTTATCTTCTGAAACTTTATTGGTTTTAGAAAGTAATACATTTAGAGCAGCCTTGGATAGTGGGGAAACTTTGGGGCCCATTGGATGTGGGTTTTGGTCCTAGCTGTAGCTCTTAAATAGCTTTGGGACTGTGAGTTAATAATAAGTAAGGACTCTAAGCCTGTTTCTCCCTGTAAAAGATGGAATAATAGTGCCAGCCTTGTGGTTGTAAGGATTAGCAACTGTAGCTGTAAAATGTTAAGCACACAGTAGGTACTCAGTGAACAATGCCTACTGTTATTTAAGACATTTTTTTTTTTTCACTTCAAGAAATTCATTGAAACATTCTGAAATAAACCTTTGGAATCAGATAATGGTTTGGCTTCGGAATGGAGGATAATTAGTTTTGTCAACTATCTGCATCCTTACATTTTTCTCAAGAATCACTTAAACTTAATAGCCATTTAAGTGAATGGGTATAGAAGTATTTGGTATGACTTTCAGAAGGTTTTCATTTGGGCCAAAAATTATAAGTGCCTATGCCACGATTGCTTTTGAACACAAAGTTGCTCGATGTTATCCACTAGAAAGGAAAAGTAACTGGCCAGATAGTACCTCCTGGTAAATTTCTCTATGGGGTTGAGGTTGTTTAGAGACTACACTGATATGAATTAGGAATTTGTACTAAATGGCTCATGAGGGGCCTGAAAGATTTACATGTTATCAGAAACAACAGCCAACTCTGGCCAAATTTTAGAGTTTTTCTCAATAGAGAGTTACAAAATCTTCTGGAAAGGACCAACATTAGATCTATCTGGAGACTGCTGCAAACAAACAGTTCTTTAGTTCTTGGTAAGAGCAGAGAATATTGGGCCAGATTTCTGGCCTTTAAGAAATGTGGAGTCTGATTCCATTTGGCTGTAACTTTAATCTGGTATGCCATTTTAGCCAGAGTTCTTGAAGAAATGTTTTTTTTAAAAAAATTCAAAACTTCAAAAAGTGATGTCCATTTAGCCTATTATATTAATAGTCATTTAAATACTTTGTAAATAGTCACAATACTGTTTTCAGCAGCATGTAGTAAGCACTTGACCTTTTAATTGCTATATCTGTGGCCATAAACTTTTATGTAGACTTGGTTGAAATCGATGATAGTCTGCTATTTATTTAAATTGCAGGCAGAGAAACTGTTAGTGCTAGTTTTCTAACCAACTACCCAACAACACTCAAGTTTTCCTCTGCAAGTTATTGTGTAATTTGCCTTTTGGAACATGGTACCTTGGTACTGTGCAGACCACGATCTGTTCAAGAGTAGACATTAGGACAGAAATAAATGGGAAAGGGTTTTGGGCATGAAGACACATAGTTTAAGAGAATGGTTGATTTAGGCAGACTGAAAGAAGGCTTAAGGTTGGCAAAATGATACCCAAGGGCGGAGTGTGATATCAGTTCACAAATATTTGAGAGACGGAAAGACCAAAAGAGGGGGAGGAACTTTTTTTTTTTTGCTTAGTTCTTAGAAGTAAAGGGGGAAAAAAATAGAGAAATTTCAGACTGAAAATCAGTTGAACTTCCTAACAATAAAAATTAGTCATGAGTAGACTGAGAACTCCAATCAGAGGTGTTCCTAAACCCCACTGCAAAACTGGGAGCCTTTCGTTTCAAAAGATGGACCTTATTAGTGGCTGAAAGATCATCTGAGTGGGAGCAAGTGCAATTTCATTGACAGCCACTTGAGGATTTCTCTTTTTGCTTTATCAAAATATTTTTTTCTCCTATGTGCCAGAAAGAAGACTTGATATCTTTTTTTTTTTTTTAACTTGTTTATACCCTGACTTGTTCATAATTTACTTTGGAGGAAAGTGAAAATTCAAAATAAATATTTAAAAGCTTTTACATTTTCATAGTGTGAAAGAGGCTTGAGGTGTTTTCTGTTTTTTGGTGTGTGTGTGTGTGTGTGTGTGTGTGTGTCTTTGGCTTGTTTTCGTCATTTTTTGCAGTCAGTTTTTATTTGGCCTAAGGTGTTATAATCTTCAAGCCACAGAAGCCTAGCTGCAGCATTGAAGACCATGCTCACTGAAGTTGGAATCTGAAGACCGAAGTTTGAACCCGGTCCCAAGTGCTCACTAGCCAGGCCACCGAAGCAGGTTTCAAATCCTCCCTGAGCATGCATCCTAAAATAAGGGGCAATAATGGCACCATGCTTAGAAGTCTAGTTGTGTTCAACTGGTTTCTGTGTTGTGGCTCTTTCTCAAGGCTGAAGTGGAGATATTTCTACCCTGGGCTTCCATCTGGGACTTTGGAGGAAAACGTGCTCCTGGGCTTATTTGGGATTTGGGCAGAACTCAGTACCACACTCCATAGGACTGAAGTCCCTGCAGCCTTGCAGGCAGCCTGAGAGTGTTGCAGCTTCTAGAGCTGTCTCATTCCCTGGCTCATGGCCCCTTCATTAGAGCTAGTCAAGTCTGTCTCACATTTCAAATTTCTCTGACCTCCCTTTCCTCATCTCTCCCACCTCCAGCCAGAGACATGCCTCTGTTTTTAATAGCTCACATGATTAGACTCGGCAAATCTGGAAAATCCATGGCAAACTCCCTATTTTCAGACCCATAACCTTGGATTGGGCTGTAGCTCAGTGGTTCAGCGCTTGCCTAGCATGTGTGAGGCACTGGGTTTGATCTTTAGCACTGGAGAGGGGGATCTGTAGTCTTAATTACAGCTCCTAAATCCTTGGTATCATATAACACATGCAAAGGTTCTAGGATTAAGGTGTGGACATCTTAGGGGATATCGTGATCTACCTACAAACATCGTTGTGACAGATGTTTTTTAGGGCTAGAAAGGAGACCTCACGTTATAGGAAATGAGGTTCTTGCCCTGGAGGACTCAATCCATTAGAAGACAGTTAAAAAATATAATATGTCAAGAAAAGTCCAATAATGAAGAGTTTGAATAGATATTGTCAGAGTCCAGAGACTTTACCTGTGGCTTTTCCATCATTCTCTGCTTGTTCCTTGGTGAGTCTTTTATCAAGATTCATCAGATGGAATCCCTGCAGCCCAAATGACACCATGTGATTTGATGAAGCCACTGTCATAGCTCAGTATTAATAAGGAAAGGTCTTGGGCCCTCAGCTTGAGGTGAGACAAGTAATTTTCTTCTCTGATGATGAAGTATAACAGCTCAATGCTCCTTTTCTCCCCTTTTTCTTCATCAGACCCCCTTGAGAACCTTCCTGTTCTTTAGCCCCAGCTGTCTCTACCGTGTCCATCTGTCCTCCCTTCTGAGTATTCTTTGTTTCTGTTTTGTTAGAAGGCACTTGTCCTGGGTAGTGGCGAAGTTTCAAATCCTTACCACTTGACATTTCTATTTTAATGTCTCCTGGATGTTGATTAGGTGTGGATGATAGTTCTGTAATAATTATAGGTGTCATTTATGGAGCATTTACCATGCGCCAGGTGCTGTACAGAATTCCATACTTGCAACTTCCCATTCAATGTAGACATTCTGTGAGGTGTAGGTACTATTTTTATTTTCATTTGAACCCAGGTCTACATTCAAGGCTTGCATGATACTATGTACTACTGTAATATCAAACAGGACCTGAAATTGGGGGTCAGCATGAAGGAGTGAAGCGGCAGGTAGATTCAAGAAACCTAAATTTAAAACTCAACTGTCTTTACAACCCCTACACCCCCCCCCCCTTTTTTTTTTCTGGACCAGGGATTGAACCCAGGGGTGCTTAGCCACTGAGCCACATCCCCAGTCCTTTTATTATTATTTTTAATTTTGAGGGTCTTGCTCAGTTGCTGAGGCTGGCTTTAAACTTGCCATCCTCTCGCCTCAGCCTCCTGAGCCACTGAGATCTTTACAACCCTTCTAAAAGCTAGAGGACTTGTTTCTAGAGCACCAGGATTGCCTCCATTTTCCCACCAGAGACCCTCAAAGGGTCAGTGCTTCGGACAGATGATGTAACTGTGTCCACAGCACCAGACAGCCACAAAGCATGGGCACTGTCTTGGCAGAGCCTTTTTCAGTGAGGGCAGTGGAGAACAATGAGTGATGTGCCACGGGGTTGATCCTCAAACACCCGGCCCTGGCAATTATAAATGTAGAGATACCTTCCCCTGCGTTGGGATTGACAGGATACTTAAGATTTAAGACAGAGGCTGTGGGCACTCATTATATCCTGGCTCTCATTGTCCTAGATTTTAGTTCATGGATATTCAAGTCAATAGACTCCTGTTCTTTTAGCTGCACATGAATCTAGGCTCATTGTTCAGAAGACACCAGATGTATCTCTCTCTCTTTTGGCCCCAGTCCAGTCCTGTGAATCATATGAACTCATAAGTTTGAACCCAGAGATGACTGGAATTTGAGGCCAAAGAAGGCAAAATATTTCCTTTTCCCATTCTGCTAAGTTCTTGAGTTATTTGTGTAATGGAAACAGCTGTGGGTTCAAGTCCAGCCTCTATTCTTGCCTACTCACATCTGCCTGTTTCCACCATGGACAGGGCAGTGAAGAGGGGTAGATTTGGGCTGTTCCCCAGTCTACCAGTTAGTGGTCATTTTTCTCAGTCATTCGTCCTTTGGGAGGTCATCTCCTTCCTTGTAGGATGCGGGAGACAATGGTCTTTGCAAGGTTGTGAAGGACGGAGTAATCCATGTAATGCGCGCGGCATATATTAACAGGATGCCCTTGTGGGCAGCAGCAGGAGTGAAAGGTCTGGAGCATCTTTACATGAGCCATTCATTCCTTCAGGGCCTAGGCAATTTATGTGAATAAATGGTCCCACGTTTGGTTTATTTACCCAAGTGCCCAATGAGGCAGCTATAGGTGTCCCGCCCATAGGCCAGAGTAGGTATGAGGGAGAGGCTTGTTCCACAGCAGAGGTGCCAAGTACCACCCCAACCAGCCCCACTGCCTTCCACCACCGAAGCCCCGGCTCCTACGGTGTTGCTTCAGCTGCTAGTAGTTAGTGCTCCTTTACTTGGAAACGTTTTCAGCTGCTGGGAGCAATGTGGTGCCCTGAGGGCTCACTGTACACCGCCCGCCCCCTTGTCTTCCTGCGACCGGGATCTGCCGGCACCCTATTCCCGCCCAATTTACCATCAGGGTTCACCGGATTGTGGGCCCAGGGCCTTTGGGGGTGGGGGCGGAGGGTGGTGTAGAGGACTGGGAACTTTTCTGGGAAGGAGCCTGCAGGGTTAGCCACGGACCGAGACCCCAGGGCAGAGAGGGAATGAAAAGGTAGTCAAGCTGGAGTGGTCGCAAATTCCTCCGTCATGAGCAAGAAGCTGCGTTCGAAACCACTGAGTGGAAGGAACCCTCTTCCCGGCCCTACTTTCAGGTGCGGGGGCCTAAAGAGGGTCGAGTTCCACCGTGGAAGGCTGGGAACGAGGAAGCGTTGCGGGCTAGACACCCCGCCTTCCCGGTCTGGGGGGGCGTGGTGCGGCGGCCCGCCGGGCGGAGGGGACCGTGAGGCGGCTCTGTCTCCCCGGGAAGAAGGGCCCCGCCAAGCGCAGCGCCGGAGGGTGCAGGCCCTCCCCTCCCGCGCCCGGGGGGACCCTACGCCTGTGTCCGGAGGAGGCCGGCGTCCAGCAGATGCACGCGGGGAGGGGGCGGGGGAGAGGCGGGGAGGAGAAAACCCACAACAAAACTTGCGTCGCGGAGCGCACGGCTCGACTTGAATGGAAGGAGTCCGCGCCCGCGGAGCGCAGCGGAGACTCGGGAGAGCGTGTTCAGCCGGCGGGGCGCGGCACCGCGCGGGGAGCAGCAGGTACCAGACGCCGGCGGCGGGCGGGCCAGGGGCCGGGGGCGAGACTGGGCAGCAGACTCTGACTTCCCTGCCTTCTCCGGACGCCTCAACAGCTGCCTGGGGAGGAGCCGCCGCATCGAGCCCCTGGGTCGGAGCCTGCACCCTGGGCATGGCCGGAGATCTTTCCGTTGCTATTCCTGAGCGATCCCGACCTGGGCAAGGAGGGGCCTTTTCTCTCCTCTGGCCAGGCTAGTCCTAGACCCCAGGCTCCTCCTGCTGCGCACATCTGGAAAGAATCTGAGCGGATGGGGCGGAGGGGGGTACTGGAAGGACGCAGGCGGGCGACAGGGAATGTGGGGGCAGGTGGAACTGGAGGGGAGGTGTGGATCCCTGTATTGAAAACCCGGGCCCAGAGTATCCCCGCATCTCCTCACGATATTCATCAGGTTCCCCAGGGACTCCAGCTTGCAGCCTTATTACAGAGAAACTGAGGCCCAGAAAGAGGCAGAGATATGCCTCTAGGGCACATCGACAGGTGAGGCGCACCCCGCGCGCCTTCTGCGGGGTGCTACCGTGGGGCTCAGCTCCGCACCCCTGTGCTGTGCCTGCCCGGCGCCGCGCATTAGTGGAGCCAAAGCTCTCAGCTGGCGTCCTAGACCCGTTCTGTCTAGGCGGCTGATTCCTAGCTGGGACAGCCGGACAGAGGTAGGGGCAGGGAGAGGGGAAGGCAAGGAGCGAGGTCCGCACCGTACTGCGAATGCAGCAGAAGCCCCAGGTTGTGGGTTCCCGAAGTACAACTGGCCTGAGAGCGAGGCGTTGGAATACCTGACGTGCCGTCAGGTGGAAAAGGACGTGGCGGCGGCGTGCTTCTGGCAGCGTTCGGGGCTGCGATTGGGAGGCAGCCGCAGCCTATACAGCTGGAGAGAAGGACGCACTGCCCCAGGGGCCCGCGCCTGGCCCGTGCATGCGGCGCCCACTGCTGATGGTCAGTAGTCTGAAAGTGCATAGGGATAAGTATACCCGACCTGAGCATTTGCCCTTTGGTTTGGGACCAATTAGGAAAGATGAAGTTGTGCTCTGCTTCTGGAAGGCCAAGGCCAGTCAGGAGGCGCCCAACCAGATCCCCTGGCTCACAGCATTCCAAGGTAGAAGAGCCCCCCACTTAGCCCACTCTGTGGGCTGTCCTGGCAAGGACCTGTGACTGGTCTGGTATTCCTGCCCACTTATGGCCACTGCTGGGGCCAAGGCCCAGTCTACTCCTAGCTTAGAGTGCAAGTTAAGAAGTGTCAGATTCACATGACTGTTTTCATAGATCTTGCATACTTTGTCCCTTCAGCCCGAATCTTGGGAAAGGAGGGAGTTGCTAATTGTGGAGACTTTAGGCCTAGTGGAGTCATATGTAAGAGCTCTGACCACCATCTGTTTGGAACCTTTGATGGCTCCCTATTACCAAAACTTTTGCATAGTGTCTGATGCTTTTGGAAACCTATGACCCTAGCCCCAGCTTCCATTCCGAATTTATCCTCCTTAAACACACCTCCCTCTTCCCCCATCCCCACTCAGTGTCTTTGCTCATGCCCTTTCATCTGCTGGGAGTGCCTTTCCCTTTGATTGCTTGGAGAACTCCTACTCAACCTTCAAGACAAATTTTAGCCCTGGCCTTGTTTTTATCATACTAATCTGTAAACTAAGGAGTCAGACCAGATAATATTGCAAATCTTTTCCAATTCTGCCCTTCACAAATTCATTTATTCAATGAACATTTCCTGAGTAGCCACTCCATGTCTGGGGATTCAGAGGAGGCTTTGCTGAGCTTCAAAGGACCAAGCTGGCAGGGTGCTTTGAGAGCACCAGGGAGCACCCTAACCCAGTTGAGGGAGCAAAAGAGGTCCCCCAGAGCAGGGGCATCAGAGGAGGAGATTTCTGGGGATGGGCAGTAGTGGGATCCCCTTTGTGTTTGAGTTCTGTACCTGCAAACTAAGAAGGTGGACTTTTAGTCCTCGGATTTCTGGATTTCCGTCAGCATCAGTAAGATGTTGCTGTCTGTGGCTCAGCACAGAGCAGGTGATCAGTGAACATTTACCTTGAGTGAGGAAGAAGGTGGTGCTGGGGGCCCAGGATCTGCCCCCTGGTCTTTCCCTCTTTTTTTCTAATTCTGCCTTAAGCCCACCCCCCACTTCTGGCCTTGAGTCTGGTTGGCAGCACATGTCAGTTACTTCCTCAATACTAGTAACCCTGTGTAAGGCAGACCTACTTGGTGCAGCATTAGGCAGGGCCCTCCTTTCCTTTAATCCTCATGAGTAGTTCCCTCTCTGTTTCCTCAGCTTGTAAACAGAGGCTCAGAGCAGTGAAGTGAGACCTCCAGGCTCAGCCGGCAGTCAGGTTGTGGACTGTGTCCCTCTGTGTCTAATGTTCTCCACCCGAGGAAGAGATTGCCATAGATGAAGCTGCTCCGCTGCTCTTAGGGTTTGAGATGTCCCTCCCCGGGTAGACTTTACACTCCTGGAGACCAGGGGTCTGCTTCTCCACTGCTCTTCCCATGTGGCCAGGCACCCAGAAGGAGCCTTGGGGCTCATCTTGCTCAACATTCTTAGAAGAGCAAATGGGAAAATTGAAACTCAGATGGGTCAGTGATGCGCCCAAGCTCACACAGCAAATCAGGTGGTAGAGCTGGACTGCCCAGGCTTCCGTGGTCCTCAGTGTGGCTTGGAAAGCTGGAGGACTTGGGAGGTGCCACTGGGGCCACCACTCTTCAAGCCATGACTGTTCTTCCTACCTCTCCCTAGAATCCAGTCCCACCTCTCCATCCCCGAAGCCCATCACCTCCTCTCTGCCCAGAGCAGGCTCATTATCTCTCCCGTGTGCCATCCACAGCCTCACAGGCCACCCCTAGCCTGCCTGTCACACCCCTGTCATACTGCAGCCCATCTTCCAGAGATAAGGCTCACACTTTCTGGCCTTACCTGGCCTAGACATGTGTCCACTGTCTCCACTCATATCACTCCCAGTCCCCACTTGTCACCAGACAGTCTAGTGAGCTTTGTAGATCTAGTTCACAGCATGGTCTCCCTTGCTCCAGGCCTCACACAGGTCACACACACTGACCCCTCCTTCGCATTATTTTCCATTGGCCTGATGTTCATCCTGCAGAATGACTAGACCAGGCCTCACTTCCAGGAAGCCATATCTGGCAAGATTAGGCTTCCCCTGGGCCCCTGTGCTCTCTTAAGCTTCCCTCCATCAGGCCTCTGATGACACTGGGATTTTCAGACTCAGTTTACACATAATGCTCTATACCAGCACTATCTAATAGAAATATAAGCCACAGATACAATGCAAAATTTTCTAGAAGCCACATTAAAAAAGTAAAATGAAATAGGCAATTTTGTTTACTATGTCCAAAGTATTATCCTGTAATCAGTATAAAAATAAATGTGAAATTACATATATTATATTGATTACATTCTTTTTTGCAACACGTTTGAAGTATACTACATTTTAAACCTACGGCACATCTCAGTTTAGACTAGCCATATTTCAAGTGTCACATGTGGCAAGTGGCTACCACAGTAGACAGTGTGAGCCTCTTAAGGGGAGGAGGCTGCACCCAGCTGGGCTTGTCCCAGGCAGAGCAGCACAGGACAGCCCCAAAGACCTGGGCAGGGAGCTCAGTTCAGCCACTTAACAGCTGTTACAATGACAGACCACCATGGACCTCAGCCCCCTGATCTGTGAGGTGATGGAAACATGTTCAGTATGGTTCAGAATGTTAATACAAAATAAGTATTTGAGTAGATGTAATTCACAGATTTTTTAGATACAAACTGAAGGTGAGGGAGAAAGACCAGCCTGTCTAGTGAGTGTACAAGATATGTGGCACCTGAGCACCTTCCCCTAGATCCTTTGTCCCTGGCCTCCTGCTCTGAATTTGGGGCCCAGGCTTGGCCCCAACACCCCACTCTCAGGGAGGGACCCTGTCTGTAGTGGTGTCAGACAGCAAAGAGGGGAGGCTAGCCTCAGTCTAGCGCTGACAGCTGCTGGGCTGAAGGCTATGGAGCCAGCTGTAGGGTTTACATTGTGCCGGGGAATGGCAGTCTGCAGACGGGCATGTGGTGAAGATACTGGGGCAGCAGAGGGGTGGCAGGGTGAGCATGGCACCTGGAAGGTGTCGCTCACTGCCGCCTGCTGATCTCTGGAGTCCAGGAGCTGTGTGCATGCTGGGCTCCCTTGTTCTCTGCCTGTCAGGAACTGGGACCCAACTCAGCCTAGCCATGTAGACCTACGGGTGAACGAGGCCTGGCTGCCACCCTGCTTCTCTCTCCTCACACTTTTTTCTTCGAGGGTCTGTCCTCTGAGGGACCCCTTCACGCTGTCACCCCAATCTAGGTGGGAAGTAGTTATTGGTAAGTGGGGTGCATTGCTCCCTCCAGAAGGAGGGCAGGGACCTTATCTACTTCACCTGTGTCCCCAGTGTCCAGTGCCAGGCTAGGTGCAGACAAACCTCACCTTGGAGAATTGGCTGAGCCAATGAGGAATGCAAAGCTGTATCTGAAATCCTGAGCGACCACAGGGCTGGATTTTGTAGGTGGCTAGAGTGTCTGCAGTGTCTCTGAGAGAAGGTGGGCTTGTCTGGAGCACAAAGCCCAGGTGAGGTCTAGACGAGGAAATGGAGGAGCAGGGGATTCTGGAGTGGGCAGTGTTGTGGCTGGGAGTGAACCGCACTGTGGAGCATATGAGTAATGGTAGGAAGAGCTAATGTTCATTGAGCACTTACTGTGTGCAGTGCATGCCTCCCATTGACCCCTCTCAGTCTCCCCATAATGGCCCTTCTGTTATCATTCAAAGACAGATGAGAAGCTGAGGTTTAGACTGTTTCAAAACTTGCCTGAAGTCACACAGCAGGTAAGGACCAGAGCTGAGATCACAGCCCTGGTTTTGTGACTGCAGAGCCCACTTTGTCACTTGTATGAATGACAAGCTCTGTTTCCCAAACAGGCCGGGTGTCTAGTCAGACCCTAATAACCCTAATGTTGTGATGGGAGAGTCTCACTGGGACCATATGCTGTGGCTACCATGCTCCAGTCTGGGGTGGCTGCATAAAGGGGTCCCTGGAGGATGAGGCCCAGGAGGGAAGAGTTATGAGGAGAGAGAAGAGGTGGGGGCAGCCGGTCTCCTTGACTCACAGGTCCATGTGACCTAAGCAGACTTGGGACCTGGCCCTCAGCTTGGATGTGCTGAGGCCTAGACATTTGTGCCCATACCCCCTGCCCATTTATTGAGGCAGGTCACTGTGCCACTCAGTACATAGCAATGGCAGCTCCTCACCATGTGACAGGTGCCAGGTCTCTGTTATTTTACTGACACCTCATAGAAGCCTGAGTTCAGATGTATATCTGTGTGGTACAGTGAGGAAGTGGCAAATCAGTGAGGTCCAAGCCACTAAGTGGTACAGGTGGGACTCAGACTAGGGTCCGTGTTCCCGTCTACCACCTGACACAACTTACCACATCCCAGAGACGTTGTCTAAGTGGGTTCTTTTAAGGAGGACTCAGCAACCCAGACCTGAGCCAAGCCCAGGCCAGGGGCTGCTGGGACAGTGGCATACCAGCATCTTCCTCAATCTGCACCCCCCCTCCCTTGCTGCAACAGGGGACCGTGCTGGGGAGTGACCTCCTGGATATGGCAACAGCTGTGTGAACCCATCGGGCTCTAGTGAGGGCAGCCAAGCAGGTGAACACCAGGAATGGGATGTGGGAGGTCACAGGGCAGCAGCAGTTCCCGTCACTGAGGCCTCCTCTGTGCCAGGCTTTGTGCTTGGCCTATACCAGACACTGGGAGTTGCTCACAGCCCCAGGGATGACAAAGACACAACCCAAGTCAACTAGTGCTAAGCCCTGGACCATCTTGGAATCTCCCCCTCATCATGGCATTAGAGTTGGTTCTTGGAAAAGAAGTTACTGATTGCCCGGGAGGGGCAGGGCATTCTGGGCAGAAGGCACAGCGTGTATAAAGGCCTGGAGGGGGAAATACCACATAGTTCTGTGTCACTGGGATGGTTGTGCGCGAGGCAGGGTCAAGTCCCAAAGATCCTGAATGGCTAGCTGAAGCTGTAGGATGCAGTTACTCGTGCTGGCTCACCATGGCTTGTGACTGCTGGAAGGTCGATGGTGGTCACCCACACTACTTGTGCCAGGGCAGCAGGAGCTCAGCAGAGTTCAGATCCTGCTTCATCTTTTCTGTGAGATGGGGATACAGATTCCTCAGGACCCAACCTGCTGAGGGCCGTGGAAGTTTTTGCAGACCTGCCTGAGGACAAGGCTTCATCACCCCAACCCTCTGGAGGGCAGCCTTGATGGAGGCTGGGTAGGGAGGGAAGGGCAGCAGAATAGTGGGGTGCCAAGAATGGGGACCAGAGTGGGACCTGCCTTGTACCAAAGCAGGACCCATCGTGTCATGTCTTTTGAGGGCCCAAGCCTTGTGCCCAGTGTATCTGACAGGTAAAGTCAGCTCTGGCACCAAGGAAAGCCTGACTCAGCCCCTCCCACAGGCACCATGGCCCAGAGCAGGGCGCTGCTGCTCCTGCTGCTGTTGCCACCACAGCTGCATCTGGGACCTGTGCTTGCAGTGAGGGCCCCGATGTTTGACCGAAGCAGCACCCACAGTCTGAGTCCTGAGGAGAATGAATTTGTGGACGAGGAACCTGTGCTGGTCCTGAGCCCCGAGGAGCCAGGGCCCGGCCCAGCCACTATTGACTGTCCCCGAGACTGTGCCTGCTCCCAGGAGGGTGTTGTGGACTGTGGTGGCATCGACCTGCGTGAGTTCCCCGGGGACCTGCCTGAGCACACCAACCATCTGTCCCTGCAGGTGAGGCTGATGTGCCAGTGATCACCAGGGAGGCCCTCCATTGACTCCCCATCCCCAGATTCAGGGAACAAGGCAGATTAGACTTGTAGAGTCCTGGCCCACTCATGTGACACTCTCCTGATGTCCTGACCACAGAGCACTGAGATGGTACAGCCTGCTTATTTGCTGAGGAGTCTAGCTGAGGCCCAGTGCACAGAGTCAGGGTCTCACAATGACATGAGCCTGCCTAGCGACTGACCCTCTGCACAGAGCAATGCAGTCACCATCACAGGGCCAGGCGATCAGAGCCAGGTAGACCCAATTGGAGTACTCAGGGGTACAGAACACAGAGACCTTGTCTCTGCAGGTGTGCTGGCTAGATTTTGGAACCTTGAGAAGTGGGCCTGGCCTTCCACACTGGGTAGACTCAGATTCATCTGGAATGGTCTTTGTGGCCCAGTAATTCTGGAATGGGGGCTGTCATACCCACTTCCAGAGGAGATCAGGTCCAGAGAGGGAAAATGACCCATCCCATGGTCACACCACCCTGGTGGCAGCTGTGGGGTCTGGGTGAGGGTGGTCAGTGAGAGGAAGGGACAAGTTGAGGACAACTCTTAACATAGGTTCACTTACTCATTCACATATAGACTATCTCCTGGGTTCCTGCTCTACACCTCTGGTCCTGTGTGGGGTGCTGGGCACAGAGGACTTGGACATGCCCTGCCCTTAGGCACTCACAATCCGTGGGCAAGGCAGAGACCTAAACAGAGAAATCAAACAAAAAGAACTCACACTGTGGCGCCCAGAGCAGCCTGCTAAAGCAGCTCCAGTTCAACTTAGGGAGGCTGGGGAGGTGGTAAATCACCACAATGAGTGTTCTAAGAGGAGTGGGGACCACGGGGCTTGGAAAGGGAAGCAAAGTTGGTTGCTTGGGGAACAGCTATGGATGCCTGTTACCAAGTGGAAATACCCAGGGGGCAAGTCTAGAAGACAGACAGCCCACCAAGCATAAACAACTGCCTGTAGATGTCTGTCTGTGGGCTCCTTCCCCCTGCCCCCTGACCCCAGACTTGGAATTGGAGTCTTAATGCATGCTAAGCACATGCTTTACCACTCAGGTACATCCCTACCCAAACCTGTGGGTTCCTTAAAGGACTTACACATTCTCTGCCCCTAGTGCCCATATGAGCCAGCACCCAGGTTCTGTCTGCCAAGACAGGTGCCCAAGAGAGGAACTGGCTCCCAGGACTAGGACTAAGAATAGGCACAGGAGCCCCAGGCAGGCCCCTCCAGGCTGATCCTGCCTCCTCAACCCCTTCTTCTAGAACAATCAGCTGGAGAAAATCTACCCTGAGGAGCTCTCTCGCCTCCAGCGACTGGAGACTCTGAACCTCCAGAACAACCGCCTGACTTCCCGAGGTGAGGGGTCACCAGAGCCGTGGGATACCAGGTGGGGACTCAGGGGCCTGAATGGTGCCAGGTGTCCATGGGGAAAGCTTGGCCCTGCAGATCCTGAGTGTGGGGGAGTAGGGCTGGGCTGGGTTGGTAGTGGGGCTGTGTAGGGATGGGCTCCACATGTTCCTGGGGCTCCCTGATGTTGCCCAAAAGTCTGGGACCTGGGACATGGGTCAGGAGTGGGGCTTCAGAGCAGCCAAGCTTCCCAAGACCTTGTCATAGACTTTTCCATTCACAGGGGCCTTAGAATCAAAGAGCAGTCAAAAACAAAACAGAGAGCTGTCCAACCTCACGCTGTATTTTTTTTCTGATGACAGAAACAGCATGTGATTAGGATAGAAAACTTAGAAAATAAAAATGGAAAGAGAAAAACCCCACACGCAGTTCTGCCACTTTGAAATTAATCATGATCAACGTTTTGGTATATTTCTTTCCAATTTTAAAACAGCTTTATTGAGGGGTGATTTATATACCATAAGATGAAGCCAGCTTAAAGGTACGATTTGATGGGTTCTAGTAAGCGCAGGTAGTTGTACAGCCATCTCTCTGTCCAGTCTTTTTTTCCCTAGTGGTTTTAAATTCATCGCTGAACTCCTGCTTCAGATGAGATACTCGGCCCCGCTTCACCCCCGGCAGTTCGCCTGGCGGGGTTCCCCATGTTGCCGCGGCTCTCGCTAGCTGGCTCGTTACACCAGCAGGGTATTCCATGGAGGGACACTCCACAGTTTATGTAACTGTTCCCTCTCATTAAAAACTTGGGCGAGTCCCAGCATCTGGGGGTCCTGGAGCTTGGAACTGAGTGTTGGAGCCTGGCCTCAGGGCTGGAGAGGGCCTGGCGGGGCTGGGCTCCCAGTGACATGACGTCTGTCAGAGGAGCAGAGGCAAGCCAGGTGGCTGGAAGACCCAGAAGTGGCAGGATTGCCCTACATGGGGCTGTCCCAGCTTGTCCTCCCACCTGTGGATGGGGCTGGGTATGAAGAGAGGCTCTGACACCTGTGGCCATCCCAAGGGGAACACTCTTTCATGGCTGAAAGGGTCAGGCTGTGTCCCTCAGCAGACACTTAACTGCGTGCTCCTATGCTTGGACCACGTGAGCAAGGAGAAAGAAAGCGGACTGGAGCTCCTATTGGGACTGACTGGGAAGGGACCCAAGGGGCCTGTCTCCCTGTCCAGGCAAGTGGGGGGTGGGGCTGAGGGTGGGGTGGCTCCCGTGCTCCCCTGCAGCGTCTCCTTCATCCAGGGCTCTGACCTGTCCTTTGAAGGGCTCCCGGAGGAGGCATTTGAACATCTGACCAACCTCAACTACCTGTACCTGGCCAACAACAAGGTGAGGGCCTTAGAGGATGGGGTGTACTGCCCTGCCCTCCCGGTGCTGTCTTCTGCTAAGTTCCATGAACTTCTACCAGGCTACCTCCTGGCTGGCTGCTCAGACATGACCCTGGAGGCGGGGAGGGAGAGACCCCACCCAGGGCATCAGAGTATCAGATAATGAAGACAAACTAAGGCCTCTAGAAGTGTAGAAGAAAGAGACCCACTGCGGGGGTGCCTGGAGGGCTTCCTGGAGGAGATGGTAATTGAGAGAGGCAATAAAGGGTAGTCAGACTCCAGTCACAGGTCCTGAGGAGGACGCTGCAGAAGAAGGGTCAGCAGCTGGTGCAGTGATGTGTACCTATGGTACCAGCACTCAGGAAGTGGGATGTGAGTGTCACTTGAGTCCAGGAGTTCAAGACTAGCCTGAGGAACAGAGTGGGACCCCATTTCAAAACAGAAGAAACAAAGGGTCAACATGAGCTAAGCTCAAAATATTTGTTGTACCCACCAGGCCCTATTCTAGCCCCTTCTCTCTGAACACTCTGGAGGCATCTGTTCCCTCCCAAGATCTGACGTCCATCTGCATTCTGGCCATGTCCAGTGGTAGTCTCCAGCCCTTTCCGTTCCTGGGGCTTGAGACTCAAAGGTCCACCTGCACCTTTGACATCTTCCCTAGGTGTCTAGAGGAAGTGGAACTACTGTTTCTTGCCCACAGCCCCAAAATTAATCCTCCATCTTTTCATCTGGGTGAAGAACATCTCCAACCCACAGCACCACTGCTGTGCCCACAGATCAGGAGGCGTCTAGAGCCTGGGCATCCCTCACCCATGTCCAGCCCTCCGCAGGTCCTGGACCTCGCTCAGGCACCAGCCACCACCCCTCACTGGATGCTCCTCCGCCTCATTTGCCTCCCCTTTCTCCTCAGGGCAGCCAGGGTCACCTTCAAAATCTTGCCCACCTCTACCCCTCCATCCACCTAGGATGAGCCCAGGAGGACAGGGTGGGGACAGACTGGAAACTGCTGTCAGACAGGCAGAGACTTGACTGCCAAGCTGAGGACTGGGGAGCCAGAGATACTTTGGTTTTGCTCTGTTGGGGAGGGGTAGAGGTCTCCACTTTAGAAAGATGGTGCTGGTTGCAGAGGATTTGAAGGGGCCCAGAGCCGGCCTCTGCCCTCCATTGGTCTTTCCAACTGACTCTTCCCTTTTTAGCTGACATTGGCTCCTCGATTCCTGCCGAATGCCCTGATCAGCGTGGACTTTGCTGCCAACTATCTCACTAAGATCTATGGGCTCACCTTTGGCCAGAAGCCAAATTTGAGGTCAGAGGGTGATGGTTCTAGACTTGGCAAGGTGCAAAAGGAAGGGCTGAGGTAGAGCTGTTCCTCCTGTGTGAGGCACAGACAGGACCCTGAGAGGGACTTGCTGTGTAGTGGGGCATCAAGACCCAAGCTCAGGGCTGTGGTGGAGGGACACCCAAGGGCTGGAGGAACTCAGGATCCAAAAGGATGGACCTAAAGGATGAGGAAGACGTGGTCCAGGGAGTGAGGCAGAGAACACTGTGTGTGGGAATTGTGGGGACAGGGTGGAGGGCAGTCCCTTCCAGCAGGCAGAATGGCCCTGTACTGGAGCTGCGTTAGGAGGAGCAAATATCCCCAGCATGGGTATGTAGGTGCCTAGGCTGGGGGTCAGGAAGCCATACTTCTGCCACTAACTTATGAGACAATTTCTAGTGGGGTGCTGACCCTTCTGGTCCCTGGTGCATAATTGTGCAGTGAGTTTTGAGGCTCTTTAACTGCATCCTTGGGTTAAGATGGGAGGAGAGCTCTCTGGACCCTGCTCCCAGCCTTAGCAAAGTTTGAAGCCTCACTGGGAAGTTGGCCTAGGGTCCCCTCAGGCAGGGTGAAGACTGTGCCTTGACCCCTAGGTCTGTGTATCTGCACAACAACAAGCTAGCGGATGCAGGGCTACCGGATAGCATGTTCAATGGTTCCAGCAATGTCGAGATCCTCATCCTGTCCAGCAACTTCCTACGCCATGTGCCTAAGCACCTGCCACCTGCCCTGTATAAGCTGCACCTCAAGGTGAGGAGGGGAGAAAGCAGGGAGGGGGAAGAACAGACCCCACAGCTGGGGCATGAGAGCAGAAACCTACAGAAGGGCTGGCCCATGTGGTACAGCACTGCCAAGTGAGGTTATGGTCTGTGGGCACACAATGATCACAGGGCACTGTGGGAAAGCAGGGAGATACCTGGGCACCTGACCTTTGGTGCAGGTTGTGCATGGGGCTGTCAGCACACACCCAGCTGCTCCAGGTCTGAGTCTCCTCCTGGTGGCACCTCAAAGCCCCTCTCCACACCGCATCCTGAGGCCCTGCTCCAGCCCCTTGTGTCTCCCTCATGCTTCCCTCCCTACCTTTCCACCCGCTAGAACAACAAGCTGGAGAAGATCCCCCCTGGGGTCTTCAGCGAGCTGAGCAACCTGCGAGAGCTGTATCTGCAGAACAACTACCTGACTGATGAGGGCCTGGACAATGAGACCTTCTGGTGGGTCCCCCTCTCACACATCCTCAGCATCCAGCAAGCTCCTCCCGGGGCCCAACCCTAGCCAGGCACTGTCATGCATCCCTTGCTCATCTTCCCTGGCCACTTCCCCTGGAGAAGGAAGGATCTGTAAGGTGGGTGCCTCTGTTAACAATGCTGTCCCCAAGAATAGTTGATATGTACAGGTAAGGGTTGCCAAGGTGGCAGGGATTCAGGAAATGTTGGAGGAGACTGGCTTATTGGTACCAAATACATACCTGAACATTAATGTTGAAGGCAAATATATTTTCATTTTTGGGGACCCGGGGTAGCCACAAAAAGCTAACATAAAGTTCGACTGTGGTCTTCAAATAAGCTCTCGTGTAATAAAAACCTTGCCCAGATCCTTCCTACACTGAGGTGAATTAGAGACTGCACCCCTCCCCCCACCCAACACCTCCCTTGGGAATAACAGTGGGACCAAGCAGATGTGGGTTCCTGCCAAGCGTTCTAATTCCCTTCCTCCCCCAGGAAGCTCTCCAGCCTGGAATACCTGGATCTGTCCAGCAACAACTTGACACGGGTCCCTGCCGGACTGCCACGGAGCCTGGTCCTGTTGCACCTGGAGAAGAACGTTATCCGGAGTGTGGACGCCGACGTGCTGACCCCCATCCGCAGCCTTGAGTACCTGCTGCTGCACAGCAACCAGCTGCAGGCGGACGGTATCCACCCGTTGGCGTTCCAGGGCCTCAAGCGACTGCACACCGTGCACCTGTATAACAACGCCCTGGAGCGTGTGCCCAGCGGCCTGCCCCGCCGCGTGCGCACCCTCATGATCCTGCACAACCAGATCACCGGCATCGGCCGGGAAGACTTTGCTACCACCTACTTCCTGGAGGAGCTCAACCTCAGCTACAACCGCATCACCAGCCCGCAGATGCACCGCGACGCCTTCCGCAAGCTGCGCCTCCTGCGCTCACTTGACCTATCGGGCAATCGCCTGCACACACTGCCACCTGGCCTGCCCCGCAACGTACATGTGCTGAAGGTCAAGCGCAATGAGCTGGCTGCCCTGGCACGTGGGGCACTGGCAGGAATGGCCCAACTGCGGGAGCTCTACCTCACTGGCAACCGACTACGCAGCCGCGCCCTAGGCCCCCGTGCTTGGGTGGACCTTGCCCATCTGCAGGTAAGGAGGGCTGGGCCATGCCTGTGGGGTGCTACTGGTATGGCTGCCCTGAACCCATTTATCTGTGGGATATGGTGAGGGCTGGGCCATGAGGGAGGATCCTCTGGTATAGCCAGACTGAGCTCATTTACCTTTGGGTATCTGTTGGGGAGAAAAGGTAGGTTGAGGCTGGGTCTTAACAGGGAAGTGGCCATGCAGAGGACATGACTAGCATGCCTAGGTCAGCCCGGCCCACTTTGAGCAGAGTGTAGAAGTGTCTGTCTGGGATGTCCAGGTCAGGCTCACCACAGGTAGTTAGTTATAGGTTTAAGGGCTGTGGAAGTAGGAGCTCATGCCTGCAGGAGGGAGGCCCACAGGACCACATGGAGGCAGTTGAGGTAACTTGGGAAAGTCCAGCTCACCCTCTGCAGGTACAGCAGTGGGTTCTTGGAGAAGGCTGGGCTTGGGCTGGGAGGGTGTAGCCCATGTTGTGGGCTCACCTCACCATAGTGCATAGTGCTAGGGGTAGGGGAGTCTGCCCAAGGCATTCTGGGATGGCCAGTGGGCATGGCTGCTGTGGCCATATGGTCAGAGTCGGGGATGTCTGGGTACATGAACAGGCTTCTTTGTGTAACAGGTGAAACCTCCCAACTTAGCAAATATAGGCAAAAATGAAAATTTACTGCAGAACCAGGGAGGTGCTACTGAAATGCTGGGTGGTTTCCCCCTGAACTGGCCACAGCCCCCTGCTACCCTACCAGAGCCCATTCACAACCAGACCTTGCCCTGGAGGCTCAGGACCTCCATATTGCTGTCCCTTCTCCCCAAGACATTGTCTGCTCCTTTCTCAGGGCTCTGCTCAGGTGCCCATCTCCTTGGGAGGCCTTCTTTCATTTTGTTTTTCTTTATAAGCCTGGTCCCTGGGGACCTCAGGTCCTCTGCTTGCTTCCCTTGCCTGCCCTTCCATCTCAGATAAGCAGCAGGTGTGGGCTTGTGGTCACTGCCTGTGGAGGGATGACTAGATGATCTATCCAACTCCATAGGACTTGCTGTCTGAACAGGATGCAAGGGAGAGGTTGGGGGAGCCCTGAGGCAGAGCAGGGTGGGGTGTTCCAGTCAGCTGATCTTGCAGGTCAGCTGGGGTCTCACCTCACCCAGAATGCCCTGCTGAGTGCCAGACACTAGGATCTAGCCATGTGTGCTGCTCCTCTTGACTGTCCCTTAGGAGCTTGCTCTTGAGGAGCCAGAGCCTGTGTCTTCTCCTCCATAATCCATTCCTCCTGCTGCATTTTCCAACTCGCTTAAGGGACAGGATGGCATCCATCCAGTGAAACCTGGAAGCTGCCCTTGGCATCCCCTTCTGCCCTACTGGCTGCCTACCAGCACCTCACTTTGCGGTGCTACCACTATCCCCGTCTGTCCTCTTCTCTCTAACCCTACTGCCCACACTCCAGGCCAGGCCACCCTACCCTTTCCCCAGGCCCCAGCTCCCCAAGAGCTTATCACTTCAATATTCAAGGGTATAGTAGAAAACATGCCCTTTCATACTCCTGCCCTTACATAGCTCCCCATGACCATGTGGGGGTCCAGGACAGACTCCTGGCCGTGGTTTTCAGGACCTGCTCTGCTCCTGTTCCCAGTGCACATTTGCTCCTCTGCTGGAAGTACCTTCTCCTCGCTGCTCATTAGTGATGACTACTCAGTCATTCATCCATTCCACCTGCCTAGATGTAGCCCCTACTATGTTCCAGACAGAGTTCCAGAACTGGGGACCTATGGGGGATAAGACAGATGGAAGGCCATTACTGTCTATCTGGAGCACACACCTAAGACTCAACTAGGACATTGCCCCTCTAGGAAGTCCCCTTCCCCTCTATCACCCATGGCAGGTCAGCTGCCTTACTGGGCCCCGGGGGAGCTCAGCCAGGGATGTCTGGTGGGCAGAGGACTTTTCCTCACACTGTGATATTTCTCAGGCAGCTGCTCTTGCTGCCTCAGAGCCCACCCTGGAGAGCTCTCCCTGGCCTGAAGCTGGGTCAGTCCTCCCCTGGACTCCCTATCACAGCCAATTCCACTGGGTTATCCTTCTCAGAGTTTGGGTCCATCTCCACAGCTGGTCTGGCTTCGTGAAGGTGGACACAATGTCTCAGTGGAGTCCATGTCCCCTGAACCTGTGGGCACAGGATGTTTGGGATTCATGAGGAAGTGGCTGAAGTGGAGACATGCAGAGATTACTGAGTTCTTTGGGAACAGTGGAAAGCAGGGGCCCTGAGGGTGGGGGAGGTAACTGAAGCACCCTAAAGTACATGCAGCTCATGCTCCCCTGGAATCCTGATGCCAACATGCCTAGCTGTCTGGATTTATGGCCCCATTTTTTGACCCTGAGGTTGGCCTCAGGGTGAGGGAGGAAGCTTGGAGGTCTTGGGGTCCTGTTCTGTGGCCGCACAGTGTGTGGGTCTGGTGAAGGTGCATGACAGCCTGAGGGGCAGTGAGGGTGGCCACAACAGCACATGCCAGCCTCCTGCCCACTGCAGGTATGTTCCTCTTCTGGGTAAACCCATTCCTGCTTCCCTGGCTGTGGGCCTCTGGCACTTGATAACTCTGAGTCTGACCAGCCTGAGGCCTGGCTGTTGTACCAGGATCACTGCAGGCCTCACACCCTTGCTCTGGATCCCTGTACAAGTGGCCCCTGATGTCCACAAATGAGCAGCCCCACCCATGTGCCATCCAGGGCCAGTGGGGCAAAATTCAAAGACTGGAGGACCCCTGGCCCCTACCTATCCTATAGATCTTCAGTATGATGTGAGTGACAAGTGTGTTAAGAAGTAAGGACTGTGACACCCAAACATCTTGGCTATGACTTCATGTGTGAAGGCAGAGGGGCTAGGTAGGGCCTATATTAATTAGAGCAAGGGTTTGGAGTCAGGCACAACAGGTTCCAGCCTCTTAAAGGCTATGTGCCCTGAGATAGATCCCCTAACCTCTCTGAACTTCTGTTTCCCTACCTGGAAAATGGAGATAATTATAGACTCCTCTCCTTAACAGGTTTATCATTAGATTTAGATAGGCTGGAGGTTTGGTGGGAGTTTTGTAAGCTAAGTGCTTTGCACAGGTGGGAATCCCTGACTCCCATGGTCACCTCTGCAGCTGCTGGATATCGCTGGGAATCAGCTCACAGAAATCCCTGAGGGGCTCCCCAAGTCGCTCGAGTACCTGTACCTGCAGAACAATAAGATTAGCACCGTGCCTGCCAATGCCTTTGACTCCACACCCAACCTCAAGGGGATCTTTCTCAGGTAGGAAGTCCTCCTTGCCCCTGCATACACCCCTTGGCACCTACCCAGCTCCAGCCAGACAATTGAGACACATGGGAGCAGCTCATAGAAAAAGATCAGTGTGCAGAGCCACGTTCCACTGCTGCCTGTCCGTGGGACCCTGGATACATCACAGAACCGCATGAGTCTCTGCTGTCTCAGCCCCGAAGGGTGGGGACAGTCCTGGCCAGGCCTGATGTGCTTCATAAACGGACTTTGGAAACTTTAAAAGGCAATGCACATGGGTGTTACTGATGTTAACAGCATCTTCCTGATTTATTGCAGAAAAAATTAAGGTCCAGAGAGCACAGGTGACTGCTCTATCCACAGTCAGCCAGACTGGTCCTGGGCCTCAGAGCCACTTCGTGGACATCCAGGTCCTCGCTGGGCTCTAGGGATGTTGGTCCAGGGTTTGGAGGGATTCAGAGGGCCCAGCTCCTGGATGACATGGGCACTTCCATCCAGAGCCAGTGTAGTTCTTCCCACCACCTCCCACACCCCAATCCCAACCCTCCAATCAGATTGGAAATGACAGAGGTAGAGCAGAAGGCCCAGAGCTTGGTGACATTAGGGGGTGACTTGTGCTTAGGCTTCTACTGTGGGGCTGAGGTGCAGAGAGTATAGGGCACCTGAGATCAGAGCCTCGGCTTCCCATGGCCCCAGTGTGGCCCTGGCTCAGTTCAGCCATGGCTTTGCCCATGTGCCAGCCCAGGCTTTGGGCTTAGTGCAGGAGGGCGGGCAGAGAGGCATTCCCAGGTCTGCCACTCCCAAAATGGTAGTGAGCGTGTGCGCAGAGGGAGAATTCTTACTTTATGGATGACCAGCCCAGTGCCATTCCCTGCCCCCATACACTTGCTGCCCTGAACAGCTGATACTTCCCCACCTCAGGCCTTTTCAACTTGATGTGTCATCTTCTAGCAGACCCATTCCCTCCTCTTTTACCTTCCACGGTAGATAGCGGGGAGGGATCCCAGAGCTGGGCTCCTATACTGACCCCTGCACGAATGACTTACCAGGTTTAACAAGCTGGCTGTGGGCTCCGTGGTGGAAAGTGCTTTCCGGAGGCTGAAGCACCTGCAGGTCTTGGATATTGAAGGCAACTTTGAGTTTGGTGATGTTTCCAAGAATCGTGGCCACTTGGATAAAGAGGAAGAGGAGGAGGAGGAGGAGGAGGAGGAAGAGGAGGAAGAGGACAGGAGATAGTGACAGAATGACACAGATCTGGACTAGGTAGGTGGCCTCTCCTCACTTTGCTTTCCAGTTCCTACCCAGTCTAGACTGTCTTTGTCCATTCTTCATTCTCTGTCCTCTGTTTGATCCCTTTGTTTTGCAAACCTATGTGCTCATTTTGCAGATAGGGGTGCAGCAGGCCTGGGTGAGAGGTTGGGGTATGACATCAAGCCCATGGAGGCCAGCCACTGCCAGGGGATTCTAAGTCCAGAGTGATAGGTGGTGTGATGGCAGCCACCCAGGAGTGAACTGGACACAGGGCCTGAGGCTCAGGAGTGAAGTCTAGGCTAGAGATGGGGATCCAGCCTTTTTTAACTTTGAGATAGGCACTGAAGTTGCAGGTGGCTGGGGCCTTGCCCAGGGTGGGCAAGTAAGGGGCCTGCAGAGGAGGCTGACATGGAGCATCAGGGAAGGAGGTGGGAACCACAGACCAGCAGGCACAGGGGTGGGGGTGGGGTTTGTACATGCACGTAACCCAGGCACCTGCACCCATGCACATGCACACAAATGCATGCCTGTTCATCAGCATACATATACCAGTGGACACACCCATGTCTAAACATGTGCACACATTCACAAAGCACACACACAACATGCATGGCATGCACATGCACACAGACACACACGCGTATTCCATGACACATTCAGAGGCACAGACCATGTAATAATAATAATCACATTCACACGTGTGTACCTGTGTGACCCATGCACATAGGCCCTTGCATGTGGACACACATGTGCATGCATGATTCATACAGACACAGGCTTCTCCAGAAGTGGGGGACCCTGCCATGCCAGTACTGCTGAGAGGCTGAGGGAGCCACTGGACTTGTCCACATGGAGTCATCTGTGACTTTGTGGCAAGTGACTACAGGGTAAAACGGGAGTGGATCTAGGAGTGCAGACACTCTCTCAAGACATCTGGTGTGAAGAGATGTGGGTCGGTAGTGGGGTGCACGTGAGCTCAGGAAGGGCTCGTTTCACTTGCTGCTCCTTTGGGAATGGAGCTGGTGTGGCTGAGGGTGAGGGGTGTGATACTGAGAAGAGTGGCTGTGAGGGCACCGTGAACCCCAGGAGGCCATGATTCCCAGGTGGCTGCAGTCACGGGCGGGCTGAGAGCAGTGGCTGCATATGCAGTGGAGGGGTTCAACCTTCCGCCTTCTCCATGCAGCAGGGTGCTTAGCTGACCACAGGGTGTGGAGAAGATGGACAGTTGGATCATCCACGACTGAGTTTTGGCCAAGGGGGTGGGACCAGGAGGGCAAGGAACACGGAAGGAGAGTGTGTTAATAAGAGGATGGCTGAAGTCATGGGTCCTGAGGGTCAGGCCAGGTAGGGAAGGAGGTGGAGATGGCAGGAGTTATTATGCATAGACACCCAGGGGGGTGTTGGAGCCTGGGTACGGCGACAGTGGGTGGCTGGAAGGAGAGGCAGGTAGTCAGAGGAGACATCAGAGGTTAGTTAAGATTTGGGAGTGAGTCATGCGGAGGTCACAGGACCAGGGTCTGGCCATGGGAGGGGGCTGCTGGGTCACAGTAAGGCAGGGCCTGGGACAGAGAGGAACATGCAAGGCTATTGATGGATGGCGGCAGCCCTGGGTAGATGACAGAGGGAGTGGGGAAGGGGTGGGTCGCAGCTGATAGAGGGAAGAGGGACTGGCAGGGCTGTCTGAATGTGAAGGTGCAGGCCCAGAGCCCTTGCTCCAGAGTCCCTGGCCCTACTCTTGGGGCCAGGTATGGAGGTGGAAACCCTTCTCTGGAAGCATTGTCTTCATATAGAGCCAGTGATCAGCAACAGGGGTGACTGGCCATTCAGTGAGGACTCTCTGGTCCTCATAAGGAGGACTGTGGAATCTTAAGGTAAGAGAGAGAATCTGCTCCCTTTGGCCATAGTCAGGTCATTTCAAGAGGACCCTGGGGAAAATCCTAGGGAATGACCAGTGGGACCCAAAGTCTCTCCTGCCCACATTGGCATGGACAGCTCCCTCTGGCTCCAGGCTTTCAGGGGTGACTCGCTCTCCCCACTCATAGGAGGCTGACCTTCCCAGAGTTCCTCAAGCAGGATCTTCTAACCTCTAGTCCCCCTCTCCCAGGCTGATTGTCCTGGGCTGGCCCCTGACCTCTCCTACATGTTCTGCAGGACAATGGACCACCGGACTCCCTTCTGCAGCACATGCCTGTGCCCTGTGAGCCCCGACTCTGCCACGTTCCCATGGACACGCCCAGCACTGAGCCACAGGGGCATCCTCCACGCTACAGGCTGAACGCAGTTTCATATCCCTGCCCCTTCCTGCAGTGTGCCTCACACCCCGGCACGTGCAGACACCACATCACACCCACACACACAGCTCGGCCACACACAAAGCCAGCTGCTGCACATCACCCTCCAAACCATCGCGCTCTCTGTCCCAGGCCCACCACTGCTGCCATGCCTGCTCTCTGAGTCATGCGGGCTCAGGAAGGAGCTGGCCCACGTGGGAGCCCACTCCCTCCTGTTTACACCACACACACACACACACACACACACACACACACACACACACAAATATACATGTCACATGTGAACAGCCCCCCATGGCCCATGCACTGACAGCTCTTGCCCCCAGCCAGAACTGGCCAGAACAGCTTGCCATCTGCCTCGTCCTCTGTCCGTCAGTCCCCTGGAGAAGACACAGCTTATCTCCTTGCTCTGTGGTGGGGTACTTCTACTTTCTGGAACTCACGAAAACTGGCTTTTGTTCCTTTTCCTCCCCTTCGGGACAGGAGCCTTTTGGACTTCTGCCATGACTCTGCCCCTGACCCCAGGTGCTAGGTCAGTCACCCTGCTGAGAGCCCTTTCCTGCCTTGCCCTGTCAGGCCGCAGGCACTTTCTGACAGACAAGCCCCACTGAGGGAGCTTTGGGGCAGGAGGGAGGCAAGGTCGGGAGAAAAGGCCCAGCTGTGCCTCTGAGACGCTCTTGATCTTTGGGCCTACAGGGAAGTTCTGGGTGCTTTTAGTGGTTTTTTTTTTTTTTTTTTTTTTTTTTTTTAAGGAAAAAAGTGATAAAAATCTCAAAGTTGATTTTTCTTGTTACAGAAAATCTAATATAAAAGCATTATCCCTGTCCTTGCAGCCATGTCTGCATCTGTGTGTGCTTCCAGCTATGTACTGGACTGGCATCCGCATGGATGGGCAGCCTATACGTGCTCCTCAGCACCCTGGCCAGAACAGCAGGAATCAGGGCAAAGTTCAGGTCTTGGGATTCCCAAAGGAGTCGCACAGGCAAAGAGCCAGAGAGATGGGGCTTGGGGGTAGGTAAATAGGCCTGGAGAGGTGTGTGTGGGCCCTCAGCTGGGTGGGAATCAGCAGGTAGGGCCACACTGTTCACTCTGCATTCCCAGGAGCTGAACATCGAGCAAAGGACCTGCTACTCAGGGCTCACCTGGAGGGTTGCCTTTATACTGACTGATGGGGTCAGTCAAGGCATGCCTAGAAGGGGGAGTCGACCTGACTTGGCCTGGTCTTTGCAGACCTTCCCAGGCAAAAGGTAATAGACATGCCTTCCCATGGGGGCAGAGGTAGGCCCAGGGTGGGGAGCTGCAGATAAAGAAAACCTCTGAGAGCAGAGCTCCCCACACAGTGGACTTTGATGCTCAGGAAGTAGCGACCTCCGTGCTTCTTAGGGTGTATAAGAAGAATTCTGTCAAGCCTGCTGAAGAGCGGACTCCTGCCTTGTAGAGCTGGGAGGGACAGATTCCATTGCTCAAAGGGTCTTAGGAATGTGACAAGATGCAAATAACCCTGTCCACATAAAGGTAGGAGTGACCAACAACTTGACACCTGACTTTTCCTGACTTTGTTAGGGCTAGGCCCTAACAAAGGAGGGTGGCTCCTGGTGGGCCCTAAGCCCCCAGCCCTGCAGTGGGAGGGGTCCTGGGGTAGAGGCCCTTCTTCCTCCGACTGGGATCCTGGGAGAAGAATGGAGGTGGTTCAGGAGTTGGGGTGGGAGCAGGTGCCCTCTGAACTCTCCAGGTCAAGGTCAAGCTTGTCCCCTTCCCAGATCCCAGTGTCTTTAGGGGCATCATGGTGTAAGACCTTTGCAGACCCCAGAGCTGTATCTTATCCCTGTCACACATCTAGAACAGACTATGTGGCCAGGGCCCTTTTGTGTGCCCTTCAGGTCTCCTGGAACCACCCTGCAACAGGAGAATGAGAGGTATCTAGAAGTGTCCTGCAGCATGTCCCCTCTCTAAGGCAAAGCATGCAGCAAAGGGAGCAAGACTGGCTGAGGAAATTTGTCCCTTTTATGGGGATGGATATCAGGGCCCTGCCTGTGGTCAGGGCAGAGACATCTGTGCACTGTAGCCCCCGGAATGAGGCCCTGCCACAGACGCCTGTTGAGATGGGCCCCTGGGCAAAGCTGTTTTGCACTGTTTTTTGCATGTGATAGTTCAGACAGGCCTGTCTTCACCATGGCCACCAAGACAGCTTATCTGCATTCTGACAGCCTGTGTTAGCCCAGCAAAGAAGTGCTGCTCAGTGTGTTCTCTAAGTCTGTAAGACTTGAAAAGCAAAACACCTTTATTTAGTTATCCTGAATTTACAAACACAGAAAGGGATAAGGACTCTGACTCCACTTTGCCACAAAGGCCTTTGGGGAGTTCTGACCCTGGGTGCCATTGATCCAAGCACCCCAGGCAGAACTTCCCTCCCTGGGGCCTGGCCTGACTCACCCATCCCCTGAGAGGCTGGCCTGAATGTGCCCGTGAGGGCTTCCAACCCTACAGAAGACATATGTCTCCACATGAGATGAGCTTTGTGAGACTGATGGGCAGGGACAGGGCAGGCTGTGGCCCCTGGAAGGCGGTGGGTCCGGCTCTGAGTTGGGCCTGCCCTTGAGGAGAGCTGATTAACTGAGGCCACATGCTCTAGGGTGGGGTAGGGGACTGGCCTGAACCTGGACACAGCTGGGGCAGAAACCAGGACATTGTTATTTTGTCTTCATAAGTTGGAAGAGGGCCATCCTGTCCTCCAAGAGGGAGTGGCCAAGCCCTGAAAGACTTGAGTTAGCTTCCTGGTGCTGACATTGCTTGCTTGAGATCTTGAGTAAGTGTTTTCAGTTCTCAAAGTCTCAAACCTGTCACCCAGAAGCAGGGACAATCATCCCTGCCTGGTGCTCTTGTAGGCTCACATGGCAGAAGTGGTCACAGCTAGGGCTTGGGCTCTGAAGGCCTTTGCTGTCTTTGCTGGGGTTCCCATATGTGCCTTCCCCTCTCTGATAGCCCATTTTCCACCAGCAGAGCTAATTCCAGTCCCTCGGTGTGGGAAGAATGTGAGAGCATGACCCCTGTGAGCTGCGCATTAAGTTCCTCCCCTGGCTCCTGGCCCCCGGGCCTTGCCTGGTCCCGGCAGCCCTGCAGGCTCAGACATTGGTCTCAAGCTCACTGATCTCAATGGTGCAGTGGTCCAGACTGGTGGTGGCCAGCTCCTCATCCTGCTCCACCTGTACAGGGATATGGTGGGGGCAGGCAGGGCCCAGCGTCAGCTCAGAGGCCTCGGCCACGCTCTTCACACAACCATTCTGCTGGGTTGCCACAATCTCCTGGAGGCTCACCGGCTTGGTCTCACAGGGCGGCAGTTTCTGGGGAAGGGAAAGGGACCTGGTAGCAACAGGAGGACTGAGGGTGTGGAACAGTGCAGACACGGGGCTAAGGACCATGATGGGGATTTTTCTATAGACACAATGGGTATCCAAGTAGGTCGCTGGACACCAGTTCCCAAGCTGCCTGTAGCACACATAGGAGGGGGAATCCCTGAAGACCCTGTGACCCCACACAGACCCATAGTTGCCGGAGTCATTGAGTGGAACAGCCCCATCCTACACCAGGGTGTGATCAGGGCAGGGGTTGTTATATTCTGTTCCCACTGTTTCTCTTCTGTCTAGATCAGTGCTGGCCCTGGCAGGTGCTCAATAAATAAATGTTAGAGGAATTAGTCACCCTCTGTAACAGACAAGGAGACTGAGATCCAGAGATGTGGAGGGATTGACAGAAGGCTGCCTGGCTGGAAGGTCTGGTGCCCTGCCCGCCCCTCCCAGCTCCACCCTGCTGGTGGTCTCTGTTCTCACCTCGGTGCCTGAATCCCGAGCAAAGTCCTTCCGGCAGATGTGGGCCATGATCCCTGCAGCCAGTGCATCACCCAGCACATTAATCATGGTGCGGAAACGGTCCCTGGGAAACCAAGGTGGGTGGTGAGTGGTGGGCATCTTAAGGAGAGCTGGAGAGGGCCACGTTGGACTCAAAGGTGTAAGGCCTCTGTGGCAGCAGCACAGGAAGTAACCAGGAGGCGGGGCAGAGCACCCAAGCCCGCTTCTTGTGGGCATTGAAGTGAGTTGATGCAGGATGGTTCCTGGGCACGTGGCTGTGTGTTGCACAGGACCCTGGGCTTAGCCGGGCCTAGCTTAGTTTAATGCTCTGCAGTGACTCTCTTGAAATTCTTTGCCATTTTTGAACAAGGAGCCTCCTGGTTTCATTTTTGAACTCTGCCCCCTCCCCCGAAATTAGGCAGCCAGGCCTGTAGGACAAGTGAGGCACTCCTACTGTGCTAAGCATGGCAGCTCCCTGGCCTTCTGCCCTGGGGAAGGGACTTGGCTCCCTACTCGGCTGCCTGCTGCCCTTACCAAGGGGTGGTACTGGGGTTGGGACGGTGAACTCACAGAGCCCAGTCCACAGCGATGATGAGGTTGATGTCATCAGTGGGCAGTCCTACAGAGGTGAGCACGATGACCATGGTGACAAGCCCAGCCTGGGGGATGCCAGCTGCCCCGATGCTAGCTGCAGTCGCTGTGATACTGCAGCGGGAGTGGGGAGAGGAAGAGGAGGAGCAGTAGGTGGGGGTGGGGGGCGCATGTGTGGTCCCTGACCCCAAGAAGGAAGCCAGAAGGATGGCGCCTCTGGGACAGCCATGTGGGGCCAGGTTGCTAGGAATGCCACATCAGGGTGCTCTCATGTCCTATGACCCATGGGCACGCATCTCTGACCTCAGGAGAAGCTGAGGCAGCTGTGGAACCCATGGTGTGGCCCTACACAGGTTCTGTAGGTTCTAGAGATACCCGGGGGTTCTGATCTTCCACCAGCACAGTTCTGCCCAGCCTCCCACTGGGGTCTGGTCTCCAGGGTGACACTGAGCTGGGGCTGGGCTGCAAGGCCTCTCCTTGGCCTGCCCCACCCAGTGCCTGCCCTTGGCTCCAGCCACACCAGTGCTCGGTCCCGCCCCTGGACCACCTGCAGTGTCGCCCCTCCCTCCTGTCTAGACCCAGGCCCTCTTCCCTGCCACACTCAGGCACTGTGAGTCCCAGAGACCAGCTCACCCCCAGACCCACACAGCTAGTTTGCTGTGTGGCTTGGTGGAAGCCCATCACCCTTGCTGGCCTCAGAGACCCTTCCAGGGTGTGGGTTTCAGGACGCACCTAATGGTGATGATCTGGCCGAAGTCCAGCTCATAGTTGTTGACCTGAGCGATGAAGATGGCAGCCACAGCCTCATAGAGCGCGGTGCCGTCCATGTTGATGGTGGCGCCCACAGGCAGCACAAAGCGGGCGATGCGCCGGTCAATGTGGTTGTTCTCCAGCAGGCACTTGAAGGTGATGGGCAGTGTGGCTGAGCTACAGGCAGAGGGGCCAGAGTCTGCCCACTGCCCTCCTCCAGGATGGTTGGGGCCAATGACAAGAAGCCACCCTGCCCCAGGCAGCCAGCCCATAAGAGGGGAGAACAGGTGCCCTGGCAGGAGTGTGCAGGCACACGTGTGGGGCCTCCTTGGGACAGGAGAGGAGTGACCACAGCAGGACACCCACCATCCTCTTGCTTCTTCTCAGGGCTCTGGGGAGGAGGGCTGGCACAGTACCACATTGCTGGGCCTATGGTATCTGAAGTGGCAAACCACACAGGCTCTGCACCAGACTGCCTGGGCTTAGAGTCCAGCCTCCTGCCAGGTGCCCTGGCAAGTTCTTCAACCTGGTGCCTTGGTTTCCCTCTTCCACACAATACCCAGATCACAGAGCTATTGGGAAGATCAAGTCACTTGGGGCCTAGAAGAGTGCTTGGCACTGGGTCTGTAGGGGTGGGGTTGTTTGTCTACCAGGGAAAGAGGCCTGTGGGCTTCTTGTAGACTGAGAAACTGAGGTCCAGGAAATAGAAGGGGTCCAGGGCTCCAGGACAGAGTGAGGCCTTTGGAACAGGATGATGGGCTTGGGTCCCATGCCTCTGCCTACAGAGTAAGAGGTCAGCAATGGCCGCCTCCTTCCAACGCCTTGCCCGGTCGCCTGGATTGCACAGCTCTATTTCCCTGAGGTCCCCTGCACTTATCAGCCCCCAGTGGATTATCTCAGGCTTCACAGCAACCCTGGGAGGGAGAGGCTAAAATGATCCCAGTCTGAGTATGAGGATGCTGAGGCACAGGATGTGAACTGACAGCGCACCATCACCAGCCGGTGTGCGAGGGAACCATGATTCAAGTCCCACTGCCTAGCCTCACTGCCAAGGTTGAAACAGGACATCCAGCCAGGACATCCCAGCAACAGTAGACGGACACAGCCCCTAGGACAATGTGGGGCCTGACTCCAGCAGAAGAACCAGACTGGGGAGGGCAGTGGTGATTTTCTTCAGAATCCACAGCTCTCTCTCTCCCCTGAGGGGTGGAAGCAACCCCCATTTGGATTGAGCGAGTCTTAGGGACAGTGGAAAGGGGCAAGAGTGATTTGGATGGAGCTTCAAACATTAAATCTCTAAACTAGGTCTTGTTACCATAGCACCATTGCCATCCCCAGGTTTGTGAAGTGGGCCATACTAGCACTTTCTATGGTTCTGTGACTGGATAAATGATGGCTGGACAGATGTACAGAGCTGTATTCCATCCACCCCCACCCTGCCGGCTCATCACGTGTGGCTACCTGGAGGAGGTGGCCAGTGCAATGAGCAGGGCCTGGAGGACACCACGGATGAAGACAATGGGGTTCTTCCTGGTGATGAGGAAGTAGAGCAGGGGCAGGATGAAGAGGCCGTGGACCACGAGCCCGCACACCACAGTGATGGCGTAGAAGCCCAGCTTCTTTCTAACCGCCTTGGGGTCGTCCATCTCCAGGATCTTGCCAGCGATGAGGAACACAATACCAAAGGGGAAGTACCTGGGGGCGGGCAGCCCTGGGCTCAGGCAGGCAGGCCCATCCCGGCCCAGCTACCCTGTCACCATGTGACCTGACCTCTGAGCCTGCTGGGGCTTACAAGATGACTGAATGAGACCCAGCCTAGGGTCGGGCACATGGCATCCCTAGTGCCCTTTCACTCAACCACCCTCATCCTGGGCGAGCTCTTGCCCCACTGCCTTCCCCTGCCCATGCCTCTGAGGGGTATCCCTGACTCAGGAGCCCCCGTTTCAGCCCTTTGGGGGGATGGTGGGCAGGCCTCTGTGTTTCCCCTCTGACTACAGGATTCCTCATGTCTGAATTCTGAACCGAGGACTGGCAGCTGGTTCTTACTTCCAGTGTGTTCTTTCTCTAAAAGCTGAGCTAAGGGGGCTCCATGGCATGGGGAAACTGAGGCAAGGAAAGCAGCAGAGCCAGGCTGAGCTTTTAGCTCTCCTCCTGCCAGGCTAGCAGTAGCAAGCCCTGGGCTGGAGCCAGGCCTGGTCAGAGCTGAGGGTCCAGGCCAACATGGTTACCTCTGGAGGCTGAGCCTCCCATGTAGCTTTCCGCTGTGCTCCTAAGAGAGCACAGGATGGGATGCCCAGGACTGGAGGGGGTTGGTGGCAGGAGGTTGAAGAGGACCCTCCCTGGAGGAGGCTTACCACACGGCCACTGCCACAATCTTCATGACAGACTCATTGAGGCACTGGCAAAAGCTGACCAGAGGGGCCCCGCTGTCACCCATGCGACCCAGCATGATGCCTGTGGGGACACACAGCATATCACAGGTGTGCCAGGCATGTCAGTGGCATGCACACACACACACACACACACACAAGTCCCAGCCCTGACGCCTCCCCAGCATCCTTTGACCAGCCAGCACTCCCCCAACCCTCTTCTCCCCTTGGCCTCCATGACTGGACCCAACAGGGCTCTCCTGTCTCACTCCCCTCTAACCTGTTCTCCACATGGCAGATGTCATCCCCTCATGACCGAAATGCTCTGCCAAACACCCTTGATGTCCCTGTCCCCGCATTTGGACCATAAGGAAGTTCCCACAGCTTGTACGCCACATCTGACCGCCCTCCTCATCTGGCCCTGCTCTAACCCTCTTCACTGTTCCCTGGCCTGGCTGGTCTTCAGGCTTCTAGAATATGTGGAAGTCTGCACTGCCCCAGGGCCTTTGACCATCGCTTTCTGAACAATGAGTTCCCCCTGTGGCCAGGAAGCCCCTCCCCACACCCCTGGGCCAACTCCCAATTTCTTCTTCTCTCATTTCTTGCTGAGTTCTTTCTGTTGCTTATTACAACTGATAACATTTTTTCCCATTTGTCTGCTTTTTCTCCTTGGGGGTGAGAACTGGCTTCTCAGCTGGCACACAGTGGACATAAAACAAAAACTACCGAGTGCTACTGATGCTAAAGTCATCCCTGAGGCCCTGGTATCCCTGTGGTATTCTGGGTTTCCCTTCAGTGTGCACAGCACACTTGGAAATGGCACAGGTGCAGACTGTGCTGTGGGGTCAGGTCCATGACACTGGGCACCACCATGCCATTCTTGAAAGGGTGGCTGCATGACTGTTCTCCTGGTGAGACCAAAATGGGTCAGAGCACATTCCAAGGCTGCCCTCGTGAAGCCCATGTCACTTGCTCAGAGAAGCTCAGTGACTGGCTCAGTCAATGGGGGACAGAGAGGGTGGGGATTCATATCCTGGCCTGTGGGACTCTGAAGAAGGGTTCTTTCCCTGCAGCCCACAGATAAGTTGCCCTGAGGTGATGAGGTAAAAAGGGGGCCCTGTCTGGTTGGGCAGGAGAGGCCAGAGTTGGAGGTGACACTGGGCCTAGCCCTGCCTATCTGGCCTGTCACAGTGTGGCTGATGTGGACCCAGGTTCCCTCTGTCAGCTCCATCCCTCCCCAGGCTACTCTTGCCCCTCCCAGCCTCCACCTGGATTTCTCTGGGGGCATCCAAAGACTGACTCGATAGGAGCTAGTGTGCAGGGATCTGGGGGTGGCAGTGAGGCCCCTCTGCAGGCAAGGCCGAGGAGATCTCTGCACCAGCTGCATCCCAGCACTGGGGAGGGTCAGAGAAAGGAGGCTCGGTTGAGGAGTCAAAGAAAGCCCCATTCAGAGCAGCTGAATATTATCACTGAATACTATCACTGACGGACATGGGCACCAGCAGATGTGGGCACAGAGGCGGGCACACACTAATGCTGGTTCACACCAACTTGGCACACATACAAACATTCATACGTGGACAGTTACACTTGCTCAGTAATCACCAGGTCACTGGAGTCTCAAGAGTTTCTTTGGCTCTGCTAATAGATGTCTTTCTTTCATGTCCCCATCCCTAAGAGAGACTGCAGGTGGGGAAGGGAAGAATGTCCAGGACCAGGGACTGACTGCCAGGCATGCTGAAGGGTGCTTAAGACACCAGCCTGTCCCAGCTCACCAGCCTGTCCTGGCCCCTTCATGTGGCTGATGTTTTGGCCCAAATGATCAGAACCTTGTCTGTCATCATCTGTCCATCTGGTCATCTGTCACTCATCTCTCTACAGTTTGACCAAGCCAGAGCAGACCACCACCCCGGGCCCCACAGCGCAGGCCAGTGCTGAGAGGTTGGGAGTTGTTCCCAAGAAGGGAAAATGGTGTAGTAGGGCACCGCAGGTAGAGGCCCAGCCATGGGCTTTGTGGAGACAGTTTGGGGACCCTCTTTAAGAACAAGAAATTTAAAAGGTATAGGCCTTGGAAGGGTCCCCTACAAACGAGGACACCTGAGCCTTGAGCTTTATGGCTTCATGGTAAGTCACCTGTGATCGGGGACCTTGGGGACCCAGTGAGAGTAGTCAGAGGAAAGGTGTGGTCAGAAAGGACATCGTGGGGTCTAAGAAATGGCATAGATGAAAAATGGCTCTGAAAAGAGAGTTGGCCAGTGAGAAGCCCTGTGGTGGGGGGTGATAGAACTTGAGGTAAACAGTGGCCCCCCTCCCCATCCTTTCCAGACCTCAGGGACAGGCTGCTGGTGGGGACAGGGGTCACAAAAGAGAAGGCGAGCCAGTGCCCCTGGAAGAAAATCAGTGCTCAGGGGTGGGGATTATGAGTGAGGACCACCTGGCTCCCGCTGCTCGTGGGGAGCTGGACACACCCTCAGAGAGGGAAAGGGGGCTCAGCCACTCTGTTGGCTAGGAAAGGGGGGAAGGGCCTGGAGGACTGGGGGACTCCAGGTTACTCAGAAGACTGGATGGCGGGATGCCAGGAGGGGGTGGGCAGGCAGCACATACCCATGGTGGCAGAGAAGATGACGATGCCCAACACATTCATGCCATCACTGGTGCCTGGCTCTGACTTGTAAACCACCTCGGGTGCCGGGGTCAGGTCCAGGGCGAAGTTCTGCACACGAGAGCCATTCTCTTCCTGGACCCCATAGATGAGGATCCGCCGAGGAGGGGCCTCCTCTGGGGCCACCTTGGGGGACTTGATAACCGGGGTGGTCTTGGTGCGGTACTGGTGGGTGACATGACAGCCAGGAAGGAGTCAGGGCCCAATGTTATAATATCAACACAACAAGAACATGCCAAAAGCACCTGTGCATCCCCTCATATCCTATCCCGTTGACAGTAGCCTTGTGAGGTGGGCAGGGCAGGGATTATTATCAATACTTTATCCAGAAGAAAACAGATTCCTTCACTCAGTCACTACCCAGTGTGCCAGCCTCCAGCCTGCAGGCCTGGTTCCTTGTCTAACTCTGTGTCCATCTACTGGAAAAGTCCCCTTCCAACCACCGTAGCCAACCACCGATGTACCAGTCAGCCTGCTTTCCACCTGGCAGAAGTGGGGGCTTCCCTCTGAGACAGCCTGCCTCTGGTCCTCCTCTGGCCCTAGAGAATTCCTGGACCTCTCCCCCTCAGGCTCCAGGAACTGGGAAGCAAACAGGGGAGCCCTCACCCTCTTGAACATCACAGTATCAATAAGGCTATCCTTCTGGGGGGCGGGAATGAACCAGGCAGGAAATACATGAGTCCTAGGGTCTCTGAGCTTCATTTTTCCTCATCTATAAAATGGGATCATAATAGCATCTACCTTGCTGGATTAAATGCAACTATACACCCGCACATATATCCAGTGTCTACAGCAGTTCTGGCACATGGCAAGGCCTGTGAATGCATTACTGCTACCCTCGACAGCAGCGAAAACAGCATTCCAAGGCTGAACACTCTGAGCTGGGTGCCAGAGATACAAAAATGAACCAAATAAAATTTCTGCTCTGAGAGTGTTGGAGAGGGAGTGACTAGCTCTGCCTGGAGGAGTCAGACTGCTTTACAAAGAAGAGATTTTTTGGTCGAGGTCTTGAAGGATGAGTAGGAGTTTGCTAAAAGAAGAAGATTATTCCAGGCAGGTATAAGGTCGAGTGATATTCTCTTTCTCTTTCTCTGTTACCTTCAATAATTTCCCATCACAGCTGGAGTCAAAGCCCTGCACCATCTGGCTAATTTTGAAGACAAAGACCCAAGATGAGGTGCCCGAACGAGTGACTTATCCAGGCTCCTCATTTTGGAGCTCCCTTCCTAACCCTCAGCCATCTCCTTTGGGTCCCTAGCCCAACACAGGGCCTAGCCCCAGGAAGGGGTTCAGGACACTCCTGCTGGGTTGAGTGGACCAACAAGCTGTCATTCAAAAGGAGAAAAGAACTGTTGAAAGAGCAGACAAAGATGGAGGTGCAAAGAAGTTTAGCACAATTTTGAAAAGAGGCAAAAATTTGAAAACAACCTAGAGGACCACAGAAAGGAGACTTGGTCAATAAATGACAATCCAGCCCTACCATGGCTCCTATATATCTCCACTTTTTTTTTTTTTCTTTGCAGTACTGGGGATCGAACTCAGGGCTTTGTGCTTGCGAGGCAAGTATTCTACCAGCTGAGCTATCTCCCCAGCCCACCATTTGTGCTTTTAAGGAGCAGTTAATAGCCAGAGAAAAGGCTCAAGATATGATGAAAGGGGGCGGGGGGAGCAAGATACAAACCATGCATGTACTACAATCCTTATTTTATTTAAAAAAAAAAAAATATATATATATATATAATAAAAGACTAGAAACGTACTGTCTGCTACCTCTACTGCCAGGACACACTTGCTGGGTGAATCAACCAACCAGCTGCAACCAGAGATGACTTTTTACTTTTACTTTATATATTTTAATATTTTCCTAATTGTCTACAGTGAACATTATGACTATTCTTATTAGGGGGAAGAGGATTATTTAAAAAAAATTTTTTAAAGAAAGAAAAGACAGACTTAGCAGCCAGCTGGGCCTAAGTTTTTCGACCAGCTTTCCATTTACTGGTGGTATAACCTTGGGCAAATCATCAAATCCTTCTCAGCCTCGGTCTTCTCACCCAGAAAATGGGGCTGATCAGTGTGGGTGTGGGTTCCTATGAGGATGAGGAGGTGGTGTGTGAGCCTCCATGTGCGCTGAGGGCCTCAGAGGCACCCTCAGCCATGGCTTCCCGCCACCTGGTAATTGTTCTTCACAGGGCGAGGACATGGAGGCTCTGAGGACCTAGATCTCCCACATCCCCTCTGGCATCTGGCCTCCTCAGGAGCCCAGGAGGCTGGCAGGCCCTTCCCCTCCATCACCCAAGGACCCAGTTGCTTACCTGTTTGAATGTGGCTTCCACCAGGTTGGCTGGAAACATGTTCCTGGGAAGAGAGTCAGCAATTGAAGAATTCCAGAGCCCAGGACAAGAGAGCCCTTGGGGTCAGACCCTTGGAGTCATCTCAAACCTCCCTTGGCAGCTGGGCCCTCCACCAGTCATCCCTTCCCCCACAGTCCCCCACATGGCTCCGCCCCCATCACCCACAGCAACCTGAGATGCACTTTTCCAGCTCCAGGCCTTGGATCATGCTGTTCCCTCCCCCTGGAATGGCCTGCCTGCTTCTCTGTCTGACCAACTCCTGCTCCAGTCAACCACACCACTTCCTCTGCCCTGCCCTGTCTGACTGCCCAGGCAGACACATGGCCCTCCTGTGTGGCGGTCACCTCTGCTCTAACTCTGTCTGCCTCTCCTTGAAGGCAAGTCTTGGTTGTTCACATCTTATCTTTAGGGCCCAATATGGGACTTGGCACATATGTGGGATCATCATAGTCATGCCCGGGATAGGGATTGGTCAAGTTCCTTTGAAGTATTTGCATATTACCTACACCATCCTCCTGTATAAAGCATCTCTAGATTACCTACAATACTTAATATGATGTAAATGTGGTGTAAATAGTTGCTGTGTCGTGTAGGGAATGGTGACAAGGGGATACAGTTTTCCCTCAAATATATTTGACCTGCTGTCAGTTGTGTCATGGATATGGAACCCAGAGAAACAGAGAGCGGGCTGTGTTTTTATGAATGTTTTATTATAAAGCTGAGAGTGAAGGCGGTCTTGTCCTGCCAGCTATAAAACATGCTGTAAAGAAGTAACTGTCAAAACATTGTGACACTGACAGCCCCCAGTGGAAGGACCAACACAGCAGAACCTCAACCCAGAAATAGAACCCAGGACCTCTCGCATTTCACATCACAAGTCAGTGAGGAATGGGAGGACGCATCACGGATTGCTGGATAGCTGGCCAACAGTTTGGGAAAATCAACATTATATCCTTGTTTAACTTTCCACCAAAATAAATTACAGATGGTTTCAAGACATACATAATTGGAAAAAAAATGAAACCATAAACCAGGTACAGTGGTGTATCACTATAATCCCAGCTACTTGGGAGGCTGAGGTAGGAGAATCTCAGGTTCGAGGCTGGCCTGGGCAATTTAGTGAGACTTGGTCTCAATATGAAATAAAAAAGGATTGGGGCTATCACTCGGAGGTAGGACACTGCTGTGTTCAATCCCCAGTACTAATAAATAGGTAGAGGAAACAAAGGTTAATATTTTATCATCTCTTAGTATATGGAAGGACTCTTAAAAACAAAATGAGCAATTAAGAAAAAAAATCAATGTTACTACATTAAAAACATGAAATTCCTAAGTGCACTATGGCATCCTAGATTGCATTCTGTAACAGAAAAAAGTGACATTAATGGAAGCTGGTGAAATCCAAATGAGATCTGTAATTTCATTAATGGTGTTGCACTCATTTAATTTCCTAGTTTTGATAAAAGGATTATTTTTAGGTAAGATACTAATTAACATCGGGGATGGGGGTATGGGATCTTTTCTTCACAATCTTTTTTTGCCAAAATGGAAAGCTAAAAAATTAAGAAGCTTTATAAGACAGATTACAATACAAATGAAATGATAAAGCAAATGACAAACTAGGAAGACTAAATGACCAAGTGTCATATAAAAAGTTCACAAATCTTGCCCTGTTTCCATGTTCCCAGTCTGTCTCCTCTCACCAGAATACCAGCTCCCTGGAGGGCAGGACCCTGTTTTGATCCCTTTGGTGTCCCCAGAGTCTGGAAGAAGGCCTGGCACAAATCAGGCACTTAGCAACTACTTGCTGCAAAAAAACAGAAAAAAGGACCACAAAAATAGTAATATCTCAACAGACAAATGATTGGAAGATAGACCCAGGCAATTCACTTCCCAAAAGAGATGCCCCATGGGCAAAAACACTTTTAAAATTGTTTGGCTTCATCGATGAATGAATGACATTTCCACCTATGAAAGTGAACAAGTGTTTTTTTAAAATGAAGTTCACACACCGGGGAGATGGGCACCCTAAGGTGGATCTGGTGGTGGCTTTTCCCAAAGCAATTTAGCAACTCTTGTCCAGAGTCTTAAAAGAAGTTTATATCCTTATCCTCTTCCAGGATTCGATTTGAAATCAGAGACGCTAACTAGGATTCTTGTTCCAGCTTGCACATGCTGGAACAGGCCAGGTGCAACACTCACACGGCTCTCCTCTGGGATCGCCCTCCCACTCACTCTTGGCACGTCTCTTCTCTTTCAAGACTCAGCACACATGCATGGAGTTAGGTAGACGTGAGTGCACACTCTTTCTTGACCCAGCAGCCATGGCTGGAGGCAGAAACGAATTTTTTCACTGCTGCCAAGACTCGGGTTCAGTGTTCACACAGGGCAGGAGGAAGAGGGTCAGAAGGAGCAAGCAAGGCAGAAGCCTGGTCACGGGTATGTTGTGACCCAACCATCATTTACTCCTCCCCAGGAATGACAGCTTTGTCACAAGGGAGAGAAGAAGCAAAGGCCAGGAGCTGGGTTTGAGTATTTTTTTCCCCCATGAGTGATAAGCAGATCTCTGCCACCAGAATGGTAGCAGCCTGCAAGCAGACATCAAGCAGACAGGAAGCACAGCGCCTGCATTAGTGCCAGGAGCATGCATGTACAGCCTGTCGGGTGCATGGTCCACCTGCCATGGGCTTTTGTGACCAGCCAGACAATGTCAATTTGTACTGATTGTTAAATAGTTTGAAAATCTCTCCCAGGTACTGTTCCAGGAGCTTCAAGTGACTTAATCAGAGGTTGTTTTCTAATGAAATTTGAAGGGAAATCTGCTTTAGCTTGAGCAGAAACGAAAGAACATTTGAAAGATCAGGAGAAACCAGATGGAATTTGTACCTAGTATATACATGATACCTAGTATCTGTGACTTCCTTTAACATTGGCACAATGTGGAATGAGATGCACTGATGACGAAAGCCAGATGCTAAGCATGGCAGTGCACACAGGTGACCAGGACTGAGGTCCTGATGCCTGGGAGCTGCACCTCTGAACCTCTCATTGAGGAGAAAATGCAAGGCCCCACCCCCTCCTAGGAGTCAATCACCTAACCTCTGCTGTTGCAGGTTTCTCTTAACCAGCAGCCAGAGCAGCTCCTGGCTGTCATGTTTGCTCATACAACACCAGTGAACTTATCCTGCAGATTTAATCAACGGTTTTGTTTTGGATTATTATTTGGGAAAATGGACATTTTCTTTTGGCTTTGAACATCCATGGGAATCCTTCCTGATTGCCCTATGGGGCCTGTGCTCCAGGCAGCAGCTATAATGTGCCCGGTGACGACCGCCATGCCTCCAAATACCCACATACTCCCTGTGCAATTCTGTGGGCAGGGCCAAGGCCCATCTCTAGGCTTTCCTCCTCACTTACTATTTAAGTTCTCACTGTGACAGCTCCAAACTAGCCCCCTGTCACATGTCTCTAATTCATGCCCCAAAGGTGGGGATTATTTCTTTTCAAACAGCTCCAAGAACTTTATCCAGTCCCTGAGATGGTGACTAGGAGCAATAGAGCCAAGTCATTACTCAACCTCTGTGGTGTTTTAATAAGATTGGAAAAAATAAAGAAGAAGAAGAAGCAGCAGCAGCAGCAGCAGCAGCAGCGGGGGGGAGGGGGAAGAAAAAAAAGAAAAAGAAAGAAGAAGACGGGGCCGGCTCTGATGAGTGCTCTGCGTGGGTTTTTCTGTGAGGTTGCACTGGGCTCAGACGTCAGTTTTCTGGAGCCCCCACTGGAGCCCTGGCAAATGAACTCATGTCTTGGCGGGTCATCCAGGGACACAGCCTGTAGCATTCCTCTGGAATCATCTTGAGACATGGACACAAATCTTTGCACCCCTGGATGGTGAGCTGCGTGGCTTCTTTTCCCCTGTGTGTCAGCCCCTGCCTCTTTCTGGCTTTTCATTTGTCATATCTGCCTCCAGATCCCAGTTCTCTGTCCCAGTCATACGTTTTCTTGTTCAGTCATCAACATTTGCAGGCACCTGCTCTGCTCCAGAGCAAGGGTAAGGAGACCCCAGTTCCCCTCACTGCCAGCGTCCCCCTTGTCTTCACATCCTCTCAGAGGATGAGAGCAGCATCCCTCACATCCTTCTCATCTGTAGATGGGGGACAGTCCTGTTGCAGGGCCTTGTACTTATCGCCCCACCCCCAGCTCCTTTGCTCAGAGCAGGTTCTTAGTAAAGGTGGACTGCTTTGGGTGTAAGTGATCACACTGGTCCCCTGGGAATCCCTGCGCCAAATTCTGTCCACTCCACCCTTCTCCAGCTCATCCTTCCTAACCTCAGTAGCTTCTCCTCCCTCCCTTTTTATCTATTTATTTTGCTGTGCTGGGGATCAAACCCAGGGCCTCAGGCACGCTAGGCAAGCTCTCACCACTGACATGCCTTTCTAAGTCCAACCCCCGCTAGAAGCATGCAAGGTCCAGGAGGCCAGGCTGCCCTGCTTTTCTAGAATCTGCTTCCAGAAGCTTTGACTCATTCCCTGCAGCTTTTTCACTGCCCCGTGAGCCTTGGTGGTAGAATCACAAAGCTAGAGATCTTAAGAATCACTGGGAAATTGAACTGTGGAGAGAGGGCCTGGCCTGGTCAAGGTCACACAGTGGCTTATTGCTGGCAACGCTGCGATGAGACCACATGTCTCCCAGGTTCCCCACTCCTGGAAGCATGTGACCCCTCCCTGAAGCCCCACTCTCTGACCAAGAAGTGGTAACTGTGATGCCCAACCACCCAGTTTTGCAAAGGCCTCAAAGCAGAAGGCTCAGGTTTCACCACCACATGAGAAGCAGCTCTGGAACATTTGACTTTGCCACATGTGTGTGATCCAAAGCCCTGCAGCCCCTGAGCAGAGGGCTGTGCAGGGGAGGGCAGGGCTCCTCCAGCACCCACCGTTCCTTCGACGCTGTGGAAAAGTTGTTTGGAATCACAGACTCCAAGAAATGTTGAGTCATAGGCACCAAATCCTAGAAATGATGGATCTCAGAAATGAGGCTCCTCAAAATTCTTCTTGCCTTGGCTGCCAGACACCTGATCACCTCCTGCCCCCACTTCTGTTCCATTCTCTCCACAGCCTCCAGTGTGACGTGCACCCAGGCTCATCCCAGGCCTCTGCACCTGGCACACAGTGTATCTTTCCTAGGCAGTTCCGGCTCCTCCTGGGGCTTTGGACCCCAACTCCACTGAAGACTCTGTGTCCCATGTATGCATTCAGCAGACACCGAGTACCTGCTCTGTACCATGTGCTGTTCCAGGCTTCAGGGACAGAGCAGGGAACAGATTTGTAAAGATCTGGCCACAAGGGGCACCTAACTATGTATTCCAGTGGGGGCCACAGGAAGAAATAAAGAAATTCATGGATGTGATAATGTCTGAGGTAAAGAAGGTTGTGTCAAAAAGCAAAATAAAAGAGAAGAGGAGAGAGAGAGAGAAAGAGAGAGAGAGAGAGAGAGAGAGAGAGAGAGAGAGAGAGAGAGAGACAGACAGACAGACAGACCAAGACCCCATGAGGACCTTCTGAGGGTGACAATGAGCAGAGGTGAGGGAAGGAGCCACATGCTCTCCCCAGTCAGGGCCATTCAGAGAGGTAGCAATGGCACCAAGACAGAGGAACACGTGACATGGAAAAACAGTGTGGCCAGAGTGAGGGGAGGAAAGGGAGAGCCACCTCTCCCACCCTGATTCTGGGCTTGGCCATGTGACTTTCTTGGGCCAAGAGGATGTTAATGGACTTGCTAAAGGCAGAAGCTTGAAAACACTCACAAGTTTCAATTTCCTCTCTTGTTTCTCTATCTTCATCATGAAAAGATGCCCAGACAATCTCCTGGAATCCTGTTGTCACCCTGAATGAAGCTGGACTGGCCTGCCAGAGTAAAGGCCATACACAGCCCAGCGGAGCCATCTCTGCCAAGGTCATCCATTCCACAGTGGGCCCAGTGGCCTCCTGCAGACCATGACTGAACTTAGTTTGAATCAACAGATCCTCCCAGCTGACTCTAGACTCCTGGTGGTCATTTAAAATCCAAAAATCTTAGGTGTTTGTTACACAGCAGTAACTGACTGACATAGACGGCGAGAGTTTTCTTAGAGAGAGGGAGAGATGCTGTGCTAGGCATCTATTCCCATGGGGGAGTAGAGGAATGCTTTTCCCTGAACTTAAGCCAGGAGAACTACTCAGAGACCTTGGCTCATGTCCCCCAGGGTTCGAGGAATGTAGGGGCTGGTGCCTGACTCATATCGAAGGCCCTGGGAAAGACCTGCACTTCTAACAAGAATATGTATTCTTTCCCATGGGTCAGATATGACGCTTACAAAAGGGACTCTGACCAAGAGCATCACTCAGAGGGGTGAAATGACCCCAGAAGACAGGATAACCAGAGATCAGGCCTGAGGAGGGTGCTTTAAGCAGCCAGATGGAAGAAACATCACCCTGGTTGGCAATCAAATGAACCCACAAAAATACCCCTGAAGAAACTCCACCATGGAGCCCCACCGCAGCTCACTCATCCCCGTGAAGGCCCACTCTCTCTCCTCTCTCCCTACTGCTCCAACCCCAGTGTTGGCAGCAGAGGAGCAGGCAGAGGAAGAGAAACACCGACCACCCTCTGCCCCTGCAGCTTCCCAAGCTTGAATCAGATCCACAAGGCTAGGACAGGGTTAGTTTTAAATGGAATAAGCCTGGGGTTTTAATATCAGACAGGCCTGGAGTCCTTATATTCGAAATTGACTGGAAAGTGAGAAGGACTAGAAGAACTTCACGGAGCAAGCTTAACAGGTAGCAGGTGAAGCCCAGCAGGCCATTCCCAGTTGTGTGTGCTTCTTCAGGTGTTGTCTAGTCCTCTGTCCACACTCACACTGTCCTGGGAGAGACCTCACTATCAGGACTACCTACTGCCTCTACCCTGGTACTTTCCAAACCTCCATCTCTAGCTCACTTTCTCCCACAAGACTGAGATCCACTGGGCAACCACTGACTGACACACACCCTGGGAGATCTGCCGCTGCGCTGGCACCTTCCTGTGGCTCGGTAACCACACTGCTGTCCACTTGGATCATCAGGCCAGAAACCTCCATTCAGCACCACCCACCCTCCACTCTCACCTCCACTGCTCCTCCCCCTGCTGATGCTACCCGCTGAGCTACAGCACAGTCCCCATCCCATGGCCACCTCCCTGGCCAGTCCCTGGAACTGCCTTCTCCTCCCACCCTACCCCTCTCCCACTCAGAACCACTCTTTCAGCCAGAGCCTTCTGAATTGGATCATGTCACTTCTCTGTTTAAATCCTGTTTCCTGTGGCCTTTAGGAGGACCTTTAGGTCACCCCCACCCAATTCCCCAGCATCCCTCTTCAGGCCAATGCTGCAGTCAGCCTGGATGGCTGTGGGCGCTCCCTCCCACACCACTCCCTTCCAGCTCGGGACCTGCACACCTCCCCACCCTCCACCACCTCCCCATCCCTTTCTTTAGACTTTTCTTTGCTCCTACTCCATTACAGCACTCATGCCCCATATAGTCTCAGCGTATTTCTGGGTCTTTCCTAGAAGGCAGAGGAGAGGCTGAGTGTCCTTATTCAGGCCTAGCACAGAGCCAGTCCTAGTGAGGGACAGGAGAGGGACTCCCTGCAGAGAGTCTGGGGGGAGGAGTCCCTGGTGGTTCTATGGCTGAGTGTGCAGCGCTTTCCTGAGGACAAGGGCTCAGGTCCATGGAACATGGTCAGCAGAGATGATATGGCACCGTAAAGGTGGCCAAGAGCACCATCTTGGGAGTTGGACAGGCCTGGGTAAAATCCTGGTCCTACTGCCTACCTGCTGGATACCCCTGGAAAAGTCACATCACCTCTTTGAGCTGCATGTCTTCATCTGTGAAAAGGGAACCGTTTTTGTTGTTGTTAGTAAAGAAGAAGAGCCAAATCTGCAGGCCTTCAACCTCACAGGCTGGGTGCCCACACTGCTGGTGGAATCAGCAAGTGCTCGCTGACCCTGCTCTGGCCAAAGAGCAGGCATGGGAGCAGGCCCGTCCTGCCTCTGCTTCTGGACTGATGGGGCAGGTAGCCACGTGAGCCTCGCTGGAAGCCCTGGGCTGGGAGACAGGGTCATGCTCCTCATTGACTTCAGGGTCCAGGAGGTCAGGGTCTCTGCAGGACCCCCATGCCTGCCTCTTGTTACCACATGTAATCAGAGCAGCTCCCAGCAGCCCCTAGCTTTTGCCCTGTCCTGCCCTCTGGAGGCCATGAGGGGCACCTCTGGCCAGGGGTGCACTCCCGAGCAGGGCGTCGGTAGCAAGTTACCGGATGAGGTCCAGCAAGGCATCCGCTGAGCTCATGACCGGCTTTCCACTCTGCTCTGTCATCTCCTTCTGGGCTGCACCACCTGGGTGGATGATGGAGACCATGATGATGCCCACGACCACGGCCAGGAAGGTGGTCCAGAGGTAGTATGCCACGGTGAGGATGCCCAGGCGGCTGGAGGTCTTGGCATCCAAGGAGGCGAGGCCAGACATCAAGCTGGGAAGAAGAGGTGGGTCAGGTCTGGAGGGCACACACCCCCTGGCAGGCACACGGGTGTGCCCACTCCAGCCCCCTCCTGGATGTGCCCAGGACTCCACTCCCATCCGCCATGCTCCAGGGAACCCTCCTCTCAGTAATTCAGTCCTGTGGCTCCTGCTAACCTCTTTCCACTCTGCTCGCCCCTCGACACCCAGGGTCACCAGCCCAGCAGTCCACACCTTTGATAGTGCCGTTTCCTCTGGGTGGTTCCCTTCTTCCCAGAAGCTTCTCTGGCTTAACTCCTACTCAGCAAGCAAGTCCAGGCTCAGCGTCACCTCTTCAGCAAAGTCTTTTAAAGTTACCTGCCTCTTCACCACAGTTAGGAGCCCATTTTGGGGCTCCCCTAACCCCTAGCCTCCTCTGTCATGACCCTGTTACCTGTCTCTGTCTGTCTCTAGATTGAGTGATATGAGAGGGACAGGTCTGATTACTCTGTGAGACCCCAGTGCCCAGCATAGGCCAAGTCTAAGTGGGTGCTTTCTGCAGCTTTGCTGAATGAATCAATGAGTGAGGAAGCCAGTTACAGCACTGGCAAGAAGTTGGTGACCTGCGCCTAGCTACAGTTCTGCCAACTGGCTACATAACCTCTGGGAATCAAGTCACGCTTCTGTGCTGGGGCCTCAGGAGTCCCATCTCTAAAATGGGAACAAGAACGGTGCCTCTCCCAGAAAGCAGCTGGGCCACCGTGGGTTCGTGCCTAGGCCAGTTCTCCCTCAGGGGAGGCTGTGCGGAGGGGGCTTGCAGAACTCTCACCTCAGATCTTCCCCATCACTGGCCACCCCCATCTGACCCCTGTGTCCACTAGTACAGGTCAGACCCAAAGAGACTGTAGCTGGTACAGGGGTGTGGAGAGCGGGTGGGGAGGGGGAGGGCAAGAGATTAATTAAGGAAATGCTCGTGCTTTGTTTTTTTGCCAAAAGGATTTTCCCCCAAAGCCTTTTCATTCCCTCAGATAAAGGAAGTATTTGTCTGGTTTTAATCATGTAAACAAGAGCAGATAATCCCTCCCATCCATCCACGCTCTTCTTATCAGACTCCACACAGCAGCATCCAGGGCCAGGCCAAGCTAGGGCAGCAGGCCCATTCCCTGGCCTGAGCCCTGCTGTCCTGCTCACTGCCACATGGCTGGCCTGCCATATGAAGACACAGGGAGGGTGCACATACTAATATGTAACAAGAAATCCCACCATTACGTGCAACTGTAATGCACCAGTAAAATCTGTGAAGGAAAAAAAGTAGTTATTAAGTTCCTTAATTATAAGATCTTTCTAGGCTATTCTTTGTAGTCAATAAACTGTTTAAATGTTCAAACAAGCATAAACTGAAAAAAGTTCAGGAAAAAAAAAAGAGGGTAAGTGTCCCTCCTCCAGGAAGCCTTTCCTGATCATCCTGCTGAATGGGACCCCTTATCTGGGCTCCCACAGTCCCCACCTCACTAAGTTACTCACTGTTTTCTGGAGCACCTCCCAGTCCAGGCTGGGCTCTGACTCAATGCCGGGTCCACAGAGCCAGCCCCAGCCTGAACTAGTAGCTTGTTGCTGAATGAAGGAGTGAATGAATGAGTGATTGAATGAATGAGTCAATGTTCAGAACTACTGTCGTCTTCCCCTGCCAGGATGCCATATGTTAGTGATGGGCTTAGGGTGGGGCTCAGACGTAAATCCTGAAGGGCTCATAATGGGATTGTGTAGCTGGAGGAGCCCGACTGCTGTAATCATTATCCAAGAGATTCCCCCCAGCCAGAGCCAGCACACTGACCCCAAACCAAGCAGTCCTCTCTCCAAACAGAACTCCACAGTCAAGTGAGCCACCTCAGGCTTCAGGGAAGCCATGACTTTGAGAGAAAGACCAGCCCAACTGGACCAGAATTCAGGCCCCAACTCCAGACCTGTCCTCTCATTCATTCTGTGTCTTGCCCTGTGCCCCCAGAGAGGAATCAGCACCTGTCTGTGACCTCAGGAGCTTCTACTCTGGCAGTGAGTAGGGCTGGAGACAAACAAGGATCTGGGTCACAAGGGGACGAAGTAACCACGGGACAAGGTAGATACATCAGTATGGCAAGGAAAGAGACAAGGGTTATCTATCTCTCTAGGGGATAAGGGTTAACTCCAGCTAGGGTGGTCAGAAAGGGCTTCTCGGAGGAGGCAGGATTTGAGTTGGTTCCTAGAAGATGAGGACGATTTGGAGATGGGGCAGACGTGCCAGGGCTGTGGGGTAACAAAGGCAACAGAGATGCTGAAAGTGTGGGGTCACTGTGCTGTTCAGTGTGGTCAGAGTTCAGGTCATATTTGAAGTATGATGATGGGACAGGAGTGGATGACCTTGAATGTCAGACCAGGGGCACTGAGTGCCACTAAGGTGGTGCACGCGGGGAGAAAGGGCCTGGCAGCACTTCAGCATAATTCAGCCAGCAGAATTTGCTGGATGTTTGAGGAGGAGAACTAAAGACTCAGATTTGAGAATATCAGAGGAAAGTACACCAGGAGGGTCACTGGAATGGTCCTTGTAAGAGTAAAGACCTTGTGTCTTAGATAAAAAGGTACAGCAAGTCTGTGTGCCAGGGATCTAAGCGGCCTTTCCAGTGGATGGTATCATTGAGAAGATGTCCCTAATTTAATGTAAAGTGGCAAAACACTTTACCAACTGAGTTATAGCCCTGCAGGAAGCCCCCGAGGCAAGTGACCCCTCTCCTGCTGCCTGGGCAGACATGTAGAGACATGTTTGAGGGATTGGGCAGTAGAGGGGTACAGATGAAAACCAGACTTCAGAAGGGGATCAAAAGCCCCAGAGGAAAACGAGGCCTACCACAGGGATGGTGCCAACACAGAGACAAGCATATGTGGGAGGAAGTGCAGCTGTAGGCGGAATGGGACCTCCACTCCCAGCCTTGGGGGTCACCCGTTCCTCTGGAAAGGAGAGAGAGGGCTGGTGGAGAGGGAATTCCATTCCCTGGGGTCTAAGCAGGTCTGCTCTGGGACCGCCCTCCCTCCCCCCACAAATGGGAAGGGCTTTCCTATTGGCTGAAGAGAGAGGGAGCAGAAATGGGACCAAGTGAGTGGGATGCTGGCAAGAGCTGACCCAGCAGGCTGCTCCCCAGACAGGTGCAGGGGGTGCCAGGGTGACCGCAGGCAACAGCAACAGCCAAGAGCAGGGGGAAGTACGAGGAGGATGTGGATCCCCTGTGCCCTCCTGGAAATCACAGTGACAGAGAAAGGGGGGTGGGGGGAAGTTCTGCAGTTTGACCTTTAGGAGGTTTCTCCCAGAGCTAGGCTCCCCGGGGGCCAAGAATTTTTAGAGCCATCTATCTGTTGGAGTGACTTTTCTAAGAATCTACAAGCTGGGACACAGTGGTGGTTGGGGGCACATTAGGCCTTCTGGACAAGGTATGTGCACACACACACCTGCGCACACACATGCACACACACAAACTCTAGAATGAAAAGTTAGTGGCAGTTTTCTTTGCGGGGCGAGCTCACAGGTACTCGACATTTTGTTTTTCATTTTTCATCTTTCCCCATGTTTTCTAGAATCTCTAGAATGAGCATCTTTTATGTGCTGCAGAACACATGAGCAGCTGGCAGAGGCATAAGCCACAGTTTGCCTCAAGATTTGCCATTCCCCAAACCCTGAACATCTACCTCATTCAATCCTTAAATAACTTGCTAAATCAGTGCTGCCATATAGAGTCATAATGCCAACCAAAGTTATCATTTAAAATGTTCTAGTAGTCATGTTGAAAAAAGTAAAAAGGAACAGGTGAAATGCATTTTTTTGCAAAATTAATTTTTAATAACACTTTAACCCCAATATTCCCATTTCAAAGTATAATCGAAGTTTTAAAAAATTTACATTGCTCAGGTTTTATATTTTAATTAAAATTAATTTAAAACAATATAGAATTCAGTTCCTCAGGTGCACTCACAGCATTGCAATTGCTCAATAGCTGCTTCTGCCTAGTGTTGGTCACACTGCACTGGATGCCCAGATCTGAGTCACAGATAAGGAAAACAGCTCCAGGAGGTGAAGGCACATTGACCAGGCTGGTAAGTTCTAGAGTCAAAACTGGAACAGGGATTTCAGGTTTAGAACCCTGGGAGGTTTCCTCTCTCCCATGGGGCTTCTTGGTAATACCGACCTGGCTTATCCCCTAGCAGGCCAAAGGGTGTTCTGGTTTGGACTGACATGACTCTAATGTGATCCAGCCTTTATAGTTCAATTATCAGAGTTCTTGACCTACCCATGGTTGTAGCCCCAGTATTTGTGGTGGGGAGCCTCGATGACCACCTTGGTATGCTAGACCCAGACAGAGAGGGAGGTTCCTTGAGGATGACCTCAAATGCTCCTCCTGGCTCTGTGATTTATGGTGTGTAAGGCAGGGATCGGGGTGACAATAGGTAACCTTTTTTTTATCCCTCTCCAAACTTGGCTGAGAGTTTCTGGGAGCCCCTGGGGTCCATGAGGACCCGAGAGAAAAGCTCCAGGAGCCTCAAGGCCTGCAACTCCCTCCTAAGCCATCTGGCTATGGCTCAGAGCCCAGGGATTGGGGATCAAGAGATTGTGGCAATGAGAGACACTGACTTGCTGAGTAGCGGGGAGCTGGCGAGGCTCCCAGGGCCCAGCCCTTTTCAATCTGGTAACTGTTTCACTTGCAGGGGCTGGGGGAAGGGGGAAGGGAGGCAGTGGCTTCTGGGCTCCTGGTGGAGGGAGAAAAGGTCTGCTTGCTGACCTCACCTGGTTCTCACACCAACCCCCAGGTTGGCAGCGCGGGGCAGCTTAGCCATCTGCACAAGGGCTAGTAACAGGAGTGCTGCCCCCATTTGCCCAGCCCAGACATTTCCAAGGGCCTTTTCCAAGTTCAGTTTAAACATCAGTTTCTCAGGGAGGCCTTCCCAGACTGCCACCATCTCGGTCACTTCTCCAGGCCCCCTGTGCTTCCTGTTTGTCTCAGGAATCTCTTCCCTTCCCATCCTCTCCTGTTGCTCACCTCCCAGGTTGCAGCACCGCTTTCCTCTGAAGGCCTGCCTGATCCCAGGTTAGGCTGGGAAGCTCCTGGGTGTGCCTTACTAGCCAGAGCCCTTGGGCAAGTTCCAGAGCCTCTGCCTGCCTCCTTGCCAGCGGAGGATTAATGGAATGATGATGATTTCTCATGAGAGCCAATCCTGGTTTAGAAGTGCTTGGTACATAAGCAAATACACAATATATTTCAATTGTTTGTGTGCCCTGCGTTGTCACTGTTTTGTGACTGTCTGGCCCATAGACTGGGAGCTCTCCAAGGCAGGGCTGGGTCTGGTTTAGTTTGAGGGCCTCAGAATCCCAGGCCTGGCATAAGCCTAGGTGAAGGTGTGCTGAAATGGGTGATGTTAAACTAGGGTACATTTGGGACCACACTGTTAAAGAGGACGCCTTGTGAGCTCTGGTGACTATGAGCATCCATCATAGGTTCCCTGAGAACGAGTCATCTGAGCCAGGTGTGATCCCCTCGTCAAGTTTAGGCAGTGCCCTGGCACTGAGTCTGTGTGACATTGAGGTAGTTGGCACCAGGACTTCCAGAAACAGATGGGGAGTTGTTAAAGGGATAGAAGGTGAATGACTATTGCAGGCAGTTGACATGGCCTCTAGTGGAAGGCTCCACTTTCAGACTCGTCTTTCTGGTCATTTTTATCAATGGCTTGGCCAAGGCTCCTGACAGCATGTGGATCAGATTTATAGAGCACAGGAAGCTGGGAGGAGCAGTGTCAGATGAGGGACCCCAGCAGGCTGGGACCACAGGCCAATTCTGACACGATGCAACTGAACACAGACATGCTGGGCTGGACTCGGCTTCAATAGCCTGGAGAACACAAATGGGAGGGGGAGGCGGAGCCTGAGCCACAAGAGCGGCCACGAATAGGGGATGGCGGGGTTTTGTTTGCTGCCAGCCTGTGAGTCACCTGGCATGTGGAGCCACCAAAGGGCTGATAGGCCCTCAGCCTGTGGGGCCAGAAGCCTGGGGACCCATTGAGGATGCCATGGGCTTGCTCGGAGATTGAGACCCTTTGGGAAAGGGACAGGGGAGGGTACTATGTCCCACAGAGAGTGGCTGAGACACGCGGGAAATGACAGAGGAGACCTGTTAGGAGTAGCACCATGGAACCCAGAGCGCAGCAGACTGGGGACACTGGGAATGATGGTGGAGCCTTGGAGACCTTGGCTCAGCACCAGGAATAACTGTCCATGAGAGTCGTCCTGCCTTGGAAGGAGCCATTTTGAGAAGGACTGAAGTCCCAGTCACTGGAGGAACGCAAACAACTTGCTAAAGCCACAGTGAGTACACAGGTGCCCTGGTCTGCCAGCACATCCAGGCCCAACATCTTGCCTCTGGGAGACCTGACGGACAGGAAGGAGCCCCTGGACCAAGTCCCTGGGTTCTGACCTCAGCTGGCCTAGTCACAGAGGCTTCCCCACACTGGCCTCTGGCACACTGCTGTAGGAGTCCACCCAAAAGGCAAGGAAGCATCTGGGGTGGGGGAAGGGTGTTTCTGGACAAGAAGGGTCCCCTCAGCCCTTCCAAGCATCTTGGGTTATTTCTTTCCCTTGAGCAGATGACAGGCCCAGTGGCTGACAGCAAGTGCCACGTTAGCACGGACTTACACTTCCCAGATGGCTCTGCCACGGCCCACACCCAAGCCAAATCCTTCGAAGACCTGAGGCAGGATGCCCTGGCTCTAGCTTGCTAAAATTTGGTCCTGGCACACCTCTCCGGAAGGCAGAAATTTCTCTACCATCTCTGCATATACACCTCAGAGAACAAAGGGCTCCCTACCTCCAGAGTCAGTGCTGCCACTGTGGGCTGGTTAGGTTTATTAAAAAGTCCCTCCTGGTGCCAAGATGAAATCACCTCCAGCCAAGAGAGCACCCCCACTGGGCCCCGCCAGCCCTCCGCAGCCACACAGCCCATGCTTCTCAGGCTCCACTAGTGATTCCAGGGAGGGAAGGTGGTTCAGAGTGGGCAGTGGGCACTGTTGCCCTGGCATCCTTGCTGCCCTCTGAAACTCCCTTCTTCTCAGGCCCCCAGGCACCCAGAGGAAGCTCCAGGGGGACTTGTGCTACTGACAACTTGTACCTAATCATAAGCTGGGGGCCCACAGCTGCAGCCCTCACAGAGCTCACGTCTGATCACCAATCATTCTCAGCCATCTCCTGCCATGAAGGGTCAGGTCCAGTGCCCCACTGTGTGAGCTGTCCTCCTACCCCTTTCTCTCCCATGTGGCAAAGAACATCGGTATAAGGGCCAGTGTCTCTAAGGACGACCACCACATTGTTGTCCTCCATGAGTAGGAATTTCCAAGGCCTACCTATCAGGTTGGTCACTACCAGGCCATGGTTAGGGAAGCCACTCCCAAGGGAAGGGAAGGCCAGGCCCATGCACCTGGGAACACAGGTCTTTGCCCTTCCCTTCACCAGTGTGCACCTGGTGTTTGCCCCACCTGCTCAGGCAGGGCCTGCGTGAATGTGGTTCTCCTGGAAGCAGTGGTTCTCCACAGAAGGGCAGCAGGAGCTTTTTCAAAATCCCACCCATTTCCCCAGACTCTGGTACATGTTCCCATCCCAGCCATGATGAGCTCTTGCTCTGGGTGCCTTGGGATCCTAGAAATGAATAAGGTGGGTTTGTGGTCTTTGGGAGCTCCATCCATTGGCTGGTGAGACCAGCAGCAGGACAACACAAAACCCTGGGTGGTAGCTGTGACTGAGACCAGAGCAGGGGCTGCTCACCTGGGAGCAGGGCCAGGCTTCCCAGAGGTGACTGTGAATGGATCCTCGGAGGAAGAGAAGGTATCTAATTGGAAGGGGGAAAGGGCACGGGCATCTGGAACTGGTGGAGTTTTTCAGAGTCACCAGACTAAAGGTCTGACCCACCCACAGCCCACAGCTGGGCCATGATTCCCTTTTGATGAGTAAGATTCTCAGCTGACTGGGCAAGAGGGCCAAAGACAGCTCCCTAGGGCTCCCATTGGAAGGCTTCACAGAACTCTGCTAGGAATGGCTGCTCATGACTGAAGGCAGAGTTCAGAAGTACAGGCCACACCATATTTGGCCCCCTGGCTGCCCATACCTCCTGCTTCCCTCCCACCCACAGCCTGTCCTGGGGAGCCCAGGGCAGCTGCCCCTGTACCCTGGCTTCCAGACCAGACTTCAGCGGCTGCTTGGCCCAGGACCATCTCCAAGAAGTCAGAACGTGGGTGTTTGGGAGTTTTCTGCCAAACTGGAGTTCCTCAGCAAGGGGGAGAAGGGAGTGGGGAGATTCTTTGGCCAAACATGATTTCCTGACTCTAAGACAAATCGGTTTTAAAATTCTACAAGAAAGAGGAAGAAAAACAACGCATACACACAGGAACACACATACACACGTGTGCAGCGTGTACAGACACATACCACAGATCCCCACACAAACCTACACATACACACTTGGATTTCTTTGCTGTGATGTGGAGCTCACAAAACACTGCCATGCTCGGCCTGATGAATCACAAACACATGGATTCAGTTTTGCTTGAATGATGCTGGTTTAAGAAATTGAAGAACGAGGGGAGAGGAGGCTTTGGCAAAAAGCAAGTGGAGAGTTGGAGGTGCTGGCTGGATCCAGATGCTGGCTTAGCCACCCCTGGTTCCTTGTGTCACTCTTGTTTGGGGATGTGTGAAAACAAGGCTCAGTTGAATTCTAAAGGTTAGACACAATCTCCAGCCCCAGAGGGATCATAATGGAACAAACACACACACACACACACACACACACACACACCACCTGCTAAGTCCTGTCTTGTAAATTTGCAGATGATATTATGTTTGTTTTATGGTAGAAGCTGAAAGTGTTGTAAATAACAGAACCTAAGGTGACTCCAGAGGCTGGGGTGCAGTGATGCCTCAGCAGTCTCTCCAGCAGCACCCCAAGTATCTAGTGAGGGGAAAAGTGCTTTGGGACTTTGCAAACTCTGCTCCAGCCCCGAGTGGAAGAGCAAAATAGGATTCCTAAGGCAAGGGTGCAGTGTGGAAAGTCTTATGACATGTTGAATGAAAACCAAAAAAAGCAGGAGGCAGATTTATTTTTGTGGAAGTTAACCGTAAGCTGTTCTCCAAGAACTTAAAGGAACAGAAAATTTCGATATTTGGGAAGAGAATTAATCTATAAATTAAAAGCAAAAGGAATTTAAGCAGTGGGAAGTGTCCTTACTGGAAGAGACTGGGAAAAGAAGGCTCCTCGGTCCCAAAGGCTGGACTTTTCTAGATGTAGAAGGTGTGGTGAAAACGGGGTCAGTCAGCAAAGAAAGCAGAAGGGAAAACCACTTGGTACCCATCTAAGCACCCCCATGGGAGAGGATCCCATGGCACTGTGACAGGCCCTATCCAGCAGACTGTTCCTAGGCAGTGTCTATGATGCAGAATTTTCTAAATTTTGTCCAAGGTTTCTATGCTCAGAGGTAGAGACAGGGAGTTCTCTTGCAGCCGGTTTCATTTTGAGAAGAATCTTGAATGGCAGATGTAAGATGAGAAGGCACACAATATCCAGGAGAAGGGAGACCATTGTGTGGTTTGATGGGAGATCTGCAGAGCAATGGAAAGGTGCACCAATGTACAGAAGACTCAGGGGCCCTCCGAGAGAAAAGACATCAGGCCCAATCCCTGCTCCCGGTGATTTGAAGTGAGTGTTGCGGTACACCAGAGCACCCAAGGCCTGCCTGTTGGCATAAAAGGCCCTCAGAGTGAACCCACAGGGTGGAAAGGGCATGTCTGGGCCTACTTTGATAAACAATGATGGAGCACGTGGGTGTGATCAAGGACTGAAGAGCAGGAGTCCCTGTCATCTGAGCAGGGAGGTGCATCAGAGAGGAGCTGTGTGCAGACTCCACAGCCCTGTAGGAGCTGTGATCCACAGTGACGCTGCGCAGAAGGAACCAGAGGCGCAGGGTGGCAGTGCGGCCACTTTACTTCTCTTAGCTCCTGGGCACTGAAAGGACACCCTAGATCTGTGAACTCGCCACTAAGAATAAGAAACTTTTAAATTAATAATAATAATAATAACAATAATAATAATACAAGTAGCAGAATTTGCATTGTGGTATGATAGGATGATTTTCTTCTCTGTTATCCAAAATGTTTGTAATTTGTTTGTATAATTTTTTAAAGCACAAACACATCTTTAAATGTACAAAAACCATCTTTAAAAGATGACTCCTAACCATCTCACATGGATTCAACTGTCCCTGAACTCTGCTCCAACTGCTCTTAATTCATTTAATAAACACTTGTTAGACACCTCCTAATCCCTAGGCTAGATAATGAGAAATCGGATGAAAGAGATAAAGTGTAGTTTTCAGAGTTCTTTCTATGGTAAGGCAGCTGTGCCTGTTCAGAAATTTCTCCATAAGCCACTTGGACTAGAAGCTGAACAGCAGCCTCCCCAACCCAAACCCATGTCCCAGGGACAGAGCACGAGAAGTGACTTTGGAAGACAAAGGCAGGATTTCTGGCTTGTCTGGGGCAGAATTAGAAAGAAGGAAGGTGAAGGGAGAGAAAGAGGTAGATAGGCCACAAGGAGACATCAAAGAGCTCATGCCCAGTATAGTCCTCTTCCTGAGTGTGGGCAGGTCTGTGACTTGCTTCTAATAGGTTATGATGGATGTCACTCATATGATCTTATCATGTAAGACGTGGTCTAAGAAGACTGCAGAGGGAGAGCCTCCCGGCCTGAGGAAGTGCAGCACCATGCTGTGAACCGTCTGTGAAGGGAACCAGCAGTCAGGGAACCGCAGGTGGCCTCTGGGAACCCAGAGTGACCTCCAGCTGGCAGCCAGTAAGAAGCCACATGGCAATGACTCTGCCTGCAACCTCAAGGAGTTTGGAAGTGGGTTCTTCCATGGCAGGGCCTCCAGATGAGAACAAAGTCCAGCTGACACCTTGGCTGAGACCCTGTGAGACACTGAGGAGGGGCGTGGGCTTCCGACCCACAAAACCCGCTAGATAATGAACGAGGTTTGTTTACATCAGTAAATCTGTGGTAATATTATGTAGCCATAGATAACTGTGGGGGGTGGGGGCAGGCAGCGGGGAGAAGGCTGATGGCCTGTGTTGCTAACTGTGCCCTCTTCCGACCCCCAGGGAGGTTACTAACTTCATGAACCTGAGCGAGCAATGTCCACGTGACCGGGGAAAGGGGAAGCTGCTGGGTTGTAGGAGTGTGAGGGCAAAAAGCTAGATACACAGTGAGCACTGAGTTCATGGAAGAGGAGGAGGCTTCAGGAGAGTGGCCTGGGCAGCAGGTGAGTGCATCATGGTGACAGAGAAGTCCATGCCTCTACAAAAGGCCACCCGGCACATGGTGTATGTTGCACAGGTGCTACATGCAGGTCTGCATTAGAGTCGAGGGAGCACCATATGGGGCTCAGTTGAGGGTACTTCCCAGGGGAGGTGTCAGGTAAGCTATAGGTGCCAAACCCCACGAAGAAGGTCACCCAAGGGGGCTGCCTGCTGAGAGCAGAAACAGAGGTGCAGGGTTTCATGTATCACCTGGGCCTTGGAGAAGCTTTAATGAATTAGAAAAACAAAACTGTAGCATCATAACACCATCAGAGCTATGCTGGGTCTTCAGGTATGTTGCCTTCTCGTATGCAAGGTAGGTGTCCCTCCTATTTTACAGACGACACTGAGACTCAGATGCTCAGAGACTTGGTTAAGTTGGCACATCTAGCGACAAAAACGGAGCTCCTGTTCTTGTCCTGGACCTCTTGTCCTAGGTCCTTGGCGCCCTGCCTGTCTTGTCTGGTCCCCTCCCTCACTGTGGCTTACACAGCCATGGCTGATCAGGCATAGGTGGCATCTTGCTGGATTGTAGCATACCCGAGGGGCTCAGGCTAGGGACTGGGTTGGAATGGATTCTAGAAAGAGGCCCGAGAGTTAGAAGATGGTGGATTACGGGAAGAGTGACTGGGCTGAGGTCTAGCCCAGCCCTGTGGGCCCCGCCTCACTCACTGGGGACCTCCCTTCCCTTCTCTGGAACAAAGAGTCTCTGTGAAAGTCTCCCTGCCAGGTGGCGAGGTCCTCCAAGGCAGAACCATCCCTCCTATCAACCTCATGGTTCCTGCCACTGCTCTTTACAGCTTGTCATCTTTTTATATCTGCTGGTCATGCTGCCCACCCAAAGAAGGTCAGTGTGAGACCAAGGTGGGAGAACCTCATCTCCTCCCAGCGTCACACACCACCCTATTATGGGGGTTCATGCCAACTGGGCCTCGCCCTCAGCAGAGCCACTCCTTGTTCAGCAAGAAGAGAGGTGACTCCAGGTGGGAATGCTAATTTGTTTACTCAAATAGATGCCATTACCCCAAAATGATGCCTGTACCCCATAATGAGGTCCATCAACTATGACCACAGATGCATTTACCTAATAACATTGGACACATCCAGGGTTACAAGTATTGTCAGAGGTGGACACAGGCTGTCATCAGTGGTTACCAACAAATGAGGAGCTGAGTGGGAGGATTGCAGATAGAAACTTGATCTAGTAAGTAGGTCATGAACACAGAGTGAGACTTAGAACTAAATAAAGAGAAGAGAGGCATTGGAGGCCGGGCTCAGCCTGAGTGATGGTGTGCAGACACAAAAGCTTAGGAACAGATGAGGTGGCAATCTGTCTCCAGAGCTTGGTGAGGAGGAGGCAGAGGCTCTTCTGAGATGAGATGGGAGCAGACATGGGTGCCAGGCTTTGAGCCCACATGTGCTGCTTATTGCAACCAGAAGGAAATGGCCTGAATGTGAACACTAGTGCTGCCTGTGACCATTACACCCAGAAAGCCCCTGACTCTTGGGGTGCAGTGTGAAGACCCTGGGATGAAAGAGAAGCTGGGTAGCTGTACTCTAGCTACCCAGCCAGAGGATGGACCCCAAGACCATCTGTTCTTTGTTGTTGTTGTTTTTTGTTTTGTTTTGTTTTGTTTTTAACCATCATAATACTTGTGGGGCTTTAAAAACACATCCCTGCTTGGGCCCCTTAGCATTTCTGGTGCAGTAAGCCTGGACTGAGGCCTGACTCAAATTCGTCAAAGGGGCTCAGAAGATTTGTCATGTCCTGAGTGGCAGGCACACAAGAGTGGGTGTTCCTTAAGAGCAGGGACACCCGGCCCTGGGCCAGCAGGAACAAGATTCAGGAAAACAATAGTGGAGGAATGATGGGTTGTAGACCCATTTGAGAACCAAGGAAGGAGGGTTCAGGGACGGGAGATTTGGGGCCCAGAAATGCGTCATTCTTCCCCCACGAAGGTCTAATTCTCCCTTGGTTGGAAAATGTTAGAGCACTTCCATTTTTTAGTGACACGGTTGCTCTGCACCAGCCCAAACTGTATAATAAACAAATGAAATGTATGAATACACTGGCTTTTCTCAAGTTAATACCACATTCCTGTTCCAGCCAAGAGCAAGCACTCCAGCCCGGCGGAGTAGGAGCAGACATGAGAGCCAGGGCTTGGGGGAGCTGGACCGGCCCTTCGTCCGGGGGAGCCCAGGAGCCCAGGGTGAGCGCTTCACCCCAGATCACTGAACAGGCTTTTGCCCTCTTAAGCTAAGCGACTTGCACCAGGGCACACAGCTATCAAAAGGCAGAGAAGGGACAGGAACTCCAGTCTGACTCCAGAGTCCATGCTCTGTCTTTGGGGTGTCTGTTCTGAGTAGGACAAAATGTCCAGGCAGCAAGACAGTCCACAGCAAAGGGGTGCAACACAGCCTGGTGGGAGTCCTGGGCTCCCTCCTTTCATTTCCTCACCAGTCTCCCCCACAGCCTTCGAGTTCCTTGAGGTCAGACAAGTACCTGGTCATCTCTATATCTGCAGCACCCACCACAGGGACAAGTACTCGAGAAACACAGTGCATGATTGTCCATTCATTAGTTCATTAGACAGGTATTAATGAGTACCTACTATGTGCCAGGCACATACCCAGGCTGACAACCCAGAATTGAATGCCAACTTTACCATCCAGTGGAAAACAGACAATAAACATGTACAGAATGGCAACACAGTAAGCACCATGGGGAGAAGAACAGTGCAGAGCAAGGCCGTGGGCAGAGGACGGGCAGGGAGGGCCTTTCTAAGGGGGTGACATGTGAGTTGAGATCTACAGAAAGAGGAGGCAGAAGAGGTGTAAGATACTGGAAAGCATGTTCCAGGCAAAAGGGACAGCAGGTATGGAGGTCCTGATCCGGGGAAGGGTCTGGTCTGCCTAGGGAACCAAGGCCCTCGGGACTGGAGTGAATGTGACATGAAAGTGGGGTGGGTAGGCTGCGGCAGGCCATGTGGGGCTTCCTAGACTAGGTAAATGATTGGGGGGTTTATTTTAAATGCCATGGAAGCTACTGAGGTAAACGAACGGCAGAACCCATCCTGCTTTCCACATGTTCGTTCTGCCATGGGGTGAAGAACGGATGGGGCAGGTGTGGGGTATGGACAGGAACTGACATGAGATTACTGTGGAGTCAGGACAAGGAAGAGAGAGCCCTGGACCCGCAGGGAGGGATGAGCTGTGCTCCAGTTGCTGCTGCCTGATTGTGGGGTGAGGAAAGGGGTGAGCCGAGGGCCTGGGCACTGGGAGCTTTGTTTACAAAAAACAGAAGGAATCAGTTTGCTGGGCAAAATCTCAAGTTGGTGACACTAAACTTAAAATGCTTGTGAAACATCCACGTGGAGATGTCAAATGGGTAGCTGGTTAATAAGGGTGGAGCTCACCTTCCTACACCTAAGAGCGCTGGGTCATGGGAGGGGTATTAGGGCCCCAGGTTAGAGCAGGAAAGACCTGAGCGGCTGCGACAAGCAGAGACTGAGCCGAAGGAGAGAAATGAAGGGGCAGAAGCCAGGTGAGGGGAAGGCCACTGGCAGAGTATTCCAGGAGGGTAAGAGCAGCCAACAACACGAACTACTGATGGAGGGGTCTTGCAGCACTGGAACTGAAACTGTCCTTTGGACTTAGCAACATGGAGATCACTGATGACCTTGACAAATTCACTAATTCCATGAATGACCCCAAGGATGCATAAAGAGGAGACAATACCAGAGCAGGATGAGGAGTCAGAGGAGTCCTTAAGGAGGTGGCATTCAGCAGAGCTTAGAAGGCTGAGTCCAGAGACCTGAATGCTGTCTGTAAGAGCCTCCCAGGAGGGAGCATAAGGTACCATTGAGGAGCCCCTGGCTTGGGAGCATCATCTCCACCTTACAAGGAGAGGGCCAAGGAGCTGACTTGCCTCCTAATAGCAGGGGAGCCAGGAGGCTGTCCTCAGGTGACAGGGCTTCCTCCCCCCTCCCCACCTGCTTCTCACCTGGAGACGACCAGTGGTAGGATCAGCATCTTCAACATCCTCATCAAAAGCTCTCCAGGGAACTGGAAGTAACTAATTTCCTGAAAACACAGCAAGAGCTGGGGTTATAGCAGGTAGCACAGATTCCTCAGTCACTCAGTTCTTTGCCACCTGCAAAGCACCATTACATCTCCGCACTCCTGACTGGCACATGGGCTGTGGAGTCCAGGGAGAAAGGGCAGGCTTTGGAACCAACCAATTTGGGGTTCCAATCCCCAAAACCTTCAAATCCATCAGTGTGGCATTAAGCAAGTGACCACACCTGAGTTTCCCCTGTAACACAAGGATGATACTACCTCAAAGGGTTATTGGGAGGCTCAAATGAGAAAATGTGTATGAGCACTTAGCGCAGAGCCTGGATGAGAAGGTATTCAATACTCCCAGGAAATAACAGCTCTCCCCATCAGCTCCATTCACCTGCCTGTCTGAACCATGGTGTCGAGTCCATCTCCAATAGCAGATGGTAGGTGGCAAGAGGGAAGAGCCAGCATTGTTCCTGCAACCCACACTGCGTTGGGGATCACACGGGGACTTAAGATGAATTAGGAATGGTTCCTTCCCAGGTCCCCAGTTTAGTTTACAAGAATGATGACTTATAAGCAGACCACTGCCTTCTTGAGAGAAAGTTTCTCCACTTGTCCTGGGTCCCTTCTCAAGCCTTTCCTTCTATATGCTGAGAGAGGACCTTACTGGATGGTGAGACACCAATCAGCATCAAAGGTCCCCACTGGGCAGAGTTCTCGCATCTGCCCCTTCATCAGCTGCCTATCCTCAGATCTTTCCAGGGTCCCAAATCCTTGCCCTGTGGCTCCTGATGGCAAGTCACAGGAGCAGATCCTTAAAGCAGATGCAGAAGGGACCACCAAGCCCAGTTAAATTTGACTTTGAGATAATAATAATCCATTCTTTATTTGTTCTAAAATATGATTTATTATTTCTCTGAAAATCTAACGTAGCTGGGTGTGCTATTTCTCAGGTTTAAATTTAATTCAGTTTTGCTATTTCTGGCAACCCTGGCTCGGGGCCCCTTTCTCCAGGGGGTGAGTCTGTGGGTGAGGCAGACAATTGGACTTTCAAACACCATCCAAGCTACATTTTTATGCTTGCAACGATTTCTAAAACATCAGTGCCAAACATAATGATCTGTTAATGGTCTGATGCTTTTAAAAGTCCCAAATCATAGAATTTTGCTGCTCTGAGGGGCTTTAAAGAGCTCATCCAGCCCACTCATTCTGTAGAGGAGAAAACTGAACCAAGAGAAGGAGATGACTTGTTCATGGAGTGACAGAACAGGACAGAGAGTCAGGCTTCCTAGTTTCGTTCTACTATTTCCAACACACCAGAAAAATTGGCTTCTAAAAAACTTTTATTTTTATTTATTTTATTTTTATTTTTGGGTACTGGGGATTGAACTCAAGGGCACTCAACCACTGAGCCACATCCCCAGCCCTATTTTGTATTTTTATTTAAAGACAGGGTCTCACTGAGTTGCTTGGTGCCTTGCTAAGTTGCTGAGGCTGGCTTTGAACTTGCAATCCTCCTGCAGCAGCCCCTGGAGCCTCTGGAAATACTGGTGTGCACCACCATGTCCAGAAAAAATCGGCTTTTTAAAGAAGAATAGTCATCACATCTATATATTCTAAATTAATTGTAATCCATATATACATTTTTTTTCTGTAAATTGAATAGTGTTCTGATGATTAAAAGGTAGCCCCTTCCTCCCCTATCTCCACCCCTCAACTTCCCAGGAGGAACTCCTTTAACTTCTCTGTTTCCCCTAGTATGACTATTTCTAGATAACGTGGTTGCAATACTATTTCTTATGTTACCAGCTTTGTCTTCTATTAACTTCCTGCCATGATCGATGAGGACTCCACCCTGCCTTCCTGTTCCTCTTCACATTTCACCATTATACATATGTATGTCAATTTTGGGGTGAATCAGTAGTTGAGGTTTACAAAATTTTGATCATCAAATATGTTCACAGCTGAGCCAAGTAATGTGTTCCAGCCTGGCCTTCTCATCTGTATGCCTCTTTTTCCCCTGAAGTTCATGATTGATTTTTCATTTGCTTTGTCTTCCATGAACCACTCATTAATTTCTTCCAGATGTTTGAACTTGTCTATTAAAATGTCTCCTAGCACTTTCTACATATGCAGGTGCCTCAGTTTCCTCTTCCCCTCTGACAGTTCTCCATCTTCCTGTTCCAGTTTGGACAGCCTGCTTTCTAGACCCAGCGACTATCATGGTCCTCTTCTGGCTGCCATTCTGGGACTTCGTCCTGCATAGGATTCCTGTTTCCTGGGTCCCTTGCTTTCTTTTCTTGTTTTGATGGAACATCTCCTTGGGTAGCTTCTTGAGAAAGTGTGGGAGGAAGTGTCTGAGTTCTTACAAGCAGTCTGGTCATTGATAAGGTTCTCAGTTGAAAACAATTTCCCCTCTCAATTTTGAGGGCATTTCTCCTTTGTCTTTAATTTCCAGTGTTGCTTAAGATGTTCAAAGCCATTCTTACATCCTGTTCCTTACAGGAGACCTGTTTTCATTCCCTTGGAACTGCTTAAAGACTATCTGTTTATCTTCACTTTTCAGTAATTTCGTGGTGATGTGCCATAGGATATGATGGAATTTTTTCTTCTTTTTCTTTCTTTTGCTATGTTTACTTGACACTGAGAAACTCTCCAGTATTCTCTGCAAATTTTTTCTCTCCTCCATTTTTTTTCTATTAACTCTCTTTAAAACTGACATTAGATAGTTGGGCACTCCACTTTTCTTCTATTTTCTTTTTCTATTTTCATCTTATTGCTTTACTTTCTGGGAGATTTCTACAACTGTGCCCCAACTATTGACATTTTTATCTTGGTTCTTCTGTTTTTGATTTCCAAAAGTTCTTTCTTATCCTTTGCTGGATTGTTCCTTCTTGTTAGCATCCTGTTCTGCTTTCTGCCTGTTCGTTTTCGTGGTGTGAAGGGTTTAAACCCAGGGTGTTGTGTGCTAGGCATACACTCTACCGTGGAGCCACACGCCCAGCCCCCACCTTCTGTTCTGTTTTATGGTAGCTATATCTTCTCTCGGGTCACAAAAGATCTTAAGAAAAGATTTCATAAAAGTTGTCTTCTACTCCCTGCATTATCTTTGCTTCTCTTTTGAGAAAAGATAATTTTTTTTCTCTTTGTTTAATTTCTTTTACATTTGGAGCGTTTCTTGAATTTCTGGTGACTTTGGCTTTCTGCTCATATTAACAGTAAAACACTGAACTCTGGTGTGTGTGAGTGGGTCTTGTCAACTGATCAGCTCCCCAGGGACAGGGTAATGGGTGCCACCTGGCTTTTTTACTTGGGGTGGGTATAGAATGGTAGAGGAAACTTTTCTAGCAGGATTTGGAGATCTTTGCCCTTAGGCTGCAGTGAGTTCTCTTCCTACCTTTGTGGAAGGAGACTGTGGACAGAGATCTTGAAACCTTGCTGGGGACTCCACACCAGAGTGCAGGTGTCTGCTAATTAGTTTAAAGCCTGTGTCTCACCACTGTCCCTTTTCCCCCCACACGTGTGGGTGGGTCTGATGTCCCTAAATCAGGTTTCTCTGGTTCCCTAGACTGGCAGTGAACCAGTTGAGAGGATGGGGAGTCCTCTGACCACCATGAACTGGTGGGGCCTTTGGTCTCTCACTACTCTGTTCACAAAATCCCAGACAATGTCCCTGCTTTCACCTCCATGCCTCACCTGGGCCTAGAACACACCGTGCACTTCCAAATCCAGAGCACTTGTGTTCTGCGGGACAGCTACTGGATCTCCACTTCTGTAGACATTAAGATGTTAGCTTTCTGTGCTTTACTAAATGAGATCCTTCAACTCCATCTTCTTCCCACATCACCTAATTTGATGCAGTCTCTCTGCCTCCTTTCCCAGCTATCTCCTTTTATATCCCCTTTGTTTTGGATGGTTCATATCCCCTATGAATTCCATTATTATAATTTTAGTGGATTTCCAGGAAGGAGAAGAAAATGGATGTAATTATAATTTCCCATTAACTGGTTTAACTGGAAATCTCAAAAAAGGTCTGTAATTTTTAATGAGCTAGTCATACCCAGAGAGGAGATCATATAATTTTGTAAGTTTCTTTTCACAAATAGAACATTCTACCATGTTCCAAATTGTTTATGATTTTTGCCTGTTATATAAGCTTATAAAATTAGACTGGTTTAGTTTCTGAGTCACAGGCAAAGAGATCAAACAGAGAAATCCTGGATTTCAAAGTAAGATGCTAAGAAAGCTAATTCCTGCCAAATAATTGTTCTAAGACTCTACATCCTTCCTTCAGTTTATCTGGCAGGTTAATACAGACCGGAACACATTTGCATGTCCAAACAGATGGGGAAGGCAGCTCTGGCATAGGAGGCCCCAGATGGGTTAGGCTTTTAGTAATAGGCATTCCAATTTGTTTTCACCAAATGATCTTCCTTCAGAAAATATGTATTTGTTGCTGGGAAAAATCAAAGAGAGCAGATTGCAGATTGTGCCCTCGCTGGTTTAACACTGAGAAAACCTCAACTCCCTGTGCCTAACACTGCTCATGGCTCACATTTTGATTCAAGAGAACCCATGAGTTGTGTGGTTATTTATAGTCTGAAGGGGGAAATAGACACCCACAGCTCTGAGCAGGCAACCAGCAGCTATCCTGCAGAGGACAAGGCTATAAGGTATGATCCCAGGATGAGACTGTACTGCAGCTGGAGACAGTCTAGAAGACTTTTTAGCAGATACAGAATATGGGGTGGTTCCTGATGTAGGCAGGACTTTGACGGGTAGAGGAGAGAGGGGTCCTTATTATATGCTGGATGCTGGTGAATTCTGTTCATTCCTCACAATAATTCAATTCTAGAAGACACAGATGGCTCCCCACTCCATTTACAGATAGAGAATCAGGACAGAGAGGAAAGGACTTTGCCCAAGTATTTATTAGCAGAGATAAAGTTCAGGTTCTTTTATCTCCAGACTGCATGGCTTTCCTTAAGTAACTTCTTGACGTTGACTGGGTTGTTCTAGTGACAATGACCCAGTCCCTGGAGAAGGGGGCTTAAAATCTGATGCCTGGCTCCCCAGTTGTAGAGATAGCATTAGATATCGGTGAGTTGCAGGAAGAGGAATTTTATCAGAACTCTTTCCGGAGACCCTTGACCATACTCTCTCTTTGACCAAACTGTAGACAGCCCCCTCAGGATCCTATTCACTGAGGCCTTGTCCGTGGGTCTTTTCTTCAACTTGCATAGCACAGTTTTGACAAAAATCCTGGCAAGTCGGCTTAGTAAGAATCCCTCACCCTTAAAATTCCTTGCCCCCAATTCTGGGTACTGATCACCTGGCCTGCCTTCAGGTAGACTCCCCCACCTTTGATGTCTCCTCTTAGCAATTTCCCATCCCAGGCCCCTCCCTTTAGGTTGGCTATAAGTCCCCAGCTGTCTTTGTTGTATTTGGAGTTGAGTCCTATCTGTCCCCTCAGGAAGTCTTGACATCTGCTACAATAGTACTCAGTCTTCCTCACTGTGATTTCTTCTCTAACGTCGTGTGGGTGTCCTCCCCTCTCCCACAGGAGATGGGGTCTGAGAGGGGAAGGGACCAGGCATGGCATCTTCACTATGGTAGTTATCCAGGCTGGAAATCCTGGGCCTGCCTTGCTTCTATCTCCCAAGCCCACCTTCAGTCAGCCACCACGCCCTGAAGATCCTCTGTTGGGAACAGTTCTCATATCTGCCCCTTTCATCTGAATATCAGGTCTCACCCCTAGTTACCCCCATGGCCCCTGCCTGCCCCACTACCACCCTGTCCTCCACACAGGACCCAGGGATCTCTCCAAACTCAGGTCTGACCACTCCACTTTTCTGTCCATGGGCTTCTCATGCTCGCCCGAGTCCTGGTCTAGTGACAGAGCCTTTGAGTCCGCCAGCCCTGCCTCCCCCTCTACATTCCAGCAGCCACCCACCTGAAATCTTCCACAGCCTGTGCCTGGCTCTGACTGTTGCTGCTGCCTACAAAATCCTTCTTGGGCCTCTAGTCACTGGGCTGCCTGTAGAAGCTGTGTCCTCCACCCAAGCACTTAGCCTTCCAGTCACCCCAACAGGGAGTCCTTGCCCCTACTCACCTGGCCGTGCCACGTTTCTTATCTCTCCTCAGTCATTTTATTGGTGCCTTGCTCTGGTCCTGCCAGGCATTTATCCCAGCCATGTTACAGAGAACACTGGGAGCAGACAGGCAGAGTGACTCACTGGCTATCATGTCACAGGGAGCCGCAGATCCCTCAGGCCTGCACACCCCTCCTACTGGGGACCCTGAGGTGCTCCGGGTGGCTGACCTGTGGCGAGAGGCGCTGGGTCCTCAGGAAGAAGCCAAGGAGGCAGCCCACGATGACAGACAGCACAGACAGGATGAGCAGTCCGTTCCTCCTGCACACATCTCTCCCTCGCGCCAGGATGGCACCCAGCACCATGGTGAGCTGGTCCTTCTGGCACAGGGCACAGCACCATTCCATGCATGTGAACCAGCCAGGGGCACAGGGCCTGGGCTGCACACGGGCTCCTCAGCACGCAGGTGTTCAGAGTTGCTAAGCACCAGTTGCTGGCCCCATGGCCATGGCCTGGGTGGCCGCCCCAAAGGGAAGCCACAATCCTATTACCAGCTGCATCATTAGGACCAAGGGAGCAGATTAGGGCCTGGGAAATTAGAGCAGGTCACGTGGTGTGGGAGTTCAGCCTCAAAGCTGAGAGCTCTTCCTGAACAGCAAAGCGATGGGAGGAGGAAGAAGAGGAACATCGACTTGTTTGGTTTGATTTTTACTCACATTTCATCCTGAAAGGAACCGAAAGCAAGGTGATACAATACCAGTAATCGCCAGCGTTAATCAGACGTTTACTGGGCACCAGGTGTCATTCTAGAAGTCTACTTACAATAGCATATTTAATCCTGACACCAACCCCAAGGAAAAAGAACTACCATTTTACACATGAAGAACCAGAGGTGGGTGAGGAGCCAGGGAGCACCATGAACCAGGCCTGTTCTCGTTGCTTTACCTACACTAATGGGAACTCATCCCAGTTACCCTCAGATCTCCACCTTCATGTCATTGAAAAGGAGATGGGACTCCAGGAGCCACAGTTCCCTGGCCACCATCACCAAGCTAGCACATGGCAGAATGGAATTCAGTTTTCACCCATGAACAGGCAGATGGTGCCACGGGCACTCAGTACTGTGGGTAATGTAACTTTGAGTTCAAGGGACCTGACTTCAACTCTGAGCCAGGCCACCACCCACTGCAAAGCCAAAGGAGGATGCACCTGCTCAGGGCCCTTAAGCCTAATGCTGCCCCCCACTGGGGGCTCTCTCCACGCCTATTATTTTTAAAGATGACTGAGCCTAGGAGATCTGTATTCAAGGCCCAGTTCTGCTACTTACTAGCTGTTAACCCTGGATGAAGCATTTCATCTCACTCAGAGAGGTGCTAATAGCATCCACTTCCTTAGGGCTGGTAAAAAATTCTATCCAGAGAGTTTTGGGGAAAGCAGTGGTGAACTCCAGCATGCTGGACAGGGGCCAGGGCTGTTAGGATCATTATCACACAGTGCTCTGGAGAAGGTTTTCTTTGTACAGTTTCTGGTGTCCTGTCTTGTCCTTTAAAACCAGAGGAATTAACCCTGATCTATTTCATCAGGAATCTGCAATCCCATTAGGGGCGGTCAGGTGCCAGCTGGGGTTTGGCCTATGGAGGTGGGGAAGTGACAGGCTTGGGGTGTGGGGTGCGAGCAGGGGCTGCATCCTGCTGACAAGGTAGAGGCAGAGGATGCAGAGCGCAGCGCTCAGACTGCAGGCAGAAGGACAGAGGAGGCTGGGGTATAGGCCCCCAAGCCACAGGCAGAGCTCCGACTGGAAGGAGACACTAGGACTCTGCCCGTCTCCATCTACCTGTGGCCTTGCCCTCTTTGGGCTCAGTTTTGCCCTTTGGAGAATGAGGGAAATGGCCGCATGCCTCCTGAGGAGCTTCAGTCTGGTAGACCAACCTTCTGAAGCCCCTGCTGTTTGCAGTTGGGGGGAGAAGTCAAGGAGGGTGGATTCACCTCAGAGAGACCCCAATCTTCTGCAAGTTCCTCCAAGGCCGCCTCCTTTCCCACGTTGCCCATGCTATTCCCTCTGCCTAGAATGCCCTTCACTGTCACTAAAGTCACAGGTCAGACACACCCTTCCTTGAAGCCTTCTCTGACTACCTGAATCCACACCCCGTTCTTCTCTCCACTAGCAGGCCTTTCCACAGTCACCATCCAGGGATTAGCCCCAGGTCTTTTTTAAGTAGCTCTGACATCAGAATAATAATCAATGAGAATAAAATCAGTCTATGTTTGTCACCATGTCATTTAAAAACCCCTCAGTGGAGAATCCTCAGAGCTGGAGGGTGTATGGGTAGTTGGATGTTTGGGGACACCCCCGGGAGCAAGGGGCTGTCCTTCAGAGCAGCCAGCACTGATGGGCAGCAGTATACTTGAGCCACGGCCATGTAAATGTATGGATAGAAAAGATAAGCAGTGCTGTCAAAAGTGAGACCCCCCAAAAAATGAAAAAAGGAAGAAGGCCCAGTCACAAACCACAGAAGCAGCTGCCCAGCAAGAAGCTGGGGCTCCCTGCCTGCCACCCTGTGCAGGGCGCCTGGTCTGCTAATGACTAACGATTGATGATTCCCCAGGGTCTGTAGAGGAGGGCACCTCTGTCTGGGGAAGAGGGTGCATAAAGTCTTCCCAGAAAGGGGTCATTTAGTGGGAGACCTCAGTGAGCCTGCGGCAGGTTCGGAGATGCTGGTCAAGGGCTGATGAGAGGAAGGGGCCCTGGCCAGGCTGTGAGAGCAGAGCCCAGGGGGCTGGAGTGGCCAGCCGGCCCAGGGGTCTCATCCCTGCCACTGTGTGTCAGTGTTTAGGCTGAGCCATCTGAGCTCCCAGCTGGGTTTGTGGTGGTGACAGCTCTGGGTTTGCTGGCTGTTTTACAGAGACATACCAGAGGCGCCTTCATCTCCACGACACGTCTCCCAGCTCACAAGAGGCTGGGCCCTTCCGGGAAGGCTCCGAGGGCAGTGAGTCCAGCCGGGTGTGGATTGTTGCAAGCCTGACTCTCCCGGGGCTGATCTGACCCTGCGGAGGGCTGGCCCTTTCCCAGGTTGGCCTCAGAGGATGAGGAAAGTGACTTTCGTGGCAGGCTCACAAGGCCTTCTCTTTCCTCTCCCAGTCCCTGGTCTAGATGTGTCGCTTATGGAAGTCGGGCCGAGCACCCGAGGAACCACTCAGCTTCTGTGCGCTGAGCACTCACCCCGGGCCAGGCCGTCTGAGCACAGAGCATTTCCACCCCCACACATGGCGAGCCAGGGGAACCACGTGGAGTCAGCTGCACAAGCGTTCACTGGATCTGTCAAGTGTCAGGGTTCTAGGACTCAGGGCACAGGTTCTAGACCTGTGAGATCTACCTCAATTTAAATTAAGTTAAAGTCTAGACAGTTTAAAATTCACTTCCTCACTTGCACTAGTCACAATCCAAGGGCTCAATTGACACTGTAACTAGTAGTGGTCACCATACTATGTAGTGCAGTTACAGAACATTTCTATGGTTGTAGAAAGTTCTACTGAACTTTCTATAGTGGCACTGAGCTAAATTCAAATCTTAGCTCCTTCTGGAAGCTGTGTGACTTTTCCCAAGTTAGTGAGCCTCTCTGAACCCTTTCCTGCATCTATAAAGCCCATATTCTTGATATCATGTCATACTTCCTTCCACTTGAGTATGTTAGTTGGAGCAAAGTGTAAACTTGAAACCCCCAGCAAGTTCAAATTAGGTTTTCAAATTAGTTAGGACTCTTGTTAGTAAGTTACAGGAAATTAAACCAAGCTGGAATAGGTAAAAAGGGAATTTATAAGCAGGGCTGACTGCATAACTTGTGGGCCCCAGTGCCAAATGGACATGTGCACAGCCCAGGGTATCTTTGTATACAAAGCAGGAAAAAGTGCATTGAAGACCTTAAAACATATAGCTTTTTTTCCTTTCTACTGTAGCTCCTTAACTTATCATGGTTTTAAAAAAATTGCTATTTAGAGGCTGGGGTTGTGACTCAGAGGTAGAGCACTTGCCTCACATGTATGAGGCACTGGGTTCGATTCTCAGCACCACATATAAATAAATGAATTTTAAAAAAAAGGTCCATCAAAAACTAAAAAAAAAAAAAAAAAACCATTTAAAAAATTTGCTATTTAAAGTCACTTTTAAGTAAACAAAATAAATATTAGCATGAATTTCGCTGTTCATCTCTTATGTTATGCAATGTCAGTTTTAATTGCAAATATAAGAGCATTTGATTCATATGTGAAATCATCAAAACTACACAACTTTGTATTTCGTAGCTCATACATGTTGTTATGGTTTGCACCTGGGAAGTCCCCCAGAGTCTCATCTGCTAAAAACATGGTTCCCAATGCAGCAATGTACAGAGGTTGGGCTTTTAGGAAATGATTGGATCATGAGGACTCTGACTTCATCAATGGATCAATCCATTTGATGGATTAATAATTTGAATGGTCTACTGGGAAGTGGAACCTAGTTGGAGGAAGTAGGTTACTAGAGGTCTGTCCTGGAGGGATTTATCTGCCTCTCTCTCTCTCTCTCTCTCTCTTCTGGCTGCCATGAGCTGAGCAGCTTTCCTCCACCACACCCTGCTGCCATGATGTTCTGCCTTACTTCAGGCCCAAAACAATGGAGCCGGCCAACCATGGACTGAAGCCTCTGAAACCATGAGCCAAGATAAACCTTTCCTTCTCCAAGTTGTTTGTGTCAGGTATTTTCATCACAGTGACCAAGAGCTAACACACGTGTAATATTTTATTTTTACTGGAATAGTGGAAATGCTGTGCAAAGTAAGTCCACTGTTTTTATTTCACTTCTTGATACATACACATTCTATCATCTGCCCTTTCCTTCTATGCCATGGTTTTCAGTGTAAGTGCTTGGCTATGCACGGAAGTGATGTAAGAAAGGACACGGTTTCCTTGTTTGGGAGTATGTTTCTTAGAATGCCATTTTCTCCTTTCTGTGTCCAAAGCAAGTTCTGTTTTGGAGAGCTGTCAGTGCCTCTGCTTATGTGGTCCTAGACTGACATGCTTACCTTGAACCTGATTTGAGTTTTGCTGAACTCCCATGCCTTCCCAACTGTTCTAGTTTAGATATGAGGTGTCCCACAAAATCTCCTATGTTAATGCAGGAATATTGAGAAGTGAAATGACTGGATTGTGAGAGCTGTAACCTCTGGTTTGAATGGACTGACAGGGTGGTAACTGTAGGCAGGTGGGGTGTAGAGGTGGGTCACTGGGGCATGCTCTGGAAGGCTTCATCTTCCTTGTGGCCCCTTCCCTGCTCCCTCTCTCCCTCTTTCTGCTTTCTAATCCTGCCATGAGCTGAGCAACTTTCCTCTGCTGAGCCCTTATCCCAAGATGTGCTGCTTCACCTTGGGCCCAGAGCAATGGAGTCAGCCGTCCAAGGACTGAGACCTCTGAAACCAGGAGCCCCAAATAAACTTTCCCTCCTCTATGTTGTTCTTGTTGGGTATTTTGTTCACAATGATGGACAAGCTGACTAAAACACCAGCTGACCAGAATTCTATACCCGAGGGGTATTGCACATTGTGAGATGGCATGCCAGGGACTGATGGTGGATGTCCATGTACCTCCTCTGCTCCTAGGTGGGCTCCACTGTGCCATCACACTTTGCTTATAAAACACAAACTCAAAGATAAAATGATTGAGAATTTAAAGATGGTGACAGCAGAACATTTAGCCAAACCTGGGGCCCTGTGTAACTGCATTGGTCACATGCCATGAAAGCATTCCTGCTTCGGAGGCTGGGTCCATGAGGGTTTCACAGAGCTGGAGGGCAAGAGTGGGTGATAACTGAACTGCAAAGACCCTTTGAGCCAGGTGCTGGATGGTTAGAATTCTCCCTCCCACCAGCTCTTCCTTCTGCATGCCTGATCCCCTCAGTCATTCTTCATTCACCACTTGCCTGCTTAGTGGCTGTATAGGGTACTGACCCTGCAACCAAATAATTTGTGCATAGATCCTGGCTTCTTCACCAACCATCTGTGTGACTTTAGGCAAGTTACCCATGCCTCAGTTAGTTTTCTCACAAGAAGTGTGGGGGTGACAACGTTCTATCATAGAAGGTTGTTGTGAGGAGGAAATTAACGACATGTGTTAACCTTAGGACACTTGTCTGATCATAGTAAGTGCCATCTATGTACATGTTACTATTACTGTGTGCCAGGCAGATTTCAGATAGGGAAGATACTGTAATATCGTGACAGTTCAGCTTATCATTCTTCAACCTCATGATAGGTTTATCAGGGTGTAATCTCATTGTAAATGGAGGAGCATTCAGATTTACCATGGTTCAGCTTATAATTTTTTGAATTTACAATGGGTTTGATGAGGTATTATGTGCATTTTCAACCTCTGATATTTTCAACTTATGATGATTTATTAGGATGTAACCAGTACTTTCTATCGTTGGCTTACTGATAGTAAGGAAAGAACAAAATAGGTCCAGTACCAAAAAAAAAAAAAGAAAAAGAAAAAAAAAGAAAGAAGAAAGAAGAAAGAAAAAAGGAAAAGGAATCATGGGGAGGTTAATAGTTTGTCAAGAGGCATCTATAAATAGAAATGGACAACAATCCCTGCTCTCAAAGAGCTTACTTTTGATGATGATAGTTGAGTTATTCTCTCTCTAATGGATTCATTTCCACTACTGCTGGGGACCACCTGGAGAGAATGTGGCCACCAGCAGCTGTTTCACTCCAGTTCCACAATCCTCAGGGAATCGTTCTGATTGGCTCAGCTTAGACCGTTGATCTGTGGCCAGGAGGGCAGGGGGCCGGGTTCCGTTGTTATAGATTGCTGCTTCCACTAAGCGGATGTGCGTGGCAGCAATTAGGAAAGTGGGTGCACCAGGAAGACCGCAGGGTGCTCAGTGCCTTGTCTAGTCACTCGGGTCCTGTTTCATTAAACCTTAACTTTCTTCTCTTTCTCTGTAAACCTGCTCCATCACTTGGGGTCCAAAGCTGAAGGTGTTTTATTGCCCTGTCTTCTGGATGTCTGCCTTCCCCTTCGAGGTGGCAGGTACCTGAGGTCCACCACAGTGGGCACCGAGCAGATTTTGGTCCAGGTGATCTCTCACCCCTTCTCAGCCCACTGCTTCTCACTTGTTTGGGAGACACAGCCACCAGCCAGATTAGGGAGCCAGGTTCAGTAACCAGGCCTAAAACCCTCAGGGAACCCTGGAGCCATTGCGGCTCATTGCCTGAGGTCCTAGAGGGTAAGGACCTGGGGAGTAGCTGCCTGAAGAGGAACAGAAGGTCTTCCTCTCCCTGCTCGGTACTGCCAAGCATGGGAGCAGGGCTGAAAGAACCGTTCCTGAAGCCCCGAGCTCCTTTATGGTGTGGAACGTCTCTCCCTCCCACTTAGCTAGGCAGTCAACAGGCAAACCCGGTGCAGCCGGGGCCAAGGCTCTTGCCACCTACTCCTCTGGCTGCCAGGTGCTCATTTTCTTTGAAGATGCTGAGGTTGGTGGTTGCTGAATGCAGAGGTAGGCTCAGGGCCACAGGACAGCTATCTGCAGGGCCACAGTGGCCAGTGACTGGTGAAAGACAGATCTTGGGGAATTATGATCACATATGTTAAGGAATCATATTAAGGAATTGAACAGGTAATGGATTCAGCATAGATTTCTGGAAAAAGTAAAGATGAGAGTGGGTCAGAGCACCCAAGGCTCTGGGCAGAGGGTGAGACAATCAGGAGAAGTCAAAAATTAAGGGTCTCATTTTGATACTGCAGAACAATTTTGGGATGTCATTTGACCTCCCTGAGCTTCAGCTTCTTCTGCTCAAAGTCAATTCCTTACTTCATGAAGGCTTGATGAGGCTGCAAGTTCAGAGTGTGTGGTGGTCAAGAGCATGGGCTCTGGTCTCAGACAGATCTGGATGGAAGCCCCAGTCCTGCTATTAACCAGCTGTGTGACCTTTACGCCTCACTGCTCTGAGTCTAACTTTCCTCGTCTCCGAAATGAGAACATTACCTGTACCCAACTCACAGGGTTTAAGGAAGTTTCAATAGAATCTTACACAAAAATAATACAGAGCTTGGCATGTACTAACTGCTTAATAAATGGTTGTGAAACAGGGAGACCCCAATCAAGAAAGCTTTGGCGAATTTATTGAAAGTTCTTTCACCTTTCCTCATTCCTACCAACTCTCTCTGTTTTATGTGTTGCTGGGGATCAAACCCAGGATCTTACACAGGCTAGGCAAATGCTGTACCTGTGAGCCATATGCCTAGTCTCATGTCACTATCCCTCCCCCCACCCTCTTTTTTTTTTTTTTTTTTTTTTTTTAAGTACTAGGGCTACAACTCAAGGGTGTTCTACCTCTGAGCTACATCCCCAGCCCTTTGTTTTATTTTATTTTTGTAGTACTAGGGATTGACCTTTTTATCTTTATTTTTTTGAGACCAGGTCTCCCCAAGTTGCTGCGGCTGGCCTTGAACTCCTGCCTCAGTCTCCTGAGTTGCTGAAATTATAGGTCTGTGCCACTGTACCCAGCCCCATGTCGCTCTTTCTAATGCCTAACGCTACAATAATGTGGAGTATGATAGTCAGAAAAGGTTAAGAATAGAACCTTGGCGGGTGGTGTTTCCAGGGAACAAACACAAGGCACACAACATCTTGGGGACACACAGCAGAAGGGGTTAAACAATTGGTGGGACAAGGCAAACGGAGGAGAGCACTGGGCGGTAGGCCCTCCATGACCTTTTCCAGACACCCCCTCTCACCATGCCTACTTACTCCCAGGTCCAGGGAAGGAATAGTGACCGCAAAACTCTCATCTGGGCAGTGCCAAGGGGAAAATCCTGCAGAGGACACGCCACCAGGAAAGCCCACAACGCACAAGTCCCTCCACACACTGCATGTGTGCCTGTGTTTGGATGGTTTCCCCTCACAAAGCCCAAGGGTTGGACCTTCAAAAACAACGTGCTGACTGCTAGCTAGTGGAACCCGAGTCAGAACCTGGCTAAAAAGGGATGGCAGCGATCATGGAGAATCTCCAGGTCATGCCTGAACCTTCACAGGGCTAGAAAAGGGCTCCTGGGAGCAACAACCTAAATTCCCCTCCTGGGCCTCCTCAGACGCCCAGACCAGAGATGAGCACAACCACGGGCTGTTCATCTAATGAAAGGATTCGCAGCATAGGGAGGGAGGGGATCAGTACAACCCCTGAGGGTCATTGGTGGAAACTTTTTTTTTTTTTTGGCAGTGCTGGGGATCGAACCCAGGGCGTTGTGCTTGAAGCACTCTACCAACTGAGCTATCTCCCCAGCCCCATTGGTGGAAACTTTGAAGGAGGTTTTTCTTCAAAGTTCCCTGGGCTTGTAGGGCATGCCTATAGTCCCAGCGACTTGGGAAGCTGAGACATGAGGACTCTCAAGTTCGATACCAGGCTGAGCAAACTTTGCAAGATCCTGTCTCAAAATAAAAAATAAAAAGGACTGGGGATATAAATAAATAAATACTCAATATCATAATTTTATTTCTGGAAAATAAACAATAATCCTCTCTTGTTTTACTCCATAAACCACAGAATAAAGCTCAAATAAAGCTTCAGGGGTAACAGAGCTGTTTCTACCTAATCCCACATTTTTTCTGTTACATAGCCTTCTATGAAATGAACGGAATATCATTGATCATCTACTGCTGATGAACAATTGTTTTCTTATGATTTTTGACTATAATGAACAATGCTGCTCTAAACACTCTTGAATACTTACGTATATGCGCAAGACTCTCTAGGTTATATACATAGCAATTAAATTGCTAGGTCATGGGTTATGCAGATGTTCAGCTTTACTAGGTAGATCCAGCTGTTTTCCAAATTAGCTTTACCAGTTGATATATTCATTTGCAATGTATGAAATCCCATGGCTCCACATACTCACCAATATTTGGTACGAATTAATTATTAACTCTGGTCAATCTGGTACAAGTGAAATGGTATCCCACTGCAGTTTAAATTTACATTTTCCTGATTACTAAGATTGAATATATTTTAATATATTTGCGAACCATCTGTGCCTCATCATTGACGAAGTTGCTATTCATTTCTTTGCTCGTTTTTAATTTGGTTGTTTGTCTTAGGAATTTGGAGATATTCTTTATGTAATCTGAGTATTAATTCAATAATTTACACTTGTGTGTTTTCATGTGTTAGTTTATGATACCTTTAGATAAATAGAAGTTATAACTTTTAATGTAAAGTGAATGCATCAATCTTTTTCTTTATGATTTATCTCTGAGTCTTGTTTTAAAAACCAGGGGGCTGGGGTTGTGGCTCAGTGGTAGAGTGCTTGTCTAGCATGTGGGAGGCCCTGGGTTCCATCCTCAGCACCCCATAAAAAATAAGTAAATAATAAAATAAAGTTATTGTGTCCATCTACAACTAACGAAACAAAACAAAACAGTACCGAGGTGTAGAGCAGTGCTGGATTGCTTATCTAGCTTACTAGAGGCCCTGGGGTTGATCCCCAGCAAGGAAAAAACAAAGCAACAAAAACCAAACACTTGCCCAACCTGAATGAAGTTACTATTCTATGTGAATTTCTAAGAATTGTCTGTTTTTCCTTTTCTCAGATAGGTCTTTGGCTAACCTGGTTAAAGATTGCCATAGGAGTCTAATACCATGTTTTCTTTAAGGTGAACTAAGGTCCTAGTACCATATTTTGAAAAATCTATGCATTCATCTTGAACTAAAAGGCCCCTCTGAAATAAAATCAAGTTCTGCACATGTTCAGATCTATTTCTAGGTTACCACAGGTTGGTCTCTACCTTTGCTGATGTCATTCTGTCTGGATTAGGATAAGTTTACGGTAATTGTTAATGCTTTTGTAGGATAAGTCCTTCCATCTTTTTTCAGAAATATATTGGTCTTCAATAAAGGCTAAAAAAATTTTTAAGAAAAACACTTGTAAAGATTCAGAAAAAATTGTGATTTTTATGTAATATGTAATCTCATGGAATTTATCAGTTTAAGAGGTTAGACATCTTTATAATATTGAATCTTCCAATTCATAAATATGGTACATCTTTCCATATTTAGATCTTGTTTACATAGTTTCTCATTTTTATCCATAAACGTATTGACTGTCTTTTAAAAGATCTATTCTTATCTACCTTGTTTATGTTATTATAAGTATCCTGTTTTATAGCAGTTTCTGGTTGTTGCTAGTATACAGAATAAAATTGATTTTTGCACCTTGATTTTGAATCCTATTGACTCACTAAATTCTCTTATACTTTGGACTTTTCTATGTACATGAATTTATCACCATCAAATAATGATAACCATGCTTCTCCCACTTCAATTCTTTCACTTATATTCATTTATTATTGAGCGATTGATTTTTCTGCCCTGTCTAAAGCCTGCAATACAAAGAAGAATGAAAAAATCCTGTCGTTCATGTCTTGGTTCTGATCTTAAGAGAAATGTCTTCAACTTTTACCATTAGTATTGTTATTGTTACGGGTCTTCTTTTTTGTAGATACACTTTATCAGATTAAGGAAATTCTCTTTTAGTCCTAGATCATCAGAAAGATTTTTTTTTTTTTTTCTTTTTTGTACCAGGGGTTGAACCCAGGGGCACTTAACCACTGAGCCACATCACCAGTCCTTTTTTACATTTTATTTTGAGACAGGGCCTCACTAAGTTTCTGAGGCTGGCTTTGACTTGCAATCCTTCTGCCTCAGCCTCCCAAGTCACTGGGATTATAGGCATGTGCCACCACAGCTGGTGATTTTTGCTTTTTTTCATGTTGAATTTTATCAAATTATTTTTCTCTTTTCATTTGGCAAGTTACATTAAATAGCTGCAAACATTTAACAATGTTGCGTAGTTAGAATAAACAAAACTTGACTGGGATATTTTTTGTTACTTTTATACATTATATGTAGACATGTATGTTTCTTAACTTTCCAACATGGGTTTTCTAATTGTCTTTTTATTTAAAAAAACGTATTGAGGTCCTTTTTTCATGCCAGACAATTCACTCATTTTAAGTGCGTAATTCAATAGTTTTTAGTAAGTTCACTGAATTGTGTGATCATCACAACAATCCAATTTTAGAACATATCTATCATCCCCCAAAGACCTCTCATGCCCATTTTTAATCAATTCCATTTCCACCTATGATCCCAAGCAAACACGAATGTGCTTTCTCTATATGTAGACTTGTCTTTTCTGATCATTTTACATAAATGAAATTGTATAAAAGGGGTGAGACCTTCTCCCAGTCCAGACATTGCCCCCACCTCCTGAGAACTGCCTCCCCTCCTTCCTGGTTGATGCTGAGTAACTCTTGGGCTCAGGAGAGGAGACAAGCACACACTGAGAGAAATAACCTTCCCCAGAGAGGAGGAGGTTGACCTTGGTCTCACCAACACACCAAGAGAAAAGTTCCTCCTTCAGTACCTATTCTCCACCAGCTCCGTGAAGTACCTGATTACATCCAATCTATACAACTCCAAGAGGATGGTATTGTCCTGGGAACACTTAAACTGGCTCTCCCAAAGCACTTCTCTAGCAAGTAGCAGAGCCAAGATCTGGACCCACCTCTTCTTAGCTCTTCATTTGACGAAGAACCCAGAGAACCTGACTTCTGTAGGAAACAATTTTTGATCCACTTGGAACACCAAGGAAAGCCAGTGGAGTTAGGGAAGGGAGTGTGGACACTTTTTCTCCCACAACCTTCTGAGCTCTGGTGCTTGGTATAGGAGAAAACCAGGTGCGCAGTGGGCCTGGGAGCAGAGAGGCCTGGGTATGAATCCTGCTCCATCATCCTTCCAGTGGAGTGCCATTGGGGAAGTCACCTTACCTCTAATCCCTTGACCTCTAAGAAGTCCAGTGTCCTCATCAGCAATTCACAGATTCTCACAAAGCAACTGTGAACATCAAATAACATCCCACATGAGAAACACTAAGCAGTTTCTGGCCTACAGCAAGCTTTTGGTAGTTTCTGGCTATTCCTGTTACTACTATTGCTACTACTCTAGACCTGGATTCCTACTAATTATATGACCAGAAGCAAATCCTTTTTATTTCTGGACCTCAGTTTCCTCATTCTTCTAAAGGGGATTCATATAACTCCAACTTCACTGGGTGTATTTAGAGATCAAACATTGAAAATGTAAATATTAGTTTGTTTTCTCTTTTCTTCCTCTGTCTTCTAGAAGTTCCAAAGACAAAGAGGATTATCTTGAGCTCATGGTGGGTCTTGTGGTCATGGGGCGCTCCTAACTGGAAGAGTTGAGCTGGCTCAGATGTGATCACCCAGGATCAAGAGTGTAGAGGGGTTATGATCTGGAAGTGAAAGGTCCCCAGCCTGGGTTCCTCCTCAGGGAGCTAGCTGAGGACCCAGAGTCCCAGAATAGGTCACAGGACCAGTGTGTGCACATGGACACTTTAAGACACAATATGTTTGACTAGCCACCTTTTCTATGATTCACTGATTCATAAAGTGTTCTCAGAAGCACTCAGAGCTTTGTGCGTCCTGGTTTCTTTGCCTCCTCGGAATTTAGCATTGAACTGCAGATATAAGAGAAGTCAAGCCACTTAAGATGCCACAAATGGGCCACATTCTAAAATTTCATTCGTAAATTAGTGCTTGGTTCTCGGAATCATTTGTTCTTTGAGGAAAACAAAAAGACTTATACTGTTCTATACATGGGCTCCTATTCCACTCATGGAAAAATATTAAGCCCATTACATGTAATTATATATAGATGCATATATTTGTATTGAAAATTGTAGGTTTGAGCAAGAGGGCATGCTCACTAGTGGTAAGTTGTTGACTTTATGAAAAGGGTAAAATAGAAAAGACAAAAATGAAAAAATGATGTTGCATATTTAATGAATGAACCTGTACAATTTGCCTCTGGGAAGGGGTCACTTTTTATTGGGCGGGGCTGCAAGTGGATATCACTGATGTCGATACTCATTGTGTGTAGTTTTATTCCTGCCTCTGCCTCATTTTATTTTGGAGCTAATGCCAGCTGCATGTCTCGTGCAGTAAAATAGAATCAGCAAATCACATTTTTTTCTCATTTTCCAGTATTTTGGTTTTTTGTTTTTTCTGTAGCTGTAAAGTATATCAACTCTTTCTGTATTTTGTCTTTTTGCTGGAAAACATTGTATGTTGAGGCCAGGCACAGTGCCACAGGCCTGTAATCCCAGTGGCTCAGGAGGCTGAGGCAGGAGGATGGTGAGTTCAAAGCTAGCTTCAGCAAAAGCAAGGCACTAAGCTACTCAGTGAGACCCTGTCTGTAAATAAAATACAAATTAGGGCTGGGGATGTGGTTCAGTGGTCGAGTGCCCCTGAGTTCAAGCTCCGAAAAATTGTATGTTGAATAAAATTTTCCATAAAAAAATTTAAAGAAAAACTGGAGGAAAAAACGTATAGCTAAAAAAAACTCACTTTGTATCTGACAAAAAGTGAATAGTTTATAATTATTTGTGTATAAATATCATAGACAAAATTTTTTTAAAAAATCTGTTGCCTTATTTAATTTTGGAAGTTGATGCTGGAATTGGATTAAAGGAAGAAAGGGTGGTTGATGGTGATGTTTGTCCCAGCACATAGAGGGTCCCTGACAAGGAAGCTGAGTGCCTCCCTCATGCCAAGTGGGGAGCTCAGAGCTAAGAGCAGAGATGAGGTTAAAAAGGTGTGGTGGGCCATGGAAGAGAGCAGGCCCATCTGGATGCCTCCCGAGCAGGGCAGAGCCCCAGCACAGGGGCTGCCAGTCATAGAAAAGGGTAAGAGCAACAGATGAAAAAACCTGCAATCGTTAAGTGGGAATTGGTTAACGACTCTGTGGGACAGGCAAGGAAAATAGCAACCTTGGTACTTCAATGGAAAGGTCTCTCACGTATAGTAATAAAACTAAGGTGTAAACTACTAATAAGAAAGGAGAACCTGAGAATAAATATTTGTGTTACCAGTATTTATAAGAGAGGCAGGAAGGATGCACAAGAACCCAAGAGAAATGTTTATTTATTAGAAGAGAGCAGCAGTTCTCCAACTTCGGCTTGGGTTACCATCACCTGCAGGGCTTGTTGAAATGCGCTTTGCTGGCTCCTGCCCTGCAGCTTCAGAGCCATGAGGTCTGTGCTACAGCCTCAAACATGACTTTTTTTTTTTTTTTTTGGTATGGAGGATTGAACCCAGTGGGGCTTAACCACTGAGCCACATTCTTTGAGACTGGATCTCACTGAGTTGCTTAGATCCTTGCTAAGTTGCTGAGGCTGACTTTGAACTTGCGATTCTCCTGCCTCAGCTTCCCGAGTTGCTGGGATTACAGGAGTGGCCACCACACCTAGCTCAAATGTCTACTTCTAACAAGTTCCCAGGGGGGGTTGATGCTGCTGGTCAGGGAATGAGGTAGACAGAGACAGAGGTGCTTGTGAATTTGTTATCCACTACAAAAAAAAAATATGAATTTTAACAAACATTATTTTAAAAGACAAATATTCATTAAAATAACCTGTTCTTCACTCTTTTTCTTAATTTTGAAATTTGTTTTAATTAGTTACCCATGACAGTAGAATGCACTTTGATACATCATATATAACAGAGTATAATTTCTCATTCTTCTGGCTGTACATGATGTAGACTCCCATCAGTCATTTCGATCACTCTTAACACCCTTACCTAGGTTTATTTTTATTTATTGCAATTATTATTTTGCCTAAAGTTATGTTATTTTGTGTGCTTTCTGCTCCATCTCCACTCCATTCCTAATACTGATATTGTGACTGGCACATAGTAGGTCCTCAAGAAATAACTGTTGAATAAATTAAGTGGATGAATGACTTTTTTGGGGGGGGGGGTTGTGCTGGGGATCGAACCCAGGGCCTTGTGCTTACAAAGCAAGCACTCTACCGACTGAGCTATCTCCCCAGCCCTGACTTATTTTAATTCTTACTGGACTGGTGACTCTTAATCGTCTGGGGAGCTTTTAAACAATGTCTCCACCAAATCCCTAGGTTTTAATTGGTTGGAGGCGAGGCCCAGCATTGGGTTGGGGTGACAGGAGCTACTGACCTGAACCACAGCAATGTAGAGACTTCAGGTTTGGATTATGCACATAAACTGCATCAGTATTTGGACCTTGTTACATCTCTGTGGGTGGGTCCACGGGCACGCAGGCATGGTGCTACGGCTCAAACCCAGGGCCCTGCCATGCCACAGAACCCAGACCCACTGTCGCATTTCCGTACATTGCTCTGGGGCCTAGTTCTGATCTGGAGACCCCAGCACTCTCTCCTCATTCTTTTCTCTTTAGGTTGCCTAAAGATCTGGAAGCCTAACTAGAAAGCTAAGTGTCCAAGGCCCCTGTTAGCCAGGGAGAATTCCAAGTGTCCGATGATGGAACTCAAAAGTCCACAGTGGCATCAGCCTTGACGGTCTTGAAGGTTTTCCCCATCTCGCGGCAGGGCAGGCCGGGAGCCTGCAGGCTGGGTGCCCTGCTCAGCTCTGCAGGGAAGCTGTGGGTCAGGGGCTCGGGAGGGTCTGTGCTGCAATCCCACCTCGCTGCAGTGGGACTCAGGGTCCTCGCCTGCCACCCCACTGGCTGCTCACAGGCTCTGTGGCCTTCTGTCTCCCACCTCAGTTTCCTCACTTGAAAAGTGGGGTGCAACGCCTGCCTCTTGGGGCTCCTGGAAGACTCACACGCTTCGTGCACAACACCCACTACCCAGTGCGCAGTCGTTACTTCTTGGATTTTCAGTTGTTTCATCAGCTGCTTCCACAGCCCTGCCCACCCCCCGCCCCCCTTGATTTATTAAGTAATAGTTGTAAAAGTTTATAACAGGTCACGAATTGGCGGCCCGCACCCTTGTTTTGATTGGCCTTCAAAGTGACTTACAAAAACCTGACTTGCCAACATTTAAAAATTGTGGATCTTACATAAAAACCTGGATTTGTGGCTTCATTAGAAACATCTGCGTGACCACAAGTGCCGGGACTGAGTCAGCGGCGAGTTCCCACGGCTGCCTGCCACCGTCAGCCTCCTTACCCCTGTCTCCTGGGCCCCAGCTGGGACAAAAGCTAAGGTTAGACCCCCAGTGTGTAAAATGCTCTCATCTACTTCACGCTACTTGGTACTTACCCTTGGCAGAGGTGTTCATATTGTCCCCATTTTACAGGGGAAGAAACGAACTCTAAAATGTTATATGACTTACTCAGGGTTATTCAGGGTGACAAATAACAACAGTAATAAACAGCAACAGTAATAAACAGCTCATATTTTTGGGGTATTCATATGTGACAAGCCTATTTTAAGTACTTCACAAGATTTCATTAACTTAATCTTCACAACAATTTTACTAGATATTTTCATTTCCTTGTTCACAGACAAGGAAATTGAGGTTCAGAGAGGTCAAGCAATTTCCCCAAGGTTAAACAGCTGGAAAGCTCTCAGTCCACGCCTTGAGTCCTAATCTACACTTGTCCTGCTCACTTTCTTTCTTTCCTGGACCTTTTTTTCTCTTATTAAAATTAATTTTTGTTTTTAGTCATTCAAAGAAGAATGTACCCCTCTAGGGACCATGAGTCTTCTCAGCAAGGGTTTGTTATAAGAATTTACAAGATTTAGATTCGTATTAGATGTCTGGGAAGGGATTTAAGGAAGCAGGACTTTTTTTCTGGATTGGATATTGTCAAGAAGCAAGGAGAATTCTATGATTGAACATTCTTAACAAATCCCTCTAGAAGGCAGGAAGACTAGAACAGACTAGACCTGTTGCTGGTAAGGCTGCCACCCGTCACCCCATTAGCCAGGATTCTGGTTTGCCCAGTGACCTTGTTTTTTCAGTACTTACACAAGCTTAGTGAACCATCTCGGCTTCTGTCTCACTTCATTAGGCCACTTTCTGAAGGCAGGGGTTTGCTTGTCTCTCTTTTAAAGTGTCCTAGGGCTGGAGTCCAGGGTCAGCAGAGAAATAAGAAAGAGTATTCCTGTTGTACTTCTGGCTTTTCAAGAGCCCCCTGACCTGCCATTTCCAGATTTGAATCAGGTAAACACTGAACCAAGCGGGTCAAGGCCAAGGTGCAGAAGAAGCACTTCCAGGAGGCAGTTCCTCAGCTTTGTCCAGGAATTAATTCCCCTCTCTGCACATGGCCAGGTGATCCTCAGTTTCACATGGAAGACTGCATTCATCCCGAATGACAGGTCTACCCTGCACTTGCCACCGCCTCAAGGGTCATATTAAAAAACCCACCAGGGCCTTGGTCCTGGTTCAAATTTTTCTCTAAACACAACTGTATAGTTTGAAAACCTTTTCATCGGTTTCCCAGCACCCTTTGGGCTTTCACAGCACCGTGTCTCCCTATGTGCCACATACACTTCACAACCTCCTGTCGCACATGATGAATATGTACCATTTCACCGGACAATTAAAAAATAAGCTATTTCCCAGCTTCTTCCTATTAACCTATTCCACCTTAAAATAAGTGTCTTCTGTGATTTCTATAATCCAGATTCAAGACCTTCGCTCGGATTTAATGACATACTCTGAATATACATGATACCTTTCCATTGGCTAGTTGGGCAAGTGTTACCGAAGTCAGATTATCTGAGACACACTTCCTGCTCAGCACCTTGATAGCTGCGCGGCCTTGAGAAAGTCATGTAACCCATTAGAGTGTTCACTGTTTCCCCTGTGAAATGCTGACTTGGGGTACCTGTGAGCCCCCACAGGGTACCTGTGGTGCCTGGTCCTCATAGGTGAAGCTATTATTCTTAAATCCCTTGGGGGTAAAAGCAAACATCTTGAAGGTAAGGCCCACCTGAGGTTTCACTGGGTCTTCCTGGCTTTTAAGACAGATTCAGTGGTTTGTGGGATGAATTCAAGCCAGGAACTATGTTTCTGTTTGAAATTCACTTAATGTTTACAGGATCCCAGCCTGTGCCAAGTTCTTAGTTAAGTTCTGGGGATATAAACATGTGGGGGACAGCTTCACAGGGAGACAGAGTATAAACAAAATAATTACTATACAGCAGGGACATCAATGGAGGAATGCAGGGGGCAGAGGGGGCCGAGAGGACCTCTCTCTTTCCTAAAATAGGCAAATCTGTAGATGCCAGCTTCCAGTTAGGTTCTGTATTTTGTAACTTTGCTCCCTGCTGTATAGGCCCTAGAACAGGGCCTGACGTGTAGCACAAACACAAGGAATATTGAAAGAGTATAGCAGGGGGTTGGGGAGATAGCTCAGTCGGTAGAGTGCTTGCCTTGCAAGCACAAGGCCCTGGGTTTGATCCCCAGCACCACAAAAAAAAAAAAAAAAAAAGAGTATAGCAGAAGAAAGAAGAATTCCATTGCCAGCTGTCAGTACCCCAGAGTCTATAAATAAGTTAATTGGTCAATTCATTAGCATAAAGATGAGGACCTTCTATGCAGGCCCATGATGGGGTTCTGCTTTTAAGCAGCTCATGTTCAGTAAGAAATTCTGACTGACAAAACTCAAATACAGGGTACGTACAGACATGAGTCACTTACCAAGAAAGTTACTTTTCCCCTTAGAAATAATCAATGATCCACTTGTAATATTTATAATATAGACTAAAAATAGAATCAAGCCAGTTTAGAAAGATTATTATTTTATTATTTATACTTCAACAATGAAACTGGGTTCATGAGGCAGGAAGATTTGGAGTCTCCAGAAATTTTACGATGAGAACCCAAGACAAACTGCAATTTGGAAGAATTTCCTGATAAAATATTTCCATTTTTCTAGGCTGGGCTTACTGGGATCCAGCAATGATGAAGTTTAACATTTTTTTTTTTCTTTTGTACCAGGGATTGAGCCCAGGGGTGCTTAACCACTGAGCCACATCCCCAGCCATTTTCATATTTTATTTAGAGACAGGATCTCACTAAGTTGCTTAGGGCCTCACTGCTAAGTTGCTGAGATTGGCTTTGAATTTGCAAATCTCCTGACTCAACCTCCTGAGCTAATGGGGTTATAGGTGTGTGCCACTGTGCCTGGCTATTTTTTTAAATTAAAAAAAATTTTTTTTGAGACAGGGTCTTACTGTGCTGCTTAGGGCTTTGCTAAGTTGCTGAGGCTGGCCTCCAACTTGTGATCCTCCTCCGTCAGCCTCCTGAATCACTAGTGCCATGGTGCCAAGCTAATTCTACTATTTAATTGACAAAATTCTACATATTGACAATGTTTCATAATTCTACTATTATTAATTACTAAGTGCTAATCTTAACTATTCCCATCAATGTCTTAAGACAATAGCATTTATGTGACAAAGTTCTAAAACAGAGTATTTCAAGTAAATATCTTTTTCACATATATATTTTTTCTTTTTCATAATATATATATAATATATATGTTTTAGACCGAGACATGAGGCTGCCCCTGTCAGTGTGACACGGAACACTGCTTTACGTTGGACTTGGCTTGTGGGAGTAGAAGGAATATAGTTTAATGAGGCACTTGATTTGATGAGAGGTGAGGTCACTTTCTTTGGGATTATATATATATTATATATATAATATATAATATATATTATATATTATATATAATATGTATTTATATATAATATATAATATAATATATATATAATATATATATATTTGGGGGGTGTACTGGAGATTGAACCCAGGGCACTTTACGACTGAGCTGCATCCCAGCCCTTTTTAATTTTTAATTTTGAAACAGGGTATCACTCAATTGCTTAGGGCCCTGTTAAGTTGCTAAGGTTAGCCTCCAACTTGCAATCCTCCTGCCTCAGCCTGGGATTACAGGCGTGTGCCACCATTACACATATGTGTGTGTCTGTGTGTATCTCGAGAGAGGGAAAGTCTTAGGACACATTAACAGCATATGGTGGACAAAGGACTGAATATATGACAATGGTCCCATGATTATAAAGGAGCTGAAAAAGTCCTATCACCTAATGAAGGTGCAGTGTTATACTGTCATAGCACATGTGACTCATGTGTCTGTGGTGATGCTAATTGTAACACCCCGCCTCGTGTTGGTATAGGTGTAAAATAGAGCCTGTACAATTACATACAGTACAAACTGCTTGATACAGATAACAAAGGGCCGTGTTCCTGGGGTATGCATTTGCTATACAGGAGTAGACTTTCTACCACTGTTTTAGACCGAGACATGAGGCTGCCCCTGTCAGTGTGACACGGAACACTGCTTTACTTTGGACTTGGCTTGTGGGAGTAGAAGGAATATAGTTTAATTAGGAACTTGATTTGATGAGAGGTGAGGTCACTTTCTTTGGGATTACCCCCCAACACCAGGCTGTGTGCCTCCTGCCACCCCACCACTTAATTTACCAGCAAGAGCACGGGCTTCATCATCAGGATCTCTCTGCTCTTACCATTACATGATTAAAGAAACAAGACCAAAACCCGAAATGACACAAAAGCCACCTGGATTCATGATTCTGCCCCTTTTTGTTTTAGGAAAACAAATTCCTTGCCATCATTTTCAGAATGCAGCTGGAAATTGAGCTGCACACCTAGCCGCTGGCCCTGGATGACCTCCAGCAAGAAAGCAGCTGCACCTCATCCTTGAGATTGTTCCTTCAGCTCAACCACCTGAGCCCCTCCACAGCTTGGGTATCTGGCTGGGCCTCAGGGCTGCAGAGCCCCTGCCTCCAAACAGCCTGCTGGGGCCAGACAGGCTTCCTGGAGGCCGTGTCAGCTGAGCTGAGCCTTAACTGATGAAGAAAGTGACCAGGCGCAGAAGAGAGAGACAAGGGACCACGTGAACCAAAAGATGGAAACAGTGCAAGGCACTGGCCAGGTTCAAGAGCAATCTGGGGGCTGGGGATATAGCTCACTTGGTAGAGTGCTTGCCTCACAAGCACAAGGCCCTGGGTTCAATCCCCAGCACTGCAAAAAATGAAATAAAATAAAATAAAAAAAGAGCAACCTGGAAGCTCTTCACGTCTTCTGTGGTTCCCCACAGCATGCTGTCTGCCTGCGAGTCCGCACGCATAAGGGTGGAACCTGGGCTCTGTGTGGCTGGTTGGGATCCCACCAGCGGTAAGATACTCGCAGGTGGCACTGCACCCTCCCTCCTGCCACCACCGCCCACCAGTGGACAGCCCCAGCCAGTTTGTGCCAGACTTACTCTGTCTCCTTCCTCTTTTATCTAAAACAGAAGATAAGGCAAATAATATTTGTTTGTTGTCAAAAACTAAGGAAAACTTACATAGAAAGTCCCTGCAATCCAATACCAAGAAATTCCTTTTTGGTTTGTACTCCCATTTTTCTATGTTGAAATACTTTTTTCTTTTTCTTTCTTTCTTTTTCTTTTCATTTCTCTTTTCTTTTATTTTTTCAAAAGCCTACATATTTTTCTTCTTGTGATAAAATGTACCATTGTAACCAATTTTAGGCAGACAATTTTGTGGCATTAAGTACATTTACATTATTCAATCATCGCCACCTCTGTCTCCAGCTGAAACTCTGTACCCATGAGCTCCCCACGCTGCACCCCAGCCCCTGGCGACCACCATTTTGCTTTCTTTCTCAGTGAATTTGACCACTCTAGGAACCCCCTAGGAGTGGAATCGTAACAATATTTGTTATTTTGCTTCCAGTTTATTTCACTTAGAAAAACATCCTCAAATTTCATCCTCATTGTCAGAATCTCCTCTCTTGTTCTGGCTTAATATGCCATTGTATGTTTATGTCACATTTTACACACCCACCCATCAGTCAGTGGTCACTTGAGTTGCTTCCACCTTTGGCTAGCTATTGTGCATTTCCTTTTAACTTATGGACATCTTTTCAAACGAATCACTAATTTCCCCCAAGGCCCTAATTGTGCATCACATTACCTGTCCCACTTGGCTAATCCCTGAGGGTCAAGAGGGGTTTTATTTTGTTTTTGTTTGTTTGTTTGGTTTTTGCTATTGTATAATTGCTAGAACAAATGTGTACTTGTGAATAACATTCTTGCATGGCTGATTGATTATGACATTCAGACAAAAGAGTATTGTGCGCCTTTTAGGCCTTTGGTTTCTTATTGCTGGGCTCCTGTTACAACCAGCTTCCCCACAAGAAGGTCCCAGCCTGAGGGGGCTGCTGCATAGACAGCTCTCAAAGCCAGTCTGCCATGATGCCTAGCTGACTGTGGCACCCAGATTTGAGCACCTCAGGCTCCTGTAAATAAGGCTGGTCAGGCCTCACTCCTGCTCACCTTCATGGGAGGCTGAGCAGAGTCTCTGAGCCATGTACAAAGGAGTCTTCACCAGAGAAAGTTTGTTAAGCAAAAAATATGTTCAAATGAACTCAAACTAGCTCAAACTAAAGGGGGAGGGAGATTTATGAAAAGGGAAATGGAAATGCCTCCAATAAGCTGAAAGCAGGCCAGTTGGCTTCACAAGGGTTTAGAACCAAGAACTGGAAAACCAAGAAGTCAGGTGACTTCTCCACCCCTCGGGGCCACCTCCTCTCTCATACCTGTTTCTCTCTGGGCATCACCTTCACTATTCTCTCCGTAGGCACAGGTCAGACTATTTCCCTCCAACATGCCATGTGGACCCCAGACCCCAGGCCCAGAGGCTCCTGACCTCTCAGTTCAAGTACCATCATAGAGGTATAGTGCTCTCTGGGTCCCAAGTTCAAATTCCTGGGAGAAGGTGATTCTACCTAGGTACAGCGTCAGGCAAGAGGGATCACATAGAGGACAATCCGGCTCCTCGTACAGAAACCACCACTGGAGGACTAGGTAGGAAACTCCAGAAAGATCTACTTCCAGAGGAATCCCATGCCTGCCTGGCAACTCTTTCTTGTTCTTCCAGGTCTCAGACCTTGATGAGATCCTTCAGTCCCTTGCGAACTTGTGAATTAGTATGACAATTTGGTAGGAAGGAAACGGTGCCCTCAAAGGGGCTGTTCCCTTGCAGGGTGAGAGAGGGGAGTGTCCACAGCGGGGCCAGGCCAGCAGGCCAAGCAGGAAGTCCCCCACTGTTCTCTCCTCCCACCCAACCAGAAGCCAGAAGACAAGCGATGAAGTCCACTGGGCTCAGCCCTTGGGACCCAGAACAGGACAAGGCAGGATGGAGAGGGGATGCAGAAGTGGGGGTGACTCAATGGAAAATAACCAGCCCAGGTGGTATGACTGTATGTGTTTAGGACAGGATAAGCCTTGGACCCCTGGCTCTGTCATTTCACTCCCGAGACTAAGGAGGCGATGCAGACTAGAACTTTTGTTCGCACAGACTTTGGGGAGGCAATGTGGCCCAGTGACAAAGCATGGGTTTTAGAGTCAGTCACACCTAGTTGCAATCCAAGTCTCCCTGCTTCCCAGCTTTATGCCTTGGGCATGTTGGTTTACCTCTCAGATACCCAGTTTCTTCATCTGTAACACACCCACCCCAAATATGCTTTTGCTTCAAAGAGTTATTGATTGATAGGTTGAAATAAAATCACATAAAGTGAAGTTGTGAGCCTGAGTCATAATAGGGGCACCATGGATGGCGATTGTTACAGCTGTGGTTATTCTTTACAGCAACACAAAACATTTGGAAACAGCCTAGAAATCTAACAATAGGGGAATAATTAATAATTAATGCCTGCAGTTCCACCCTAAAAAACACAACCTCAATACAATGGCGAGACAGTCTAGCTACATGGGACAAGTTCTCCAGTATAAAGTCAAAGGAAAATACGAAGTCCAAAGACTAGTTATACTATCTTCTTAAGTACAATAAATAGAAGAAAGTTAAAAAAAGAAAAAGAACTAATCCACAGGCCTGGCAGAGATCATGGGTATTTTTTAGTTTGTTTCCTTCTTTCAATATTTTTTAGGTGGTTTTAATAGAGTTTATAGAAATATAGTATTCAAATTACATAATTATTTCACCTTAACAAAAATAGTTGCTTTCTATGGTGACTGACTCTATCCATTCTCTGTGACTACTGTAATAAATGACCACAAACTTGGTGAATTTAAACAGCATACACTGATTCCCTCTCGGTCCTGGAGGCCAGAGTCTGGAATGAAGGTGTCCCAGGGACACGCTCCCTCCTGAGGCTCTGAGGGACAAGGGGTTGCAGACCCCTCTCCCAGTGCCTGGTGGCTGCTGGCAGTGCTGGGCTTGTGGCTGTAGTACTCAGTCCCCTCCTCCGTCCTCACCCTGCCTTCTCTTCTGGGTCTCCCTCTGCCCTTGCTTTTGTAAGAACACCTGTTGCTGGATTTAAGGACCACCCAGAGAATCCAGGGTGACCTTAATTTAATTACATCTGCATAAGTCCTTAACTGAATTGCCTCTGCAGAGAGGCCTACCAAACAAGGCGACTGTTCGCAGGTTCCAGGGGTCAGGAAGTGGACCTGACTCTTTCTGGGGGGAAGCGGGGAGGACCCCATTCACTCACAACACACCCACTTAGGAGAATTCAGAAAAGTGCAATCAGAATCAGATGAAAACAGCAGAGCAGATGGCAGCTACGGGGAAACAACAATAACAAACAGAAATATGCGTTGAATGAATGGAATGACTCGAAGGGAATTGAGAAGGAGCTATCGTAGAAGTCTGGGCTCCTAGACTGTCTCCCAGCCTCACCAATAACGCCATGGCCTTATTAAATGACTGCTATCTTCCCATCACAGTCCCGAAGGTCCCTCTTCTCTTCCTGACCCAGTTTAGCCTCAAGCTTGGGTCCTATTTGATAAACGCTTCAAATTATCTGAAAACGAAACTCAGGGTGGTGTGTAAGTATGAAGAGACTGAATATGTAAACCGACCCCGGCCAGACCACGTGACAGGGCAACTCTGACCCTCAGTCTCTGCAGCTCCCAGCCTGGGAAGCCACAGCCTCTGCAATGGTGGTCCGGAACAGCCAGCTTTCGGTCAGTGACTGTTTTTGTTTTTTGTTTTTTTGGCCCTCACTTACAAATGTACAACTCAAGACCAGCCAGGTATATTCCCCAGACGATTATGGAAAGACACCTGCTTCTAGGCCACGCACCTCCAGTCCCCTGACTCCAGTCCAACAGCCTCCATCAGAAGGCTCCTAAACCTCCCTTTTGCTTCTACTATAAAGTTTTCCTGCTCCTTTACCTGCCTTTGAGTCCTCCCAAGCGATGGTGGCTGACTCTTGCTAAAGCAAGTGCTGATTCCACAGTCTATCTACTCTCCCCAGGCTTATCGCTGCAGTGCAGACAGTCTCTCCATTCTGCTCTGAATGCACTTGGCCTCCCTACCTCTTGGTCACGCCCATTGCCTGTGAAGTGGAGCCATGCAACCAATGCAGTGCCTGGCAGATAGTAGATGCTGAATTAATCTTCATCAGTGAATGAAGACCCCTCTAAGGTGTAGGTGAAGCGTGCTCTTGCAGATCCAAGCTCTTAGAGTAAGTTCACAGGAATGAAGCCAGAAGAATTACTTTTAGGAAGACTCCAACGAACTCCTAGTTATTCTGAATTTTTTGGAAAATGGAGTTTTCTCGTTAATTGAACTTCCTGGCTGACTGATTTGGGTGGTCTAAATGCCCTCAGAGATGCCCCTTAATCCTTAATGCTTCTTAAGGATCCGGATGCCATATTATAATTTGAGAACACTGTTGTGAAAGTGTGAGTGCCCAAGCGCAGGGCTGGTCACACCCTCTGTGCTGCAGCTGGATGGCGCTGGCTCTGGGGGCCACACGCAGCCTGGGGGCAGCTGGTGCACTAAATGCCCAACAGGAGCGCGCTCTCTTGTTATTTATTGCTCATCAGATTGAAGGTAAACCGTTCTTTTTCTCTCCTGTGGGGTTCCTTGATCTTTTGGTTGTTAAGATTGTGGATAAGGCAGGAGGATCGTGAGTTCAAAGCCAGCTTCAGCAACTCAGCGAGACCCCATCTCTAAATAAAATACAAAAAAGGGCTGGGGATGGGGCTCAGTGGTTAAGCACCCCTGGGTTCAATCCCCAGTACCAAAAAAAAAGATCGTGATAAATGAGCCTTTGGGTGGTGATGGGGAGAAAGGTCTGAGGCGGCAGAGAGGATGGCAGCAGGCTGCAGGAAGGAGGCTCAGCAGAGGTCCCCTGAGAAGCCGCTCTGCCCACGTGATGCTGGACCACCAAAATCCTCCAGTTCCTGCAACCACGTGAGGCACGCACCACTTCCAAAGCATGGAGACATGGATCTTCCTGAGCATCGCAAAAGCGGTGTTTTGTTTTGTTTTGTTTTTAAATTCAAAACATCCTTTTCAAGCTCTGTTTAGCTGTTTTTATAGCCATGTTTGGACAAGCCAAGCAAATGAAATTTACTTAACACTTTCCGTGCGGGGCCTTTCTTTGATCGCTGTGTGTCCTATGTTTTGAGTAAAATTTAAATTAGTGTTTTAGCAAGAATTCTGCCATGAGAATAAATTTACCACAAAGGTCAAAGACCATCCTCCCTGCCTGTGCCTTTTTTGCTTTCTCCTCGTTCCACCCATGGTGGATTCTCCTTCTCCAGCCCACCTGGCCTTTCTCTGAGTCTTAGCACATGCTTTTCCCATTGCCTGGAAGATCCTCTCCTCTCAGGCCATCTGGTGACCCAGTCCTTTAAGATTCACCAGGAATTCACGGACACCCCAGAGTATAAATCCCTGTCCCCTCTGGGTGCCCACACTGCCTCTCACCCCTGCCCTAGCACTGACCGCATTGCATATCTGCTCACTGTCTGTCTCCCCAGTGGAGATGTTCACATGGCAAGACCCGTGGGCTCATGAAGTCTCAGTTTCCTCATCTGCAAAGCAGGGAAAGACCACTATGGAGTTGGGGGAGGATTATATGAGCCGGGCAGTGTTTGGTACACAATAAACCCAAACCTTAATTATCTTAGACATTTACCAGAATGCTCGGCCCTCCCCCCAACATTTGATGGCTGCCCTGGGGGCCATTGTTTACCCCAGCAGATAGTTGCCAGATATGGGTCCACTCAAAAAACATGGGAAACCCCGAGTTTAAGCACGAGCTGCCGTGGTCTAGATCTACAGTTTGAGACTGAAGCTATTTCCAAGGGGGAACGAAAAGGCAGAAGGAGTCTGCCGGCTACTCACCGTCCCTAGCTCTGAGCTGGAGATAAGGAGGGAGGGTCTGGAGAAGAAGCAAAAGCTCTGGGTATAAGAAGGGACCTCTAGGCCACCCAGCCAGACAGCATCAGAGTCCTTTCCAGATTTGCTCTTTTCCCTTCTCCACCCTGCTCTCTGCCTCACGAAGCCAACCTGTGGATATACCCATGGATCCCTTTGTCCTGTTTCTGGGTGGATTCGGACAGGACAAAGGAGGCAGGAGGAAAGTTGGGCTGGCTCATTTACTCCCAACTTCCCTTCCTGCAAGGTCACCACAGGCTAGGAGTATTCTGATCAAGGTCATGCGACTCTAGTCAGGGTGGCCTCTCCACAGGAGTAAATACTCCAGTCCCGATCAGCAATAGTGATGCCTATGTCACTAGGTAGCTCAGGGATGCTGTGTTAGACATGGATCTCCCACACTCTGCCCTCACCTTTGTAAATGGTCCCTTTACCAACTCTCCACAAATTACACAACTTGAGCACGGCCTCTGCTCCCTGCCCCTGCCTCTCCTCACCTGGCCAGGAGGAAACACATTAATGTTCTCCCTTAAACTTGGGGAACCCAGGAGTGCAGAAAATTTGTTCCCTGCTTACTCAGGAGTTTTTAATGAGCTGCTGCCTTGTGGGCATGACTGACAAGAATAACAATAGATGCTGGGGGATGTGTGGGCAAAACAGAGTTAGAGATGGTTCCCTAAATTTTCCCCCAAGGGAAGGGTGACCTTAGTTGAGAGAGAGAAAGAAGAGACAGACAGACAGACCCAGCAGATCTGCTGTGGATGGGCTATCCATCAGGAAGTGGCTGAAATCTTAGACTGCTATGAGAATTAATTTTATGCATCCACTTGACTGGGCCACAGTACCCGGATACTTGGTTAAATTTTATTCTGGATGTTTCTGTGAAGGTGTTTTGTGAGTGAGCTTATATTGAAACAGGTGGACTCTGGGTAGTAGCTTGCCTTCTGTAGTGTGGTGGCCTCATCTAGCTAGTGGAAGTCCTTAATGGAACAGAGACAGACACCCCTGAGTAAGAGGGAACTCTGCCAGCTCTGCCAACTTTGGACTTAAACTGCAACTCTTCCCTGGGTCTCCAGCCTGCCGGCCTCTCCCTACAGATTTTGGACTTGCATCTCTAGAATCATAGAAGCCAATTCCTTACAGTACACATCTCTGTCTCCCTACACACACACACACACACACACACACACACACACGCATGCACACAGGCACGCATGCTCACAAGCATGCATGCCCCCCTCCGCCTTGCCCCCCTTGGTTCTGTTGCTCTGGAGAACCCTGACTAATACAAGTACCTTCCCTGCCAGGGAGTCACGACGGGAGCCAATCAACCGCAGCAGACTGTCTGGGGCCTGGTTTGATTGCATGTTTGTCGCCTCTTGGCAGACATGGCAAATTATTCAAGAGGGAGAAGGCAGTTCAACACGCAGCAGAATGTAAGCCCTGACCGCTTCCACCAGCCCCTGCCACCATTGAGCCATCTAGTGACTTCCTATCCACCCCCTGCACTTCCCCTCTCATTGCTGTCACCTCGGTCCGAACCATCACAGAAATCCCCACCCTGTCACACAAGACCCTTGAGGTCTGACTGCTGCTAACCCAGCTTCCCTCCTCCCACTCCCGGCTTTTGCCCACATGTCGGGTGCTCAGAACCCTTGCCCGCCACTCACACAGGCCGCGTGCCCTTCCACGCCTGTTTTTCATTCACCTAATCAATCTCTAATGAGGGCCGCTGTGTAGCGCCCCATGCTAGGCTGATTGGGCAGTCCCAGGCCTAGAGGAGCTCAGAATCCAAGGGGAGAGACAGGCTTGGAGACAGATAAGTGCAATCACAGGTCAGCAGCACCCTGAGGAGACCGGTATGGGCCACAGAGGGGAGGAGAGCAGCACAGGATGAAGGCAGCCTACGGAGGGACATCGTGAAGTTCCCTTCCCTACTATTCCAGGAAAATCCCAATGTTTTTCCACAGATTTCAAATGGGAGTGGCAAACTGGCAAAGAACCGAATAGCACATCAATTCTCCAGGACACGCACAATCAGCACACTGGCTAGGTCAGGAGGCGAGATGGGGGATGCTCTCAGTGATGGGAGTGCTCCCTCTCCTGGGGACTTGGCAGGGCTCTGAGCTGGGCTAATGATGATGCTGAAGAAGCTTGGCTAACATGTACTGCGCACTTACTCCCAGGCACTGTGCTAACCCTAACAAATTGTCTCCATTTGGTTCTTACACAGCATCCCAATGAGCTGGGTACTGTCAGGTGTCCATTTTATAGAAAAGGAAGTAAGATGCAGAGACGTGCTGACTTGCTCAAGATCACTGTTGGCAATTGGCAAAATCAGGATTGGAACCCATTAAGTCTCATCCACAGTCCGTGCACCTAACTACAAAATAAAACAGCAGCTAAGCTAGAGAGTGGGTGTTAGGAATCTCCAAGCAAGGGGCTGAGAAAGCAAGAAATGCAAATCCTCACACACAGGCAGGAGTCATGGCACATTGCTCAGTGCTCCTGTTCCTTAGGAATATTTCCCACGGAGTGCACATGAGGAAAACACCCACCTATAATCTCTGTAGCATATTTTTGATTTCTACATCATGGGGTTTCCCTTCCAGTGTAATCGATGATATTTTTTAAATTTATTTTTTGTGGTTCTGGGACTTGAATCCAGGGCCTCAAGCTTTCCAAGCAAGCACTCCACCACTGAGCCACATCCCCAGCCTCCAATGACATTTGTTGTTGTTTAGTTTATTTGTTTTTGCAGTGCTGTGGATGGAACCCAGGCAGCCAGGGCCTTGTACATGATAGACGAGGACTCTATCACTGAGCTACGTCCCCAGGCCTTTTTAATCTGAGAAAGGTTCTCGCTAATATGCTCAGGCTGGTCTCAAACTTGCAATCCTCTTGCCTCAGCCTCCCAAGTAGCTGGGATTACAAGCATGCACCGCCTCACTCTCAATGGTTGACATTATTATAAGATATTTAAATATATTTTAAAAAAAAAAAAAAAAAAAAAAAACAAACAAACTAAATAAAGCTGCCACACCACAGAAATTTTGGTGTGTGTAAAGAGCCTGATGAGACAAGGCTGGCAGCTCCTGGCCTGGATTTCTGTTTAACTTGCTAAAGTGGCGCCACAGTGTGGCTGTACTGTGAACAACATTTGTGATTAACGGATACACAACTTTGAAATCACATTAGACTCGCTTGAATTTCATTTAAACTGGGGAGAATTGCATTATTATTTTTTTTGCAAGCTTTTTTTTCTGGGAGAGTGTTGGGAGAATTAAACCCAGGCTACTTTACTATTGAGTACCCCCCTTCAGTCCTGCGTTTTGTTTTGTTTTTATTTTTTTGAGACAGTCTTGCATGCTGGCCTCAATCTTATGATCCTCCTGCCTCAGCCTCCCAAATCACTGGGATCATAGGCGTGTGTCACCACATCTAGTGGGTTGCATTATTTTACCTGTGTAGGCATGGCATCAGACTTCATTCATATTTTCTATCACACCATGTCATATTCCCATATTTTAAGTTTGGGTCAAATGTGACTCTTCCATGCCATATGGTAAGAGCCATGATTTGGGTAAGCACTGAGCATGGGAGTTTAACAGGACCCTGAGAGGAGGATCTAGGGAGACTCCCCAAAGGAAGTACCCTGTGATCTGGGTTTTAAGGGAGGTTCTCATGGGAGCACACAGTGGACAGCAGAGAAAAGGGAAGAAGGTCCAGGAATACAGAGCAGGACATGACATGCCAGAGTCATAAAGGGATATCAAAGATTCAGAAATTAGACCCTGAAAGGGGAGCAGAAACAGAGATGGGTCAGAAGCAGTCGGGAAGGGTGCCCATGGGAAGGAGCCTTTGTGCTGTAGGAGTGGAGGTCACTGAAGGACAGGAAGTCCTGTGTTTAGCAGCAGTGTGGATATTGAACCCCAAGAGAGGAGAGTCACAAGGAACTGGGGAACTAGTTAGAAGACTATTGTGGAAGTATCTTAGTCATTAATTCCATGAATATTTACTGAATGTCTGCTCTGTGATGGTCACAGTCACTGTTTTAGAAACAGGTAGGACAACAAAACAGAGACTGCTGCCTTCAGGGAGTTTGCACTCTATTGCAGGGAGACAGGCAACAAACCCAGAAATAATAAAATAGACAATATCTCAGAGCGTTAGGAACAGTGGGAAAAAATGAGGCAGGAAAGGAGGACAGAGAATGTGGATGGGGTTGCCATGTTTGATCAGGTGATCAGGGAAAGCCTCAGTGAGAAGGTAAGGAAGAGGCCTCAGGGAGCAAGAGAGCGAAGTGTCCTCAGTCCTACCGAGAGGCATTCCAGGCAGAGACCACAGCAAGTTCAAAGGCTGAGCTCAGTTCATACCTGGTGGAATCTAGGACAAGGAAGGAGGCCAGTGTGACTGGGGCAGAACCAAGTCAGGTAAGGTATGGGCATGTGGGGTGTGTGTGTGTGTGTGTGTGTGTGTGTGTGTGTGTGTGTTTCATTAGAGAAATTACAAGGGCTGAACTATACAGGGGTACAGTTGGGTCGGTGAGTTTTTTCTGTAAAGGGCCAGGGAGTAAATATTTCAGGCTTTGTGGGATGTGTGGTCTTTCCTGCAACTACTCTACTTTGCCACTCTAACAGGAAGGCAGTCACCAATAATATGTAAAAGAATGAGCGTGGCTGTGTTTCAATAAAGTTTTATTTACAAAAAAGGGCAAAGGGCCAGAACTGCATGTAAATTATAGTTTGTTGACCCCTATGTAGGATATTGGAGGTCATTATAAGGTCTTAATTTTACTCTGAGTGAGATGGAGAGCTGTTGGAGGGTTTTAGGTGAAGAAGGACACTTTGATGTCTCATTAGGATCACTCGGGGTGCTATGTGGGAATAGATTGTAGGGAGCCACAAGTGGAAGTAGGGAGATCAGCTCCATTACTTACTCCAGAGAGATATTGGGCAAGTCACTCAACCTCTCTGGGCTTCTTCTCTGACTTTGTAAATTAGGGTGATAGTAATACCTCCCCCTTGGAGCTGTCAGGAAGAGTAAATAAATAAATACATGTAAAGAACATACAAGGTGCCTGGCACACAATAGGCATTACATGCCTGTTTGCCACCTTTATTAATGCAATAATTTAGACAAGACATAGTGATGACTTGAATCATGTTATCTGGTAGAAGTAATAAAAAGTAACCTGTTTTCAAGGTAGAGCAAACAGAATTCCCAGATGGATTATATGTGGGGTGGAGAGTGATAGAGGAATTCAGGAAGACTAATTTTTTTGTCTGAGTAACTGAATAAATGGAGTTGCTCTTTACTGGAAAGAGAATGGTTGTGGGAAGAACAAGTCTGCTTGAGGTTAGGTAATAGAATCTGTAAGACTAGGTCAGAAGAGAGCACACTGAGAGTACAAGGAGGTAAAAAAGAGCCATCAAAGATGACTGAGATGAGTCACCAGCAAGGAAAACAGAAAACTAGAAGGCGTGTCATCCTGGAGTTCAAGGGAAGAAGGTATTGCAAGGAGGAAGATGCAGTCAAGAGAACCAAATTTGGATAGGTCAAGTAAATTGAGGATAAGAAATAATCATTTGGGAGCTAAGCATGGTGGTACATGCCTATAATCCCAGCAGCTCAGGAGGCTAAGGCAGGAGGATGGGGAGTTCAAAGCCAGGCTCAGCAATTTACAAAGGCCCTAAGCAATTTAGTGAGTCCCTGACTCAAAATGGGCTGGGGATGTAGTTCAGTGGTTAAGTGCCCCTGGGTTAAATCCCTGATACAAAAAATGAGAAGGAAGGAAGGAAGGAAGGAAGGAAGGAAGGAAGGAAGGAAGGAAGGAAGGAAGGGAGGGAGGGAGGGAGGGAGGGAGGAAGGAAGGAGAAAGAAAGAAAGAAAGAAAGAAAGAAAGAGAGAGAGAGAGAGAGAGAGAGAGAGGGAGGGAGGGAGGGAGGAAGGAAGGAAGGAAGGAAGGAAGGAAGGAAGGAAGGAAAGAAAGGAAAGAGAAAGAAATAAAGGAAGAGAGAAAGAAAGAAAGGAAGAGAGAAAGAAAGAAAGAAAGAAAGAAAGAAAGAAAGAAAGAAAGAAAGAAAGAAAGAAAGAAAGAAAGAAAGAAAGAAAGAAAGAGAAGAATCATTTTGTTCAGCAACATAGGAGACAGGAGCAGTTTTGGTTGGTGGGTTGGTGGGGGTGAAAGCTGAGGGGGAGAAGGCTTAATAAAGAGTAGGGGCAAAAAATTGCAGGCATAAAGTAGAGACAGATGTTTAGGGAAAGATGAGAAATGAGGCCATAACCAAGGCAAGCCATGACGTTCAGACAGAGTTGACAAATGATACTGAAGCAATCAATGTTAAGGGCCTAGACCAGGGCCTTGGAAAGGGGGTGGAGAGGAGAGTAGTCCAAAGGCATTTTGCAGACTGCTGAGTTCTGCGGAATGAGGGAGAAGTCGAGGCTGCCTCCCAGGTTCCTGGTCTGTGTAATGGAGAGGGTGGTGAGGAGCAGCTTCCTTTCCTCTGCTTTGGTGGCATCTTGGGCATGCTGTGCTTGCTGCATGCCTCCCACTGTAGAGTGATTATTTGTTAATAAGTCTACCTGCTATTTGCAAATTGTTACATTTCATATTTATTTCTGTACAACAGGCACAGTGAGTGCTTGGAAATGTCCACAGAACTGAATGAAGCAACAGCTACCGGAAGGCAGAAAGTCAATTGTTTTAATAAGACAGCAATTTCTTCCTTCTTTGCCACCCTTTTAAGCAGGTTCCTCCTGTTCTCTCTCTTTACATCTCTGCTTTCTTTCTGGAGATGTGGATGAATTCTGGTCTCAGATGCCATAACCCAACCATACTTAATACAAAGACATGGTTGGCATTCCATCAGGATCCCAGAGCTGAAGGTAACCAGCAGTTCACCAGGGCCACAAACAGCTCTTTCAAGTTTCTGGAAGTTTTTTAGATGTGGTTGTCCAGAACCTGATGTCTTACAACCCTGTTCCCATGTGACTGATTCTGAGTTTTTTAAGAAGTTTATTCAATGGTCACAAAAATTTGGTGTGCCCAACTGCCTCCACATTCAGTCTACTCCGTGAACTCCCCATTTTCTGCTTTCTAGTACAAGCCAGTCTCCCAAGTTCCAGAAAGGCAAAACTTTGCACTGATGAAAGGACCTAACACCTTCAGAACATCCCAGAAGGTTTTTGGTATATATTTTTTTAATGTTTTATGGACAAACGCAACCATTGTGAAGCCTCTGAAATCCAGGTCTATCTGAAGTACATTTTCTCAGACAGTAGCTCCACCCCAGAATCCCCCCATCCTGCTTGCCCATGGAAAGCTGAGATGTGTGGATGAGGTGATGGGAGAGGCTGGAAGGGCAGTGAAGAGGGTGAACTTCTGAAAGCAGCAGTGAAAAGTCCGCCAAAGATATGTGTCTGTGTGTGTGCAAGGGACCTAAACACGTGGCCCAGATTGTGCTCTGTGGCAGAGGCGTGCCCTGCTTCAACACTCCTGTCCACTTGACCCAAATGCAAGGAGGGCCTGCGGTTGTCCATGTGAACAGTCATGGGGTGACCCACGGCACTGCTCGGCGTCACACGTGAGATGCTGAGAGACAATGTTTGGTGCCCTGCCAGCTCCTCCAGAAGTAAGCTGTCCATCATGGTCCCCTTGAGTACTGTTGAGAAGTTCAGTATCAAGGGTTGGGGATGTAGCTCAGTGGTGGCACACAGCTTGCCTAGCATGCAGGAATGCTCAGGATCTGAACTCCAACATCACCAAAATAAAATTAATTTAAAAGTTGGGATTGCTGAGGTCAGAGGACGCTTTGATGACTCAGTGAAAGCAGTCTCTACCCACCAAGTCCAGTTTCAGAAAGGAGGCAAGAGGTTTCTCAAGCAGTGTAACCTGACCCTCAGCTTGATGACTCTGTTTTCCTTGGCTAGCCTTCCTCTTGCTTTGTTGCTGCGGCCAGCATGGCTAAACTTGGGGGTTCCAGTGAGGGGTGATAGGGAATTAGAAAAATAAAAATTCACACAGGCAGATTTTGAAGATAAACAGCTAGGATCAGGTGGAGTGCTGCTCTCTGATAGAGATGCAGATCTGCCAGCAGTCTTTATTTATATATGTCTCATTATCAGGTTAAAAACTATGCAAGCATTATTCTTTGTATTCAGGAAAGTTACAGAAACTAGAACGTCTATGTAGCTTTTCTGCAGTTACAATCCACAGTTGCAAAGTGCAATGTTAGGAGCTTTGTGTAGCTCTTAAGAAAGTCCATTGTTTAAAGTTACTGGTTTGAATTTTGAAAGCTTGTGTGGAATTGATGGTGGTGCTGAGGCATAAAAGGCTAGTATGAACGAGGTAAGGAGAGAGTGTGTGCAGAGACTTCGTGGTACATAATGGTATTTTTTAACTTGGCAAGATGTGTCTCTCAATCCTATGGTTTGGTGAGAGAGTGTGCAGAGAACAATGAAGGAAGTAACATATGAATTTTTTTGGATTTGAAGGACATCCACATCTGTTGGAAGTCTTTGAGTTTTGTTCTTAGATAACCCACGTTAATTGAAAGTGTTAAGTGAAATGAGAGAAGAATGGAGGAATTTTAGATTATGTAGAGGGAAATGAGAGAGAGGGCGTGTGAAAAATGGTGGAATGAGACAGACATCATTACCCTATGTACATGTATGATTACACTAATGGTATGAATCTACATTGTGTACAACCATAGAAATAAAAAGATGTACCCTATTTATGTACAATGAATCAAAATGCAGTCTGTGAAAAATAAAAAAATAATAAAATTAAATTAAAAAGAAAAAAAAGAAATACTTGTACTTCCCCTGTCCCTTTGTGAACTGCTGTGAATGCTATGTGGTGTGTGTTCTCCTCTGTCACTGATATGTAAGTGTGGTAACATGAACTGAAGCTGATGGGTGAGGACATGGACTGAGCTTGTGGTGTGCTTTGCAGGAGTACTTGGAAGCAGAGTTCACCAGTGAGCTCAGGTGTCTCAAAGAAGGGTGGAAGTTCTAATGTTTGTTAGCTACCCATTAGAATGCTGTTGGCTGCAGTTCTGTGTTCTGTGCTTGGATGCTTTTTATAAGAATTTTCAATGTCTGGAATTCTTGAATAAAACTGAGTTAAATAAAAAAAAAAAAAGTTACTGCGAAGCAGGCAGGCTCAGGAGTAAGGGAGCTGGTGAAACACTGTGGTTGTCTAGCGTAAGAAATCTTCTATTCCCAGGAGCTACGGGCCTGAGATCAAGGTCAGAGCTGACAGGACCGTTGCTCGGAGCCTCCTCATGCAGGGCATTGCCACAGCAGTTAAGATCCTGTGCCCTTGCACAGGAACATTCCCAGGCACCAGGCATGCCACAGCCATGAGGTCACCAGAGACCCCCAATTTCAGTCACTAGTTTCCCATCCTCTGTCACCACTCTCTGCATTCTGTGACCAGATTATGACCCTCCATGAATCATGTAGCACTTCAGGCTTCAAACACAGTCACATGGAGACCATCCCACTGCCAACCACACCAAGTGCTCCAAGGGCCTTACTAGGGAGCATCTAAGGCAGTGACCTGGCAATCACAGTTGAGGCCTGCTCTTACCACATTTAGCTGAATGAAGAAGACATGTGAAGTAGATGGAAACTTTGAGTCCCTAATGTCACACAGGTGCCCTGGTTGCACACCATCTGGCAAATCCTCAAAAAATATGATGACAGATTGACTCTGATTAAATCAAAGAACCTTAGGACCTCTGGACTTAAAAGAATGTAAATGACATCATGGTGACCCTCTGGAAAAGTACATGTCAATAATGTGAAATTATTCACAATCTATCTCTGGCTTTGCAGGGTGTCTCTATGCATAGGTGTCTGATTTGAGAACCATCCTGGGTGAATTTTACTGGTCAAATTCTTAGAATTCTGGGAACCCCTATGGGAACCTATATCTATTTCAAGTGATCATTGTGAAGTTTAAATGAAATAACATAGGTATGGCACCTAGCAAATTGGACAGTTAATAAATTTTACTATTTGAACTGTGTCTTTAAGTCACTTTAACTATTTGAACTGTGCTTTTCCTTTTACTATTTCAACTGTGTCTTTAAATCACTATTGAAGCAGTCAAAGGAAAGAGATCAGCTGTCTCTTGTACTTAGGAGTCACCTAGGGATCTTGTTAAAATGTCAATTCTGCATTGGCAGGTCTAGAGTGGTGCTTAAGATTCTGCACTTCTAACAAAGCTCCAAGTTAGTGAGTTGATTCCAAATGATTGGAATCCAATTAATTCCGATTCACTAACTACACTTTGAATAGCAAAGATGTATTTAACAGTGATCTTAACCAGTGTACATTAGAATGGTCTAGTAGGATTTATAAAGTATGCATTTAGGAATCAGATTTTCCAGTGGTGGGGCTTGGGCATTTATACTTATAATAAGCAACCCAGATGATTCTAGTACTCAGCCAGGACTGAGAAGCTCTGGCCTAGGGCCTAGAATCCTTTTTCATTCTGATCTCCAGATAATTCCGATTCATTCATCAGCTATTTGTTGAGTTTCTACTGTCTACCAGGCATTGACCTTGCTGAGGAGGAAAAACAAAAGAACCAGCAATGAGAGAGCATAGGATAAAGGCTGGGCAGAGAGGGCTTTGTATGGGAGCCAGGATGGGGGAATAGGATCAGCCAGCTTGCTTGGTCAAGAGCAGGAAGGCTCCCCTGTGTGAGGCGACAGTGGGATAGGACCAAGTAAGAGAAACAGGAAGTAAAAATCACCTAGCTTTCTATATGTTGGGAATGACTGAAGTTCAGCCAGGGAGGGGAGAGTAACTAGGCCAGAGAAAAATTAGGAACAAGACCATGAAGGGGTGCTAAGCTAAAGGGTTTGATCCCTCGTTCTCAGTGCTAGAATTTTAAGAAGAATGAATGTTGACAAGGAGCAAACACAATAAATCTTGGCTCTCATCATTAACACTATTATGTTTCTATTCTTATTATTGCCATGTTTGTGTTTTAGAAATATTATACCAATATGATGGAGAATGGGCTAGAGGGAACCTAGACTGGAAACAGAGAAAGTAGTTAAAAAAAAAAAAAAACCCACAAAACTTAATTAAATAAATTCAGTTAAGCAATAGGGAAGATATGGAGGAGGTAGATTTTACAGGACTCAGAGGACTTGGTTCCTGCAATAATTTAAAAACTTACATCTTGCCAGGCATGATGGCATACACCCTAAGCTCAGCTATTTGCAAGGATGAGGCAGGAGGATTTTGAGTTCGAGGCCAGCCAGGGCAACACAGCAAGAACTCCTTTTTAAAAAACAAACAAACAAAGCAAAAATCATAAGAAAATCCAAAACAATAATAGCAACGGAAACCCTCATATCTTCACGTAACAATTTGCAAATTTCTTTCATGCAACAATCTTGAAAAGGAGTATAAGTCCAATTTTATAAATAAAGGAAACTGGGGCTCAGAGGTAAACTGGCTTATTTAAGGTCATGTGACATGTCCACGGGGAAACCCTGTCTATCTAACTTCACACCAGGCATTCCTTCTACATCCGGTTCCCACCCCTAAAGGGCAAAAGGTGGAAAACCTGTATGAACACTGGGAATGTTGGGGTTCCTCCTGGTTGGTGTGCAGAGTAAACTGGTGTGAACTTAAAGGGACCCAGAGCTCAGTCCTTGCTACCATTAGCTCCACATCCCCAGATATAAAAATTTTGAGGAGCTAGAGTCCCCAACATTAGGATTCTTAGACAATTTTGAGAAGCACCCAGATCTGGTTCCCTGCTTTCCCCAGTATGGTCTTGGAGTTGACTGGGTATGAAAGCAGCAGTAGAAGGACAGATATTGGGGCTGATGGCAGAGCAGGGTGGTGATGTTATCTTGACCCACCTCTGCTTTCATCTCTGTTTCAAAGACGTGTCCCCTTCTCCAACTCTCCCCCATTTCCTCCAGGACATTCCCCATCAATTAATTTCTTCCTCTCTTTAATCTCTACCTTCCTACGGGTTCCCTCCTGGAAGACTTCAAATGTGCTCCAGTCTCTTACTCTTAAAGGGCCACCTCATCTCAGCCCTGTCATTTTCTTAAGCGGTGTCCTGTAGAATGGGCCACCCATGCTTCACAGAGGAATGAGAAAGTCTCCATCTGATTTTTGCTTATAATCTGACTAGGTTCTCTGATTATCCTGAATTCAAAGTTGGCCTTCTAATTTTGTGACTCCTATGACAGATAATGGCTTACAAATGGGTCCCAGTGGCCATGCTATTGTCCATTTGTTCATGGACCATTTCTATGTAAATGTAGTTATGTAATGCTACATACTTCAAGGGATAGTGCATCAATCAACTACTAGAGGAACAACCTAAGTCCACTGGCTTAAACATATGATACAACATAGACAGAGATGATACTTATCAGCTTATTTGCTTCATGGGCAAGAAATCAGGGGAAGGTACTTGAAGGCTGCAGCAACTCTTTTACAAAGTCTCCTGTGTTTTAGCCTCCTATCTTCTCATGCCACCACCCTTGACAGGTTGATATGGTGTCTCTGGGTATCTTCCAGATAGGAAGAAGCAGTAAGAGGCAAAGAGGTAAAAATAAGGCCTTATCAGCCAATTTTTTCACTCTTTATCAAAAAGACAAAAGTTTTTCTGGAGACCACACCCTGAAGCATTCTGCTTCTACCTCAGTTTACATGACCACCCCTGGCTAAGAAGCAGAATGTTCAGGTTGGGCTGGGTCCATCAACCAAGGTCTGTTGTCCAACCGCCCATTTCATATTTCCTGGAAGATTTTGCTTGCAGATTAGTTGAGTAGAAGAGAAGTAACAATTATTGATGTTTCAGATGTCAGAACCTGCTTTAAGTTTTTTTTTGTTTTGTTTTGTTTTGTTTTTTGGTACTGGGGACTGAACGTAGGGGTGCTCAATCACTGAGCACATCCCCAGACCCTTTTTTATTTTTTATTTAGAGACAGGATCTCACCAAATTGCTTAGGGCCTTGCTAAGTTGCTGAGACTGGCATTGAACTTGTGATTCTCTGGCCTCAGCCTCCCAAGTTAATGGGATTATAGGCATGTGCTACTGTGCCTGACTGTATTAAATAACTTTAATACTGCATACGTCCTGTGAAATAGAGATTATTGTCTCCCTTTAAAAATAAGGCAACTGAGGCCCAAAGAGGTGGAATGACTTATTCAAGCCTGAAGAAAAATATTTTATGTTAAAACGTAAATATGTATGACCCAGAACAAAAATCTTCACTAATTTTAGAGATCAAAATTGGTGACTGCACAGAAGTCCCATGTGAGCTGTGGCTTGAATCTCCTAAAGGAACACTTTCCTCACTCACTAAGGTACTTCAGTAGGAAAGTAAGAGCAGCCCCATCTGCCACCATCATGGTGGGAAAGCAAGATATACACCCCAAAAGTGAGCTTCTGATACAAGACTTCAGCCTTGATGCCACCAAGAATGTGAGGATGTCTCGAGGTGACAAGTGACAGATGAAGGGGAATGATGGGAGGTGCTCTGTGTTGACAGGACAGAGCAGTTAGTTATGAGAGCTGCAAGGGTTGGTGGGTAGAAAGGAGTTTTGAAAGGAAGGTAGGAGTTGTACAAGTGAGGAGGGTTCCAGGTGAAAGCAAGGGTGTTCCAGGTGAGATGACAGAAGCCAGAACAAATTTGGGGAATTTCAGGGTGTTAAGAGACAACCTGGCTAGAGAAAATGGGTCCTGAAGGAGAGAGACCAGAAGGAAGTCTGGGAGTTCATGAGGGATGACCTCTGAGATCCAATCTCCTTTTCCTTTCACCCACAGGTCAGAGGTTATACAGACATTCGCTGGACAGACCCCAGCTGCCTCCTAAAGGAGCTGATTGCTTAACGTCTTCTTCAACTCAGTCTGCTTCCAGATGAATCCCAACATCCTCACCCAGTGTACTGTCCAGCCCCACCTTGACTTAAATGTCACATGCTGCTTCAGGAGGGACATCCAGGAATTGACCAAGGGATATAACAGAATGCTTGGGAAAGGCTCTTGCTGTATTGAATAAAAATGCCATTATCAATTAGGCCCTGGACAAATGGGCCAGGGCACATAAGAAGGGGTGGGAATGGGAAAAAATAGTACAGCCACCTCAGCCCAGCTGCTCAGTCCAGCTCCTCAGCCCACAGCTGGACTCACAGCTGGACTGATCCCTCTCCTCTAAGGGGTTCTTTCCAGGAGTGGAGAAAGAGGCATCTTAGTCGGACAGCCAGGATACCTGAGCGCAGGCTTTTCCATCCTTTTCCACTATGAAAAGAGGCTAAATAGCATCTTTCCTTTATCCTGTCTACCCAACAACTCCACCATTTACCTTCTATGTGTCATCTCTCTCTCTTTTCACCTGTCAGTCATCCACCCATCATCTACACCTGCTAGTAGTCTGTATCCATCCAATCTCTTCCTCCATGGCTCTGTCTTTCTAGCCATTCTTAGTTAACCCTTTTAGCTACTAATAACCGACTGGTCAGTTGCCTGTTTTATTTTTTTACCAAAATCATTCTAAAGGTCATAATTTTATTGGATTATCTACAGATACTCATCATTTTTGGTGGGCCTTGGCACTGATCTCACCATAAGTTCTCACTGTAAGTTGCATGTAATTTTTAAAATAACAAAATTTTTTTTTCTGGGAAGACTTTTTTAAAATGCATTTTTCATGGTGTTGGGGATTGAACCTAGGAACTTACACATGCTAGTCAAGAGCTCTTTCACCAAGCAACATCCCCAGCCCTAAAATACCAAATTTTTGACATCAGCTCCTTTAGTCTCATTTGTACATTTCTCTACAATATTAAAAAAATATTGGACTGAAGATGCTGTGTAGTTGAATTCTGGGAGGTTTTTGGTTTTTACTAACCTAGAAAACACACACACACACAAATGTTCTTTCTCTCACTGAAGTTGGTAAAGGGCACCAAGAAAACTAGGTCCTAAGGACCTAGCGAGGAAACACAACTTTCTTTGGAAAATGATCTCATAATAATCCTGGCACACAAAGAAGGTTGGGCCAGGTTGTTTTTTTAGAATTTTAAAAGTTGCCCTAATTCTTTCTAACCTGCAGATTTGGGGCTTTAGTTAGTGTGGCCCATCGCCATCAGAAAAGTCCACAATGGGCTGGGGATATTGCTCAGTTGGTAGAGTGCTTGCCTCGCAAGCATAAGGCCCAGAGTTCATATCCCCAGCCCCGCCAAAAAAAAAAAGTTTACACAATGAAAATGGTGTTGTTGGAGGGTTCTGGAGGTGAGCTTAGCCTTCTTCATTCTGTAAGAGCTAAATATACAAAATGAGTGTGGCAGAAGTCAGGAATCTACTGCCAGACAGTCCAGAGAGGGTCCAGGGCATCATCTAAACAGGGCCTTGCCCTAGGAAGTGTTCTCAACTGTGGGTGAAGTCTTCACCTCCTCCCTAGTCCCATTCTCCATTGCACCCTTGTAACCAGGGACCTAGAACTCTGCCGCTCAGACGACCACCCTCCAAGTCTGAGATGTATACCTTTGGTTCTGTGGACCCCTTGGTAGGGTGTGTGGAGAGAGAGAGTGCACAATGCATGAATATGTGGCATATGTATTTTTCCCCTGTGCTGGAGATTGAATTCAGATCCTTGAGTATGCTAGGCAGGCACTCTACCACTGAGCCATATCCCCAGCCCAAAAGTCTATTGTATTTTCCATTACACAGAACCTCGTGTAATATAATAAGCGACTTATGCTCTGGTCTTTGGTTTTCTCCAATAGTTCCAATCAATGCTTCAAAAAACAAATGTCAGATTAGTTGTAAAGTTAAAAGAAACAATTCTTTTCACATATCACTGGTTCCTCATTGATTGGTTTAATCAAATATCTAGTGTGTCCACAAGTAAGTTTTAAAAGTTACTTTATGGGGCACGGAAAGTATTTTTATACTTTGTTTTTACTATTTGTTTTAAATTCTTTCTTACATATTCAATTTCTTTTAAAAATTTATAACTTATTACATTAAATACCATTAAATCAGTGCTTTTCAAAGTTTGAACTATATATATATATATATATATATATATATATATATATATATTTTTTTTTTTTTTTTTTTTTTTTTTTTTTAGGCAGTATTCAGTCCAGGTAAGTAAGATCTAGTAAAACCTGAGAACTTGAGACTCAAACCATGTCAACTCTAGATACTAGTAGTTCCTGTTATTTCTTTAAATATTTGAGTGTTTCCATTTCTTATCTTTGTTCATACTTAACCAATTGGATCTCTTTTTCTCAAATGTGAACTCTTCTGCTATCCAGTTAAAGTTCATTATTTTTAAGAACTTTTTTTGATTATGAATATTACTTTAACCTGGTTCCTGTTTTCTGCATTTTCATAGTTGATTAAATACAGAGCTAACCCCTGGGGATTACTTCAATACAAGCAATTTATTCTTCAGGACTTTTCTCTAAGTAGATCAGCTTTCCTGACCCTTGGACAGCAAAATATGGTCTTTCTGGACTCCCAGCTCATGTTGTCCTTAATGTCGTATAGTCCCCAGGACCATCTCTAGGGAAGCACTTACCCACAGCAGGACCTGGGTCAAATACCTGGATACATAAATGAAAACAAGGTCCCTGCCTTGGAGGACCTCAAAATTTATGGTGAGAAGAGGATAAATAAATAGCTCATCATTAACTCGCAACACTGCTGAACTTTACATATATAACAGTAAAGGAGTGTGAAAAATGCTTGGGAATCAGAGGAATCTGTTCTCATGGGGAAGAATGATGAGAACTGAGGAAGACTTCATAAAGGTGGTGCATTTTGAACCGGGGCTTGAAAGATGAGGAAGACTTTACTAGGCAGAGCCAGGCTTAGGGGCAAACACCTGTAATCCCAGCAGCTTTGGAAGCTGAAACAGGAAGATTGCAAGCTCAGGGCCAGCCTCACTCAGCCTCAGTAACTTGGTGAGAGACCCTGTCTCAAAAAAAAAAAAAAAAAAAAAAGTTTACTAGGCAGAGATGCATGGAAAGAACATTCGAGGCATTGAGACAGCTTTTTTTTTTTTTTTTTTTTTTTAAGGCAAGGAGTAAGGACAAGGGGTGGGGATAATGAGTAGTTCAGTGTTCCTACAGAGCAGAGTGCTTCAGGTGATAATGTGGGAGATGGAGAAGCAGGTGGCGGCGGCCTTGGATGCCAGCCTGGGGGATAGATTTGTTCCTGTTGGTCAACACCTACAGAGGCTTTTTCGCCCCTCTTAGTCATAAGATTGGATAGGCACTCTCCCTTGGTCCTCTGTCTTTAGAACTGAACCACTGCTCTTCCACTAGTTCAATATTTCTTCCTTGTCCACTGATCCCCCAAGCTCTACCCAGATCCAGATATTTGCCTTAAGTTTCAAGGCTCTGAAAACTTAGGATTTGAGGGTAATTGATCTTTTAGGGATTTTATATTCTCCTTCTGATACTATGCTCTACAGGCAAATGGCCCTGTTGTTTTGGACTAGGGCTAGTTGAATCTGTTCTCTCAAGGGAGAATTAGATACTCAGTATACTTAAGTTTCATGCTTAGTTCTTCAGCTTGTAATTACCATTGAATGAGTGTTAAGAACTGGTTAGTGATCTTCCTGTTCAAGAGTGATCACCTCAATAGATAAGGACAGAGCTGAGACAAAACCTCAGGTCTCTTGACTCCCAATCCAGTGCTCTTTTGGATATACTCCAGCCCCTGACTCTGCCTGGCCCTTATGGAAGGAACAGAATGTACTTGGCTGCTTCAAACCCACAGGGTCGTGACTGAGAGTTGGAGCTAAAGGAAGGTTGTGTTCCCAGAATGGAATTCTGTTGTGCCTCAAGCCAGACAGCCTAATTCTATGTTTTTTGATACCTCCCTTCTGTAAAATGGGAGTAGAGCCTACTTAATCCTTCAGCTACAACTGAGATCAGGGAAGGGGGTGGGGTTTTTGTTGCTGTTTTGCGGTTGTTTTGTGATGGATGAGAGATGGTGGATCTATATGCAAGCTGTGGAATCTTCAAGTCATACTTGGAAGAAGGGTTGAGGGCAATATGTGGTGACAGGCAGCCTCCTGTGGTCGACTGAACCAGGAAGAGTCCCTAGAGCTAAAGGACAAGAGTTTCGCCTTAGCAACAAGCCACTTTTCTTTGGAATTGTTGAAGCTGAGAATGTTCATTGCAGAGGCTCTTCAGCTCTAAAGGGCTTTCTGCACTGACGAGGATTCCCGGTTTCTGGCTCCTGTACATCCCCTCCACCTCGCAATACCAGCTCAGCGGAGCTTGCAGGGCAGCTGAGCAGTGTTAAGAATCACTACCTGTTAAAGATCTTCAGCGGGGCAAACGCCACGGATTACATGAACAGTCGCCACCGTTTTCCATTTACCTATAAGCACCACACACCTTACATACCAAGTTGTTTTGGCGAAATAAATGTAGTTGTTGTTTAAAAAAAAAAAAAAAAAAAAAAACTACAATCGTGGGAGGGGTGCATTGATCAAGATCTCTACTTAATGAAGGCATAGATGGTTAAAATGTCCACAGTCTTCCAGGGACCGAGCGTTGATCAATGTACGCTTATGAATCGCAAAACTATTTCGGCGTTTCTTTTTCTCCAGCTCGCATTTCTATCTTGCTCCATAAAAGGAGAAGAGGGTAATCTAGGAGCTCGGTACAACGCCTCCAGGATGGGAAGAAAGACCCGCTGTCTCGAGGCTCCAACCCCTTCCGGCCCTGGCGGGCGGGGCTCGGCTGTGGGCGGGGCCCACCAGTGGGCGGGCTCTGTGGGCGGGGCCGTAGGCAGGAAGTGACTCTGGGGCGGAGACAAGCTGGACAACGAGTTCTTGACGCTGCGTCCTCAGCCCAGAGGGCAGCGGCCTTTTCCTCGTACCAGAATTCCTTCACCTCTGCGTTCTCGCCACCCAGAACCATGGTGCCCCGCCTGCTGCTACGCGCCTGGCCCCGGGGCCCTGCTATTGGCCCTGGAGCCCCCTGTCGGTCCCTCAGTGCTGACAGTGGGCCTGGCCAGTACCTGCAGCACAGCATCGTGCCCACCATGCACTACCAGGACAGTCTGCCCAGGTGAGCCCCCTCCCCGACCCCGCCAGCCGAAGATCGACCCCAGCGCGACTCCATTCACTTCAGGACTTCCGAAGCTGAACTGGCTTCCACCGTCACACCCCTACCTTGGAGGCAGCCATATTCCCCATTCTCGAACTCCTGTGACTTTCAGAATCTGCAGTCCAGGAACCCCAGTTCTCTTCCAAAATCCTCCCATGCACAGATTATCTTGAGCCCTTCTCGAATTCCCTCTCCATTAACCTAACTTCCACCCATATATTCTGACGCCCTCACCTTTCTCCCTGAAATAGATCCTGCTTTTTTATCTCCAAAAACACCCTAAACCTTCCAAACTAGGGGTACCTAATGAAAGCCGAGCATTCCTGCCTGGAATATAGGTAGCCAATTTCTGATAACAGTAATACTGTAGTTACCCTTCCTCAACTTGTACCAGTATTCCACCTTCTTCACCCATTACTCAGAACTTTCAGTCCCACTCCTCATTCTTCCAGTATCCTGCTCTTTTAACACCCCATTAGTCTCCACAATACACTGGCATGTTCACCCTTACTTTCAACCATAACTGCATCATGCACATCCTAACTTCTGAGTCTAGTCTTCACCTGGAAACTTTTCACCCCCACCCCAGAGCCTTCTCAGTATCACTCCCTTTTAGAGTTCCTCTCCCTAAAATATCCTCCCTTACCCACATTGCTCCCTGCACCTTCAGGCCAGCCTCACAGGATTCTTGAAACGGTCCTCAATGCCCCTCCAAGACTCCATCTTTTTCAAATTAGATCCAGGACTCTCCCAAATTCTCACTGCTCTTCACCATAGGCTATCCCCACCTTCTGAAATATGGAACACTCAAAATCTACTTCCCCTATAAAAACAACCCTAATAAGTCTTTCTGACCCCCTCCCTTACCCAGCACTTCCCAGCTTCCAGTTTTTCCAGTCTTTGAACACCCAGCCTTCCTGAGTTGCCAGGTCTCCTTCTCTGATATTAGAAATTTCCTTCACAATCTGAAACTAAACCTAAACTGTCTTCTTTACTCACTCACCATTTAGTTCCTGGAGCCAAGTTCCCAATTTGTTTCAGAAATCTTTCTTTCTCACTAAACTGTCATCAGGAACCCCCCAAGACAGGGACCAGTACTCCCTCCCCAGGAAAAGAACAGCATTATAGTGCAGGCAGTGTCCCCAGCCACCAGGTTGCTGTTTTTCTCTATATTCAAGAGTTATGTTTAACCCAGCATCATTGCCCACCTTTCATTCTCAGGAAGATCATCCAAAGGTGATTCTCCTGAAATAACACTGTGCAAATCTCTAAGACAAACTAAAATGAGATTATCTGAACTATAGGAGGGAGAAAGAAAACTAGATCTGTATGCCTGAGAGATAAGCCTGGGACCTGCCTCCTCCTTGTTAGCCTGTGTGTCTGAGCTGTGTCTGTATGTGGAGGAAAGGTCAGGACCGACAGACCTGTCTTCACTTGCCAAACACAAAGTCATGGTTATTGACTTTCAGGCAGGCCCAGGCCGCAGTCCCACCCAGGTTTAAGATCAGAAGGATTTTCTGTATATCAGAATTGGAAAGCTAGAAAGAATATTTAAGATCATTTACTCCAAGGCCATTCACAGCACAAAAATCTGTAGGAATCTGTAAGAACAAACCATAATGCTCACCACCCATTAAGCAACCAATTTCTATAAAGTGGGAGTTAGATGAGAGATAAAATTCCTTCAGAGATTCTGGGTTAGTAAAATGTTTTATCTTTGACATTCATGTTGATGTCAGACTTGGTGAAGAGCCCTCCTTTTCAAGTCTGGTAGAACTTAGTTGCAGATTTTTATATCAGATTTTATATCTGCAACTCTAGCTATAATTTTGGGCGGTTCAACTAACTTAGTGACAGTCACCTGTGAATGGTAACACACAGTTCTCTGTTGCAAGCATAATACTGAAATAAGGTACAAGAGATAAGGAAGTATGATTACTCTCTCCTCTTTATCTGCCAGTTCTCTTATTAATGGTGCTTTTTAACCTGGTAGCCTTGGACTCTTTCTACTAGAATCCCTCCCACTATGATTTTCTTATTGTTTGTTTGTTTTTTGTGAGTGTGGTAAAATATGCATAACATAAAATTTACCATCTTAACCATTTTTAGGTGTATAGTTCAGGGGTATATTTTTTAAGGGGTATATTTATATAACCTGGGACTATGAAATAGTAAGTCCTGAGGAGACCAAGGATGGATCTGCCTGACCTCATTCACACGAACTTGATAAGTATTTGTTGATGTGGATTGGCGGTCCATCAGGGATGAGAAGGCACTTATGACACAGTGGAGGAGATAAACACTGACAGTGAACAGTGTTATAATGTGATAAGAGGGAAATGACATCTTACAGTCCTTAAAATAATGAGACAGGAGTCAGACCTGTTTGTTTGTTTATTTATTTATCATTTGTGGTTCCAGGGATTGAACGAGTTACATCCCTAGGCACCCCCCACCTTTTTTTTTTTTTAAGACAGGACCTCACTAAGTTGCTGAGGTTGACTTTGAACTTGTAATCTTCTTGTCTCAGCCTCCCAAGTCACTGGGATTACAGGCTTGCACCACTCAGACCTGATTATTAATCCCAGTTCTACTTTTTACTGGTTGCATGACCAGCAGCAAGCTGCATTACCTAAACATGGGAATGTTAATATTACCTTCCTCTCTGGATAGTTAAAACCAAACCCCCTGATATAAAGCACTTGGCCAGGTCTTGTGGTGCATGCCTGCAATCTCAGCAATTTGAGGGACTGAGACAGGAGAATGGAAAGCTTGACACCAGCCTCAGCAACTTAATGAGGCCCTGTCTCAAAAAATTAAAAAAAAAAAATTTTTTTTTTAAAGAGCTGGGGTGTAGCTGAGTGGTAACGCACCTCACAGTTCAATCTCCAGTACAAAACAATCTCCAGTACAAAAACAAAGCACTTAGTGCTTAGTCTGGCACATAGTAAGTACTCGGTGGACATTCACAAGTAAAACAAACACCAAAAGAGAGCCATTGTGTTGTGTGAGCATAGACTTTGAGCCTGGGTGAGTGAAGGAGGTTTCACAGAGAAAGTGGCACTTGAACTGCAATCTGAAATTCACCAAGTGAGAGTAATGACAAAAGGACAGAGGGGCACATACCAAGGGACAGAAAACTGAAATCTGTGATGTGATGAGAAATTTGGAAAGGTTTATGGTAGGTCCAGCCCAAAGGAAAGAATCACTATTTAGGCCTTAAGTTATTGGAGTTGGCCATGGGATGTGTGGGGGCGAAAGGAGCCCATCGTTAGGCACAACGTTACGTCTACAATTGATGCACAATAAATGTCAGTCATCTGTTGTTTTTCTTTTAATTGCTAATCACTTTTGGTGATGATTGGTGTTCAAGACATAATGGGCAGGTTCTCTAGAATTCATGTGGGAGGCAGAAGAGGCAGAGATTCCAGGGCGTGGAGAATAATAGAGGTAGAAACAGTAATGTTTTGGGCCCCACAGGCATGTCTTTCAAACTGATCATCTTGACTTCTAGAATAAATTTTATCCCCAAGCAACTGTGTGAACACTATCCCACTATAACTAGATCCTGTAGGTGCAGAGAAGGCTTGTTAGCTATACTCTTGCAGGAGAAACCCTAAAATCCCTACTGCTCAGAAGCGGATTGGGGAATGAGAGTTGGTGACAGAGTAACTTACACAGGAGATAGACCAGTGTAGCGCTTACTTCCCTCTTTATTACAGCAAATGCCTTTTCAGTGGGAGTGGGTGGAGAAGGAACACCCGTGTGGTTAAGATGGAACTGCCATACACCTCTCTTTAGACCCGGGTGCTACTTCTTTCAAGGCCTATTAAATTACATCAGAGGAACTGCAGTGCACACATAAAATCACTTGGGGTGTTCTTTGAAGAATTCGAAGGAAGCAGGGTAGGGCATAGAGACTGGACCTGCTCTCACATCTCACTTTTTCAAGAGAATAAATGTTAACTGGAAAAATGGTTTCTGAACACTTACTGAAAAGGAAATTGTTACAGTGAGGATCTTTGTAGTAGCAAGTTATAGAAATTTCAGTTCAAACTGACTTTAGCAAATGAACTCACAGTCCTGAAAAATACACAATGGAAGGTGTCATCTGGACCCTGTTTTGCCTTCCTGATGAACTCGTCATTGGTGTAACTCCATTCTCAAGCAGATTTGCTCCTCCTGGTGACAGAGTCCAGCCAGCACATAAGGCACAGCTAAGCTAATAATTCCCCTTTCTGGGAATTTCAAGAGTCCCATAATTAAGACTGATTGGTTCTCACTGGGTCTCATCAGTCCTGAACCAGTAAGCTGTTAGCTCATCCCTGGGACTTTGGGGTAGTCAGTTCCACTGGAACCACTGGTACTGAGTAGGAAAGATTCGTTTTTCCAGAAAAACAGGGTACTGTTACCAGAAACCTGGGAGGATGGATGTCAGATAGCCCAACAACAGAAATGAGGAAGTGCTATACTAAGGCACTGAGGGGAGATGATGAGCTATTTTCCTAAGGAAGTGAAAAGACTAGTGGCAGGATTTGTATTTACAGGTCTTGAGGACTGACTAATTTATTGAGTGTTTACTATATCGTAGGCACACTTTTAAATCATTGATAAGCATTGTGGCATTTAACCTGTTCAGAATCCTAAAAGGTACATGTGCATATTATCCCCTTTTTATCAATGAGGAGATATGGTGCAAGGTGGGCATGTGCCCACAGTCACACAACTGTGATCCCTGAGGCCAGAGTTGGGGCTCTGGACCACCAGCTGGTGCTGCTGCCTTGCAAGGGCAGAAATCAATGTAACTCCTGAGGTTGATTGAGGTCACAGAACTGGAGAGGGCCCTTAGAGACCTTCCCTTTCAGTTCCTCCCTCTTACTGAGAAAAAAATTCACCAGAGATGAAAAGTAACTTCTTTTAAAAAATTATAACAGCTAGGTGCAATGGCACATGCCTGTAATCCTAGCGACTTGGGAGACTGAGGTAGGAGGATCTCAAGTTTGAGGCCAGCCTCACCAACTTAGTAAGGCCCAAGCAACTTAGCAAGACCTTGTCTCAAAATTTAAAAATTTTTTTAAAGAGCGTGGGGGATGTGGTTCAGTGGTTAAGTGCTCCTGAGGTCAACCAGGTCAACCACTGGTATCTAAATAAATAAATAAATAAACAATAACAGATTTTTGGAGAGGCTGAGACAAGAGGATCTCAAGTTAGAGGTCAGCCTGGACAACTTAACCAAATCCTGTCTCAAAAAATAAAGCGGGATATGGTGATGCACAACTGTAATCTCAGCTACTTGGGAACCTGTGCAGTAGGATTGCAAGTTTGAGGCCAGCGTTGGCAACTTAGCAAGATCCTGTCTCAAAAAAATAAAGGAACTGTGGGGGGTGTGGTTCATATAATACACCCCTGGGTTCAATCAGTATGAAAAAAAATTTTTTTACTAAAATGTGGAGTTATCATTGATAACATTAATAATCAACTTACTCATTTGCCTTGTGAAGCTAATTAACTTCTACACATTGTCTGCCTCATGCTGACCTTGCTTTCTCTCCAGGCTGCCCATACCTAAACTTGAAGATACCATTAGAAGATACCTCAGTGCACAGAAACCTCTCTTGGATGATGGCCAGTTCAGGTAAATGCTGACTATGCCGAATGACCATGGTTGGGTGGTTCCAGAGAGGCTGGCAAGTAATAGTGGACCAAGCTTCAGGGAATGTCTGTGACTTGATTGGATCTCCAGAACCTGGAACCTAGCTTATACATTTGCAAGTCCGGGAAAAGATTTTCATTCACAAAGGACTGAGCAGCCCCTGAGGTGAGAGTCCCTCTAACCTGACTCAACAGGTGGTTTATAAGCTGTAATGCTGTCCTTGTACTTGGTCTTGACAAATGTACCTTTGCAGAGGGCATGTATTCTTGGGAGGGAGGTCCACTGAGAACCATATGGTCCACCAGAAGTCTGCTTGTTGAGCATGTTTATGGGGTTGGATAGTGTGACTTCCAAATCTGTGCCCTTTTCAGAATCTCAGAATGTGACCTTATTTGGAAATAGGGTTGTTGCAGATATAATTAGTTAAAGATGAAGTCCTATATCATCCTACTGGAGCAGAGTAGGTTTTTTTTTTTTGTACCAGGGATTGAACCCAGAGGGCCTTAACCACTGAGTTATATCCCCAGTCCTTATTTTTAATTTTGAGACACTAAGTTGCTTAGGGCTTCGCTTTAGCTGAGGCTGGCCTTGAACTTGCTATCCTCCTGTCTCAGCCTCCCAAGTCATTGGGATTACAGGCAAGTGCCACCACGCCCAATACAACTCACGTTCTTATAAGAGTAAAAGAGACATAAAGAGCCATATGAGGGGCAGGAGTTGTAGCTCAGTGGCAGAGCGCTTTCCTAGCACATGTGAGGCACTGGGTTCGATCCTTAGCATCACATTAAAATAAATAAAGGTGTTGTGTCCATATACAACTAAAAAAATATTAAAAAGAAGAGAGAGATAGCTATATGAGAATGAAGACAGAGATTAGAGCATTGTGTCACTAAGCCAAGGAGAGCCAAGATTGCTGGTATCACCAGAAATAAAGAATGGAATAGATTTTCTCCTAGAGTCTTCAGAGAGATACAGTCCTATTGATGCCTGGGTTTTGTACTTTAAGCCTCCAGAACTATGAGAGAATAAACTACTGTTGTTTTAAGCCCCACCCAGTTTGTGATAGTTTGTTATGGCAATCCTAGGAAACTAATACAGTAAAGAATTCAAAAATAACATCAAATATTGCCAAAAAGTAGATTGCATTAAGCTCAGATAGCCTTGTGTGGTTCAGTGCTTTTTTCCAAATGACAATTTTTTGTACTGAAAATGGGCATTGCTGTTTGAATCAGTCCTTCATTGGGCAGTGAGAGAAACAGAAATTTTCTATAATCAAGGCCCCTGCTTTTAAATATTCCTTGTGAAGGAACTGTTAGTGTTCTTTTCAGGATGGAAATGAATCACTTAATTTACCCTTATTACCTTGAACAGTGAAATTGCATTAAAATAACCAAACTTTGAAATTAAGAAAAAAATTCCTTGTTAGTCACTAGAAGTTTCTTTTAATACAGTAATAAATTAACAGTTACTAGTTACAAAGTATTATGTTTTAGACTGTATATATTTTTAATCTTGTACAGTGGTTTTATTATCTCTTTTTTTACACATCAAGAAACTGAGACTTAGAAAGAATGTCTAACTTGTCAGAGTCACACAGTTAAAAGTGACAGAGCCAGAAATCAAACTTAGCTATTTTTTTACTCAAAAGCTTATATCCTTTTCTCCATGCCAAATTGCTTCCTGGAGTATAGATTGTTCTGTGAAATATTGATTAAGCTTCCTGGTATCCTAGATTTTTCCATTTTAGATTGATTTCTGTTGTGTTCAGAGAGGTACCTTCTGACTTCCTTCCCAGTTTGTAGGGATATGCTGTTGGGGAATTCACAGCCCCCTCTATAAGTTATTGACCATGACCTAAAAATTGTGTATTTCCTACCATGGTTTAATTCTGTCTTTTCTTGAACATTTCAGGAAAACAGAACAATTTTGTAGGAGTTTTGAGAATGGAACTGGAAAAGAACTGCACAAGCAGTTGGTGGCTCAGGACAAACAGAATAAACACACGAGCTACATTTCTGGTAGGTGGGAAACAAGGAATCCTCTCTGCCATTTTTGTCTCAGATATATTTTTAGTGAGACCAGCATTGAAGGTTTGGCCCACCCGACTTCCTGAAGCAGATGTTAAGGTTGTGGGAACGCCTCCTCTAAGGACTGACTGGGTCCTCGCTCTTCAGCGGTGGCTTGCCTTCTCCATTGGTGGGGTCCAATCAAGGATTGTCTGAAAAGGATGCAGGATTAGGTCCTGCAACTTCTTCCTGTGATCCTAGGTTCCCCACAAACTGACCTAACTGCCCTCTCATGCCTCCTCCTGACACGCTCCACGCTTCAACTGTCTGAACTCTGTGTGCTTCTCTGAACCCGTGAGTCTTTCACCCTTCAATGCCTTTTATCCATGTTCTTCCCCTGTTTCCATTTCTTTCTTTCTTTCTTTCTTTCTTTTTCTTTTCTTTTTTTTTTTTTTTTTGCACTGCATTGAACACAGGAGCATTCTGCCTCTGAGCTACATCCATAGCCCTTTTTTAAAAAATGTTATTTTAGACAGTTTCACTAAATTGCCTAGGCTGTCCTTGAATCTGCACTGTAGTCCTCCGCCTTGGCTTCCCAACCCTCTGGGATTATATGTCACTGGGCCTGACGCCATCTCCATTATTTTTTTTTTTCCCCTAGCAAATTTCTCCTTTGAGATCTGGATAGGGTAGTTTTTCTGTAAATCATCTCAGTCCTTTCCCCTCTAATTCAAAGTTGGTTACTTCCACCTCTTTTCCTTCAGCACTTCTTTAACTTAGTTTTTATTTGTATCAGGTTATACATGCAACATAGTTTAAAGAATCAAACAGTTCCATAAGGCTTGCTAGGAAAAGTAGCAATTGAACCCAGGGGTGCTTAAACACTGAGTCACTCTTGGCCTGTGTAAAGCTGCTCTATTGGGATCTTTTTTCAGTTGAGGCTTCTCTTATTCTTTCTCATGCTGGAACTCCATTTCTTGGATTTCACATTTTCCTTTCTTAGCATCTCCCTTATTTTCTCAGAACACATATTTCCTTTGCTGTGTGGAAGCAGAACACAGAAAGCAAAAGTTTTGAAAACTGTTCTCATACTTAAGTGATAATTTGTTTGACTAGCTTGGAAATAGTATTTCCACAGATTTTGAAGTCTGTACTCCATTTTCTTTTCTTTTCTTTATTTTTTTAATAGGAGGAAAGATTTGTTTTGGGTGTGATTTTAGTCCATGATCAGCTGGTTCCATTCCTTGTAAGCTTTTATGGAAGCAGAAACATTATGACAGAAAGGCATGGTAGAGGAAAGCTGCTCACTCACCTCATGGTATCCAGGATGCTGAGAGAGAGAGAGAGAGAGAGAGAGAAAGAGAGAGAGAGAGAGAGAGAGAGAGAGAGAGAGAGAGAGAGAGAGAGAGAGAGAGAGAGAGAGAGAGAGAGAAAGCAATCTCCATTGTCTTTTCCTTCCAGTGTTACTAAGTTTTTTGTTATTTTGAGTCTTGATCCTTTGTTTCCTTTGTCTCTGGAAGCTTTTAGGAACTTCTCTTTGTCCCCTGTGTTCTGAAATTCAGATAATGTGTTTTGGTATGGGTTTAGCTATACCCATTTTACTGGGTCACTCAGTGAGTCCTTTGACTCTGAAAACTCATGTTTATCCCAGTTCTGGGATATTCTCTTGTCTTATTTCTTTGATTTTCTCCCTTCTATTTTTCTTTTTTCTCTTTCTGGAACTCTTATTCACTTGTAGAATTTCTGAGCTTGGTCCTCAAATTTTCTTATCTTTTCTCTCATATTTTTCACCTCTTATTCTTTTTCTGTCTGGAAGATGTGCTAAAGTCTATCTTACAGTCTTGAGTCTCTAAATTTCTGCTTTCCTGTTTTTCATTTCTAAGGGCTCTATTTTCTTATTCTTAGGATGTTGTTTTCTTTTTAATTATCTCTGGAATATTTAAAAAATATTTTCTTCAGTTGCCTTCAAGTTGCCATTTTCTTGTTTGGAATGAATGGGCCAATGAAAAAAAAATGGTTAAACTTGGATCTGTTGGTCCTTCCCCAGTGTTTTACCTGTGAAAATTATTTCCTCCAGTGTTGAAGAGGGTCCTTGTTTGTGGAGTTTATCCATGTGTGCTAACCTCAGCAGGAATCCCCTTGAAGAAATTTTTCTGATAAAATATTGCATCTGGAGGTTTTAAGGCAAAACATCCACCGGAATGGAGAGGGTTGGTTAGAGTGATCCACATGCACTGATAGTTATATCTAATTGTTTTTTTGAGTATTTCCTGAAAGACAGTGTGCAAATATATACTGTACACAGAAGGACAGTGAAGGCTGCTCTCTGTGCCCCTGCCCATTAAGGAGATAATCAAGGATGAATTTTGTCTCTGAAAGTAGATGAATCAAGAGAAAACTAAGGAGTGGGGTAGGAATTGGCTATTCTGTTCCAGCATGGAGTGTCACTGCATGTTTTCCCTTTAGGAACCAAAAAGGAGAAACAGAATGAAGAAGAAAAAGCAACTAATAAACATTAGGGGAATGCCTGTCAGATCCACAATGATATGCTACTTCGTACCTATGGGAATGGCTCCAGTCAAAAAGACATAGTAACAAGTGTTGGTGAGGATGTGGGGAAATTGGAATATTCACATTCAGCTAGTGGGAAGGCTGCAGCTGCTTTGGGAAATGCCCTGGCAGTTCCTCAAAAGGCTTAGCAGAAACTCAGATGACCTGCCAGTTCCACTCCTAGCTATATGCTCAAGAGAATTGGTAACACATGTCTACCCAAAACCAATATATGAAAGTCCAAGGCAGTATATTTCATTATAGCTAAGAAGTGGTAACAAACTAAATGGCCATTAAACAAAATGTAGTTTATCCATAAAATGGAAGAACGTAGCTCAACAACAACAACAATAATTGAACAACAGTAAAAATGAAATGAAGAATTGAAATACGGGGCTGGGGTTGTGGCTCAGTGGTAGAGCACTCGCCTAGCATGTGTGAGGCACTGGGTTCAATTCTCAGCACCACATACATACATATAAATAAATAAATAAATAAATGTCCATCAACAACTAAAAAAAATTTAGAAAAAGAATTGATATATGCTCCAACATGGATGTACCTCAAAAACATTATCAAAAACAACAACCCAGATGCAAAAGACCACACATTATACAATCCATTTATGTGTCATTAATTACTGTACAGCCAAAAAAGTAATCAGGAAATTCCTCCCCTGGAGGTTGATGTCATTTCCTCTATCTATGCTTGAATTTTTTCTTCTTAAATTCTATTTTTAGGTACTGCATTAACTATTTAATGCTTGGGGTTTTTTCTTTTCTTTTTTAGGCCCCTGGTTTGATATGTATTTAACTGCTCGAGACTCCATTGTTCTGAACTTTAATCCATTTATGGCATTCAATCCTGATCCAAAATCTGAGTATAATGACCAACTCACCCGGGCAACCAACATGACTGTATCTGCCATCCGGTTTCTGAAGACACTCCGGGCTGGCCTTCTGGAGCCAGAAGTGTTCCACTTGAACCCTGCCAAAAGTGACACAAATACCTTTAAGAGACTCATACGCTTTGTGCCTTCCTCTCTGTCTTGGTATGGGGCCTACTTGGTCAATGCATATCCCCTGGATATGTCCCAGTATTTTCGGCTTTTCAATTCAACTCGTTTACCCAAACTGAGGCGAGATGAACTCTTTACTGATGACCAAGCCAGACACCTCCTTGTCCTAAGAAAAGGACATTTCTATGTCTTTGATGTCCTGGATCAAGATGGGAACATTGTGAGCCCCTCAGAAATCCAGGCACATCTGAAGTACATTCTTGCAGATAATAGCCCTGTACCTGAGTTTCCTCTGACGTACCTGACCAGTGAGAAACGAGATGTCTGGGCAGAGCTCAGGCAGAAGCTGATACAGGAGGGGAATGAAGAGACGCTGAGGAAAGTGGACTCTGCTGCTTTCTGTCTCTGCCTAGATGACTTCCCCATCAAGGACCTTGTCCATTTGTCCCACACCATGCTACATGGTGATGGTACAAATCGCTGGTTTGATAAATCCTTTAACCTCATTGTGGCCAAGGATGGCACTGCTGCTGTCCACTTTGAGCATGCTTGGGGTGATGGGGTTGCAGTACTGAGGTTTTTCAATGAAGTGTTTAAAGACAGCACTAATGCCCCTGCCATCACTCCCCAGAGCCGGCCGGCCAATACCGACTCTTCTGTCACTGTACAAAAACTCAACTTCAAACTGAATGATGCCTTAAAGGCTGGCGTCACTGCTGCTAAGGAAAAGTTTGATGCTACCATGAAAACCCTCACCATTGACTGTATGCAGTTTCAGAGAGGAGGCAAAGAATTCTTGAAGAAGCAGAAGTTGAGTCCTGACGCAGTGGCCCAGCTGGCCTTCCAGATGGCCTTCCTGCGGCAGTATGGGCAGACAGTGGCCACCTATGAGTCCTGCAGCACTGCAGCATTCAAACATGGCCGCACTGAGACCATCCGCCCAGCCTCCATCTTCACAAAGAGGTGCTCGGAGGCCTTCGTCAGGGAGCCCTCCAAGCACAGTCCTGGCGAGCTTCAGCAGCTGATGGCCGAGTGCTCCAGGCACCACGGCCAGCTGACCAAAGAAGCAGCAATGGGTGAGGCAGGGGTGGGGAGCATGCCTTCATGTCTGTCGCCCTCTGTGCCTTGGTAAGACTCAGTAACATCCCCCACATCCGATGTCTACCCCATCTCTAGATCTAATTGACCTGCTACTCCCAGAATTATTTCTTTTTTCCTACCCTAACAGTCAGACAAGCCATCCCGGCCACTAGGAATCCGAATGTTCTCATATCCTAAGTAGGGAAATATATCTGTCTTTCTTCTCATTTGAGGTCACTTTCAACTGTGAGTCATGATTCTCCTTTTTCTGTTACTTACTAGTTATCAGACTCCCTTTCAACAATTGAGAATTTCTAAGCCCACAGCTCCCCCTTATTTCACCTCAGATGTAGTGTATGGGCTCTCAAATTGAAGTGTCATCTTTCTTTACTCTTTCTTTACTCTTTGTGATAAAATTCAAAACCTAGAAAGGATGTGGAAGAGTTCCAATCTTTTTGTGTAGCTATAAAGTCCTAGAACTGAAAGGGACCTCCAAGACCCATTTTTTTCATTCTCCATTTTGTAGGTAGGAAACTGAGGCCACTGGCCCAGTGTCATAGAGAAAATGGGTATAAGGCTAAAATTAGAACCCTGGCCAAGAATCCTGTTCTTTTTGTTCTACTGACTCAATCTTGTTTTTTACATGTGAATTGGACTTTGAGTTTGGTCTTGTTTTTTGGTTTGTATGTGTGTGATGGGGGTGGGGGGTTGCTGGGGATTGAACCCAGGGCTTTGTATATGTTAACACATATTTTGCCACTGAGCTACATACACCTCTAGCCCTATATCTTAAGATATCGAGTTTGTGACTTTCTTCACATGCCGTCTTGACTGACTAAATTGATTCAGAATTTTTAAAACCATGCTTTTTTATTTTAGGCTCATTTTTAGCTCAGCTATTGACAGCTGAAAATATATTTTAAAAATAATTCAAGTTAGGTGCAGTGGCACACACCTGTAAGCTCCCAGCAGCTTGGGAGGCTGTGGCAGGAGTATTGCAGGTTCAAAGCTAGCCTCAGCAACTTAGTGAGACCCTAAGCAACTTAGAGATACCCTCTATCAAAATTAAAAAAAAAAATTAAATGGCAGGGGATGTGACTCAGTGGTTAAGCACCCCTGGGTTCAATTCCCAGTTTAAAAAAAAAGTATTCTGGAATGAGCTGCTATGAAGGTTAGTGAGCTGGAGATATACATGAAGAGGTAGATAGACCCTTCTACTTTCCAGACTGCTCTGAAAGGGGGTTCCTATCATGGCTGGGAAGTTTGCCCAAGATCCTTTCTAGTACTGATATTCTGAGATTCTTGTTTTTCCATTTTGTCTCGAGACAGGCCAGGGCTTTGACCGGCACTTGTTTGCTCTGCGGTACCTGGCAGCAGCCAAAGGAATTGTCCTGCCCGAGCTCTACCTGGACCCTGCATACGAGCGGATAAACCACAACATCCTGTCCACCAGCACACTGAGCAGCCCAGCAGTGAACCTTGGTGGCTTTGCCCCTGTGGTCCCTGATGGCTTTGGCATTGGTTATGCCGTTCATGACGACTGGATAGGCTGCAATGTCTCCTCCTACCCAGGGCGGAATGCCCGGGAGTTTCTTCAGTGTGTTGAGAAGTCCTTAAAGGATATATTTGATGCCTTAGAAGGCAAATCCATCAAAACTTAGCTTCTAGGTAGGTGGTAAAGCCTCCATTACTTCCATATGAAAATGGAGGGCCATGTAGCCAATAGGTGCTATCCTGTGCCTAATGAAACTAATCATGGGCCCAAGCAGCCAGTGCTGCAGGCTTGAGCTCTAAGATCATGGTTTTAAAGCTAAATGTTGTCATTTCTGAGTGGGACTAGATCACAGGAGACCATAAGAGATTTCAAGTTTCAAAGCCCTCTGATCAAGAGATTGGGTTTAGAAAAATAACTCAGGTCTATTTATTGTTTAAGCAATAATAAAATTTAATTGTTACTTAGAGATGGTTCTTATTAGTAGTAGTAGTTTTTTTTTTTTCGTTGTTTGTTTTTGTTTTTTAAGCTAATTTCCTATTTCCCACAAAGAACTTCCCAATAGCAAGTTCAGTGAGCCGTAAGTTCCCATTGGCTCCTGGCTCCTCAAGTATTGTGGGAAACACTGTTTCATCCTCTCTAAACTTGCCTCCTTGTCTTGGGCAAAAGTACCCTTCATTTTCCTAAGGAGTGAACTGCTGTGCTTGACTCTGGCAGGCCAACTTCAATAAAAGGTTCTTCTGGTGGATTTAAGGACTGCTATTTGACTCTTTTTCTAGCCAAATGAGGATTTATAATGGACATGTGTTTATTTTAATCAGTTGAAGTGTGAGTGAGAATTATGGTCTCAGCAGACATAAGTGCATTTTACAGTAGAAGAACTTTCTACTGAGTGAAATGAGTATAAGTTTGTTTTTCTTTCCCATTTATTGTTAGAATGCTGCTGGAACTTGAAAGGAAGGGCATTTTCATTTTTTTTTTTTTAAGAAAGGGATTTTGTTTGTGTTTAATCTTGCTGCATCCCCAACGGCTTCTTAGTGAGTGACAGAAACAGCTGGGATTCAAATTCTGATATAGGTTGGTCACAAATCACTTTTAATATGTTACATCACTTTCTCCTCTTTACAATTCCTATAGAGGGGTGTGTTTATAATTCCTCTAACAACGTAGGTAAGGCACCTGGCAGAGTCAAAGTTTAATGTGTGTTGTGTTGCTACTCTGTGATGTCTGATGCTTCTCTTCCATTCCCTAGTGAAGTGATGACCCCACTTGAACAGCAAGGTCTCCATAACATTAGCTCTTAATACCAACACCTGGCTGAAAAATCATATCAGTGTGTATTATGTTCAGGGTGAATATCTTACTGGGTACACACAGGCCTGTCACAGTGCTCAGCATTCCTCTTTGCAACTCCCTTCCCACCCTTCCTTTTTGTCTTGGATTCATATGCTGAGAGTTCTAGAATGGTTCTAGAATGCCTTAGCTAGGATGGCAAAGACACTTAACTATTAGGCCTCAACCCAGTTGGGGCTCACACGTAAGTCTTGTACGTTTGTACTGAATCAGCCATTTGTAAAGCTCTTCCCTATGCACCAGCTGATTTGATCCCCTCAACTCTGGAGTGGGCAGAAATTATAATCCCCATTTTACATAGGGAAGGTGGATGCTTGGAGAGAGGAGCTCTTAGCCACAGTCACTTAGTACGTGGTAGAACCACAACCAGCTTTCCTGGTTGATTGCTCAATGCTCTTTCTATCATGTTTGTTTGTCTAGGTTTCCAGTAATTGCATCTTTCTTTTTTAATTAAAAAATTTCTTTTAGTTGTAGACATACACAATACCTGAATTTTATTTATTTTTATATGGTGCTGAGGATTGATCCTACATTCGTGCTAGGCAAGCCACTCAACCACTGAGTTACAACCCTAGCCCCTAGTGATGGCATCTTACACTGGCTGTTCTCTCGACTTGGGACAGTGAAATTTGTTCTGTTAGTCCCTGCTGCTCCTGTCCCTTAGGCTGCTCATGCAAGGAGCAGATCTTGAGGAAGTCGGCAGGCTCTGTCCAGGTGACTTTCTCTCTTCATGACTCCTGGACAGGTACTGTGTGTCTCCAGTCCCACAGCTGCACCAACCTCCTTCAGCTTCTTTTGAGGTGTCCCTAAGGTCCCCAAACAGATTTAAGGATTCCATGTGGCTTATGTATAAAAAATTCTAGCAATAAATGATGTGTATTTCACATGATAGTCTATTTATTTTAAAATGCAGTGTTCATTTTTAGTATATTTGTTATGCAACCATTATCACAAACAACTTATGATTTTTCTTCCCAGAAAGAAACCCCATACTTAGAAACTCCCCTAAACTTTTAACTCCCCTAAGCCCTAGAAAAATCACAAATGTACTTTCTGTTAATAGGTTTTCCTATTCTGAACATTTTATATAAATAGAACCATGATGTATGTGGCCTTTTGATTGGTCTTGTTCACTTAGCATAATGTTTTCAAGGTTCATCCATGTGGTGGCATGTGTCAGTACCTTAAAACATTCTATTGTATGGTAATACCATTTGTCAGTGGATGGGCATTTGGATAGTTCTTGGCTATTGAATAACGCTGCTATGAACAAGTTTTTATGTGGATATGTTTTCATTCTCAGGTACATATCTAGGAGTGGAATTGCTGGGTTGTGTAGTAAGTCTGCTTAATTGAGAAATAGCCAGAACTTTTTTTTCTTTTAGTACTGGTGATGGAACCCAGGGGTCTCTAACCCTTCGCAATGTATCCCACTTTTTAAATTTATTTTTTGAGACAGGGTCTTGCTAAGTTGCCCAGGCTGGGCTTGAGCTTGGGATCCTTTGCCTTGACCTGAAAAGCCAGATTTTTGCACCATTATATTCCCATCAGTCTGGAATGAAGATTCCAGTTTTTCCCTAGCCTTAACAACATTTGTTACTTTTTTTTTTTTTTTTTTTCAGTAGTGGGGATTGAACCCTGGGTGCTTTACCACTAAGCACATGTGAGGCAAATACTCTACCAATGAGCTACATCCCCCAATTTTTTGTTTTGTTTGGTACTGGGGACTGAACCCAGAGGTGCTTTACCACTGAGCCACATCCCTAGCCCTTTTTAAATTCTGAGACAGGGTCTCATTAAGTTGTTTAGGACCTAAGTTTCTGAGGCTGGTCTCGAACTTGTGATCCTCCTGAGTCACTGGGATTACAGGCATGTGCCACTACGCAGGGCCCCAGCTATTTTTTAAAGGCCATTTAGAGGGCTGGGGTTGTAGCTCAGAGGTAGAGCGCTTGCCTAGCATGTGTGAAGTACTGGGTTGAATCCTCAGCACCACATAAAAATAAATAAAGATATTGTGTCCCTCTACAACTAAAAAAAAAAATAAATAAGATAAATATTTAAGACAGGGTCACTAAGGTGCCCAGGCTGGTGCCAAATTTGCAATCCTCCTGCCTCAGCCTCCTGAGTAGCTGTGCTTACAGGCTTGTGCCACAGTGCCTAGTTCATCTGTATTTTTTATTATAGATATTCTGGTGGGTGTGAAATATTTCACTGCAGTTTTTGTGAACTTACATTTTAAGTTCAATTATCTCAAACTTACTGTCTCACTCTCCAGCCTATTACCTTGCTGCTATAGACAATGGTTTTTCTCATGTACAAGTCTGGTCATCTCCCTGATTAAAATCCTTTGATGGGCTTCCTTTAGCTTAGAAAGAAGTTTATACCTGCAACGTTGACAACTGAAGCCCAGTGGGAGCTGGCTCTGCCCATCTGCTCTATTCAGCTTCACCCTTAACAGCTTACACTTCCTGGGGGACTCAGTGCCATTTATTCCCTCTCTGCCCTTTTGGCAATCTTTTGCTCAACTTTCAGGTTCCAGCTAGATTCACCTCCTCTAGGAAACCTTTCCTGGCCCCACCAAATTAATTAGTACCCTTCCTGTGTGCCCACAGCATTCTGACCTGACCTTTATCGAGTACTTTTATTTCTGCAACCATCCTCGTTGCCAGATTAAGGGACCCCCATGAGCTCCACACAATGTGGGGCTCATGAAAAATTTGTGGGATGACTGACTGAATACCCCATCCAAAGCCCAGTATTGCAGTTGTCTGCTTAACAGGGTGAGGAATTTATTGTGCATCTCTTGTCCCTGTAGTCCAGCAGTGGGTGGTACATGAGACAGCAGGGTGATGACCAGTACATAGTTAGAGGGTCTGGAGCTTGGCAGGAGATTGCACCACAGGGCTACAATGAAGTGTAGAAAATACTCTGCAGTGGCCATTGCACCTGGCTTGTCACTTTTGTTTTGTGGTACTGTGCATTGAACCCCAGGTGCTCTACCACTGAGCTACACTCCCAGCCTCATTTTTAAAATTTTGAAATAGGGTCTAATTGTCCAAACTGGCCTCAAAACTCCTGATTCTCCTGCTTGAGCCTCCTGAGTAGTTGAGATAACAGGTATATGCCATCATGCCTGAATAATTTGAGACAGGTTCTCCCTAAATTGCTGAGATTGGCCTTGAACTTATAATCTTCCCATTTCAACCTGCTGAGTGATGAGGATTATAGGCATGCACCATTGCACATGACTATTGGGCAATTTTTAATCTTTTCATTTAAAAAGAAATAGCCATATTACTCTGGCATCTTCAGAGAAGAGACCAGGTGGTAGGCATTAGTTAGCACTTGATGTCAGGTAGGTCTAGTCAGTCTGAGTCTGATCCCATCTCCAGGGCAGACACCTAGGCTCTGAGCTGCCTCCAGCAGAGACCCATTCAGACTGTCTGCATTTCTAATCAAATTGTAACTGCTTCCATTTGCTGCTGTACAAACCCCTGGCATTGTACTTGAGCTCCTTTTCTTGGGCTTTTTGTGTAGTAGAGGCCCTCCGGAAGATGTGCCAATGAATGAATATTTAAATGAACAAAAGGTGCCAGGAAAGCAAAATACATCCAGTGCTGTGATTCCTATAGCTTTCTGAAGGGCAGACATGAAAGCTGCTCCTCTGGAGTCTTGAGCAACTAGCCAGCAAGAGGGCATGGCCCAATGGTACTTGACCTACTGAGGAATGGGGATGGCTCTGTGAAATGACTGCAGTGGCTAGCCAAGCACAGTCCCTGGGGCTTCTGCCCTCTCTGAGATCAGCATAAATGAACATTGTACACAAGGCCTGCAGCCTCTTTACCCATAGTCCTACTTAAGAAAAATGCTGTTATTCAAAGATAATACATTTTTTTTTTATACTGGAAACTGAACCCAGGGGCACTTTACCACTGAGCTACATCAGCAGCTCTTTTAATGTTTTATTTTGGGATAGGTTATCACTAAGTTGCTTAGGGCCTGTGCCCAGCCCACTATGATACTTTTTTAAAAACTCAGGGATAATGTAAGAATCACATGTTGAGGACCTTCACAGAATGCCCAAACAAGAGCCAGTAGTAGATTTAGGACTCTTGCAATCTCAACTTTCACTGTCCCCACTTCCAGTAGCTTTAACTTCTACCTGGACAGGAATACTGCTGTTTTGAGTGTGGGGCAGGGAATTTTTTTTGTGGTACTTGGAATTGAACCCAGGGGTGCTTTACCAGTGAGCTACATCCCTGGCTCTTTTTATTTTGAGACAGTCTCATTAAGTTGCCCAGGCTGGCCTCAAAGTTATGATCCTCCTGCTTCAGCCTACCTAGTTGCTGGGATTACAGGCACATGCCACCATACCCAGTTGGGAACTCCCTTTTATTTATCACGTAACGTGTCTAGGCCTAGACACAAGAGGCAGGGCCCAGAAAAACCACAACCAGGTGGAAAAGTCTCATCAGATGTTTTCAGCTTTGAAACATCCTCAGGTGAAGAAAACAAAGTCCTGAAGAGGAGGCACTTGCCTTACAGTGAGCCTATGGATATTCTACTCCTACATACTGCAGTACCAGAGGACACAAGATCACTAATCCTTGGAATAGCTCTTTGAATGCAGACTGAAGTAGGGTTCCAACCATGTTTTATTGCACAAAGTCTCTAAAAGCTGCCTCAGTACCATTTATTGATGAGTTAATAATTAACCTCATGAATTGCAACAATAGGTCCTTAATCAGTCTTCATACATCAGTAGGTCTATTAATCTACCATTCCACTGGTCTGTTTGCATATCAGTGCCAATACCATACTGGCTTAATTGCCACTACTTTAGAAATAGTGATACTTTGTAGGAGAGGCCACCCACCTCTGTCAAAGATTTCAGAATCGATTTAAGTGCTAGTAAAAAAATTTAAGACTTCAATTAGAATGTATAAACATTAATGGAAAATGAGCATCTTCATCATGTACTTTCAAGTAACACAGGTCTTCATTTACTTAGGCCTTAACACCCTTCAGTAAAGCTGTCCATTAAGGTCATGAATCTCCTGACAGATTAACTTTGTTACTTTGGGAGAGGTATCTTTTTTTGAATTATATTTTGCTTGTTAGTAGCATATTGAAATACAGTTTCCCACTTTGACCTTAAATGGTAATTTTTTTTGGGGGGGGGGTGCAGGAGGAGTTACTAAGTGAAAAATAATAATCTGAAAAACTGAGTTGATTCTTTTCTATACTTTCACTTTTTTCTTTTTCTTTTTTTTTTTTTTTTTTTGGTACTGGGGATTAAACCCAGGGGCACTTAACACTGAGCCACATTCCTAGCCTGTTTTATTTTTTATATTGAGACAGGGTCTTACTAAGTTGCTTAGGGCCTCACTAAATTGCTGAAGCTGGCTAGAACTTGTGATCCTCCTACTTCAGCCTCAAAGCTGCTGGGATGTGTGCCACCATACCCAACCTTTCATTTTACTTTTTAAATTGCCTTATAGGGGTGGGATCTCTAGCACAATGAATAGAAGTAGTGATTGAGAGCATCCTTATCTCACCCTGACCAAGTATAATACTTAAAACATTTCATCATTTACCAAACATGGCACTTTCTCTAGATTTTCTGTTGATATCCTTTGTGACACAAGGGTAGTTCCCCTTTATTCCTAGTTTGCTAAGCATTTTTTGTTTGTTTGTTGTTAAATGGGTATTGAATTTTACTGAATATCTTTTCTGCACCTATTGACAATCTATTTCATTGTTCCTTTAATCTGTTCATGACTATTTGGGTCCCCCATACCTCCTGAAAGATGGCAAATTAATTTAAAATATAAAGAAAACCTTAAGGTCCCTTTCGTGTTTGACTTTTGAACTTACACATTGGTGGATGCAGAGACTAAAAACAAGAATGGCTGCTTCCCCGCCTAATGTGTCCTTGCTTCCAGGTAAGACAGCAGACTGGATCCAGCAGGTGGGGGCTGGCTGAGGGAGGATTGAAGCCTTGCTGTCAGGTACAGAAGAGCCCAGGGAGTAGGGAACACAGGGAAACAGTATGGCTGCCAGACTTGGAAAGATAACAAGGTATATACCTCCTCATTACCCCTGGACTTGGCTAGCTTTCCCTGAAACCAGAGAATCCCCTTTCTAGAGCATCACAACTAGCCTGGGCGTTGGTAAACCCTGTCCTGTTGTCAGGAAGTGAGAAACATACACTAATTTGTTTTTCCAAAGAATTTTAGGCTCCAGAACTCTGAAGAAATGAGGTCTCTGGCAACAGGTATTCCCAATGGTGGGTTCAGAGGGAAGGCACAAGTGTCCCATGGCCTAGCAGTGTACTTCACAACCATGTCAGCTGTGTGGATATCTGGCCCAGGAACCAGGCCCAAGAGGCTGATCAGGTCTGACTACTGTCTTTACAATTCCAAAGGACTGCCTGGGCGCAGACACTGAGGTATGGCCACAAGAGTACAAATGGAGACCATATGGAGTTGTTTCAGGGAGCACAGGGGCTGACTTAGAACAAGGAAGAACTTTCATACCTCTCCTGATGGGCCAGGAGTGCCCCATCACAGCAGTGGGCTGAGATCTGATGACCATCAGTCAGGAATTCTATATGCCAGAAGTGGAGTGCTGGAATGTGAAGAGATTCCAGCTAACAGAGATGCCTGGGTTTTCCTGAGAGCCAAGCTGGTCAATGCAGTGTTTAGACACAGAACTGCTAAGCTTGGGGGCACCATTCCATAGGTTTCCCTGCCCACTTTCCAAGAACTGGAAAGCCCTTAGAAGCCATGTACACCTGCATATTTTGAAAACTAGATCAAGTGCAGGGATTTAAACTGTGGGAAGTTGCCAGAAAGCAGTCAAAGACCTTCAGTATGAATTCTTTGTGGAGGGAAGGGCTGCTCCCTGACTACCCTCACACACCAATGTGGTACAAACAGGGCTTTATTGATGGGGCTTGGGAACTGTGACAAACCCCAGCATGCAGATTGCGAAGGCTCTGTACAGCAACCAGATGAGGGATGAAGGAATCAGTCTCCATGGGTGCTGCTGTTTGGGGCACTTTGTTTCCTCTCCGTTCTTAAGAGCAAGGGTGTAGGAAGAAAGTTCAGCACTTCACAAATCGGTGAGTGACCTCATAGATTCCCACAGACTCCTGAGCCTTCTCATCATAGTCAGTCCAATCCTATAAAGTAAGAGGACAGAATTAGTCTCTCCAGAAAGAGTGTGGAGAGTGGAGAACTGGGATTTATGAGGTCCCACTCAGACTTAGGCTCAGACTCAACTATTCATGAACATGTATGACCCTGAACAGAGACAGACAGCTCAGGACTAAACTCTGGCTCTTCCAGTTTTTGTGATTATGGATAAGACTGCACCTCAGTCCTCTTCTCTTACAAAAAAAATAAATAAATAAAAAGATGACAATAGATTTCAGATTGAATATTCAAAGAATCAAATCAGGAAATACATGTTAAAGTACTTGGCACAATGGCTGGCACAAAGAGGAGCTCAGTAAATGCCAGCTACTGTTGTTAGTAGGTGCTATGCAGATGGAATGAAGTGGGTTTCTTATTGTTGTTTTTTTCTCTTGATTTAGGTCAGGGTCTTCCTAGGTTGCTATGCTGGCCTTGAACTCCTGGGCTCAAGTGAGCCTGCTGCCTCAGCCTCTGTAGAGCACCAAGACTAAAAACATGTGCCACCAGGGCTGGGGCTCTGGCTCAGTGGAACAGTGCTTGCCTAGCGTATATATAAGTCCAGGGTTCAAGTCCCAGCACTGCAAAAAAATATGTGCTACCATATCCAGTTTGGAATGAAGTTCTTGTCTTTTCTTCCTTTAAGGCCTGAGCACAACTTTTATCTGCAGGATAACATGTCCAGTAATACAGATGATTAGTTGTTAGGCTCTATAAAGTCACTACAAACACAAAGTTAATGAATATCCAACTACTGCTCCCAGTGGAAACACAGGGTTAGGATTCTGTGAACCTCTGGTCACACTTTCATCAACTGATCAATAACTTTGTTTTACCTGTGTTTCTTTCTATTTAAAGACATGCTTTTTTATATTTATTGTTGATTCAGAGCCAACAGCACTGTAACTTATGCCTCAACCAAGTTTATCCAATTTCTCCATAAGGCACCTCTCAGCTTTCTTGCACGTAGAAACTAGACAGCAAGACAGCAGTACACTTGTGACTATTTAAACAGCAAAATCACTAACAAAAAGCACAAAATGCAGAACCAGCTTTCCACTGATGAGCCATGTTCACCAAAAGGGTAATTCTTTTTGGGTGCCTTATAGCACCTTGCTGTCTCCAGGCCACATACCTTCTCTTGCAGATTAATGTCACTGAAGACTGTCCCTGACTCCACACCCTCGGCAGCAAATCCAGCCTTCAGGGGACAGGAAAGTAGCAGTTAGTGGGGCAAAGAAGGCACTGGGCTAGCCTCTGAAGACTGGCTAGGGAGCTGGCTTTTCTAGAAAAGACTTTGGGATGGAGGAGAGATGCAGCTGTTCTGGAATAGCTGCTGTTTCCAGGACCTGGCAGTTGCCTCAGGACTAGTGTGTTTTGTCCAAATTAAATCCCTGGACCAGAAGAGTGGGATGAACTCTTCCATTACCCTGATTTGCTGAGCAGCCCGGGGCATGTCACCCTTCTTTTTGGACCTTAGTTTTCTTATGAATGGGGATGACAATATTATCTCTTCTGCTTTATATCACAGATTTGAGGTGAGAATACTGTACAAATAAACAGTGATGAACATTGGCTCTGAAGTCAGATGGACCTGGGTTCAAGTTACAGCTCCATTGCTCACTAACTGTGTGACCCTGGGCAAGCTGCAAAATCTCTTAGGATCGTTCTTCCTCTGAAAAATAGGATGAATCATTTCATAGGGTTACTGTGATGATTAAATTAAGTAACATGTAAAAGTGATGGGCCTGGTACCCAGCATATAGAAGATATTTAATAAATGACAATAAATGACAATTAGAGTCTTAGAATGGAGACTTCCTAGTCCACAACCTCTGCAGGAAGCTAAGTTCTGCTGTCACTTCTTACATCACTTTCCCAAAGATACAGGTTCCCTGTAAAGACACACACATACCTGGGGCTGGAAATCAACTGGTTCAAGGCCCCGGCACTCAAACTCTACTATTGTCTTGAACTTCTCATTGTCTTCAACCTAGAAAGAAGTATGTTGGGGAAGCAGGCTCATCTTATCTTGGCCCTAAAGAAAACCTCATGGCCCCTGTAATTCCTGCCATATGGGCCCTTACTGGCCTATGAGCCTACAATGGGACCATGGAACAACTCATTCCCTTCTGAAAGAATCCTGCCTTGGGCACTGCTCCCCATGGGAACTTCTTGGACATGGAGGCAGCAAAGAGTATGGATTTTGTGGTCAACCTGTCTGGGTGTGAAGCTGAGCTCTGCCTCTCTCATCCTCTGGGCACAAGATTCCTAAATTATCAAATGGAGCTGAGGAAACCTTAACAGGTTGATAATGAGAATTTGAAACGCATATAAAGTGCCCAGCACAGGACCTAACACCATGCTCAAAAATGGTAGATAAAATTATCAACACTAAAAATATGAACAAGAAGCTGGGTACGGGGCACACACCTATAATCCCAGCAGTTCTGGAGACTGAGGCAGGAGGATCTCGAGTTCAAAGCCAACCTTAGTAATGGCAAAGTGTGCTAAGCAACTCAGTGAGACCCATCTCTAAAATACAAAATGGGGCTGGGGATGTGGCTCAGTGGTTGACTGCCCCCGAGTTCAATAACCAGTAACAAAAAAATATATATATGAACAAGAAGATTAAGCTACCAAGTCTCCAGATGATGTGAACGGTCATAGTACGCTTAGCTGTAACCTTGTGCTAACCACCCATAACACTGCAAGGGCAGATGTCTGTCTTAAAGCCTTTGAAATGGGATGTGCGTGTAAAGAGCACACCTGTTTAGGGGTGGGCAGCCAGGAAATTCATGCCTATCTGACACATAGGGCTTACAGACCCAAGTGCCATGCCCACACATTCACTCTCATGCTGTCATTCACTGTAAATCCATTCCTTGCATACTAACCACATGTCTAGCACTGGTGAGGCACTTCTCTGTTGGGCCTTGTTTTGTTGTTTGCTACATTATAATTCACTTGAGAGTAAGCCCTCATTTAATTGCTCTCTTTACATTTGGGCCAATATGAAAATTGGACACAATTCAAATATGTTAAATAAATATCAAATAAGAAAAGAATGAACACAAATAACTACCTTTTAAAAACAGACCCAAGGCATACCCCAACCCTCTCACCTTTGAGCTAATTTGGTATGTAGTTAAGGCATAACTAATAATAATATTGGCACTCTCCAGCATGGGTTACACCGAAGGACTGCCCCACAGAGTTTCAGAGAAGGCTTGCTAGTCCTCCAAGATGCAGATAAGGCATATACTATCAGTCATGGAAACTGAGCAGCTAACTTCGGTTAGAAATCCCTTGAGCTCCAACAGCACAGCACTTATACGAAGGCACTGTAATGACCAGTTATGAGACTTTTCCCTAGCAAACACTCAGTATATGGTGAATAAATGAGGGACAGAGTGAATGGGCACCTAAGTGAGTGAAATTAAAGAAATAAATTCTACAACCCAGGCCTCCTAGCCCCCAGTTTAGATTTAAACCCACCACGTCTGCCACTATAGCAGTAAACTTACATTGTAAGATTCAATGGTGCCACTCAAAATATCTGAAACATAAGAAAAAAGACAAAGTTGACTTAAATCCATACCCTGGCCCCATCTCATTGCCCATATGTGGCCCTGGGAAAGAGATAGCTACATAGGCTTTAGCACCTGAGGCCTCAGTTTATCCACAGAACGTGAGCCTGCTTTCAGTCTGCTATCAGGAAGCTGTGGGCCAATCTGACCTACCTATAGAGTTTTCCCGTGCACAGAGTTTGCACTTCTGGACCATGGAGACACTGTGACGGCCTCCCTTCACCGCCACACTATCCTGGGGAGAAGTAAACAGAGCGTCTAGTCACATATCAGTTAGATGCAAGGGTCCTGAGGATATCCTGTCCCACCACTTATCCAGTTGAAGGAACAAAACCAAGAGAGGCAAAGGATTTTGCTAGGACAATCCCAGGGACTGGGGAGTATAGTCAGTGGTAGAGCATATGTTTAGCATGTGCAAATTGTGGGGTTCAAGCCTCAGACCAATTTAAAAAAAAAAAAAGAATCTTGGGGAGGCTTGACACTGAGGAAAGGGTTCCCCCCCTTGATTTTGAATTCTACTTCACATCCCAAAGATGACTGTTGTTCCCAGTACTGATTATGCTGATGCCTACCTTCCCAAACCACAAACAGCAGGGTCCAAAGGATCAGAGCAATGAGGGACAGTTTCCCTGAATCCCTGCCCAGAGGTATATGTGTGTGTGGGCGGGGATAGTGGTGGGGAACATTACCATCAGCCGGAGGTACTGCCATTTCTCAGAAATCTCACCACAGTTGCCACATTTCAACTTGGAAGGAGAAAAGTGTATTAGTAAAGCAGTTGGCTAAGTCGGGCAGACACTGAGAGAAGAGTAAGGACAGTGTGAATAGGCAGGCTCACCTCACCCTTATAACCAGGACCGACAAAGGCATAACCAGACTTATCTCTAGGCAAAGAACAAGTTGTTTCTCACGTTGGTGTACCCACTCTCCTGTACAAAATGCCCAGAATGTCTGGGGATTCAAGGCTATTTTGGTTCAAAAATGGCCTTAACAGGTCCCAGCAACTCTGTGGTTAGGCATTTGTGTTCCTACAGGTCCTCTCAATGCCAGGTTCAAGTATTCATCACTATGCTGTTATTCTTTATGTCTCTTTCACTTGACTCTGGGCTTCCTGAAGCCAAAGAATACTGATTCAGTATTAAAACACTCAAACTCAGGCTTCAAAATATTTGGAAATACAAGTGGTCAAAGGTAGCTTCCTGAAGGACAGGACTTTAGGCAGGTTCAGAAGGATGCAAGGACTCAAACCTAGAGAACAAGGCAGAAGTTCTGAAGGGAAGGGCCACAAACTCTTCGGTACCTCTGCGTACCATGCCACTGGGGTAAGGCTTACCAGTAAGGGTGGATCATGCACAAAATTTAAATATTTCACAATAAATAAGATCAGATCAACAAATAAAACAGAAGGTAAATTTACCACTTTAATAATCACAAGATTAATTCAACTAGCATTTCATTTAGTGTCGGTTTACAGACCGCTCAATATTTAACAAAGAAAAAATTACAAAGAAAAAAAGTTCTAAGACTGTCAAAAAGTGACCAATGAACTTAAAAAGCAAACCAAACTTTTGTCCAGAAAAACGCGAACATTTAATATGCCTGGTTAAACATCTGTCATGCTGCCACTCCAGTTCAAAACCAAGACCAGGAGGGGGCGCCTCCCGCCCAGGTCCCTCCCGGCACCCCTCCCGGCACCCCTCCCGGAACTCCCTGAGCCCACCACCTCCAGAAGCTCCTCCCTTCCGCGTCACAAGGCCCGCCCTCCGCGCACCTTCAGGTACCACCGGAAGTCCTCGCCCACGGGCCGGAGGTTCGTGACGTTTTCCAGCGTCGCTTTCAGCTGCAGCGCGATTTTCTGAAGGGAGGGAGAACCAGACCGAGAGTGTCGGTTGCGCCTGCGCACACCCGCGCCGGCCCTCCCTGCTCGCGCTCTACCTCCCGCCACCTCAGCGCGAGCCCACTCCCTTCATTCTCCTCTGGCGGGAGATATTGCTTTCCAGGTGTTCATCACCGCCCCGCTACCATCCCCGCCCCGGTACCCCGGCTCCCAATGGCGGGTCTCCTCCCCCTCACCCCCATGGCGGCCCGGCTCAGCGCGGCGCCGACTGCGACGGCTACTTTCTGGCTGGTCGTAAAAGAGGAGGAGACATTTGCGCACTCTCAGTGCGGGCCGCAAGGCATGGCGCTGCAACTATGCCGCGGTCACCTATGCCTACCCTGCCTCTCCGGGCCTTTCCTATTAGGGGAACTGGAACCGCGGAAATCCTGGAGTGTGAGATTATCCGGTGCTCAGACGCGCTGAAAGCTGCCTCCAGGAATCGGTCATGCTGCAGATGTCTGTTGGAATGCGATTTTGTACCAGCACGAAGAGGACAGGACCGTTCCTGCCCCACAGTTCTCGATTGCTTCTTCATTACTGTCCCTTCCCTGAGACTTCTCAGATCACTTTGGCTTCTCCTGCTCAGGAGTGAGATGTTCAGGGACCATCTTGGGGACAAAGGGCACATGCACTCCTGGGGTCTTAACTCTTAACCAACAATCATTTAAAAGATGGTATGTACTTTTCCTAGTTTTTCAACTAAAAGTTTGTCTTATACCAAAAGCTTGGTGTGTGTCTCACTCTCAATTTTATGGGTCTCAAAACGTAGGTGCATCATTAAAGCCAGGATGCCCTCGCCATAAGTCTCCAGTGAAAACCAGCCTAAAGGATAGACTGTTGAGATCCGCAAATGCCAAAGTCCCAGAGCCTTTAACTTGTTTGCTTGATTTGTGATTTTACATCTCCCATCTATGCGTTCTTTTAACAGGTATTACAACTCATCCTTATCACAGGTAAAGGTGTTTACACAGGATGTAGCATCGATATAAAAAATGTAACATTCACCTCCCTTAAAAGTGCCCCCACAGGAAAAGAAAAATAACTTTGAAATGCACCTGAAACCAATTAACTGTCCTAAACTAGCCCACCCCTGCAAGTATTCCTTTCATAAGAATAATGATAACACTGTTTAACTGTGAGTTCTGCTTCCCCAGGTGTTGAAGTATAACATTAGAGAAGCATGCCAAGGCAAGCATATTAAGCAGGTTTTATTTAAAGGTAATAATGCAGACTTCTCCCAGGAGGGAGAAGGGCCATGACTGATGTTGTAGAATCCCAAGAAGTGAGCACACCCTACATCTTTTATAGGTTAAGGTCTCTTGTTCTCCAGTTTTCTCCCCCTTATCTTTCCTTCCTGCCTACTTGACTAGGCCTGGTTTTGCACATGAGATGTAAAAACTGAGAAGCGGATGGGGCAGGGGTAAGACCAAAGTAATTCAGCCAGGCAAGGGCCCAGGGGGCATTAATTAGCAGCTCCTTGCCTGCATCCTTGATAAGGGCAGGTAAATTTGGTAATCAATGGGCTCTGGGAGATCCTTGACATTCCATTCTCCCAGGGGCAGTCTCCAACTTCCAGAGGCAGATGGCTCTCGTGGCCTCCATTTCCTCTATTTGACCCCCATCCCCTATTTCTACACTAACTGCCTGTCCCCCATTCTGACTTCAATAAACCTAGCTCACTCCTGTGTCTGTGACCAGCCCCACACTCTCCTGGTCTTCTCTTCCTTCTTGGAATTCCAAATAAAAGCCTTCCCAGTATATTCATGCTTTTCTGACTCGATTTTGTTTCTCATGAAATTGAGTCAAAAATTCCCATTCTCTGGCATCTGGGGGTGCCTCACAGATTTGGAAATGATGCCTTCTCCAAATTGCTCCTCCTCTATTTGTCCATGAGTCTGTTTCTAGGCTCCTCTCCAGTTGGTTTCCTTGTGTCCATGTCCTCTCTGTGACCCCTACAACTGGACACTCCCTTTCTGCTGGCATTTCTCTGGGGTCCCACCTGCCACATCCTGTCATATATTTACTGTTTAGTACCATCCAGGAGTGTGAGCATCAACATCAAAAGGTTCAGCCCATTTGAAACTTTTCTAACTCTAGAGGTCCTCTGTTTAAAATTTGGATGTCTAATGTACCACCAGACTATCTTATTGCTCTTGTAAACAAAAATCACCAAAACGGTTTTGGCACCTGTTTAGTCAACTTTTTCACTGGTGACGAAAAGGATCTGACCAGCACAGCTGTAGAAGAGAAAAGGTTTATTTGAAGGCTCACGGTTTCAGAAGTCTTAGTCCGCAGAAGGCTCTCTCCATTCCTTGGGGATCCAGGAGGCCGAACATCATAGCAGGAGAGAGGGGCAGAGGGAAGCAGTTCACATCACAGTGGTCAAGAAGCAGAGAGAGTCTCCACTCTCCAGGTACAAAGTATATACCCCAAAGTCATGCCCCAATTCCAATCTCTTCCAGCCACACCCTACCACTTTAATTAATCCCATCAGGGAGTAATTCTCTGATTGAGTTAATACTCTTACAATCCAATCATTTCTCCTCTGAACCTTCCTACATTGTCTCACATGTGAACTTTTGGGGGACACCTCACATCCAAACCATAACAGCACCATAATGAAAGCACAAATACCAGGATGGGAGCAGACTTTGTAGATCAGCAGTGCCTTTTATTCAGCAGTGGAGTCAGGCATCAGAGGGGCTCACCTTCTGGGTAGAAAATGGCCCCGGTTACAGAAGGGGTCTGAAAGATGACTTAATTCTTTAACAAAAATGTGTCAGTTTGGGCATTCAGGAACAGGTTGTGAGATTTTGAAACTTGTTTTAACTAAGCAGTGTTTTTCATGGGCAAGGATGGAGGGTGTAGAGTTCAGCATTCAGTGCTTATCTCTTTTCCTCTAGGGTCTGTTGTACTGTCACTGGGAAAGGATTTATTTGGGGCAGGATCAATGCTTTGGCTTCTTTTCTAGGGATTGTTCTGTCACTGGGAAAGAATGCACTGGGAAAGGATCAGTGCCATCAATGTGCTGCTTTCCTCTCCTTTCCCTCTTCCCAGGTCACACCACTCTGGGGTCTGTCATTTTCCATACCCAACATTAGCCAATTTTCTCATTACCAGACCCTCATCACTCTTACCTACAGTGGGGAAATGAGGTTACAGAGAATAATTCTACACAACGGACCCAAAGTGTTGACCCCCACATACTTTCTTTGCCAAAAGCAATTTATCTGCAGCTCTACCTGGCCTATGTAGACAGGATATGTCACATTCCTCAGCAAACTACCTGTTATCTGCAAGAAAATGCAGACAGGAAATAATGTTGACAAAAGGAACTCGTTTCTCTGAAGAGAGATAGTTGTGACCTTTCATAGAACAGATTCTAGAAGATAAGAATAATTCTTCCAAACCATAAAACCTATAAAAAATGATTAAGAATTCAAGTACAATTGCTCAGCACGGGCCAAGGGAACCTAGCATTGTCATGGCAATAGTTACCTGAAAGTCTGATGTCACCCTGTCAAAAGTCAAGGACCTGGGCAAGACCCTGGAAACTTCCCTGAGACCCCCCAATAAAACTGGAGTGCAAGAGAGACACATTGTTTCTCTCCTGAGAGGATCCACTCTCTCCCTTGAAAGTGTCCCCTTTCCTTTTCTCTATCCCTTCAATAAATTCATTCTTGTTACTCAGAGCAACATGTCTGAAAATCCTTCTGACTTAATACACCGAATCGGGGTTTGAAGAGGGGCTCTTTGCACTGTCTCAGTTTCCCAGAAAGCCCAGCTTTGTGACATTTGGCGTTTCCTTCCGGTTTTCATTGATTATTGGTTATCTTAAGTTACCCCAATTCATTTCTGGTTGCTTTCTCCATTCAGCCTTTTCTGAAACTCTATTCTCCATGTCTGGTTTGTGGTGCTCTGTTCACTCTTCCCTTTTGCCACTGTCCATGTGTAACAGCCGTCCACTTTCCATTTTGAATATAGCCCTCCTTGCTGGGAGGCTTATGTTCTTTTCTCTTTTCTCCCCTCTCCCCCTCCCTAACAAGATTAGGGAGACAGTGTTATCTCTTCTTTCCTTAGTTAATTGTTGTTAAACAAACCCACCACAGGAAGGAGACATCTTTCAGAGGATCTAAGAAGTGAACTTCAACACAACTTCAGGGTATACATGGAACCCCCTGTCAGGACACACCTGGAATGTAGCCTTTGAATAGTTTCTTTAAAAGCCTCGTTTTCCCTAATGGGAAAATCATAGCCTTGGGGACAAGTGTCCCCGGTGTTTCTCCTTTGCTAGCAAAACAATAAAACTACTTTTTCCTTTTTCTCAAAACCATGTCCTCCTTATTAAATTGACATGAATTGGCAATGGGGACAAGGACCAAGCTTTCGAGCTACATGTGGATTTTATTCTTTTAAGTTTGTGAGACCAGAACCCAGAAGGAAATTGGCGAGGCCTGCAGCCTACACTGTACAGGTATCTACAAAAGGGTAATATGGACAAAGGAGCTCTCATTTCTTTCCTCTGTGCTTTTTTCTTAGCGAACAATCTTTTTTTGAACACTGGGCACCTGTCAGCTAGTTAAACCTGACTAGCACAGCTGCTAGACTTAAGACTCAGGTGATGGGCTTGCTGGGTAGGTGGATCCAATTTCCCCTTCACCCAGGTGTTGAGAATTTCCATCCTGACTTGCTTCAGTTTCTTTTCTGTGAGAGAAAGTTGGTGTGTGGCAGAGAGGAAGGCTTGAGATAACTGAAGGCAGCTGATGGGGCCATTCCCAGTGCTGCATGACGGTCTCATGTCCTGAGTCTGACCCTGACAGCCCTCAGGAGTACCAAATATCAACCAGTCTGTTTCTTTTTGCCGTGGCCTGATGTTGGAGCGTACCCTCACCCAGTGCATCTTGGATCCTGAGATGAAGTCTTACTCTGACCTGAGGTCTTTGGGAAAGAGGTGACCCATTAATCCCCAGAGTGTGAGCCGAACAGCCTTTCCCTGTTCAGCAATGCTTCTACACCAAGTCTGTCGCTGGTCTCCACTTCTTAAACAGGTACCTGTTATGAGAAATTCTCAAAATAGAGCTCCTTTAGCTTTAAAATTGTACTGCCTTCTCCAGACTCTCACAAGATACCTTTTCTTCTGTACTCCCTTCCTCTGGCAGGACAAAAGACAAAGTTTTGTCTGACTTAGAATAAAACTACCCCTTATCTCTCCTAGTTCAATGAGCCAAATCATTCATTTTCTTAGAGGGAATATCAACCTGAGCACTAACAGGCTGGCCTCCCACTTCATATTGAGGAGTATAATATGAAATCATGGTCCTCTATGAGGACCCATAAGGACTAAGGGAATGTGAAAGACAAATTCTAAAGGCACAGGTAGCTGGCAAATGTCCTCCCTTAAAATAAGTAAGTTATCAAGTTAGTATCTTCCATTTTGAGTGAAGCCCCAGCCAGATTTAAGGAAGGAAAGGTGGGAACTCACTGCTAGAGGCTCCAGGATTGGGAGATATGTCCCCTAGCCAAAGAGTTTCCTGGGCACAGGCGCCCATATTCTGTTCTCTTTTGTTCATTTAATTGTTTTTGTTCTTTGTGTGTGTTTAATTCAGAGGGGAGCCTCATCTTCAAAAGTAATACCAGGGGATGATCCAATCACGGTTGAGAAAAAGGAGATGCTTGATAATTTTCTGCATCCAAACCTGTATTACCAGTTGGGGGAATAGAAAAATGGTTTCCAAAGGGAAACAAACTATAACACCACATCTTAAGAGAATAGTTTTACAAAAGGGGGAAAAATGGTTTAAAAAAAAAATGCCCAATATGTGAGTTTCTCCCTCCTATGCTCAAAATGGCAGCTTTTCCTACTCCTTAGCTGCCTGATACCCATCTAAAATGCAAGCCACGGGGAGATTCAAGATGGCGGACTAGAGGGTGGCTGCGTTTCGTGTTGCTCCAGGACTCAGGACTCAAGAAGAGGAGATATAGAGAGACTTGGGACCAACTCAAAGCCGCCGGGGGAGTGTCTCCCATTGGGCAGGTGTCCCGGACGGGGCGGTAGCCCGGAAAACAGGGAACTTTATGAAGTAGAGCTGTCGGCGAGACGCCCCTCCCGCCCCCGCTGGAGCAGTGAACGCTGACAACTGGGAGCATCGAAAAGGAGGCCGCTCGGCACAGCGCTTGGACTCGGCACAACCCACCCGGGCTCTGGGAGGCTGCCCAAAGGAGAAGGTGCTTGGTGAGCTGTTTGGACTGAAAGCGACCACCCCTGAACACAGGGGGCTGCCCAGAGGAGAAGGAGAAATACGGGCTCGGCACGTCACTTGGAATTGGAGCAGCTGCGCCAGGGCTCTGGGCGGCTATCCGGTGGAACAGCATGGTGAGTGGTTTGGTCCCAGAGCATCCGCTCCTGAACACAGGGGGGTTGTCTGGAGAAGGAGGAGGAGCACGGCGGGGTGCTTGGGCTCGAAGTGACTGCACCAGGGCTACGGGTGGCAGTCGGGACAAGAAGGTGCACAGTGAGTTCCTGGGACTTGTGACGCACCAGATCTCTGGGTGACTGCCTGGCGGAGAAGGAGGTGCGTGGTGGGTCACTTGGACTTAGAGCGACCGCAGGGAACACCAGGTGGCTGCCGGAGGAAAAGGCGTGTGGCGGGTCACTGGGACTCGAAGCGATTGTAAGGGGCTCCAGGTGCCAGCTCAGAGGAGGGGCCGCATAGCCAGGCGAAAAGTGCAGAGCAGGGTACCAGGGCCTAGGCGGCTTCTTGGTGGAAGAGCCCCACAGACAAACTGAGGGGCGGAGCGAAGGCTCCAGGTCTGCAGGCAGCTTCTCTGAGGAGAGGCAGCCTAAGTAGATTCATCTGGGAAGGGCGAGGCTTCCAGGCCCAGGAGGTAGGTCTGGGTCCCTGGGAACATAGCAGAAGAAGGCTGCCCAGCCCAGGTGGTAGTTGTGAATTGAACGGAACCTCTGGGAGGGAAACCGACCAGCGAGACCTCCCCACTGGGTGAGTCCTCCCTGTCGGGTGAGGTTCTCCCAAAAGGACTGTAAAATCAGAGACACAGACCCAAACTGGCCTTGCATCAGCCCACATCATACTTCCCCTTTGGATGACCATTCATCAGCAAGTGAAGGTACCTCTGCCCACTAGCAGGGAATATACCCCACCGGAAGGCCACCTCCCCTAGGGAGTCAGCTTCCTTGTGGAGCCCCGCATTATCAACTACCTCCAAGACTTCAGGCTACTGAAGGCTAAGAGGGGATATACTAGAAAGCTTCAGGGATATTATAAGACAATAGAGGAAATCTGCAATATCACAGCAGTCAACTGATACCTGAACAATAAGAGAAAACAAGGAAAGAAAATGCTGCAAACAAATCTAGATGGTACATCAATGAAACCCAACGACAGCATGGCAGAAGAAATGACAGAAAGGGAGTTCAGAATGTACATAATTAAAATGATCAGGGAAGCAAATGACGAGATGCAAGAGCAAATGCAGGCACTGAATGATCGCACCAATCGACAGTTAAAAGAGCAAATACAGGAAGCAAAAGATCATTTCAATAAAGAGTTAGAAATATTGAAAAAAAAACAAACAGAAATCCTTGAAATGAAGGAAACAATAAACCAAATTAAGAACTCCATAGAAAGCATAACCAATAGAATAGAACACCTGGAAGACAGAACATCAGATATTGAAGATAAAATATTTAACCTTGAAAACAAAGTTGAACAAACAGAGAAGATGGTAAGAAATCATGAACAGAATCTCCAAGAACTATGGGATATCATGAAAAGGCCAAATTTAAGAATTATTGGGATTGAGGAAGGCTTAGAGAAACAGACCAAAGGAATGAACAATCTATTCAATGAAATACTATCAGAAAATTTCCCAAATCTGAAGAATGAAATGGGAGATCAAGTACAAGAGGCTTATAGGACTCCAAATATACAAAATTACAACAGACCCACACCAAGGCACATTATAATGAAAATACCTAACATACAAAATAAAGACAGAATTTTAAAGGCCGCAAGAGAGAGGAATCAAATTACATTCAGGGGGAAACCAATACGGATATCAGCAGATTTTTCAATCCAGACCCTAAAAGCTAGAAGGGCCTGGAACAACATTTTTCAAGCCCTGAAAGAAAATGGATGCCAACCAAGAATCTTATACCCAGCAAAACTTACCTTCAAATTTGATGATGAAATAAAATCCTTCCATGATAAACAAAAGCTAAAAGAATTTACAAAAAGAAAGCCAGCATTACAGAACATTCTCAGCAAAATATTCCACGAGGAAGAGATGAAAAACAAAGAAACAAATCAGCATGGGAGGAACTATCCTAAAGGGATTGGCAAATAAAGGAAGAACCAAGTCGTCTCAAAATAAATAAATAAATAAATAAATAAAATGAACCAAATGATTGGGAATACTAATCATATCTCAATAATAACCCTGAATATTAATGGCCTGAACTCATCAATCAAAAGACATAGACTGGCAGATTGGATCAAAAAGAAAGATCCAACAATATGTTGCCTGCAAGAGACTCACCTCGTAGAAAGAGATACCCATAGACTAAAGGTGAAAGGATGGGGGAAAACATACCATGCACATGGACTCAGCAAAAAAGCTGGGGTATCCATCCTCATTTCAGATAATGTGGACTTCAAGTCAAAACTAGTCAGAAGGGATAAAGAAGGACATTACATACTGCTTAAGGGAACCATAAATCAGCAAGACATAACAATCATAAACATCTATGCCCCAAACAGTGGCTCATCCATGTATGTCAAACAAATCCTTCTCAATTTCAGAAACCAAATAGACCATAACACAATAATACTAGGTGATTTTAACATGCCTCTCTCACCACTGGACAGATCTTCCAAACAAAAATTGAACAAAGAAACCATAGATCTCAATAACACAATCAATAATTTAGACTTAACGGACATTTATAGAATATACCATCCAACCAAGAGCGAATACACTTTCTTCTCAGCAGCACATGGATCCTTCTCTAAAATAGACCATATATTATGCCACAAAGCTAATGTAAGCAAATACAAGAAGATAGAGACACTACCTTGTATTCTATCAGATCATAATGGATTGAAGTTAGAAATAAATGAAAGAGTAAAAAACAGAAGCTACTCCAACAACTGGAGATTAAACAATATGCTATTACATGATGAATGGATAACAGAAGATATTAGGAAGGAAATTAAAAAATTCTTAGAGGTAAATGAGAACAAAGAAACATCATATCAAAATCTTTGGGACACTATGAAAGCAGTACTTAGAGGAAAATTTATTTCATGGAGCGCATTCAATAAAAGAAGTAAAAATCAACAAATAAACAACCTAACACTACAGCTCAAAGCCCTAGAAAAAGAAGAACAGACCAACACCAAAAGTAGTAGAAGACAGGAAATAGTTAAACTCAGAGCTGAAATCAACGAAATTGAAACAAAAGAAACAATACAAAAAATTGACAAAATAAATAGTTGGTTCTTTGAAAAAATATACAAAATTGATAAACCCTTAGCCACTCTAACAAAGAGAAGACGAGAGAAAACCCAAATCACTAAAATTCGGAATGAACAAGGAAATATCACAACAGACACGACTGAAATACAAAACATAATTAGAAGCTATTTGGAAAATCTATATTCCAACAAAATAGAAAATTTCGAAGACATCAACAGGTTTCTAGAGACATATGAATTGCCTAAATTGAACGAGGAGGACATACACAATTTAAATAGAACAATTTCAAGTAATGAAGTAGAAGAGGTCATCAAAAGCCTACCAACAAAGAAAAGTCCAGGACCAGATGGGTTCTCAGCCGAGTTCTACAAAACCTTTAAAGAAGAGCTCATTCCAATACTTCTCAAAGTATTCCATGAAATAGAAGAGGAGGGTACCCTCCCAAACTCATTCTATGAAACCAATATTACCCTGATACCCAAGCCAGACAGAGACAAATCGAGGAAAGAAAATTTCAGACCGATATCATTAATGAACATTGACGCAAAAATTCTCAATAAAATTTTAGCAAATCGCATACAAAAACATATTAAAAAGATAGTGCACCACGATCAAGTGGGTTTTATCCCAGGGATGCAAGGTTGGTTCAACATCCGGAAATCAATAAATGTAATTCACCATATAGACTTAAAGTCAAGAATCACATGATTATTTCAATAGATGCAGAAAAAGCATTTGATAAAATACAGCACCCCTTCATGCTCAAAACACTAGAAAAAATAGGGATAGTGGGAACATTCCTTAACATTGTAAAGGCCATCTATGCTAAGCCCATGGCCTATATCATTCTAAATGGTGAAAAACTGAAAGCATTCCCCCTAAAAACTGGAACAAGATAGGGATGCCCTCTTTCACCACTCCTATTCAAGATAGTTCTTGAGACTCTAGCCAGAGCAATTAGACAGACCAAGGAAATTAAAGGAATACGAATAGGAAAAGAAGAACTCAAACTATCCCTATTTGCGGATGATATGATTATATACTTAGAGGAACCAGGAAATTCCACCAGAAAACTGTTAGAACTCATAAGTGAATTCAGTAAAGTGGCAGGTTACAAGATCAATGCTCATAAATCCAATGCATTTTTATACATAAGTGATGAATCCTCAGAAAGAAAAATTATGAAAACTACCCCATTCACGATAGCATCGAAAAAAATAAAATACTTGGGAATCAATCTCACAAAAGAGGTGAAAGACCTCTACAATGAGAACTACAGAACACTAAAGAAAGATATTAAAGAAAACCTTAGAAGATGGAAAGATCTCCCATGTTCTTGGATAGGCCGAATTAATATTGTCAAAATGGCCATACTACCAAAAGTGCTATACAGATTCAATGCAATCCCAATTAAAATCCCAATGACGTACCTTACAGAAATAGAGCAAGCAATCATGAAATTCATTTGGAAGAATAAGAAACCCAGAATAGCTAAAGCAATCCTTCGCAGGAAAAATGAAGCAGGGGGTATCGCAATACCCGAACTTCAACTTTATTACAAAGCAATAGTAACAAAGACGGCATGGTACTGGTACCAAAATAGACAGGTAGATCAATGGTACAGAATAGAGGACACGGACACAAACCCAAATAAATACAACTTTCTAATACTAGACAAAGGCGCCAAAAATATGCAATGGAGAAAAGATAGCCTCTTCAACAAATGGTGCTGGGAGAATTGGAAATCCATATGCAACAGAATGAAACTAAACCCATATCTCTCACCCTGCACAAAACTCAACTCAAAATGGATTAAGGACCTTGGAATCAGACCAGAGACTCTGCAGATTATAGAAGAAAAAGTAGGTCCCGATCTTCAACATGTCGGCCTAGGACCAGACTTCCTCAACAGGACTCCCATAGCACAAGAAATAAAAGCAAGAATCAATAACTGGGATAGATTCAAACTAAAAAGCTTTCTCTCAGCAAAGGAAACTATCAGTAATGTGAAGAAAGAGCCTACAGAGTGGGAGAATATCTTTGCCAATCATACTTCAGATATAGCACTAATCTCCAGAATCTATAAAGAACTCAAAAAACTCTACACCAACAATACAAATAATCCAATCGACAAATGGGCTAAGGAAATGAACAGACACTTCACAGAAGATGTACAAGCAATCAATAAACATATGAAAAAATGTTCAACATCTCTAGTGATAAGAGAAATGCAAATCAAAACCACCCTAAGATTCCATCTCACCCCAATTAGAATGGCGATTATCAAAAATACAAGCAACAGGTGTTGGCGAGGATGTGGGGAGAAAGGTACACTCATACATTGCTGGTGGGGCTGCAAATTAGTGCAGCCACTCTGGAAAGCAGTGTGGAGATTTCTTAGAAAACTTGGAATGGACCCTCCATTTGACCCAGCTATCCCACTCCTTGGCCTATACCCAAAGGACTTAAAATCAGCATACTACAGAGATACAGCCACATCAATGTTCATAGCTGCTCAATTCACAATAGCCAGACTGTGGAACCAACCTAGATGCCCTTCAATTGATGAGTGGATAAATAAACTGTGGTATATATATACAATGGAATATTACTCAGCCATAAAGAATGACAAAATTATGGCATTTGCAGGCAAATGGATGAAATTGGAGAATATCATGCTAAGTGAGATAAGCCAATCTCAAAAAGCCAAAGGACGAATGATATCGCTAATAAGTGGAGGATGACACATAATGGGGGGGAGGGAAGGGTTAATGTTAGGGTTAGAGTTAGGGTTAGGGAGGGGGGCAAGTATAGAGGAAGAAAGTACTGTATAGAGGGTAAAGAGGGGTGGGAGGGGTGGGAGGGGTGGGGGGAAGGGAAAAAATAACAGAATGAATCAAACAACATTACTGTATGTAAATTTATGATTACACAAATGGTATGCCTTTACGCCATGTACAAACAGAGAAACAACATGTATCCCATTTGTTTACAATAAAAAAGTAAATAAATAAATAAAATAAAATAAAATAAAATGCAAGCCACCTGAGCAAGGGCCCAAATCAGTTTGAGACTAGAGGGAAAAATGTGTCACTTTTAAATCCAAGGTGCTGTGGGGCATAAATGGTTGTTCTATCTTTTCTTGTGTTCTGGGATTCTGCTAAGTTCTTTCCTAATGCTGGAGAACAGGAGACATGGAAGGAGGGGATCTGGAAAGGCTGGTTAGACCAGGTCCTGGATCTTTTAAGGATGCTTAAGAGGTCTCCACTCTGCCTTGGGACAATACAGGCATTGCCCCAAGCTGCAGGAGTCAGCTGCAAGGAAATGCAGGTAGGACAAAATGTTGACAAGAGGAACCAAGTTACCCTGAAGGGAGAGACATTTGTGACCCTTTTCACAGACCAGATTCTGGAAGATAAGAACAAATCTTCCAAACCACAAAACCTGCAAAAATGATTAAGAATCCAATCAGAGGGCTGGGGTTGGGACTCAGTGGTACAGCACTTGTCTTACACGTGTGAGGCACTGGGTTTGAATCTCAGCACCGCAAATAAATAAATGAATAAAATAAAGGGTTCATCAACAACTAAAAGAAAAATTTTAAAAATTCAATTAGAATTGCTCAGTATGGGCCAAGGGAACCCTAGGATTGTTCTGGCAATAGGTACTTGAAAGTCTGATGTCACTCTGCTGTCAAACATCAAGAGGTGGACCTGGGTGGAGCTCTTTGGAAACTTCCTGAGACCCCCCAATAAAACTGGAGTGCAACAGAGGCACATTGTCTCCCTCCTGAGAGGACCTACTCTCTCCCTTGAGTGCCCCCTTTCTCTTTTCCTAAACCTTCAATAAATTCATCCTTGTTACTCTGAGCGACATGTCTGAAATCTTTCTGACTTAACTGGCAAGAATCGGGGTTGCAGGGGAGTGTCTTTGTGCTGCCTCAGTTTCCCAGAAGACCCCAGTTCTGTACCTTGTCCCAAGCTAGACTTTTTATGAGTTTAATCACTTCCCATGAGTCAAATGAGGCTTATAAAGGTCTACTTCCTGCCAGGAGTTTTACCTAAAGCCACCATGCAGTTTAGGGACCGGGGGCGGGGGAAAGGGAGGGATGGGACCACTGGTGGTGGGGTGTAAAAGTTCCTAGCACATTCACCTACCTGACCAAAAATTCCCACATTATCTGTACCACTTGGTCTCAGTTCTTCATGGCTGCTGGTTTTTAAATTTTAAAAATGGATTTTAAATTGGGAAACTTTTCTGAGACCAGGCATTTTATCCCTTAAAATGTATTAGACCAAGGTATTTCTCCCTACTTGAAATGCAGATGTGTCTGTAAAAGATAATTTAAAAAACCCCAACCACAATTTCATACCTAAAAAATTAACACTACTTCATTAGTCTTCAAATACCAATGTTCAAATTTCCTTGGTGGTGTCAATTCTATACGTTTTGGTCATGACCCAAATAATACATTGCACAGACTGTGGGGCTTTTTTGTTTTGGTGGTGCTAGGTAATGAATCCAGGTCCAGTGCTTGCATATTACACCCAGCAATTAATGTGTCTTTTAAATCTCTTTTATGTGTTTTTACTCCATGTCTTGTTTTTCTTGAATTTTTTTAAGATACAATTTTATTTGTTCTAGAATTTCCTCTGAATATTGCTGACTGGATTCTTACTGTGTTTTTAAACATTTTTTTTCTTCATTCTCTTGTTTCCTGTAAAATGGTAGTCTCTACAGGATTGGTTAGATATTTTGGTAATACTTCCATACAATGTTTGCGTTTTACAAAGTAACTAAGGAATGCACATACATTCAGGTCTTTATAAAATTTTTAAAAAATTGGATTTTATCACATATTTATTAGACAATCATTTATAGTTTATAAAAAAAATACTGCCCTGATATACACAAGAATCTCCTGATAATGGTAATTAGAAACAATTACTTCTACCCCCACCTCTGGTCCACACTAATATTTCATTTAAATTGGTTTAATTTTGAAGTGTAATCCAATAAGACTGAAGACCAAGCACTTCAGATCCTGGACAAGATAATAAAATACTCGTAAGCCTTCTGGATCCCTAAAATGCAAGAGGGGAAAAAATTAAAATGCTGAGAAAAACTGGTACTCCCCTCCCCCACCCAAAACACTAACCCAATTAACAACTTGATTATCTACCAAAATGCTCCTTGTGAAGGTATTTACAGCATTAAAACTTCAAAGAGCCTAAAACCCATAAAGAAACATTACATATTAAAATGAAATATTATGAGGGCATTTATGTTGAGTGGAGAAATATATTAAGAAAAAAATGATTAAAATAACATTTCAATTTTTTGTGTGTTTTTCAAAAACTAGTTTTTAGTGTACACGCACACCAAAAGACTAAAAATATACATTTCAAGATATCAACAATGGCAATCTAAGATTGTGGGCAATTTTCCCTTTTTACTTTTCTATATTTTCTATATTTCCTGTGCTTTCTACAATGAACATGTATTGCTTTCAGAATTAGAAACCATTCACTCTCTCCCCTTTTTTTAAAGTAGCACTAAGCAGGACCAAGAGGCTGAATATTACTATGGCATCAATGTAAGAACAAGAAGAATGAAGGAAGACAATTAAACCCAACATTTACTAACAATGTTGGAATTTAATAACAAATTCCAAATCTTCAAAACACAGGAGCCAAAGGAGGCTGCCAAATTCGATTCATTATAGCATACAGATTTGTGTCTCAACATTGTAATTTGCCCCACTGACAACATGGATTTTAAAATTTAGACCCTAAGAGATTTCAAATTTCATCAATACTTTAAGAGGTGCTGGTTTGAATGGTCAACAGTGACTGAGAAAGCTGTTCTGACTCGAATATGGTAATTTATTTCAAGCACTTCTTCATTTATACTTAATGTTCTGTTCTGGTTGTTTTGATGCATTACTGTGTGTCACTGAGGAGTTTTTAGTACCAATGATTGAAACACCAAAAGTAACAGAAGTGGCCTATGAAAATACTGCTGGCCAGATCCGCAAGGGATCTGTATCATTCATGGGACCATCCACCCATGGATCAAAAATGTAGAGGCCTATAATGGCTGCATCTGTAATGAACACATTAAGATTTTTTCCCCCTCTTTATTCCCTAAACAATACAGCATAACAACTATGTGCATAGCTTTTACACTGTGTTAAGTATTATAAGTAAACTAGAGTGGGCTGGGGATATAGCTCAGTTGGTAGAGTGCTTGCCTTGCAAACACAAGGCTCTGGGTTCAATCCCCAGCACTGCAAAAAAAAAAAAAAAAAAAAAAAAGTAAACTAGAGATGATTTAAAGTATACATGATGATGTGAGTAAGTTATATAAAAATGTTAAACCATTTGAAATGAAATTTCAGCAACTACAATTTTCGTGTCTACAGTGGGTCCTGGAACCAATCCCCTGTGGATACTATGGAAGGACTATAATGTGAAGTCCCTCTCTAACGAGGGGGACAAAGCTGTCTGGTTCTATCTTGCAATTGCACCATATCTTCCCACAATGGTCCCAATTCAGTTAAAGGTTTTCTTATTAACTACTCCAAGGCAAACAGTGGATATAAGTATCATACACACTTACTTGGATTGATTAACATCAATAAGGGAACCAATTTTTGATGTTGTGAAAGAAATGTGTTCATCTCCAATGACGATTTCAAGCTCCTAGAAACATTTAAAAAAATCTAAGTTGGGCAGATCTGGAATATTCATCAAGCACAAAGAAGTGCTCACTACTTTCAAATCACCCAAACTCTACTACAGATGACCACATAGGAAAGATACCTTATTTTAAGCATTAAACTATGATGGAAACAAAAAGAGATGATACTGGTTAAGTCCTTGAGAAACTCATCTGCCTAGAGAAAGTTGTATCCTCAAAGCACCATCACTTGAGATTTAGAATTTACATACTACTTTGTACATGAGTTTTTATTTCTTAAAATGTGACATGGATAGATCTGTTTGAAAAACACCAAAGGATATCCAACCTTTCTGGGCAACATGGAATAAGGAAAATGATCCTAGATCCTGGGTTTGCTCTTAGCTTTGCTACTTAACTAGCTGTATGACCTTGGGTCTTAATTTCTAGACAGTGACACAAATACCACAAACCTTCAAACAATTTCTACAGGGGTGCCTCCTGTGTGCCAGGTATTGTTCTCAGTGCTTACGACAGATCAATAAAACCAAAACAAACACCTGTCTCTGTCTTTGAAGAACTTATATTCTAGTGAATAAAAAAATCCCTACCTTTTTTCCTTCTTTTTAATAAATATTTTGAAGTCTATCTCCTGTGTTTTTTCTTCTTTTGGTACTGGGGACTGAACCCAGGGTGCTTTACCAATGAGGTACATCCTCAATCCTTTTTATTTTATATTTTGAGATAAAAATAAAAATTTTATTTATTTTAGGTCTTACTAAGTTGCTGAGGCTGGTCTTGAACTTGTGCTCCTTCTGCCTCAGCCTCCCCCAGTTGCTGGGATTACAGGCATGCACCACGGTATCTGGTGCCATCTTCCATTCTTTCCCCTTCCTTGTTCCCATTCTTTTTCCTTCCTGAGTCCCCTACAGCTGGAATGTATTCTTTCTACTTGTGTTTTCAGATATGATAGTCTGTTTTAAATCTCTTATATGGTCATACTACATGTATCTTTTTGCTTTTTCCATTCAATACTGTTTTTGAGATTTTTCCATGTTGAGTTAACATAGATCTTATTCACTAGCTTTAAATACTTTTAAGTATTCCATTTCCCTACTGAAGCAGACTTAAGTTTCCAATTTTTGGTATAATAAATAATGTGACAATATTCTTCTATGCATTGCCTTGGTGGTATGTTAAAATTTCCCTAGGAAAATTCCTAATAGTAGGATAACAGTATTCTCAGGGGCTGGGGATGTAGTTCAGTTGTAGAGCATCATATATTGAGTGGTATACATAAACAAATTTACATTTTTAAAGATCACGCAGGCTTTAGGATGGAAACACGGACTGTACAAGCCAAGAGAAAAAACAAGGAAATCAATTAGAAATCTGGATGATGATGGTGGCAGTCAAGGTAGAAATATTTTTTTGGTTAATTAAGTCAAATAAGACAATGGCTCTTATTTTTTAATTACCAAAATAGTCTTCAGAATGATATATATATATATATATATATATGTCATGAATTTAAATACATATAGTCACTTGATTTTCCTTCTTTAGGTTGTGAAATAACTATTTTTTAATTATCTCTATTCCCACATGCTTTGTCCAGAGAAGTTACTCAATAAGTGAGGCAGAGAGCAAAAGGTCTGAGGCAGGGTGACAAGAAGCAATTCAGGGGTGGGCTCTGGGTAGCCTGCAACACCACCTGCTCTCTCTGGTCCTCTCTCTGGAATTAATGCTTCCTTAGACAAGATACTAGTTATCTGTTTCATGCAAGGCTCAATAACATACACACATGCATGCACACATTAAGCAGAGCAATAAATATCATCTTCTTTGTAAGAATTCTGTATTACAAGGATAGTCAATAAAATACATACCTGCCGGCCTACTCGGTCAGGAGGAGGCCACAAAGCATCATCCTCTTTGGTAATTTCACTGTCATCAATTATTCTCTTCAATTCCTCCATCACACTTTTATGTACATAGGCCTGAAAGCAAGTTAAAAAACAGAACTTAGGTTACATTCTTAAGGAGCACTCTGACTCAGACAGTGATAGAAGATAAAAACAGCTCCTGAAGACCTATTTCTGGCACTTCCAAATGGAGGAAACCATTCATGCTTTTTACCTCAGCATGCTGAAGATGAGTGCCAGGGTCAGAAGGACCCAATGACAGCACCCCAGTTTCCCCTTCTAGTTTTTACTACTTATTGGCAAATTCTGTTCATATGAATATTCTCCCTGCTCACATACACAGCTCACACCTGAACCCAAACAGAAGATTTGTGAATGCTTCTTGCTAATGGTTTGAATGTTTGTGTCCCTCCAAAATTTACCTTGAAAATTAATCTCCAAGGCAACTTTATTAAGAGGTGGGGCCTTTAGGAGGTGATTAGACTATGATGGTAGAGCCTAATAAAAACACTCAAGGGAATAAGTTGGTCCATTTTTCTCTTTCACCATGTGAGGATAGAGTGCTATTTCTGGAGGATGCAGCAATGAGGCACCAGTGGAAGAGGACACTGTGCCCTCCCCACACACAGAACCAACCATGGCTTTGATCTTGGACTTAGGTATAAGAGATAAGTATCTGCTATTTATAAATTACCCATATATTTTGTCATAGCAGCATAAATGAACTGAAATATACCCGTACTGTATGGCATATGTTATGGCTTAGATATGGTTTCCCCCAAAAGCTCAATGCAAGAATTTTCAGAGGTGAAATGACCGAGTTATAAATCTTAACCTAATCAGTAGTCCTTTCTCCACACCCTTCTGATATTTAGTCTCACCTTAGGCCCACAGCAATGGAGTTAGCCATCTATGGACTGAGATCTATGAGCATCAAATAAACTCTTCTTCCTTTAAAATTGTTCTTGTCAGATATTCTGGTCACAGTGGTGAAAAAGCTGACTAAAACAGTATGGTTTTAATATGATTTGTGTTCCTACCCAGAAGTTGATGCAATTAAAGGTTTGGTCACCAGAGTGGCAGTACTGGGAGATGATATGGACATTTAAGAGGTATGGACCTAATGGGACATTGATAAATGTCCTCAGAAGGGATTGTGGGGCCCCAATTTCTCTGCTCCTGGTTTGATGTGCAATCTCTTATTTATATATGGGCTCCCATCATTGCTACCTGTGTCATGAGATGATACGGTCAAGAAGCAGCCTTCACTGAGCCTGCCTGATACTATGTGGACTTTAATTCTCCAGAACAATAATAAATAAGCCTCTTTATTTCATAAGCAGCTGCATCAGGTACTTCATTATAGTGACAAAAGGTGATTAATACATCCTGGTTATTCTCAATTAAATAACATGCTTCTTAAGAAACAGAGATGTGGTTTTTTTATTTAATTTAATTTTTTTTTTTTTTGGTTGTTGATGGACCTTCATTTTATTCATTTTTATGTGGTGCTGAGAATTGAACCCAGTGCCTCACACATGCTAGGCAAGTGCTCCACCACTGAGCCACAATCCCAGCCCTCAAGAGACATGTGTCTTAAAATACAGTTTGCAGTTGAGTACGGTAGTGCATCAGTCAGGAAAAGTGAGTAAGACCCTGTCTTAAAATAAAAAAGGGTTGTGGATGTAGCTCAGTGGTAAAGCACCCCTGGGTTCAATCCCCAGTACCTCCAACAAAACAAAACAAACTAAAAACACTTTGCCTACTAGCCCATGTTTAAAAAAATGTAAGGATGCTGACAAGTATGGAAAAGCATAAAATCAACTGCTCATTATATAGTTATGAAAATATATTGACTTAAGATATTTTCAAATGTGACAAAATGGTTAAAAGGGAAAAAGTAGCTTTGACAAAGTCTTTTTATTTTAAATAAGCAGTTGTTCTAGAAAAGCAAGACTTTTTTTTCTTTTTTTAACCTTTATTTTTTATTTTTATGTGGTGCTGAGGATAGAACTCAGTGCTTCACACACTAGGCAAGCACTCTACTACTAAGCTACAACCCCAGCCCTGACAATCTTAATGGCAGAAATCAACAGAATGAGAGTACATGGACAGTACTAAGAAATGTTGGTCAGTTCTTCCTCACTGTTACATAAATACCTGATGAGAACTACTTAGGGGAGAAAAAGTTTAATCTGGACTCATGGTTTCAGAAGTTCAGTCCATGGTCAGCTGACTCCATTACTCTGGGCCCTAGGTGAGGCAAAACATCATGGTGGAAGGGCTTGGCAGAGGAAAGAGCCAGCCAGGGAGGTAAGGAAGCAGAGAGGGAAGGGCAGGGGTAAGGGGACACAGAGAGGATAAACCCTTCTAGGGCATCTCAGTGACTTACCTCCTCCAGTCACAACCCACCTATCTATAATTACCACTCAGTAATTCATTCAAATTAACAACCTGTCAAATGGATTAATCTACCAATGAGGTTATAGCTCTTGAAATCAAATCATTTCACCTCTGAACATACCTGCATTACCACATGAGCTTTCTTTGGGGAAAGGGGAATGGGACAGGCATGTCATATCCAAACTATAACATATGTATAGATCTGAATTCCAGCTCTTAATCTCTTACTAGCAAGGATGGCTGTGAAAAGGCCCCATCTGGGCCTTCATTTTCTTATAAAGGAGATACAATACCTCCCATCACATGAGCTTACCATCAGGGTTAAATAAGATAAGTATGTGTTGATTACCTGGTGCCATGCATGGCATATAACATGCATTCAATGATGCTAATTGCTTTCTATGTCCCCCTTTCTCGTTCAGATGCAAATTAAATAGCTCTCTTCATTGAGTGCTATGTGCCAAGGAATATACCAACCACTTTAAGAATAACATATTTCATTCTACGACAGTACTTGGAAATGGGAGAATGATTTTATAATCCCTGTTTTTGCAAATGAAGAAACAAGAGACTTATCAAGTTCAGGCAGAGAACTTGTCCAAGGTCACATGAATTAGTAGGCAGCAAACAGAGGATTCAAACCAAGGCACACCAGACTTCAAGAAGCAACCAGTAATTGACTCATAATTATAAAATAAAAACTGAAATATATAAATAACAAAATAAATAATCTAGAAGCTATCTATAGATATAGATCTACTTCACTGGTCCTTAACTTCAAATACTATTCCTACAAAGAGCAAAATCAATTAAAAGCAGAAAGCTATACTGAAATGAAAGACTCATACCTCTTTTCTGATCATGACATCGTTTTTGTAATTGCTGTTGTTGGCATACCTCAATTTACCTATAAAAGGCAAAAAATAAATGCAGTATACAATAAAAACATATGAACAAAGCATTATTAGTCTAAGAGACTATCGCCTGTTGCCTAATATGTATCCTAACTGTTCTTCACAGTGGCTAACAGATTTACTATGTATGCCTTTAGTGTTTCAACACTACTAGCCTTTTCAGTTTGTCACTTTAGGCTATTAACCTCAGCCAAAAATTCAGGACAATGAACTACAGTTCAAGCAAAAGAACACAGGCAGACTGTTTTATGACTGACAAATCACAATTCTGGAGATTAATGTTCTCAACTGAAAATAGGGATTGTAGTTGAGGATATGCTGAAGCTCAAATAAGTTGTGAAAGCACTTTGAAAACTGTAGGATGCTGTTTACATATATTCTCATGTGACACTCTGATATTTCTGAGATGAAAAAAATGTGCTTTTATAATTTGCTTCACAAGGCCCTCTGTGCACGTGAAGAACCAACAAGATAGTTTGAGGAAAATGGTGGAATTGAAGAAGACAGACGAAAACAGAAAATATGATTTATTTTCCCCACTGTGGAAGACACATGTAAGAAGAGTCAAATAAAAAGCCTTTTCACTTTTTCTCTACCTCAAGTCTCATTTCATGTTACTTACAATGGATAATGTGATATAGGAACAAATCTATCTGATTAGGTTAATCTAATATTCTGATGCAGTCAATGGTTTCCTTCTGCCTTCCAGACAAAACCCAAACTTCTTATGATGGCAATTAAGCTGAACTCCTGACCTTCTCTGTAGCCTCACTCCAACAGTGTTCTTTATCAAGTTGGTGTCAAACTACTTTGTTTTTGTCTGAAACATCTCAAGCACTTTTTAGCTTTCAGCCTCTTTGCTGTGAATTGTGTCCAAAACACTTTCTTTACTCCTGGTCTCCAAACCAACTCCTACAAAATTCTGCAAATCCTTCCCCCAATTCAAGATATAATATGTAGGAAGTTTTCTCTGTCCTTCAAGTTAAATTAGGTGTCTCCTCTCTGCTCCCAAAGTTCCCTTTGCTTCTTTATGGCACAACACCTAATACATTGTTCCGCCACTGTTTACAAAATCTATCTCCCTCACAGTTGGAAATTGTCAGTCATCTTTGTGCCCTCATTTAGTTCAACATTTCTATCATCTGATTCCTCTCTCTTTCACCAGTGTGCCCTCCATATATTATCAATCAACTCCAACTGGATCTGCCTCCAATGCTATCCTAAATCCTCTCTGTTTCTATTATAACTGTGTCCTGCTGTACTTCGAAAATTAAACCCTTTACCATGGCCTATAAACAGGCAGTGTGGCCCCAATCTATCTGTCGAACACCATCTCCTACTAATGTCCTCAGAGCTCACTATTGTTCAACCACCACACTGGCCACCTGAAACATGCCTGGCTTGTTCTTGCCCTTGACATTTGCTACTCCCTCTGTAAAATACTCTTCCTACTGGGCTTCACAAGGATGGCTCCTTCTTGACATCCAGGGCTCAGTTCCAATATCCACTCCTCAGAGAACTCTCTAAAGGCTACCCCATCTTAAAGCAGCTCAACCAGCAATTATTTCAACATTTTGCCTTTTCCTGATAAATCGTCACTATCTGGGATCATTTTGTTTATGATCTCTCTCTCCCAAAACTGAAACAGAAGTTTCGCGAGAGAAGTTTGTCTATCTTCGTTGCTGTATCCCTAGAGGAGTGGAACACAGCATGGAACAAGGTGGGCATTCAACCAATATTTGTTGAAATGTAAGCAATCTGGTCACAACTGTCACTAAAAAAAAGTCCCTGCACATGGGTACAAAAAGCCAAAGGAGCGGAGAAAGAGCGTTTCTTCAGACTCGAGCCGCGCTGGTCTCAGTCCCTTCCTCTAGTTCCCAGCCCATTCCCGATCCCGCGCCCAAGCCCAGGCCTAGTTCCCGCTCCAGGCGCGCGGGAAGCCGCCCTTACCGTCGGGTCGGAACTCAAACTCCAAGAACTCGTGGCCGAATTTGCCTTTGTGACCCACGTAGTAACGTAGATAAAAGTCACTCTCCATGCCTCGCAAAACTGAACTAAGACCGAACTTTATAAGCAAACCACAACGCCGCGGCCGGCGGCCGACAACGACGTTTACGGCGGCGCGTGGAAGTGACGTCAAGGTAAGGGCGGTGCCCGCAGCTCCTCACCTCTGACCCCGGAGGCTGGAACAAGAATACCCCTCCCCTCCAGCCCGGAGCGGGGAATTGGGAGGAGCCTCGCTAGTGGTGTGCTCCGGGCGGGAGGCGGATGTTGCCCGCGGGTTCTTCAAGGTTTGGCGACCTCATCCAAAGACTTCGGGCCCCGCACCTCGATCCTGCGTCCCGCCAGTTTAAAGAACACCGACTCCAGTGAATCGGACAAGACTCCTTACTGTCTCTGAATCTACGTCCTCTCGACAGTAAAATGAGCAAAATGACTGACCCGGGGAAAGCCGTGCACGAGGAAGCGTGTGTAAAATGTCTTTAAACTTCTGTTAAGAAAACCTTCTCAGTGACGCCTTCCCCGAATCCACAGTGCAGATTACCTGGAACTAACTCGCCTGGACTAAATTCCTGTTTTGCCCCTTTGTACTTCTCTCTTCCGCCCTCGCTGGTCTCTAGAATAGGTACTAAGGGGGAAGTTAAACAGTATACTTGATCTCTTAGGGATTCTCAGCCCAGGCTGCTCGTTGGAATCACGTTGCACAGGAGCGCCTAAAAAAATACAAATTCCTGGGCCCACCCCAAACCCAAACCCATGAAAATCTCCAATGGAGAACCTGGAAGTTGCTAGGTTTTTTTTGGTAGAGCTCCCAGGTAGGTCAGGGTAGGTGACCAGCGCTCAAGAGGCTGTCTTTTCAGGTGAAAGATGTTGATCTCTCAAGTTTTCTGAGTAGGCCAAGGGCGATCAAAATCTTAATTATAGAAGCATGCTTCAGTGCATCCAAGTTCCAGCTATAGAGAATGGTTCTAGATATGGTGCTAAGATGACATCATTATCCGGGCCTGGAGACTGTAATTGTATCCTATTCTGTAAAGTCTCTGATTTTTATTCCCAGTCTACCTTTCGTCCTTTTCTCTCTGAAGAAGCAGAGTGTAGAGTGGGTTTAGGGGCTGAGGGACTGGCTGGAGACTCTCCTTAAAATAATTCTTTAACAGTGAGTCACTGTAACCATAAGTGAACAGATTCAACTTTCTGAAACTCAGTTGCATTATCTTCAAAGTGAGTATATGAGGACTGGAATTGTAGCTCAGTAGTAGAGTGCTTGGCCTAGACTGTGGGAGGCTCTAGGTTTGATCCTTACTTAGTACAGCAAAAATGATAAATATATAAGAAATAAGAGCCTAATAATACTGTATACTGGAAGCACTGTTGTAAGGATAAGAAACAATGTCTTAGAAAATATTTTGCCATCTATAAACTGCTATAAAGTCATGCCTCATGACAAAGCACTGCATATGAGTGGTAACAAGGGAATTGTATGAAAGAGGGGAGCCATTAGGTGTTAAGCATTGAATACATGTCAGCTCCTAGGCTGAGCCCATTTACATGTACTTGTTCTTTGAATCATCATAACAATCTTGAGGTGATACTTAGTTAGGGCAGTTGCCATATGGTTATTTTCCTACAGTGAAATTATAAAAACCTGGGGTAAATCTGGGCATCTATGGATATGGCAAATAACAAAAGTACTGAAAAATTTAAAGACACTTAACCCAATCGGGCTGCAAAGTACTCCAGGTGTTTGGACATGAGAGAACGTGGTATAGCTGAAGGAGCATAGCATGTGTGTCTGCAGTGCCTGAATTCAGCATAATTTATTGAGCATCTACTCTGTGTCATGGGGATATAATGTGAAAGAACAGATCTTTACAGAGCTTGCAGAGGAGGCAGTTGAGCACACAAGAAGGCATAATGTTGGAATAAGGATATCAATAGAGGAAACATAGAATATTCTGGAAGTACATATGGTGGTTCCTTATCCAGTTGAGGGGCCTACGAGAAGGGTTCCTGAAGGAAATGTTCCAGACTCAGGTCCAGAACTGTGTGGTTACAGTATAGAACACTGAGTAGTGAGGTTGGAGATGGGGCAGAAGCCAAATTGTGAAGACCCTTACAAGCCATATTAAAGAGTTTGGGTTAACCCACATATATTGGCTTTTAATGCCAAGGAAGCAGTTGAAGGACTTTAATCTGGAAAGTAGAAAAAAGATGGTGACATGACCTATTGTACTTTAGAAAGATCACTTTGGCTGTCATGTTGTAGATTGGGAAATGGAAAGACTAAAAATATGAAATTTGGATACATAGTTGTTAAAGTAATCCATGAGGGTGGTAATATGACGGTGACCCATAGGCAGGTAGTTACAAAAGAAATAGAAAAATGGATGGATTTAATTTAAGGGGTAAGTAAAGTAAAGGGGTAAGACATGGCCAGAGAGGTAGGGGGAAAACCATGAGTATGGTGTCATGGAAACCAAAAATAAGAATATGCCAAGAAAGGAGTGGTCAACTGTGTTAAATATGGCTTCTGGGTCAAGGAAGATAAGGACTGAAAGCATTTACAATGTTTATAGTGAAGGAGACCTTGGATCAACTTGGTGAAAGCAATCTCAATGATATAGGAGTTAAGTGTCAGGACAGAAATACTGGGACGTAAACTGGCAAAAATTATTATGGAAGCACAGAGTTGAATTACATAACCCAGAATGAGGAAACAGGGAAGCTTCCTGGAGGAGGCATTATCGAAGTGGAGTACTCGGGGATAAATAGGAGTTTGCTAGAAAGAGGCAGAAAAAGAGAATCTAGGCAGAAAATTCTATATGTGCGTGTGTTTGTTGGGTCTACTAAAAATAACTGTGTGACTTTGGGCAATTACTTCACCCATTTCCTTGCTTATAAAATAGGGATGGGTAGTATTGATAGTATTTATCTTATAGGATTATCACCAAGATTGAGATGATTTATGTAGAATACCTGAGACACATTAGGGTCTCAATTACTGATAGTTCACCACTCCCCCATTGAAGCATCACAATGAAACGAAACTTTAAAGATTTTTAAAAATGAATTTAATCTCTCTCTAGAAACAGTGTACTGATTTTACAAATGTCTACATTTGGTTCTCACTTCACCAAGATGATGTCAGTACAGCTAGTGAGATGCAGCACACACCTTCAGTCCCTCTGTCTCTGGAAGAGAAGCTAGACTGTCGAGGGCATGGAGTACAGAAGGTAACAGAACTCGAAATGATAAGACAAAAAGAGCAAAACGGTTAGTATGACCAAACATTCTAACATGCCTGACTGTTACATCAAATACAGTAATTTGGGAATTGGAGGGAGACAAACAAGGAAAATCCACTTAGATACATGATGATGGAGTTTGCAAACCAGTACTTTACCTTCAAATTAACAATTGGTATAGAACAAAATGCCATTTTAAAACCATATGGTTTGTACAGGTATTTATTTTTTTTTTGTAGTTTTTGTTAAAAAAGTATCAAAACCTTGTCTTTAAATATATATATATATATTTATACAGGTGGCTTTTTTAAAATTATTTTTATAGCACAAAGTGTTTGCAAATGCAGAGGGTTTCTTGACTGTGCACATGGTGCATAGCCTGATGAAGAGATTCCTGATTTTTTTTATATTAACTGAAAATTTTGAAGCTATAATTCCTCCACCTTCTGAATTCTTCATATCCTGTAATTTCCCAAAATCCTAAAAATATAGCGTGAGAAGACTGATATTATCTTCATGCACTTATGGGAAAGGAAAATTACTCTGAAACGATTAACTGCTAACTCATTTATATTCTGTGATGAGCACATGGCCAATTTGGAGGTGGTTTGCATTTCTGTGGGATGTGAATGGCCCTCCCCATTCCTGCTAGTGCCTGACTGTACAGTGCTTGGGATCCCCTCTCCAGACTCCACATCTTTAAAACTTCCATAGTTTTCTTTCCATACTTGAGAAAATATAAGAGGCTCTTGACAATGTAGCATGCTTCCATGAAAATCTCACTGCCTTTATATTAGTTTTCATTAACCATATCAAAAACCTCTAACTCAAGTTTAGGAAAAGCAGTCAACATTTCCCTTTGGCCACTGGAAAACTCGAGGCTGAATAATGTCATGTCTGCAAAGTGCTGGCAATGCTTCTTATATTTTCCATGATGTACTTAGTGTCTTGTTCACAATATGACCAAGAAATGTTAAATTAAATCAGAAATTAAATATAAGTATTTTATAAAGTGCTTATGTTGAACCTGTCTTTCCATCCAGCCTCATTTCTTGCTAAGTCCTGGTGAGTCTTTTATTCCAGTTATAATGAACTACATGCAGTTCCTTAAAGTCCCCATGCTGATTCATGCCTCTGTGTCTTTGCACAGTTTCCTCTGCCAGAAGCACTCTGGACACCCCTTCTTAATTTTTGAGACTTAGCTTAAGGTCACTTCTCCTGTGAATGCATCATTCTTCATCTCCTCAGGTAGAATGACCCCTCTCTCCTTATACCCTAACAATACTCTAAATTGAAATCTAGTCCCTTCTTGTTTCTACATGTCTTCCTCTGCTGCTACTGTGAGCTTCATAAGGACAGACAATATTCGATTGACCTTTACATCTGAAGTGCCTGGCATACAGTTGGCACCTAGTGAATGGTTTTAGGGAATGAATATGCTGCAGTCACATACAGATAACTGAAGGGATCAGTAGTCCTTATTGCCATTTATTTAAATCCCATCTCATTCTCTTTTTGCCAGTTGAGGTTACTTCAGTCTGTTTTATATATAATCATGCTATCAAGAATAAATAAATAAAGTTTTTGTTTTCCCTGTTTCTGGAAGGCTATTTCTGCCAGTGCCTTGATAAATCCTTTAGAAAGATAGCTACAGGATAGAAACAAGTTTGATACAATGTTTAAGATACCTTCAATGTGTCCTGGAGAAGGAAAGGGAGGAAAAGGACTGGGCTGAATTCTTTAAAATAAAGGAAATATTGTCTGATGAAATTTCTGCCCTTTTGGCATTATCTATAAACTTTCTTCAGCTCTGTCATCCAATGAGTCTGTGATCTGTTATTGGCTGTAGATATATGCACAGGAACGAAGGCAACAGAATTGTAAATGCACCTTAAAATAAGGCTCAGAAAGCCTCCAAAGGTAGGAGGGAGGTGGATTTGACTCCTCAGATTTCATGCCATTTACTGTGATCCAACACAGATTTCTCCATTTGTTTCTTGTCGTTTATTCCCATAGCTGAATTTCTCAGGACCATCAACACAAGCATATCATGAGGAAGTTGTAAAACAGTGCCCAAGCTCTGGAACAGTTGTTTTCTTAGAGAACAGGAGACCATTAGTAGAGCAAGGTCCTAGGAATAGGATGATAGAACTGTAGATTGTCTGCCTGGAAATTCAAAAGGTATCAAGTTGGTGAGACAGCCAAGCATCACTGAGTTGGGGGTGGCTGGAGTAGGGAGACGCTTGCTTAAGGGTGTCAGGTTCCAGGTATGTTAAGGTTAGCTATATGTCCTCTGCGTCCATGTAAGCCAAACACTTCCATGTTGTATGTGTCCCTGGTTGTCTACTGGGAGTGAAGTGGCAGAACAGCAGAGTGAAGGTAAGACCATACTTTGGACGAGAAAACCAGTGGTGACTGAATTTCTGTGACTGTAGGATTATATTTCTGATGGCAGATCTCACAGATAGAAAACAGTACTTCTCTCCACCTGCCCCAAGGCCCAGGAGAAGCGAAGAAGGTGTCCATAATGAAAAAAAAAAAAAAAAATCTATACATATAACGAGAGTTATTTCCTTTTATTTACAAAGCAGTAAACCAAATCCCTGTATGAACATACATGTCCAATATGCTGTACTATTGTGTATGCCACTTCCCCTCAAATATGACTTCAGGTTTAGCCACTTTTTCTGACTTAAGCCAAAAATTAGTTTCATCTCTATTCTCAGATGATGGTAAGAAACCTACTTATTTCTTTAAAATGTTTCCCTCACCTAAAGGAAATGGTAGAGAGTGAAGGGAAGGGACAAACAGATGTAATAAAACCTATTCCACTACCCTTATCCTCACCCACAGCATGTTTCAGAGGTTCAGTGCCTGAGCCATTCTCTACAGTAAACTTGGGCTGTTCTGAAAATGTTTCCACTTAGCTCTGTAAGCAAGGATGGCAGCCTTCAGGGTGCTTCAGAGGAAACTTAACTGAATTCAATCCCAGTATCCTGAAGGAAAGTGAAGACATTACTCAAAGAGCTGAACTTTACAAGGACTTGCTGAGGTTCAGGTATGTTGTCTTGAGCTCATGAACACTTCTGGCACTCGGTATATCTGTACACTGATCTTAGCCATAGACAAGAAAGTCCAGGTGAGCTGAAAGACTTTTCCTGGGGTCTCAGGAATAGCCAGAGGTGAAAAAATCTGTCTCTTCACCACATATTTGTACAAATCTTGGTATCTGTTTTCTGAGTCAAATTTCCAAAGGTTTCTCTGAAAACTAGATACCCTCCTCTTGTGGTCTGTTTTAAAATAAATTTATTTTTATGTATTTGAACAATAACCAGAGGTGTGTCTCTTCTCTACAGATTTTCTCTTACACACACACACATACATAGACACACACACAGAGTCTGTGTGGTGGGCCAGTCATACCAAAAATAAATACTTTCACTTCTCTAAATTATTTATAGAACTAATCTCATTTTTGAAATATGTTAATAAATAATCTAAATGGGGGAGGGAGTTGAAGTGTTTGTTCTTTTTTTACTTATGTTGATGGATAGCCACAAAGCATAATCATTTTATTTACAAAAAGCAAAACCCCCAAACCTAAAAAAGCCCCCCAAATCAAACATCCTCTGTAAATATAGTATTTAAATGATGAGTAAGGTACTGTACCATCGGCCCCTGTTTGGTTATGTACATCAGGTTAGTCACTCAGCAGTAGCCATTCCATGAATTCCTCATGGGTAGTGCAACCAGTTAAAAAGTGTATAAAACATTATACATATAAAAACTCTCACATCCTTTGGATGTTTGCAGTTCATCATAACTTTGTGGTTACCTTTCTGCAACATAAATTAAAAAAAAAAGTTACACATCCATACACTCACTCACACAGACCCATATATAGAAACCCATCCATCCAGTCATACACCATCCAGAGAGAGTAGTGCATGGGACTGAACTCCATGAGGCACGAAGGGGTGGTCCCATCCTCAGGGCAGTCCATCATCTTCAAGGCTTAATGCCACTCGCTGGGGAGATAGACCAAAGAAATTATCATTAGATCCACAAGAGCTACTGTTTATTATCAACAAAGTACCAGACATATTATTACTTTATAGGTATTAGCTCACATACTGTTCAAACTATGCTGAGACAAAATTCATCATATTTTGCAGATGAGAAAACAGACTCCACGTGCTTATGTAATGTTTGATCTGGATCACATATCAAGTGGCTGAACTAAGGTTGATACCAGGTCTGTGTAAATCTAGAGCTGTAGCTATTTTCATCATTCTGTTCTGTCTCTGTAAAGCAGGGTGGCAAAGATCTAAACTTTCCTCCCTTGCAGGATTTTAGGTTGGGTCCTAAAGTGGATTAGCTCTGTAAAACATTAAATCCTTGACTTTTTGTGACTTGTCTCCAGGAAGCTAATCACAATTAGTTTGGTAATATGCTACACCCTTCTCAAATGATTAAACAGAATTGGAAAGAAGTGCAAGTCATTAAATCCAGTACCTCTCTCACTTATCCCTGCTTTCTAGTCACTGGATACCATACTGCCCTCTGCCACAAATGCTAACCTTTACAGGTAAGTCCACTAACCCCTGAGCCAGTATTCCTTTGTGGACAGTGGACTTAAATTCTTTTCTATACTGATGTGAAAGTTGTGTCTTTATATCTTCTGGTGTTCCCTGATTCTATGACTCAAAAAGAATTTTACACAGGACAGCCCTTGAACTTTATGGACACTGAATTCCTTCCCTTTATTCTGTTCTTGTCTCCAGGATACACATCTAGCTTTCCCCACTGGTCCTGATATAATCATGTTTGCTACTCTTCCATTTCCTCCTTTGGACACACCCTAGTTTCATTTTTTCATAGCTATATGAATTTGAGCTAGTCGTTTTACTTTTCTGGGCCTTTATCTGTCAAATGGGAATAACAGGACTTACCTTATAGGATTGATGTGAAATCAAATGAAATAATTCATGTAGAGAGTTTAATATAGGACTTAATACACATGGGATCTGGAGTATTCTAGATCAGCCTAACCAATAACAGTATCTTGCATCTCTGAACATTCTACATGTGATAAAGAGTAATTCCACTGCCTTTCAAGTCATCTTTGGCTTATTTGTGGTTTTCTATGAACACCATGCTCCACTAACAGACCTTTGAGACCATCTTATTCTAGTCCAGCCACCCTCCCACTCTAGTCAAGACAGATCTCTAGGCCAAAGACAGGTCCCAGTAGTGATGGCAGAGCTACCTGAGAAGGGGGCAGGGAGAAGACAGGTTGAGAATACTGATTTCCAGAGCTTTTTTCTTTTTTGATTTCCAGAGCTTTAAAGTTATTTACCTCATGATAAAATGGGAAGAGCATGGGCCTTTATGTAAATAGAGACTAGAATTTGAATCCTGGTTTTGCCACTTCCTTGCTATGATCTTAGACAAGTTATTCAATTTCTATGAGTCTCCAGTTTTCTCATCTGCAAAATGGGGCTAATAACATCAACTCTATAAGGTAATTTTAAAGATTAAAAGAGAAAATACATGCAAAACAGTGAAAACAGTGTCTGACGCATAGTAGGTGCTCACTAAATACTGATTTCCTCATTCTGTTAACTCTGTTCTCTGTACCTGGCAGGAGCTTTTTATTACTCGGGCCTTAGTCTCCCAGAGTAACTTACCCTAAGTCATTCCTTCTCTGGAAATAATGCCACATACAGAGTGCTTTGTAATTTACAAAGTGCTATCTTGCTTGAACTTTTTAAGCTCAGGAGGCAGATGGAATAGGGGTTATTCTTGTTTTACAAATAAAAGTGGAGAGAAATGACTAAGATCACAGGGCTATGGAATGGTGGAACTGGGAGTCATCTTTTTACTGAAAGCTCAATGCTTCTAGCACTGTGCTCCTTCTGATCTTTAAAAATTGTTAAGCAACCGTTTGCTGGGATAGGCCGAGGCTAAGGATCCTCAAGGCCATCTGCTAACCTTTCTCATTTGCTCAGCTTCCTCTATCATGTCTCCTCTTTATAAATAATTTGCTTCAGCAGAAGTTCTGTTTGCTCCATACTCAGTCACATTTTGCCACATGCCATTTCTTGGTCTGCCACTAACCCAGGTTTCCTCTTTGCCCCACCCGGCTTACAGTTTGCAGCCTTCCAAGACCAGAAAACCTTCTAGGATTGGCTGCACCTGCCTAGGTTCAGGCCCTCACCAGCCCCTCAGGCTCAGAGTGGCACTGCCCTACCTTGCACTTGACGACAGGCAGCTCGGAAAGAGGGTTCTTCGGGAGTTGGTGCAGCTGTGACCTTGGTTCCCCCGGCAAGACAAAAAGTTCCTTGAGGGCAGGGGCTGGGTCTTCCAGTTCTCTGGTCTCCCCAAGACAGGGCTCTGCCCACAGTGGGCGATCAAAGCTGCTGATTGCCTGACAGGGGGATGTACTGGATGACCTCTGAGGTCACACTCAGCCCCCTGACTCTGCTATACAACAATACTTGCTCCAACCACTCTGTAGTTTTTGCTTCCCCAACAAGTCATGCTCTCCTGTGCCTTTAAGCCTTTGCACATGCTCTTTCTAGAATGCCATTTCCCTCCTTCTCTACCTGGAAAATTGCTATTCATCTTTCCAAGGTACAGTTCACCTGTTCCCTTCTCTGTGAGGCATTCCTTTCCCAATTCCCCAGACAGGATAAATAGCTCCCTCATTGATATATCCATAGTATTTTTGTTGGAAGTCAGCTATGCTATGCTAGGCACCAGGAAAACAGATTAATCACATCAGATCCTGCCCTCAAGGATCTCATATTCTAGAGGGGACAAATGGACTGCAGTGTGACAGATGCTGGGATGGAGAGTGGCCCATGGGCTAGGGGAGAACAAAGCAAGCCAAGGAAAGCTTCCTAGGTTAAAGAACTCCTAAGCTTCCACCATGGCACTTAGCACACAGTTGTACAAGTGTACATTAGCATCTCTAACTTCCCCACCAGCAACTTGGGAGCAAGTGCATTTCTTAATTACTTTTGAACACTTGATGTCTAATGTGGTGCTTGGCATATAACTGGCATGCAGTGTTTGTTATAATGAATACATTCAAATTAAATGGCCACAGTTGCCCTTCTAGCCCAAACACACTGAAAACTACTCAGCAGAAAGAAAGGCCTCTGGCTTTTTTACTGCCAGGGAGAGGCTCTAGGTACCCCAACAACCTACCTCAGGATATCTGTGTTCCCCAGTGCCTGGTACATGGTGGGCTCTTGATAAATGTTGAAGGAAGGAGAAAGAAAGGAAGGGGTGGGGAAAAGGAAGGAAGGGAGGATGGAAGGAAGAAACTCTCCCAGCAAGGAAGACTTACTGCAGGATAGACATGGCCAATCTGAGCAGTCCTCCCTATATGGAGCTCATCTTCATCTTCTTCTTCTGTTGTTTTCCTGTAGACTGGGTTGTCAAAATTCATGCTCTTGGTGTTCTTCCTCTTCCAGTTTCTCCAGATCAGGTAGCCGCTCATACATAGGAGAGCTATTACGGCTAGAGGAAGGGACACATTATACTGGACATCCAGGAGGCTCCGACTCATGGCCTAAACCTCAGTGCAGATCCTCCTGGCTCTCCAACTTCACTGCCCCTTGCTTTTTGGGTACTGCTTCTGTTTTCCTCTTCTGCTGTTTGGAAGCCCTTTTCTCGCTACTCATTCTTCAAGATTCACCTCAAATGACAATTTGACAATGTTAAAGCAGATGTCTATTGCTCCTTCATGTGTGCTCCCAGACCGTGGAATCTTACTTTACAGAGTTGTTCTCCCAGTGCAATTGAACCTGGGAGGCAGAGACTGTCTTACTTATCTCTGCATGCCCAGTGCCTAGCACTGAAGAGGTGCTCAGTGACATGGGCTGAATGAATGAGTCAATTTCTTCCCTGACCTTTGCCCTATGGCTGCTGCTTCCCTGAATCTCTAAGAAAACCATTCTTTCCCCAAATTAGAGGGTAGAGAGTGGGATGAAGTGGAGTGTTTTTCCCAAAGCTAGGGCCCCACCAAAAGAAGGGCAAGACTAGAAGAGGACACAGAGGGTAACACAGGCTTTGCGTTAGAATAAAGGAATATATTAGTGAGTAAAGAGCAGAGCGCTCTTTAACAGAGCTGGTCAAAAATGGCCAGCAGCTTCATAAGGCAGTAGTAATCTAAGTACTCTAGTGGAGGCTGGATGATCACTATTTAGGATATAAGATGCTATTATATCATCCTGTTATTGATGGGTTTCTGTTTAAGTAAGATGATGATAATTGATACCCACTAAAGGCAGGGGCAAGGCAAGGATGGTCGTTATCACTGCCACTATTTAAAGTCCTTGAGATCTAGCTGTACAGATGATAAATTAAAAATTGAAGGGTATAAATGTGAGAAAGGAAGAAATCAGACTGTTGTTACTAACAAATATTTGTATGTTTAGAAAGTTTCAGAGAAGCAGGTGAAAAAGTATTAGAAATAATTTTAGTTTGTCAAGAATCAATATAAAGCTAGGTGTGGTGGCTCATGCCTGTTATCCCAGTGGCTTGGGAGACTGAGGCAGGAGGATCACAAGTTCAAAGTCAGCCTCAGCAACTTAGCAAGACCGTGTCTCTAAATACAAAGTAAAGCAGGCTGGAGATGTGGCTCAGTGGTTAAACACCCTAGGTTCATCCCTGGTACCCAAACAAAACAAACAAACGAAAAGAATCAACATAAAAAGTCAATAGCTTCCTTTTTGTGGTCAGCAATAACCAATTAGAAATGGAATGGAATAAGAATATAATAGCCCAACAAAAAACTATAAAATACCTGGAATAACCTGATAAGAAATGTGCAAGTCTTACGTGATCCATAAAATTATTCTAAAAGGCATAAAAGAAGACTGAAATAAACAGAGATGTGATGGTCCTGGATAGGAAACTTCGATATTGTAAAAATGTAAATTCTTCCCACTTAAATTTATATATCCAAAATGATTTCAATAAAAATTCATCATAATTTTTATAGAATCAACATGATCATACTAAAGTTCCTCTAGAAGAGAAACTGAATGAAAACAGCCAAGAAAATGCTAAATGCTGCAAGCATAACATATCACAGGGTACTACGAGTACATAGGAATAGAAATACAACTTGTAGAGGAGAATAAACAACCTAGTATGCACAGGTATGTGAGTAAGATGGCAATTCAAGTCAGAAGGTAAAGGATAGACCAATAATGGTTTTGGAGAAACTAGATAGATAAGTAGGAAAAAAATAGTTAAATCTCTTTCTCACACCATGTAGTCTAAAGTAAATTCCAAATGGAAAGATCTAACTACTAAAAACTATTAAAGTATAAGAAGAAAACACTGGGAGATATTTTAATAAAATTCAGAGCAAGGGAGGCCTTCCTACGCAAGACACAGAACTCAGAAATTATAAAAGATGAACAGATATGATACTTACACATTTTAATTTATGCATGGCAAAAGATACCATAAACAAATATAAAAATCAAGGAGCAGATTGGGAGAAAATATTCATCACATATATTATAAAGGTTTTAAATATTCACTTGGTATAAATATTTCTACAAATAAAAAAATGAATAGAAAAATGAGATTGTGAATAGAAAATTCATAAAGGATGAAATGTAACTAATTGGTCAATAAGCTTATGAAAAGATATTCTCTCAGGGAAATAATACTTATCTTCCACCTCTCATAATAGCAGAAATTTAAAATATTGATTATATTAGGGTGGTTATATCAGTGAAACAGCATACATGTCTTTCTCTAAAGAGCACAGGATGACAGGAATAGGGTTGATTTGTTTTTCACCCACTCCACTCAAAATAAGGCTGGAATAAAAGTCTCCATCATCTTTTTCTGGTGAGGCCTTTCAAGGTCAATTCAAATGCTCTCTTCTCTGGAATTAACTTTCCTTCCCACTGTTCCTCCATAGAAATATCATGCCCTTATTATCTCATGTGTCTCTACCTAATCTGTCATGCCTCTGTTATGTATTAATATCTACCTTGTATGACTTTTTATGATTAACTCTGATTAAAGACTGAAAGTTCTTAAAGTCTTTATCTTTTCCCCCTCTGCACACTTAATACAGCATCTCACAAAGGGGAGAAGTTTTTAACACATTCACTGACTAACTCACCACCATACTGAGGATTCTCAGGGTCAAAGGACAAAGTCCCTATCCCAGAGGTATTCATGGGCAAGTAAAAGAGAACAAACTGTGAATGGACAACCACGGTTCAAATATACTGTGAAGAGAGGAGGGTGGCATGAGAGAGATGAAGTACAGGGGACCATGTAACATGGGGCGGAAGAGTGAATCAGCTCCACGGTTCTGTGTAGGGTTGTAACCAATGTTGTACTCTGGCCACATTGAACTTCTCGTTTAATGTCCCCATTCCTATCCCATGCCATTTCCCATTCCTGGCTTTGCTCATGCTGTCTTCATGCTTGGATGACTCTCTATTTTTCTTCACTTGGCTGACTCAGCCTATGTATCATTTCACCAGGAAACCTTCCCTACCCTTTTCCTTTTCCCAGTCTAAGTACTTCCTCAACACTTTCATTAAACTCAGTGCATAGCTAAGTCTTAGGACTCACCATGTCATAATACGCTTATCTATGTTATATGTGTCTCTTCAACAAGACTTAATTTGGGCAGGACAGGAACAAGTCTTATCTTTAATCTCTAATCACTTTTCCTCCCTTTAATCACAGTTTGGCACATAGTAGCTGCTTCATAAATGTTTGTTGAAAACCAGAAAGAAAACAAAACAGTATGACCTATTCAAGGAATGGCAAGCATCTCTACTCATTAGTTCAACATATATTTAATTTAATTTTCTATCACGTGCCAGACATTGCTAGGACAAGGGAGAGTGGTGAGCAAGAGAGATGCCAGCCCTGTCCCCAGGGAGCATTCAGTTGGGTTTCATGTGGTGGGAGTGCACAGTATGAATGAGAGCGGGGGGGACATGCAAGCTGGATCATCACCTGGGGCCAGGTCCTAAAGAGCCATATGTGTCAGGCTAAGAAACCAAATTAAATCAGGCCCAGGAGGTGACAGGAAGGCTGCGGGGGCAGAATGAGTCAATGGGGCAAGTCAGTGTGACATGTTCTCCTCCACCTGGTGCCTTTTCCCAAGAGCTGGGCAGGGTTTCTCTTTTCTCCCCAGTGACCTGGGGCCACACTCACCTATGGGCGTGATAATCCCAATGACAGCAGCAGTAACTGTTGAGCCCATTTTGCCGCCTTCATTTCCATCTGCAGAACACAAACATATGCAGAATGATACTCCATTACTGTGAGTTCAAGCCTTTACTGGCCTCAAGCAGTAAGAACTACCCAACTGCTTTTTGTCCACACTCTAAATGATAATTGGCTAAGGTTTAATCATGCAGTCTTCCTAAATGCTATCCAGCTTCTGTGAGGCAAGCGAGACAGACATTATCTCCATTTCACAGAGGGGGAAATTATGTCTTAACCAGTAAGTGGCAGAGCTGGGACTTGAACTCAGAACTGGCGACTCAAGCCCCTCACTCTTCTTCACACAGCAACACAATGGTAGGAAGCTGGGGAGTGTGCAAGGCAGGGTGAGCGCTTAGATCTTCACTTTGCTGGCTGACTGGATCAACGTCATGTTTTAGCCATTGTTCATTGCATTGTCTATTGTTACTAGTGGTCTGTCTGTCCACCTGTATTACTAGTTTATTTTTCTTAAGTAATTAAAATGGGGCATAATAAGGGCATAATAATGGAATGGAATCAAGAGCCCAGGTTTTTGGGTCAGAATTTTGGGCTCAAATTTCATTTTACTACTCATTACTTGTGTGACCTTGAGCAAATTTATGTAAGTATAGATATAGATGTATATGTCTGTATCGGTATATAAATGAAAATACACACATCATGTTATATTTCTTTATCTTGAAAATGGAGATAATGTTATTACTTTCCTCCTAGATATATGTAAGGATTAAATGAAATAAGTCATATAAAATACTAGCACAGCACCTGATACAACCTTGCCTAGGTCAAAGAGGCCGTGCATGGGTTCAGGGTTGTTGTGAGACCTAAATCTAAAAATATATGTAAACACACATTCTAAACTGGAAAGTGCTTGGAAAATGTCCTGTATTTTCTAAAAGGTAGGCTGTGTCATCCCTTCTCACTCTCACAAATATCTTCACTGTAGCATATTTACAGTCCTTTGTAGTTTAAAAGCATTTTCCCATTGGATCCTCTTAACAGCCCGATGAGGCATGAAGAGGAGCTGTTATCCACATTTGCTCCAAGCAAGGAGATGACTGTTCCGGCAATGGCCCACATCCTGTCCTTCAGGGTGTCTGTTTCTCTGAGTCACCTCAAGTGAATCTAACTATTGAAGGGAGAAGAGAGCTTGCACTGCGGACAAAACTAATTGTGCGAGTGCTGCCGGCCTCTCGTTCTGGGGCCACAGCAAACACTGGAGGGTGAAATTAAACCTACAGCTTGACAAGGCCCATGGGGAGAGGCTGGTCAGAGGCTCTGCCCCCAGATGACAGGGACTGGAACTCATGTGCTCCACTTGCCTCTCCAAACTTCAGGGTGAGTCCTCAACTCTAAAAATCCAGCTTCTGCTGGTAAAACAGGCCTAATCGGAAAGGTGTCACCAGGCTGCTTGGTTTCTGGGCCATCCATGAACAGAAAAAAATGTTAAACGATAGTTTATCCTTTTAAATGAACTCCCCCTGGCAGGTAACTCAATTAAAAAGGTATTTGCTCATTAATGAGATAGAACAGTTCTAGCAGTGACAATTACTATTCCCAGTGATTTAATAAGTGGTGAACTTAATTACTTTCAGCCCAGGGTCTGGAAAGAGGAATGAGCAGACCATAGCTAAGGATGTCACCACTTGGGCTGCTCACTGGGGATGCTGGGAATTGAGATCAGAGCTTCCCACCCTGAGGGACACCCCTTCATACACGTGTCAGTACCTCACAAAATGCAAATGTACATCCAAGCAGCAGAGGCTGTTTGTGTACTTCCCTTTACACTACCTCCTTTGTCTCTCCTGGCTATCTTGGGAAGCAGGCAGGGAGTGGGTTGTTATTATTTCCCCTTTGTAGGGGAAGAAACTGAGGCTCAGAGATTAGGATATAGGTTTCCTCCAGACCCTGTATAGGTTAGGGGCACCTATGACTCTTAAATCATGGTTGGTATTCTCCTCCCTCTGCTTCTTCCTCAGAGACGTAGTGTTCCATTCTGGTGTGATCTCTCTTCCCACACATCTCCATCTTGGCTCCCGCAGGACCCTCCCATGTCATGAAAGAATGCAGAGCTCATTTTCTTACAGTGCTGGGAGTGGTTGCTGGTTGCAGGGCTTAGGGTAGACGGGTTGATGCTGGGAGCCCTGGGGACACTAACTGAGCTTGGGACCGCAGCTGCCAGGCTTGGTGCCTCTGTGCTGTGATTGTGGTAGGTGGGGCTGTGGACGGTGGTCCCAGTGGCTCTTGTGGTGGCAGCTATTGTCCTCGATGTAGTAGAGGCTAACGTCGTAGTTGAGGTAGATGGAGGTGCTAGAGGGGAAAGACCGGGGAGGTCACTTGGACAGAGAATTTTGTTGCTTTAGTTCCTAAGTTATCACCTCAATGAGTTGCATGCTTATTCTCGTGGCTTAGCTCACTCTGGTGAGTCCCTGTTTTATCCCCCTGAATAGGCCATGATCTTCTCTTCAGCTAAATCCTAAGCACTTCACTTTGATTCAAAAGATGAGTCATTAAAACCATGCTATATAGAATTAAGTGTGGGAAGCTGGTCATGGTGGCCTACGCCTGTAATCCCAGCATCTCGGGAGGCTGAGGTAGGAGGATCGTGAGTTCAAAGCCAGCCTCAGCAACAGCAAGGCAGTAAGCAACTTAGTGAGACCCTGTCTCTAAATAAAATACAAAATAGGGCTGGGGATGTAGCTTAGTGGTTGAGTGCCCTTGAGTTCAGTCCCCAGTACTCAACCCCCCCAAAAAAGAATTAAGTGTGGGAAATACCACTGTAAAAGACTAGAGGGAATACATTTATATATAAAATATATAATAAAAATAGTTTTAAATGTATATATGTATTTTTTTCTTGGGAGAAGAGAAAACTTTGGCAGGACTCTGGGGACATGCACATTCATGGAAGGTTAAAAAAAAAGGGAGCATGCAAAGGCAAAAAGTAGCCAGAAAAAGATGGAGGAAAACTCGAAGCATACTGTGTCCCAGAAGTCAAGAGGGAGATTTCTGCAGGGCAGGGTTCTGGCACTGCCAGGGGCCACCCCTCCTGGAAGCTCTGCTTACCTCGATAGCACCTCTTCATGTCTGGGCCCAGCCACATAGTGTCAGGACAGGCACATGTGTACTTGGGAGAGTGGCTGGAGATTTGAGGAGCAGGAAGGCACAGGTACTCACAGCCTCCATTGGGCTGGGCACTCAGCTCACAGGCATCTGCAGCTAACGGCAGAGACAGAGAGAGTGAGTTAGGGTACCGATAGGACATACCAAGTCTTCCCACCTTCCATTGATGAGGCTCCTCCCACTGGGCTTGCTCAAAAGCTTTCCCTCCTCCCCCTGCACCATCCAGGGCCTGGCATGTGTTAGGCAAGCACTCTACCAACTCAACCCCTAGCACTCCCTACAATTTTATTGGGCACCTTCCAACACTGTACCTAGTGCTTTATCTCTATTCGTATTTGACTTTTAACAATTCTGAGAGGTGGGTATTATGATGGATTCCAAAAACTCATGCTCCCACCCCCACACCCCATGACATATATGCCATGTCACTGAGTTAAATTTCTAGATCTAGAATCAGGCACCAGTCTTATCTCCTTACCCTCCTTTACTTCCCCAACTTCACCCTGGCAGCCGACACTTCAGTTGTAGTTAGAATTAGTATATCCTAGTGATAGAGGAGAAGACAACCTAGAGGAATGAGCCTGGATTCTATATCCAGCCAACTGTTGGCTTACTGTATGGTCCTGTGATACATAAGTTTATACTACGAAAAACGGGCACAAACAGAAAATGAGAAGTCATGTGTCATAGCAGAAGAAACTCTGGAATCCGATCTGAATTTAGGTTTCATTTCTACTACCTGCTAACATTAAGTTACCTCTCTGAACCTTAGTTTCCTCAGCTGTTAAATGAGAACAATAGCTACCCTTTGTAGGATTGGTAAAACTAAGAAATTTATATATCTATTTATACCCAGACTTATTTCACAAAGAGCTTGAGGCAAAATAAGGCAAAATATGTGATGATAAAGCACTCTATAAACAAGAGAGATAGTTGTTATGCTGAACCGTGACATGAACGTGAACACAGTCTGCTTCATGGCAGGAGAGGACCAGGAGACTAGGGACCAGAAACCAGGGAAGGCTCACCTCTTGGCTGCTTCAGTTCATGGAAGATGACAATATCATGTGGGTTGTTGAGGTTCTCAGCCAGGATAGAGATTTCCAGGCCATTGAGCCGATTTGCACTGAAAATGGCCTCATTCTCCAGGTCTGTCCAGAACACCTTGTCCTGTGGGGTACAGATATGGAAGACAGGAGACCAAGAGTCTAAGCTCATAACCTCAGTCTGAGGGCTTGGCCCCCAAACTATAGCCATAAGAATTGCCCTGATATCTCCCCTGAGCTATCCTGTCCATGGAGTCTCTGAGGACTGAGAATTAGCCTCTGATCTATGAGGCTGAGAATTAGCCCCTTCTCTCTCTGAGGATCAATTGGTGATTCTGTGCTTCAACCTGAAGGCCAGAAACCAACTCACTAATATTAAGCTGGGCCTGATTCCTGGGCCAGTAGAAACCCAAGGTTAGATCTTTATAAGTTACTTTCATTACTGGGGACTAAGTTTGCAGAGGACGGGTAAGCTACTGAGGGCTATCTGCTACTGGGGCTTCCTACAGCCTCTGATACACATCTGATACACATAAGTCCTTGTGGTTAGTCCATTCAAGCTTACACATGCATCTGTAGGCAAATCCACAGTCACTGTGGTATAATCATGCATCTTTATTCACAGATCCACACTTATACCCAAATGTTCACCTATACACATAAAGGCATACTTGAACCTAAATAAGCTTGTCTATATACTGGTGGACATATTTACATCAATAATATGATACAAACACCAGCACATACAGGAATGGATATTTTTACTCTGATGCACTATACATATACATGCATATACACAGACTTACACATGCCACAAATATGCTCAAGCACATATACGTGTGTCCGAACACACCTGTCTTTTGAAGCAGGGACTGAATTTATAGAGGTGGAAATTTGCCCACAATTCCAAAGCAATGCTGAGTGAAGCTACTCCAATAAAATATTACCAATGCCCACCACAGACCACTGTCTCCTCACTTTTGGGTGGCAGAGTTAGTTTCAGGGAAGAGACTGGTGTGTAAGATCTTGGTAGATTCTGTCTTCCTTGTTCCCCAGGAAGAAAGGTTGTTGGGGTCAGGGCACAGGAGAGCTCTGACTCCTCACCCTCTGGGGAGCTCTGGGGACTGGGATAGTGTCTGATTCACCTCTATGACCCCAAGGTCTGGTAAAGGTTAATATGCTGAAGTACAAAGCATCTCTCAGGCCATTTCCTACAGTAAATGATTCTAAGGAAACACATACTCCATCTTCCCTTCCTCCCTTTATTGGGTGCTGGGTGCTGAGGTTGCAGAGAGGAAGCATCCATGGGTAGCGATTCACCTAAACGAAGTACACTGAGAGGGGCTTCTAGGAATAAAGCACAGGAAAGGCTGCCAGGCCGCTGTATGCAGGCAGCTGTCAATCTGAGTACAAATATGTCAGTTGGCTTCCCTGTTCCTTTGTTTCCTTTGGACAAGTCTCAGGGAGGCATCCTATTTGAATAAGCCCTCTCCTAGGCTTCAGCTTCTTGGCAGGGCCAGGCCTCCCTCCTCAGGGCTCACCTCAAACACAGCTATCCCAAAGGGGTGGCTCAGGAAGTCAGGGGAGAAAATCAGCATCTTTCTATTGCTTCCACTGAAGTCAATGCTGGACAGCTGGTGCAGCTTGGAGTCCACCCAGTATAATCGCTCATTCAGCAAATCTTGGGGAGGAAGCAGGAAAGGAGGGATCAGGGTTAAGACCGTAGTCTAGATCTTTGCACCTTTATACCTCCCTACTGCCCACATTCCCAGGCCTCAGACTGAACCCAGGCTGGGGCAACAACCATCAGGGAATGAAGGCACTGGTACCATGAGGGGGACCCAGAAACAAGATCCATGGAGCTCTAGTCATCAGGGTCAAGTACTAGAGCAGGGCTCACCCAGGGTGATTCCGTTGGGCCATTCAATATTGTCTGATACCAGTGTTTGCCGGTCCACACCATTGAGCCCAGACTTCTCAATCTTGGCCTGGTACCCCCAGTCAGACCAGTACATGAACCTGAAATACAAAAGAACCCAATTTGGCTTCTTGTTAGGGACATGATTGAGGTGGGCTGAGTCACAAAGGCTTAATAACCCACTGAATAGTTAAGGATTATTATGTTGTAGGGACTAGGAATACCTCTGAAATCCTTTGGAACTATCAAATCATAGAATTAGCAGACACTTTAGCCTTCATCTCATTTTAGAATCTGGGGAAGCCTAGACTCGCTGAGTCTACACAGCCCCAGCTGAATAGCCTGTGAGCCCATCTTCCCTTCTTCTGGAAGCTCTAACTAGAGCCTTAGAGTGTGAGTATGGAAAGGGTTCTAAAAGTTCTCTCTTTCTTGGTTTATAAAGGATAAAGTGGACGATCTTCTCAATTGAGTAGCCCTCCCTGCTCCTGAATCCTCAGACCAATTAGCATTGGTAGCAGCCTACCATTACTAATCCAAGATAGTGCATTAGATCTTGCTCACTCCTTTGTACAAAGTCCCCTTATTAAACTTCATTCTAATTATCTTACTTTGAGTATGCAGTGTGTTTCCTGCTGGGACCCTGACAGAGCCATAGTGGAACAGGGCTTGGTGCAACTACAGTTTTGGGGACAGGTATGGTGTGTCTCCTTTGAGACATGCCAATTCGGTAACACAATGGAGTGGGGAGTTTCAGGAGAACCCTGGCAAACAATGCCCAAAGAACCCCTGGTCTGGGATTAACAGGACAAAGGTTGTGCATGGACTTTCTTCCCCATGGTCTGTGTCTGAGCAACCCAGAATCTTCTAGATACCTCAAGATAGCTCTTGTGACAGACATGTGGGAACTGAGCACATATGGTAGGGGAATGGGAAGTTTAGGTAGGGACACTCACCCTCGCAGGGGATCGACAGCAATGGCTCGGGGTTCACTGAGGTCACGGCTGAAGAGAGTGCATCTGCGGCCACCATCAAGTGTGGCCACTGAGATGGTCTTATTGCCTGAGTCTGTCCAATAGATGTGCTTGTGGACCCAGTCCACGGCCAGGCCTTCTGGAGAGTGTAGCTGCTCATCAATGAGTACCTCTTGCTCTGCTGGGTCACTGGCCTTGTCCATGTAGGCACTTAGGAGAAACCAGAGCTGACTGTGAGCAGATATTCCACCCATGGGCCCATCTGGAGTTGCCTGTGAACACTTTTTCTTCCCTTGGGATCATGGCAGTGATTTTGGAGGAATTTGGCTAATTTACATTCAACATATTCTCTGAACCACCAGGATAGGTATAAAGGTTTGAATCAGCATAGTCTTTGGTTTGGTGGAGCTCAGTTTCAGAAGGGGACAGAAGCTTGTGACCAGGTACAATGACCATGCCCTGTCTCTGGGTATGTGGTTCCATAGTGTCTGCTGCCATCCATAATCCTGCCTGTCCAATCCCAACAATTCGGGCTGTTCTTGGATGTCTTATGGACACCTTGAACTCAACATGTCCAAACCTGTTCATCCTCATTCCCATTCCTTTGGTTAAACAGACTGTCTACACCCCAACCCCAGATCTTCCTCCAGTTTTTCTCACCTCAAAGAGTAGCATCAAAATCCCTAATCCAGATACCTGAGACTCCCCAAATTAACCCTGGAGTTAATTTTGACTCTTCCCCCTTTAGCCCCATACCCAGTCTCTTCAGTTTCAAATGTTGGACGGGCTTGTTAATAGTTTTATTTCTACATGTGTGGGTGTGAACACAGTGTGTCTGTGTACTGGGGGTGGGTAGGGATCTAGTTGTTAGAGAATAGCACTTGGGATACTTGCTTCCATCCACCCATCTACCCATCTATCCCTTCATTCTTCCAACAGAGATTCAGTGTCTACTTAGTGCCTGTCATCAACAGTCTTGCCAAGTGGCTCTCAGCACAAAAGACATGACTTCCCAGGAAGCTTAGACATACAAGGAGCAAGCTGGTGGCATCTGAAATCTAGAGAGAACCACCTTGAGTATGCAAGAGCCTCCTGAGTAGTGTTGCACGGCTGTGGTCACCCAGTCAGCATGGGGTGTTCGGGGTACTGACATCCAGGAAGATTTCTCAGCTCCCAGATTGGGTCAGAGGCTTCCTCTGCACTTTCCCTGCATGATACCATAATGGACGTTACTGTATCTGGGATTCTCCAGGCAGGGACCAGGTCTGAGTCATCTTTGAGTCTCTAGAGTCTGACACACAGATATGTGAGCTGCTGTCAAAGTCTCCCACAGAGCTAAGGATTTCTTTTTGGCCCTCGTTAAACAATTCCTGCTTTGCACTTCTCCACTAGAGGTCAGACAAAGCCCAGGCATGTGGGCTGAAAGTAGCTCTCCCACCAGAGCTCCCAGCCAACTCCAGCTGCCCCAGGGGATGAATGAAGTTTTGGGGCTGCCCTAGCCACTGTGATCCTGTATCCATTCCCAAACACAACTCTCCTGAGAAATTCGAGAGGCAGAGGCCACCCTTCTCCTCTGTCAACTGCTCTTCACCCTCACCCCTCCAAGCCTGGATGCATGAGACATGCCACTCACCTATAGATTTTGCGGTAGGAGAGATCACACCAGTAGATGCGATTGGTTGCAACTTCCACATCTAGTGACACAACATTCTTGAGCATGGGGATGAGGCGTGAGTAGTCCCGCTTCACCAGGTCTATCTTCCGCACCTCGTGCCGGTTGGTGAAGATTAGGGACGGGCTCTTCCCAGCTGCCATGCAGGGAAGTGAGAGAGAGGCTCAATGGAAGAGACAGAGTCTGGAGAATAAGTTCCTGTCACTAGATTGCTGGGTGAAGGCTCATTGTCCTGTAAAATAGGGGTGATAATCCCTACTCCTCAAGTATAGAGGAGCAGATGAAGTGAGTATAAAAAGCACAAGATACAAAGTACCAAGTGTAAAAGGAGTTCTTTCTTTTTATTAAACTCCAACTTCCCAAAATCTTTTACAACTCCCCATTTCCTCCTTGGGCTGCACTGAGGCCTTCTGCAGTGTCCAGCCTCATCGGCCACCCTGTAACCTTCCTTGATTCTAGCTAACCTAGCCAGGGCCGGGCTGTGCTGCCTTGGATAGGAAGGGGCAAGGAGGAAAGCTAGCTTCTAGGCCCAGCCCTGCCACTGACAATCTGGGATTTTCCTCCCCAACATGACAGCAGTGACACTTTACCTCTCTGAAGTTAGGAGCTAGGTGAGAGGGTATCTCAAGTTGTTTTTAGTGAAAGTTGAGACAGTAAGAGGGACCCTGTGGGTTTATTATTTGCATTTCTGTGTAATTGTACTTTAGATACCTCTGTGTAAATACACAGGATTTTGTATATACATAGACAGTTGGGCATCATCTCTACTATACGTAAATAATGTGTCATATGTCCTACATGGAGATAAAAACAGACTATGTTGTGCACATGATGTGAGGGTTATATATACAGCGTGGGTGGTATATTTTAGGGTTTATAGGTTACATATCAAGCATTATGGCTGCTATGTTGTTATATAATATAGTCAAGTGTATGAACTCCAGACTCATGCCTCCAACTGCCTACTCATACTTCTCTTGGACATTTAAATGGTTTCTTATACTCAACATGTCCAAAACAGGCTAACATTCCCCCAAAACTAAGCAGTCACCATCTTTCCCAAGTCCAGAAATAGCAATTCTATTTTTTCAGTTGCCTGATCCACAACTTTGAAGCCATCTTTCACTCCTTTTTCTCTCACATTCCACATCCAATTTATGAGCAAATCCTGTTGGCTGGCCTTCAAAATATAACCAGCCTGTTCAGTTCTCAATATTCCCCCTGCAACCACCCTGGTCCAAGCCAGATCACCTCTCTCTTTACTGCAATAACCTCTCAAGTGGTTTCCATTTCCTTCCGTGCCCTCTGCAGTTTGTTCCCAACACTGCAGCCAGAGTCTGAATGGCACACTATATTCTTCCTCTCATGGAGACTCTGAAGGGTTTCCATCAGGAAATGGAGTCAGCCCTTAACAATAGTCGAGAAGGCTTTTGGGGATCTGCTCCGAGTCACCTCTCTAACTTCATCTCTTTCTAGTCTCCTTGCTTCAACTACCTTACTCTTCCTTCAGCATGTTAGGCATGTTCCTGCCTTAGGGCTTTTGTACTTTTGATTCCTTCAGCCTGAAATGCTATTTCTGCAGATAATGGGTAGCTTACTCTTTCACCTCCCTTATGTCTTTACTCAAATGTCACCTTTTTAGTGAGGGCTCCCCTGATCATTCTATTTAAAACTATAACCCACTGCCCTCTAGATTTCCCTATCCCCATTTCCCACTTTACACTTCTCTTTGGCCCCTATCACCATCTGCCATGTACTATATTTTATCCTGATTTCTTGTCTGTGTTACCCATTAGAATAAGTATACAAGGGGAGATGAGGATTTGTGTACTGCTGAATCCCTAGTGCCTATAAAAATATTAGGTGTTTCATATAAAGCTGAATTGGTCAATATGGAGGACTACACGTCATGGTTTTTGTGTGGGCTGTTCATACCATGTATGTGGTCCAAGTGTGCTTATTCACTGTGTTGTGCAAGAGTGGTCTCTGTGGGCCATACTGGGAGCTCTGCAGTGTCCGTGTGGGTTACTGTGCAGTACACTGTGTGTGTGATGTATTTTTACACTTTGAGCACTGTGTGTACAACCTGCCTTCTATGTGTGTGTGCACATGACCACAACCACTCCTTACATATGTGGGAGCATGCTGTTTCATGCCCTTAGAGCAATGGATACCCTTGAGGTGTCCATACCCACAGCCTTGCAGTTCTTGGTCAATGTGTCCATTTCATAGCCAGGGTGACACTCGCACTTAAAGTATCCCTTGTAATTCACACAGATCTGGCTGCAGGCATCCGGGTCCTCACACTCGTCAATGTCTGTGGGGAGGAGCAGAGGTCAGAACTGGTAGGAGGGTCTGCCTCTGCTTGGGCAGACAGGGGGACGTCTCACCGCCACAGGTCTTCTGATCCAGAAGCCGGAAGCCCGCTGGACAGGTGCACTCAAAGCCGATCTTGAGGTCAGTGCAGATGTGGGAACAGCCACCATTGTTATGCAGACACTCGTTCAGCCCTGGGGAGGGATGCAGGCTCCTGAGAGTGCAAGAGCCCAGAAGGGAAGGGAGCAGGGCAAGCGTGGGGGCCACAGGGGAAGCAGAGCCTCAGGGCAGCAGAACTCCCACAGAGCCAGGAGACCTCGCTGAGCCTCCGCCCTCATTAATCAGGTGACCAGGAAAGAGAAGATTCAGAGGGGGCAGGTCCTAGGCCTTCCAGACCACGGCTCTGTCCACCTCAGTAGGCTTTCCCTGGTGGTCTGAGGTCTTTAATTTTACAACCATGTTTCCTACAGCCTCTCTTTCCCCACAACTTCCAAGCTGTAGGGGCCTGTATGTATAACATCCAATCCTTGAGATACCCAAGAATGTCTTCTGAAATGGCCCCGCTCTCATCCGCCTCCAGCTTAGGGAGCCCATTTCCCTCCTGGGGCAGCCAGCTCCACTTTGGAACAGTGGTGCCCCTTATCAAGTTTTTCCTTGTAGGATCTGCCTCCTGCAGTTTTGTCCCCATTCCCAGCTCTGCTGTGTGGTGTTTGCCAGGGTGAGGGGCTCCCTCAATGCTTCATTAAAGTGCTTATTTCTGGTTCCCTGCCATTCAGTTGCCTTTCTCTGGACATACTCCATCTGTTCGTGTCTCTCTCTGAGCAGGGGACAGAACCAGGAGTCTGAACAACACAGCATGTCCCCTACCAGGCTTGGGGCTCTCTGAGACTCCCAGGCCAGGTCTTTTTCTACACAGACCTGTTGCCGAGTCAGTTCTCTCCTCCCATGAACTAATACAATGGATTTTTTCAACTCCTCCACTCTCAGCACCTGTCCCTGTTCCTCCACCTAGTCACAGGCCTGGTTCCAATATTACCAATTGCTGCAAGGGATGAAGGAATGCCAGGAGGTCATCTGGGTCTGCCTTCCCCATCCTCTACTCCCTCACCAACTTCTGGCAGGTCCTAGGGGAGGTCAGGGAGTCCAGGACCAAGGCTCACCAAGTTCTCACAGCATCTTCTGAGCTTTAGAATCACAGAAGGTTAATTCTATAAGCCAAGGGAAGGTGCCATACCACCCCTTTGCCCACCAGTCTCATGCACTGCCACTGCAGCCAAGCCAAGCAGAGCTGAGCTGAGCCAGCCATGGCCATGCATACAGCTGGTCTGAGCTGCCCACCCCAGGCCATGCACAGCTGTGGGGTGCCCCACCTCCAGCTTGAGCCATGCTTAGGGGATGTCCCCTTTACCCCTGGGCCTTCTCCTGTTTCCCTGGAATGTTGGTGCAACTGAAAGAACAAGACCATAGCAACCCCATGACTCAGGGATCCAGGGGTGGCTCAGCCAGGTTCAGCCCTGGGAAGCCTCATACTCTTGAGGATGGGCTGAGCCATGGTAGTAGCTCGGAGTAGTTGGGGCAGGGGTGGGGGGGTTCACCTTCAAGAATCATTCTGTCACTCCAAACCCTCCCTGACCTTTCTTGTACCATATTATTCCCTGAGCACCATCCATTCATCTGTTCTTCCATTCACTCGCTACCTCATTCATGCATCCACTCACTTCCTTCCTCTCCTTTCGCAGGTAGCGGCATCTCCGCAATTCTATTTACTAAGCACTTGATGGCTGGCTCTGAAAGGGGAAGTTCACAGTGACTCTGGCTTCTGATGAAAGAAGGTACAGAGTTCTCCAGGACTTAAGTGGGTTAGGGTAAGAGAAAGGACAGCAGGTCTGCATCTAAGTGTCACTGTCAACCCTTCCTTGGGAGGCCTGAAGGGAAGTCTCTGTTCCTCTCTAACGCTGCCTAGCCTGGAGGCGATTCTGCTGGGGAACTGGGAGAGGAAGGAAGGGGGTAGGATGGTCCAGAGGCCTGAGTAGTATTTGAGGCTTCCATGGGAGGAAGCAGTGATGTCACTTTCCCCGGCACATGCACACACTTGCATGCACACATCTGCATGCACACACCTCATGCACACACACACCAGCTTATGTGCAGAGGGACACACAGACCCACAGACTCCATCAACACATTCACACAGACATGAGAACACACGCAGAGATGTGTGAATGCAATTCCCCTGCCTTACTCAGAGGAGACACGGATGTAGACACAGGCCTCTAAGCAACCAGCTCAGAGACAGGAAGAACACACACAGACACAAACACATGCATATATACTTCTCTTTGGCGTGCCATGCAAAAGATGAGAAGAATTTAGCAGGTTAGTAGTCCCTGGCTATCTGCAAATCTGGGTGTGGGGGGAGATAGGCTCGGTTGCTCCTGCTTCCTTGTCTCCCTTTCCACAGGTTCCTTCTTCTTGGCCTTTTCTTGGCAAGGCCTGGGGGTGGGATGTATCCCCCAAAGCTCAGATGAAGTCACTCAGCTACTCTTCCTTTCACAATCAGTTTTGTTTTGTCTTGTCTTGTTTTTTCAATTTGAAAAAGGAGAGTAAAGATACTGTTCCTCGGGAACTCCAGAGAATGAAGTTCCTCTCAGTGCCCAGGAGGGGAGATACTGGGGAATAGTCTGCCAGGAAGAGGGACAGGGAGGGGCTGACCTAGACTCTCTCCTCCCAGAGCTTCTCTGTCCAAATCTCCTTGGGAGCCTTGACCTGGGCTCAGCAGAGATACATGCACCTTTCTAAAGGGTCCACACTGGCTTCCTGGCATGTCCTCTGGGATGCCCACCCACCTTCAGTGCAGAGCCTGGAACCCATCCTGATAGTTCCAGACATCAGGACAGCCACCTCATTTCAGTTCACTCTAATCCAGCCCACACATCTGGTCGCCCAAGCAAGTCTGAGTTCCTCAAAGATTAGGGTGGTGCCATCTCCTGCTGCTGGGACTGCCCTACTCCTACCCAGGCCTGGCCTGAGCAGTGGCCTTAGGATTTGCCTCAACTGACTGCCTGGCTGCTATTCCCATGTCTTCCTCTACAGGATCCCCTGCAGTGGAGGGGCCAGAATCCTTTGAGGCCAAGGCCCTAGCTAGGTCAGCAGGGCAGGAACACTGAGGAAGAGAGTTGCACAGAGCACGCACTCAGAGTCTGAGCATGGCAAGGAAGAGGAGCAGAGGCGAAGTTTGTGAGAAGCAGCATACTTTTGGGGCTTCTGGGCTGGAAAGGAAAGGCCTTTAGAACTTTGTACAGATGTAGAATAAGAGGCCGCAAGGGCAAAGAGCCCCATATAAGACCACAGGACAGCACACATGTCCAGAGAGAGGGTCAGAGCAGAGGAGCATGTGAAGGCCTATGAGGTCAGACATCAGGATGGGGCATGGCAGGAGGGTCAGTCCAGCCGTTGGATGTAGACAGGTACCATACCACACTCTTTCAGAAGCTCATCCGACCAGTCCCGGCAGTCCCTCTGAGCATCACACACTTTCCTGCTGTCCACGCACTCGCCACTCTTACACTGAAATCTGTGGGGACCCTCACAGGTTGACTCTGTTGGGCCAGACAAGAGAGTGGACAGTGTCTGTGAGACCTTGGGCAGGTAGGCCGGGGCTGGGTTGGGCCAGGGACCATAGAAGATAAGTAGAGTTCCAGCCCCAGCCACAGCCCCCACCAGTCTAGAGGGTAGCTCAGGACAGACAGCCAAATTCAGGATCTATTCCCATAGGATATGACAGGATCCCAGGAATGATCAAGGTCCCATGCTCTGGCTATCTGGGGAGGGCCATGGGGGTCTGTGTCTGACCTGGTAGCTCTATATGGAACAGCTCTGTGGAGACCTCAGAGGCTGGACTGACCATCTCCTAAGGAGGGACCTCTGTCCCATGGACTCTGAATAGGAGAGGCTACTTGACTGCCCAATCTGTTATTGTTCCCCTGGATGACTAGTGAGTTAAGGTCTCTGCTCCTTAGAGGGGCAGGTGGCAACCAGAAGAGTCCTCTGAAAATCAAGGGGGCTCCCTCAGGAGCAGGATTTAGCATCTGTTCAATCTGGCAACTAGTGAGGAAAGTCACCTGGAAGCTGAGCTGCAGGGGATTGGGGGAGAGGGGGACTTCCTGAGGTGCCCTTTCATGTCTCCCTAGGCTGCTTTTGCAAAGTCCTTAAAAAAAAAAAAAAAAAAAAAACCCAGTTCTGGTGCCATTAGGACCTCTTGGGAGGGGAGTCATATAATTTAGGGGCAAGAGATGCTCTGGGGGAAAACACGCCTCAGGGACCAAGGGGAGGTCTTTTCCAACACCGCTTTCTCCAGGCCTGGGAGAGCTCAGGGCTTCTTTTCCTCAGGAGGATGCTGCCCCTCTGCCTGAGTGAACGCACCCTGTAAGCAGCCAGCTTCATCACTCCCATCTGGACAGTCTTGTTCCTGGTTGCAGCGTTTGATTGCAAGGACACAAGTCCCATCCCCACACTGGAACTCGTCCCCACGGCAGGTCCCCAGCACTGCTGGGAGAGGGCAAGAGGAGAGGTTCAGGGTCAGTGTGGTTCTAGGTCAGCTCTCCCACAAAACCCCATACCATAGCTACCCCTGGCAAGAACGAAACCAGCGACTAAGCTTAGGAGTCCTCAAAGGACACCTGGCCAAGGCATCTCCAGTGTACAGATGGGGAAACTGAAGCTCAGAGAAGCGGAAGGCCTTGTTCAGGGTCACACAGCACTCTGGCTGGCAGAGCCCCAAGTAAAACTCAGGTCTCCTGTTTCCCTGTTCACTACCTGTCCCCAGGGCCTTCTATTGAGTCTTAGTGCTCATGACTTAATGACTTTGTCCACTTAGCCAGCCCTTTCTGACCCAGGAACTGTGCTGGGGATGGAGACCTACAGACTAACAAGAGCCCCCCAATCCTCTAAGCGCTCAGGGTGCAGAGAGGGGCTGAGGAGTACAAGGATGAGGACATAACAGTATAAGATGTAAGGACAGTAGGGACATGGGGTAGCCCAGTGGAGGGACCCAGCCCAGTTGGGATAGTCAGATTGTAGAAAAGGTTGGTGAGGAGTTTCTGAGTGCACAAGGCCACCGGTTAGAGGGACCAGTGAGTGACTACCTGGACTGGGACAGGGCAGTGGGTAGAGGTATGATGGAGGAGGGGAATTGGGCAGAGACACAGGTACCATTGAAGATGCTTGGCTTGTGGGGTCAGACCTGAGCCCCACTGCTTAGTAGCCATGTGACCTCAAGCAAGTCACTTTATTCTCCCAACCTAAGTCCCTAGTAAAGCAGGGCAGTGTATTGAGAGTAAAGCAAAGAAAGGAAGCCTGAATCTGGCCTACTGGCAGCCGGATCTGCAGGCCCTGGGCAGGGCTGGGTGATGTGGAGGGGGCTTACGGCAGTCGGCCTCGTCTGACTTGTCCTTGCAGTCGCGGTCGCCGTCACAGCGCCAGCCCAGGTGTATGCACTCGCCGCTGCGGCAGGCAAACTGGGCAGTGGGGGAGCAGGCTGCGGGCGCGGACGTGGTCCCCAGGCCGGCTCGACCACAGAGCTCGGCCGCCTCATCCGAGTGGTCCTCACAGTCGAACTGGCGGTCGCAGACCCAACGCTCAGGGATGCAGGCGCCACCGACACCGCCACAACGGAACTCACGGGGCCCACAGGCAGGGTCCGCGCAGCCTCGCTCGTCGCTACCGTCGCCACAGTCGTCATCGCCGTCGCACACGAACACCGCGGCCAGGCACGAGCGGTTGCTGCACTGGAACTCGTGCGGGGCGCACACTGCTGCGCAGGACAGAGAGCCGGTCGGCCGGCCGGACCCATCCCCGCCCACCCGGCCCTGCTGTAGAAGATCTTTCACCTAGGGGCCAGAATGAGTCCTGCAGAAGGCCTGAATGGGGGACGAGAAGCCAGGCACTGCAAAGTGGGGCTTCTAGTGGTGACCCCGGGCGACACACTTGCCCTTCCTGAGCCTTACCAGCTCCACTGCACAAATGAGTGAAGATTCCTGCTTTGCTGCCAGCAGGACGGAGGGAATAGGAAGGCTCTAAGGCTGCAGAGCATTGCCTGTCTTGACAGAGAGGTTATACAGCAGCAGGGTGTGAGGCGGCTCCTCATAACACTGCTGTAGACAGCATAACCTGGACGATCCAGGCCCCGCCCTGGCATCCACGGCTCTGATCCCATCATCCCACTCCTCATCTGACCCAGCTCCAGACACCTTACATGGTTTGGTGATCCCAATGTGCTGGGAGGGTCCTACCTCTAGGCCTTATTCAAATGGCTTCACCTGCTGGGAGTCCCCCTCTGCCCCTCACTGCCTCTACCTTTTTCTGTCATCGATTCTTTTCTTTCAAGAGCCCACGTTCCACCTCCTCCATAACACATTTCGTGTTTCTCTGCTTGGGACATCTCCCTCTGCCTCTGCCCTGTGTGCCTTTCACAGTCAGCCCAGATGCCTGGGTTTTACATCCTTCTCCATCTGCTCCAAGATCACAAACAGCCTGGAGGTGACCCTACTTTGTCCAGGGGGTTTGGTGTGGAGCTCCCAGCAGCAGGTAGATGTGGACTGGATAGGTTTGAGACTTGTCAGGGTGTGAGGAATAATTGAGGGCATAGGTCATGGCCCTGACTGTGGCCCTGGGCTTCCCCGCTCTGATGGGCTGCTCTGAGCTCGGAAGCATGGAGGACCTTAAGAGACCAACCAGCCCAATAACTAGTTTACAGATAGGAAAACTGAGATTCAGAGAGGGGAGCAACTTGCCCTGAGTCACACAGTCAGTTCATGGTGACAAGAGAACTAGAACTCAGGTTTGGGGTATTTCCTTCCTGCTTTGACTCCTTCTCTAGCTTTTCTTGTCTTCTTTCCTTTTGGAGTATAAGCTGTTTTCAGGGTCACAACTTCCTTGCCTCCTTCGTGTCTTCAGATACTGGCCAAGAACTGGTTTGGGGGCCCAGGTGGGTTATGGGTGCAGTGGCTGTGATCACAGGTAATTGGGTGGTTGCAGTACCAGATCTCTCCACGTGGGGTCGCCCATAGCCTGTTTCTATTTTCTGGTGGAACAATGTCAATTTTCATTGTTATCAAGCATAAAATAAAGTGATGTCTTTGGTTTCACACAATGTAGGCAGCTCATGTCATGTGTTTCTGACAGCTCTACCAAGTTTCTGACAGTTGCATTTTTTCTCCTTCTGGGCTTTTGAGATGTTGGGGCTTTGGTGGGAAACACATGGTATGGGATGCCATAGCCTCTGGAGAGGACCCTGATGTCAAGATTAGCTCCCCTCCTACCTGTCCAAAGTCAGCTTGTACATGTCCAGAGAGGGAGGATTTACAGCCTTTTGAGTCCTGGTAAGAAGTGCTTCTTTTTTGCAGGGGGCGAGAGGGTTACTGGGGACTGACCTCAAGGGTGCTCTACCACTGAGCTACATCCCCAGCCCTTTTTTGTTGTTGTTGTTGGTACTGGGGCTGTAACTCAGGGGCACTTAGTCAACGAGGCACATTCTGAGTCCTTTTAATTTTTTTATTTTGAGATAAGGTCTCACTAAGTTGCTTAGGGCCTCATTAAATTGCTGAGGCTGGCTTTGTAATCCTCCTGCCTTAGTCTCCTGAGTCACTGGCATTACAGGCCTGTGCCACAATACCCGGCAGGAATTTCTTCTTAATACTGCATTCCCACCAAGGTTCTAAGCTGAGAGTAACTTTAAGATCCACGCTACCTAGACACTCACTCCCAGCCCTCACATGGAATAGCCTCTGAGAGATGGCAGAAGGAAGGATACTTCTTCTGACCAGGCAGTAGTGAACTGGAGTGGAGAAGCCCAATAATACCTTCTAACATCCTTGCTCTTATAATTAATGGGGAATATTTCTGTCCCAACATACCCCAGTAAGATATTCCCACCCTCTGTGGTAATGGCTGACAGCCTTTATATTGGAAGAATCATTAGGAATCATTATAGGGGTGAGAAGTAAGGAGAGAAGAGGATTCTCATGGACCAGTGAGCCCTCACAAAATTATCACAGTTGAAGAAACAAGCCAGTACTAACGCTGGGACTTTGAAACTGCTGGTCCCATGCAGAATCTGCCCCCAACACCCAGATGCTCTTTGCTTCTGACCCATCAAAGTACCAGACCTAGAATCTGTGACTCAGAAGTCTTGGGAAGAGATGGCTTTTCCCCTGGGCCTGGAGGAATGACTAGGGTGCATACCTAGAGGCTTCTGGAGAGCAGAGGGCTGAGAGAAAACAGTGGGCAAGTGCCAGGCACAGGACCTGCTAAGTGCATGCCTATGTCTCTGCCTAGCCTCACAGATTAACAGTCGGTCTTTTCCCCCATCACCATGTGCTTCCAGAGTGAGGACTATGTAGGATCCGCTTCATTGTTCCTTCCAGAGTCTGGCTCCAGGCCTGCACACAGTCGGTACCCATCAAATTGAAACAAGTAAGACCTGGTCATAGTCCCCACTGGCCCAGGCCTTATTGGCCTGCTCCCTAGGAAGGAGATAATCCTGTGTTTGAAGTTCAGTGATGTGGAACTGTCCCAATGACCACTTCCATCTGTCCCTGCTGAGGCTGCTAGGAATGTCTTCCCTACCCTGTGACATGTGTGCTTGAATCAGAGATTTCTACAACAGTCGTCCTTCACACCTCAGGAATCTGCCCCCCTCCCCAGACACAGCCCATGTCCTGGCTCAGACCACCACCATTTCCCCATACAGACCACTGCCTGGATCCCTGGCCTTTTCTTGGAGGTTGGAAGACTTGTGAAATGGAGTGGTAGATGTCAGGCATGGTAAAAAAGCTTTGCTGTTCAGACCTGAATTTGAATCTCACTTTCTGTCACTTAGCCGTGGGCACTTTTCCTTCCTTGTCTGAGCCTCAGTTTCCTCACCCATAAAATGGGGATGATAATGGCTACTCATGAGGTGGTTGTCAGGATGAAAAGAAGAAAATGTCTCCTAAGTGCCCAGCCATTACTAGTATCCTTATTCTTTCCTTTCCACTTGCCAGGCCCCATGGGAAACAGAAGCAGCCACTACTCCCCAGGGCTGCCTAACCACCCTTGGCAGACTTGGGGCTCTGACCCCAGACTCACAGGTAGCACAGCCAGCTTCGTCTGCTCCACCCTCGCAGTCCTTCTCCCCGTCACAGCGCCAGGAGGCAGGCACACACTTGTGGCTGGTAGGTCCACAGCTCAGTTTCTCTGCAGGACACACTTGCTTGGCTGTGGAAACACATCCATGCATGGTTTAGCCAAGGGGAACCCAGGGCAGAGTGCCAACCAGTCCTGCTACTCAGTTCCAGCCACTTGGCACAAGGCTGTGGGTGTCCTTCAGGACCCTTCTGCCCCACATCTCAAGTTTCTTCACCTGAAGCTCCTAGGACTTTCCAAATCCTAAATCTGACCCCATCACTCCCCTGCCTGACAATTTCATGGCCCCCTGGTCCCTGGTACTCAAGTCCCTCCTTGACCCAGTGATCCCTGCCTGCCTTGCCTGGTTACCCCTCCCACCTCTCCAGACCTTTCCTTCAAGCTCCAGCAACATGCAGCTGCCTCGCTCTGCACTCCTGCCTGCCATTTTCCAGCTGTGTGCCCTTGAGAGATATATGCCCAACTGAAGCAGGGTTTGCCTTCCAGATCAGTGACGCCATGATCTGAAGCTGTATACGTGAGGGCTCACCAAAGCCCCTATAGCTCCAGCCCACCCCTCTCCAAGCCCCCTCTCCCAGTAATAGTGCTGAGCCCACTGCTGAGAGCAGCTACTGCGTGGCAGGGCCCAGCGGGACTGCACAGCTATAATTACTGCAGCCACAATCAGAGGCTGACTCAATCAGGGGCCTGAAGCCCCAGGGTTGATTCTCAATTTGGAAGAAAGAATGAGAACCCTATTCAGGGCTGGCGGCAGCTCTTATCCTCAGCTTTTCCTGATGCACTTGACAGCCAAGGCAGATGTCATCTCATAGCCCCATAGTGGTATGAGATGCCTTCCAAGGTGTGCTAGAGGCCCAATCTCAGTGGTTTCTATGATGTGCCAGGCACCGTGTTAGACGCTTCTATTTAATCTTAATATAAACCCAGGAGAGTGAAGATTTATGCCCCAGCCTCCAACATGGAGACTGAGGACATGGGCTCTGGAGCCTGGCTGCCTGGTTTCAAATTCTAGATGTATCATCCACTGGCTACGTGAACTTGAGCAAAAATTCTTATCTCAGGACCAATAAAGGGACACTGCTGTGTCCTATCTCATAGAATTGTTATGGTGACCAAGTTAATGTCTGTAAAGTATTTCAAAGAACATTCAGCCTAGTGCTACTTATAACCCATAGATAAGAGATGAGAACTCATGAATCTTGTTTATTCATTTAGTATCTATTGGTCATTGCTGGGTACCAGACATGGAGGTCAGCACTGAGTTCTAGTTATGCTGCTAGTAAAGGGTCTATGAGACTGGGAACAGCCTTTTATACCCCCAGAAGCAGTGGCTACTCATATCTCACTCTGATCTCTGCTCCCAGATCAATTTTCTCTCCTCTTGCCTCTATAGCTGGGATGAGAGGCCACAAGGAATGGAAAAAAGGCACAGAAAAGTTGGGGAGGCAGGTGTGGGGTAGGTGTCTGAGTCAAGGTCCCCAGACAATATTATGCCATGGGAGAAGAGTACTTTTGGCCCCTCCAATATGGACTCTGAAGTTATCCCCAGGAATATACTTTATGAATTATAAGTAATCCACTGGGAATACAGGATTCATAGGATTCATTTTCTGGAAAGCAGTGACACACAATGACCTTTAAAAGGTCACCTTGGGGCTGTTGTGTGGAGTAGTGAAGGGAGACTGAGAGTTTACAGGTGGGGTCCTTCCAGAGCACCTTTGTCACCAACACACCACAGGACTTCGGGCAAGCACTTCTGGACCCCACCAGGATGTGAAGGAGCTGATGTCCAGTATCTCCCAGAGAGTCCTCTGACCAAGGGGTAGGCAGTGAGGGAGCTGTTGGAAGTGCAGGTTCCCAGGTTCCCGCTTGTTCTGACTGAATGGACATTTAGAGGGCAGAGCCCAGGATTCCAGGCACCTCTGTTTAAGAATCCTTGGGTTAACACTGGGCATTTCTAAAAGATGTAGGATATTTCACCTCTTTCAAAAGCAAGTGATACCATAAAAGTTGATATAGGTGTTTCAGACATTTGTAAGCCCCCACAAAGAGCAATGGGACAAGGGCAAAGCACCACTTGTTCCCAAGTCAGGTCCAGGAAACAATCTCACAGGGGGTTGGGAGGGCCAAGTTCACACCCATGGTGTAATCAGGCTGCTCGTGCCAAATATTTTCCCGTTTTATCTCGCCACAGTGTGAAAGCTGGCATCCCCCTCCCCTAAAATCACATTGGAATTTAATCCCCAATGTGATAGTGTTAAGAAGTGGAGCCTCCGTGAGGTGATTAAGCCACGAGGGCATGAATGGGATTAGCAGCCTTATGAAAGAGGCTTGAGGGAGTTCCCTTGCGCTTTCTGCCGTAAGGACACGGTGAGAACGGACCATCTATGAGGAACGGGCCTTACCAGACACCAAATCTGCCAATGCCTTGATCCTCAGACTTCTCAGTCTCCAGAACTAAAAGCAACAGATTTCTGTTGCAAATTAGTCAGTCCAAGGGATTTTGTTATAGCAGCCAGAATCATCATCCTCACCCAGACAGGTCAGCAAGCCCTGCAGGCTGTAAGTACAAAGATCACCATGCCACTAGTGTACCTAGAGTGGGGAAGGTAAGCACGCCATTGTACTGATGAGGAAACTGAGGCTTAAGGAGACGAAGTAACTAGCCCAAAGATGCACGGTAGGTGAGAAACAGTCTGGGCTTCTCTGACTAGAGCCCTGCCCTTTCCAGAAAACCCTAGACATTCTAAAACCAGCCTTAAACTCTCTTCCCCAAAGCCTAGGTGACTGAAAATGGCCCTTGGCCATATGCATCACCTCTGGAGGCCTGGTTCTTCAGACCCCAGTGCAGCAGGCAGTCAATTGAACTTTTAATGAATATTTATATAGTTAATAGCATAACCTTTCAACAAGGACAATGATTAAACAATCCGTCTGCTTCCTTTCTTTATAATTAATAAGACATTTGCTGTGTCCCTAAATAGACAGTTCTAATTACAGGCTCTCAAGGATTCATCAGTGCCTGATAGCAGCACCTCACCCCGAAGAGTCAAGACTCTCAGAATGCCAGGACAAGAGGGGCCTTGGAGGTCACACTGATGAGCACCCCTGGTCCCCAAATCCTGAGAAGGGAATGATTCCAGGTATTCAAAATGCCTGTCTCTCCTGGAATCTCATTGTCTCTCTTGTGACATTGTTCTTCCCAAAGCTAGGACTTGATCTGGTTCTCCAGGCACCAGGTCAGGCTTTTCCACTACAGAGATTTGGGTAGTGCTGATGTGCAGATCTCCTTCAGACGTGGGACCTATTACTTCCTGCATTTTACAGATGAAGAGAGCAAAGTTCAGAGAGGGTATGTTCTCTGTTCAAAGTCTCATGATGAGGAACAGAGTTAGACTTCCAACCCAGGTCCAAGTAGACTGCTTAATTTTTGTACTAACCATTACATGTGGAAAAAGTAGACCCCATTCATCTCGCCTGCACATCTGGGCTGGAGAGGGTCACTGGAGGAAAGAGGCTCACTGAGCCTTTGCTCAGGCAGGTTGTGCATGATGGCTATCTGATGTCCACTGTCAGGATTCTTGAAGCCCAAGGCCCTCTGGCAGTGTGATGTAGGAGAAAGAGCAGGGTTTGGGTCAGATACACCTAGGGCCAGGTTTCAATTACTAAGGTCCTTGGGCAGGTCAGTTAACTTCTCTGTGTCCTGGGTGAATAATTTCCTGGGGTTGGTGGATGTTCTAAATGAGGAAACGTGGCAATCCCTATATTTGAGATCCTCGAACAAACCTGAAGCTGAGGCAACAGTTGCCCTTGTTTCATTTCATGAACTGTACATGCAAAAGGCTGGTGGGGCACCTGGGTCTACCACCGGGGAATGCACACGAGTCCACATGCTCATCACAGAGCAGGCCCACCTAACCTCAGTCTCTCCCCTGTGACAGAGGCCCCCAAAGGACACCTTTGGTCTGCTGTCCAAGTACCCCAGGTTCTAAGACACAGAAGCAAAGAACCCCACTGTCTCTCAGATAAGAGGAACCCTCCAAAGTTGGCAAGGGGGCTTGAAACTGCACCCTGGAATGGCTGAAGGCATTTATTAATTTCTGGAGAATCTTGCCCCAGAAATTCAAATCCATGGGTACTTTCTCCAATTCATAAATTCACAAATTAACAAAAAAGGAAATGTCTGTTGAATACAAAAAATGAAAGTACTTGGCAGATGCTCATTGACCGAGCAAGTCTACAAGACCAGCTCATTAGAGTTTTAGGGGCAGACAACCTCCATATGGGGACTGCCAGCTCAAAGCGGACTGGAGACTCAGGTGATGGGAGCTACCAGCTCCTTCCCCAGGAGGCACAGCATGGGACAATCCCACCCTGCCAAAGTGGGGAGTTACACCAGGCTCCTTCATGTGGGGTCTGGCAAAATGCCTCTAGCTGGGTCAGTCCCTAACTTGCTGGGTTATCTCAGAAAATCCCCGGGTCTCCATTTTTTGATCCATAATAGAAGGTGAGCTCAGTTAATCAGTGAGGTCCCCTTCTAAGTCCTAAGCTGCAAGAACAAATTCCATTTTCAATAAGGAGCACCCAGAGTGTAGCTCATTCCCCTTGAGTCAACCTCTCCTCCCGCTGCCCACACCCCTCCCAACAGACGCCTGAAGGTGGGTCAGCGTGGAACCCAATCAAGTGAGCTATAATTAAGAGTGGAAAAGCTACTTTCATTAGGCAAATGTTCTGGGCTTTTCTGTTATGACTCTGGCTGTATTTTTTTAAGTACAGAATTCAGGATCAGAGAGAAATGGAGCTGGGAGATATCCTGCCCAGCTAGGGTAGATCACATAGTAGGGGAAAATGTGGGACCTGCCCCCACATTCCTTTTCCTCTCAACATAGCCCCCCTCATTTATAATGTTCTAATACTATAATCATCTAATATCTTACTATTCTATTAAATGTTGTCCTGGGGCAGAGGGCTTAAAGTCCAAATAAAATAATAAAAATAACACAATAAAAATAACACAATCCCTGTATGGCAGGTGCCATTGTACCATTTGACAGATGAAGAAACTGAGCCTCTGGAAGTCGGGGCAACTGGTATAAGGTCTCACAGACTAATGGGCCAGACCCACCTATATCAGATACCAAATCACTACACTTTATTGTCTACAATCTTTGTTGGGGGGGAGGAGTGGGGCTCTATCCTGGGAGCTGGCACAGCCCCAGAAACCTGGTAAGCTATGGAGATTGCTATGGCAACGCCAATTAAATGGACAGCGGGTTGGCTACCGGGTTGGCTACCGGGTTCTCATTTAGTTGGGAAGCTATGTGCAAGCCTACAACCAGGCCCTGCTGCCCCAAGTTTTGCCTGACCATTGAGGGCTCACTCTGGCCAACCTCCTCCAGGCAGCCCTCCCTAGTCACGGTCCTTGTCTGCCTCTGATCAATGTTAACTGTACAGGAAGCAGGGACCCTGGTCCTTGTGCCCCAGTTGAGCACAGGCAAGGGAGAAAGACGTTTTCAAAATACTAAGGGTTTAGGAATCTTGAAATTGTGAAGTCTTTGAAATTCTGGAATGTTAGAGGTCAGGGCCTAGATAGGAGTAGGAAATAGGGACAATCTCAAGGGAATTATTGGGCTATCCCAAAGGAGAGCTGGGCTTTTCTGCTCCTTAGTGCTGCCTTGTCTGCTGCACCCACAGGTGTCCTGTCAGACCTCAGAGAGCTTGAAGAATCCGTCTTTTGTCACAGAAGGGGGACCTTCCATGAACAAGCTGTGTTTCTTTGTGGCAAGTCTGTCAACCTCTCTGGGTCTCCAGGTGCTCAACTGTCAAATAAAAGGGGAACTGGGAGCCAGGAGTGGAGCCCGAGGGTTCAGAAAACAAGGCGAATAGCAACATCAATACCAAGAGACTGAGTTGGGGAGAGAAGGGGCAGCATAGCCCTGGGGCAGCAAGATAGTCCCCCACTAATAATCACAACGAGGCCCCTCTGCCCCTCCTTTCTGCCCCCAGTGTCCAGGGTAACTGCTGAAGTGGGTGGATGGCAGTGCTGGCTAACTGCAAAAATAGAAAGGGCCCCTGTAGCCACAGCACTCCTCCCCAGATGCCCTCCAGGTGCTCAAGACTCTGCCCCTCGGAGGCTGGGCAGCCACAGCCACTTGGCTCGACTCTTCCAGCCTCAGTTTCCTTCTGAGTGGGGCTCCACCTCCCTCCCAAGGTTGCCAAGAGATGCAAGGCGTAAGTGGGCGTGCCTGGGCTTTGTTCCTGCCAAAGCTCAGGACAAAGCACTGGGCTTTCCTCCTGTCCAGGCGCCGCAGGACAGCATTGATCTGGGCTATCTGGTGGGGTGACAAAAGGACGGGGCCTGTGGCATGACTGAGGAGGGCAGGGGCAGTCGTACAAGGAAACGAGGGGCCCCTTGTCTGGGACGGGGTCGCTCTTGCTCTCCTCTCTCTCCCTCTCTTTCTCTCACAGACTGGTAGCGCTGTTGCTAGGAGACAAGGAAACCCAGTTATCACCAGCCACAGCCTTAGATGGGACTGTGGCCTCTATTGTCCTTGTCTTGCCTCTAGGGCAACTGTTACCCCTGAAGAAGGGTTCCTGGGTCCCCCAAAGCCCCACCATCCTCCACGTGCTTGCCACATCCCAATCTTTTGTCTCAGGCTCGCACTACTGACACGCTGCCTCTGAACCACTGGGTCCTTCCCCACCCCCTTCTCTCTCCTTTTTAATTTAACAAATGTCACGGAATGACCTGCCGGGTGTAAGTTTGCTTAGAGGATTAGGGCCTGGAAAAGAAATCATAGAAAGACAAAGTCCTGAGTGTGGGAGGCGAGCCCAGGGCTCTGGCCCTCCATATCACCCCTGGCTGCATCTGTCACCAGTCAGCTGGCTAGGGACAACTGGGCTCCTGGGCTCAGCCCACCCAAGGCAGAAGAAAGAGCCAGGAACTCAAGGTCCTGGCTGGGTAGTCACAGGTAAGTCACTCGACCTCTCTGAACTTCTGTGTCCTCCTTTACAAAATTCTGAAAGTGACAGTACCTGCCTCCTGAGGCTGCTGGGAGGATAAAAGGGGTCAGCACAGTGCCTGGCACACCATAAATACCTAACAAGCGCCAGCCGCCATTTGTGCTATTGGAATTTCTATTTGGGTCCTCAAGAACACGAGCAGGCAGCCTGGAGGAGGCGCTATGGCTATTTCTAGGCAGAAGGATTCAGTGGGCTGTTTCCATGCCTGATGCTATAGGAACAGGGTCCAACATGCAAGCCCAGAAACGGGCGACTAGCAACTAGATCCACTTGGCTGCTGAGGCCCGACCCCAGGGCACGGCAGTGTCCGACTGCTGACCTCACTTGAGCCCCACCGACTGCCAACACAAAAGAGCTGATGAGGAAACAGGTTCACGGCAACGCCCACCCCACTAGTCCAAGGGACAGGACTCACGGCAAGTGGCCTCCGACTCGTCAGAGCCATCGGGACACTCCTCCTCTCCATCACACTTCCACCGCTCGGGGATGCAGTGGCCGTTGTCACAGGTGAAGTCGCTGTCCGCACAGGTCTTCTTAGCTGTGGGGCAAGGAGGAGAGCATGAGGGGTCTGGTGGACACGACAGGCTTTTCTAAGACACAGTCTGGTGGCTAAAGAGTGACAGGAACATGCTCCATCTAAAAGCTGGCCCACATGACCTCCCGCAGCACCACCAGGCCAGAGTGCGTTACAGGCCAAGGGGAGAGGAGAGGGGAGAAAGGCTGACTCACTCAAGTGACACCCTGCCCCTGCCCTCCAAGTCCAGCAAAGGTACCAGGATCCATCACATCCCAGTCACACTCCTGCCTTCCCTCAAAGTCTACTACCGTTGTCACCTCCAAGAAGCCTTCCTGGATCCCCATCCTGCAGCTTTAGCCTCCTCAGCCAGTCCCCAGTCCCTTTACCTACCTCCCCACCCCAGTCTACAAGCAGGGAGCGCCTGAATCCTAAAAGCAGATTCTTTCTTTGTGGCAAGATGAATGAGGTGACCAAGCACCTACTAGGCAAGACACCGCACAAGTCCCCATCCCTGAGGCCCTTGAAGAGGTTCTCCAGAAACCACTGTCCTGCTCTGGGTTTTGGAGCTCAGCTGGGCTCCTTCCATGTGCATGATCTTGGGGAAATTACTTAGCCTTGAGCCTCCCTTTTCTTATCTGTGTAAAGGGAGAGGGCAAACGAACATGTACAAAGAACCCACCCACAGCAGATGCTCGTGAGCAGCAGCTACTGCTGTTTTCATGTTTGGAGTCTTAATTAGAAGTGTAAGAAATGGGGTGTTCTCTGCCCACCCAGAGGATACAGCAAGCTGAGATCTCACAGCTGGTAGCAGAGCTGGGACAGGAATGGAGGTAACCAGTCACAGTCCGAGACACTCTGCTGCCCTATGTGCTCTGTCCTGAGAGGCACTGGAGTTTTGGGGTCAGAGAGTGGACAAGAGAGAGGCCTGACCCTGTCCTACGGTGGCCCCATTATTACTGCTCAGCTGGGATCCTGGCTTCTTCCTGAATACCCACTGTATCTGACAGGCCAGGGCAGGAGGAGGGCAGTTGTCCTGATGGGCCTTCTGTCGCTTAGTTGGGGCTGCCTATCCCTCACAACCAGAAGGTGTGTGGGGGTGAGGTCTTGAGGACCCCAGCTTAACTCAGCACCCTTCACAGCAGCCTGGGCCTCTCAACGGTTGGGGCTTTGAATGCATCAAATGTGCATTCAATTTATACCTTGCCCAGGCCTGGGCTGAGGATCCAGGACCTGCTACAGAGCAGCAGACTGGAAGAGAAAGAACAGAGCAAGGGGGCCAGGAGGTATGGATTCCAGTCTTTGCTGTGCTGTTCTGCTGTGTGTCCTCATGCAAATCTCTGGCCCTTTCTGGCCCTCCAGTTTCCTCATTGGGAAAGGGGCGGGGGATTTGGTAAGATATAATCTTTCAGTGGAGAAGATAGTTCCAGATCAGGAGGCCCAGAAACGGCAGGGGTGGTGGTCTCTTCAGCACAAAGAAGGATATCTCAGTACAGGCAGGGCTCGCCTCAGGCCTTGGAGAGCCCAGTCCTCCCTTGAATGATCTGGAGGCTGATGTGCAGGGGCCACCTGGATACTGCTCCTTCCCAGGGGCTGAGGTCCCTTGACCCCCCTGCAGTCCCCCTCCCTGCTCCTCCCCTCCTCAGTACTTCCCAGTCCAGTCCCACCTGGATTCTGGAGGGCTCTTGCACAGTCCATACTATTTATAACATCACCCCTTGCTCAAGCTGCCCTTTGCCTGAAAACCCTTTTTCCAAACTGCCTGCTTCCACTCCATACTCAGATAGTACCTCCTCCAAAGCCTTCCCTGAGCACTTCTAATCTTTGGGGACCTCTCCTGAGCTCCTACAATCCTCTAAATATCACTCTAGAGCAGAGGTCAGCAAACTTTCTCTGTAAAGGGCCAGAGGTATAGATATTTTAGGCTTCAAGGGCCACAGTTTCTGTCACACCACTGAGCTCTGCCATTGTGCAGCAGAAGCTGCCATAGACAACTTAAGTGAACACAGTGGTGTGTCAATAAGTTTGTTTATAAAAACAGGCAGTAGGTTGTAGCCTGGGGAGTGATGACCTGTGCTCTAGCGCATCACTGATCCCACAGACCCACATGGTTTGCTTTCTTCTCTGTCCAACCTGGCGACGATCAGATTTAGCACAGAACCCAACTTGCCAGATCCTGGAAGGATGGTGAACTAAATGTCTAGCCTCTGCTCCCACATATCAAGGGACAGGACTCCACTTCTCCCCAGGAAGTTCCTTCCAATCAGCCAGCTCTATTGAACTCCTCCCATGGTCTGCTAGCTGCCTGCAAGGATTTGGGGAGAGAGACTGGGTATCCCGAGTCCATTCCATTTCCTTCTTTTTCATGAAATCCTTGCAGCACATCTGCATTCTGAGCTTTCTTCACACTTTCCTTAGCCAGATGCCTCTACATTCAGGGCTAGAAGAAACCCAAGTCCACCCACAGATGGGGAGGAGCCTGAGGCTCAGAGAGGAAAGAGGCTGGCCCAGGGAAACCCAGCAAGGCAGGGACAAGAGCCAGCTCCCTTGCCTCTCAGACCAGGGTCCCCAAGCAGCCTAAGCTCTGCACAAGAGGTCATTGTCAATATCACCTCTTGATAAATCATAGTCTGCAATCTTTGCAAAGTGAATACCAATCTAAGCTTCAGCAACGGGAATTTTTCCCCACAGGAGTTCAGCATCCAAACAAAGAAGCATATGTTCTGAGTTTTTCTTTTTTTTAACAGTCCCTAGGTGCTTCCTGGGTGCCAGTGACTGTGCTAGGGGTTTTGCCCAGGAAACCCCAGGACAAAAGATCAGTTAAGCCCTCGTTCAACATATGAAGAAACTTGGACCCAGAGATGTAAAGTTACATGACCGAGGTCACATTGGGGTGGGAGCAGCACCACAATTTGAATTTGCAGTCAGACGTCTGCTCTTTCCCACCAGGGCTCCCCAAACACACACTCCCAGCAGTAGAGGTGACAGAAAAGCTCAAGAGTAGATGGGGGAAACCCTGTGGAGGCTGCAGTCAGCATCACTGAGCCTCTGCCCTGGGGACACAGAGGAAAACAAGTCAACAGACCCTGGGAGCATAGAGCAAGGGGGCAAGTCTGGCAAGGCTGTATGACCAGGCAGCACACAGAAGACAGTGATGTCAGGGCTATGTCCCTAGGTACAGGACACCCAATGGCCTCCTAGGGTCCTTTCTTCTCTGGCATTCTGGAAGCTTGGAGTTGAGCTTGGCCTCTCTGCATGTCCCAGACCCAGCAGGAACTGTGCAAGGAGGCTGGGCAGCCAAAAGCACCATCATGTCCAGAAGGGCAGTTGAAAAGTCATCCAGGCCCAGGAAACAGGGCCACAGGGCTGGGGGCCCCTAGTGGTGTTTTGCAGAACAGATTTGTTCACTGTCTAGACCAGTTTGGTCATTTTCCATCCCGGCTCCTTTTATCAAAAATCCCAGTGACTCTCTGGTAGTTGTCATTACTCCCATTTTACAGAACAGAAAATCGAGGCTCAATGAGGTGAGGACGGCAGGTGGCAGAAGTGGGATTTCAATTCTGCGTGGCAGCTACCAAAGCTTGAGCTCTTCCCTCTAAGGCCCGCAGCCATCCAGTGTTAGCCAGCTAAGAATGAGGACCCCAGAGAGGCAGATGCAGTGAAAGACCTCTCAGGTCCCAGGGGCCACAGGATATGTAGTGAGGCAGATCAGTCACACAGCAGAGGCACCTGCAAGAGGTGGTCCCCTGCAATGTGGCCAGGCCAGAAGTGTGCAGAAGAATTTAGCCTATGGTGACTTCGCTCTGCTAATGTACTTCCCTGAGGAACTGAGGCAGCATGATCACTTTCAGCTTTGAGACCTTGGAAGGTCCCCTTGGAAGCAGACCACAGAAGGACTTAGCATCAGAGCTAAGACTGCACCCAGCATGGCTGCCTCCTCACTGGGTGAAGCTGGACAAGGAAGTCCCTTCCCTCTCTGAGCCAGTGGAGCTGTGGCTTTCCCATGCAGCCTTGCCACAGGGCAAAGAGTTTCTCTTGGGGGATCTCAGTGAACATCCCAGCATCAGGTCATTCAGTGTAACAGGCCCAAGAGTCCTCATTCAGAGAAGGGCCCAAGCAGTCGTTCTAAAGCTGTCAGAGCAAGCCATGCCAGACCCCACTCTCCTGGCCTTGGCTCTGGTTCCCAAGACAATACCCCAGCTGGGCTGGAGGCCGTGGCTCTGTTTCCAGGGATTTATGTCCCTCCATGCCAGTCTGCCCCTTGGACAATGCCCACCTCTGTGAGTCCCTATACTCCACAGCCCAGGAGTGATACACAGTCATCCAGGGTCTGCGACATCATAATCTGGTGCCATGGCAACAGATGGGCTGCCACAAAAGACTCGGGATTCCAGAGGGTGGTGAGGAGGGGCTGACCCCAGGGCAGAGCAGAGGAGAGTGGGAAATCCAGGACAAAAGAAGAGGGAGCTGCTATTTATAAGAGGAACATAGGCCAAGGAAAGCATCAGACAGTCCAAGGCCAATTGGACTCTGCTCTGCCACTTCTGGGCTGTGTGATGTTATTCAAGTTACACAACTTCTCTGAGCTCCATTTACTTTATCTGCATTCAGGGATACTATCCCTGCCTTACAAAACACAGAGGGTTCTGGGCTAAGGATGGCACTGACGCTTTAATGAACTAAAAAGCAGTAAAGGGGTTCGTTTGGGGAGTGTGAAGTCACTGCCCTGGCCCCAGCAGCTGTGTGCCATGTTGGGTCCATCAGCCGGCCTGTCTGGGCCTGTCTCCTCATTGGGAAATGGAGGCAGGGCACTGACTGATTCTTAAGCCCCTCTCAGCACCCAGAGTCTGTGATTTTGTGAAATTATTATGATCACTCAGCACTTCGCAGCTTCCCGCCCCTGAGGCCTGCTTCCCTGAGACAATATACACCCTCACGCTGTTCCCACCCCCGCTCCTCCTGCCGCCCAGTGCAGACAGGGCTTCAAAACAAAGACCTGTGAGGGCTGCCCAGAGCTGCTCCAATCGAGTGTTCCACCACGTCAGAGCCCCTTCCATAAAAGCCCAGAGAGAGGGGCCTGTGCAAGGCCCGAGGGCATGCACTTGAACCGAGGTATTAACTTCCAGTCCCATTGTGTGGCCAGGAAGTGGGGGGCAGCAAGGGCCAACTGAGGAGGGCACCGTATTCAAGGAAGTTGGGGGAGCTGTGGGAGCAGGGCAAAGGATGAAGGGCATTCCAGAAAGAGGGATAACAGGGCCTGGGGGTGCAGGAGCCAGCCCTCCTGTGCGGGAGGCGAGTGGCAAGGGACCTGGGAGCTTCACCAGGCCAGGGCCAACCCGCCCCATGGGGCAGAGGCCCAGCACAGGGCCTGGCTTTCCTTGAGCTCCCAAGACCTCTTCAGCCTCTTGCCAAGCCCAAGGCTGCTGTTCAGCAGCCAGCGAAAACCAAGACTGAGCTGCCAGGGCTGGCTTTGGAATTCAGTGAGAATGGGCAACATGGACGCTTGGTCCCTAGCAGAGGAAGAGGAACAGAAGGCAGGAGAGTGGGCCAAGGAGCTATCTACCCAGACATTTGGAGTAGACTTGTTTTACCCCTTGAAGACTCATCATGCCCACGGCTTACCAAAAGCCCCGGGATGGCCCACAGCAGACGTCTAGTCAACTGTTTGCTCCAACTCTGCCAAGCTTACTTAACTAAGAAACTCCTTTTTTGGATGTCATCTCTATTATTTCCCAAGTCAAAGTGGCCCAATGAGCCATACCTGGGAAAACACCGGGTGGTAACAAGCCCCTCATCCTGCAGATGAGAAGACAGGCCTAGCAGGACTGGCCACAGTCACCCAGCAGTCTGGCAACCTGCTGTCATGTCTCTGGGCAGCACACCAGACCAGGAACAACAGACGTTGTTCACAGAGCACTCAGCCCAGAATGGAGCTGAGGGCACCTCACTAGAGAGACCCAGTCCTCTGAGCAGGGCTTTTTTGAAAGAAGGGCCCAGGACAGGGAGAGAGGATGGAGACCAAGACCATCTGGAGCAGGAAAAGTAGAGAGATGTCAGGGATGCAGTCTGCTCTCTGGTTTCCTGGGCTATAGAAAAAGGTTGAACAGAAATCTATAAGAAAAGGTGGGTTCCAGCTCATCACTGTTGCTGAGCCACCTGGAACAGGGCCTTCTCCTCCTAGTGCAAGTAAGGGAGCAAAGACCTAAAGCCCCCACCTTGGACCCTGGTACACAGAGGGGGCGTAGCTGTTCTCACTTCCTCTCCCAGGCCAGGGCCAGCGCTAGGTGGCCTGGCTCCACCTCAGCCAGTCCTAAGGCAGTTGGGCCACTTGTACCCGGTGGGGTCGGGGAGATGAAAGGGCTGCTCCCCACAGCTACCCTTCTGCAGAGCTCGCCAGGCCCTGGCGTTGCCAAGACGACCACTGCAGCAGAAGGGAGATCCGGGGTGGGGGCAGGGGGCGTGCCAGCCCGCCCTTGGCCTACTAACCTGGCAGGCAGATTTAAATGACAGCCCAGGAAGCTACTATTAAACTGTCACCACAGTCAACAGGACGACAGACTCCGGAGTGTTCTCTGGCTGCAGCAGCAACACAGCAGGAGTGAGAGGGGGAGGAGCCGGTGGCCCAAGCAACCTGCACCCCCTCCCAGGAGGCCCCTGGCCTGCCTGCGTCCACCCACTGCCACAGTCGCCCTTTCAGGCCAGGATGGGTCTTGGCACAGAGCTGGGGCACAGTGCAAGGCCTGGCAAACTTTGTGTTTCATTTTTAAGCAGAGGAACCCTTTTCCCAAGTGAAACTCTAAAGAATAAAACAGATAAAAATAGAGCTGCGCTGTTGGAAACAGGGCCAGAGGTAGGGGACCCCATCAGCTGTTTCCCCATCACTCAATGCCCTGTTGGGGCCTCTGTCAAACCCTGGGGCTCAGAGCCCATCGGCAGCTGCTTTGGGATTCAGCAGTGCTGGCTTCAAATCCTAACCCCTCCCCAGGCATGTGATGTCCCTAAAGATCCCATAGGTCTATTATTGCATTTAAGATGCTTTCATGGGTCTTGAGTTCTAATTTTCTAAGGACCCACATTTCTAAGATCACCACAATGATCTGCACCATCCAAGCTCCTGTGACAAGACTCCATGACAGGTACTTCCAGGATCAGCCATGTCAATAAGCTGTGGTTGGCTGAGGTTCCACCCCTGCAAGGGACTGCTTCTCTGAGTCCAAGCTCCACACACTGTCAATCTCTGGCTCAAGGCTCTAGGTGGTGCTGGGAGGCAAGTGACCCAGTGTCCTAATGTCCAAGGAGTGTGGTGGGCAGGGCTCAGCTTCTGTGTTGGCTCAGACGCTCACAGCACCATCCATCAGTGGGTGACATCAGAGTCCCCTTCCTTGGCCACCCTCCCTTTCCACTTGAGGAGAACGAGGAGGAAATGGCAGGTGCTGAGGAGGTCCTCCACAAGTGAGGGTTTCAGGGAAGGCTGAACGGGCCAACAGGATGGTATGGGCAGGACCACTTTGGGGTGAAGGCATCTCTGCTTTAAAATCGGAAAAAGTTTCTCTCAAAACGTCCAGACCCAATTCCACTAAGAAGTTAGACACCCTCGCCAGGCCACATCAAAGACAGACAAAACAATCCAAAACGAGGTGCTGAGTTTGGGTGGGCTGGGGGTGGTCACAGGGACACTTCATTTTGATACCTTGGGATAGGAAGAGCCCTTTGTTGAATGTCCCTCAGAGTGTGCCCAAGCAGAACTTGGGCTGGGCTGAGAGATAACTGGGGAGTGTCAGGATCAACCAGTGTCTGATGGCTGTGGCAGAGGACACAGATGTCACTCCACCAGCTGGTTGCACCACCACATCTCAGGGAAAAACTATGGTCTCCTCTTTCCCCTTCAAAGGAGGAAGGTCCCAGAAAGGGAATTGAACTAGACTTCATAGCCAGTAGGGTCAGAGCCAGGACTTGAACCCAAGCCTCCATACCCTGGTCCAGGGCTATTTCCTCAAGGTTTTCAGCCCAGGGCCCTCCCGACACAGAGTCATATGGCAAGTGGGCACTCTAAGAATATCTATGGCCCACACTTGTAACAGGCCATGTGGCTTCTTCCCACTCTAGGCCTTAGAGTGAGACGGGACCCTCTCCAGCTGACATTCTGAATCTGCAACCTCACGACACAGATGGGATGTGGTTCTTGGTGTTTGCTCCAAGTCCCTCCAAAAAGATCACCTGTGACCTCCCCAGCCAATCCCTCCTTCAGACCCCAGCACATCCTAGCTGCTCTTGGACACCGCCTGACCCCACCCGTCTGTCACCAAGGGAGGCCCAAGCCCTCGCTTGGGCATGTGGGACTCCCTGTCGCCACAGGGAAGATGAGCGCGCCTCAGAGGGACTGACCACAAAGGGGTCTTCCTGTCCCAGTGATTTGTGGATACAGGCAGGAGGTATTGAACCAGTGACAGGAGGGGGCTGTGGGGAGGTGAGGGCAGGATGGGACCAGTGGGAGTTCCTGGCTGGCGCCTACTAAGGAACCAAACATGATGCAAGTTGCTGTTTGGAGCAGGCGACACACCAGGAAAATGTCCCGGCTCTGGCCCATCTCCTGGGCTCCGTTCAGTCCCACCCTGGATCTTGGTCAGTGGTTTTGTAATCCCTGGGACTGGATTATAGGTCCCAGGGAAACAACTAGAAGAAAACTCATGGTATTCTCTAAGCAGAAGCCTCCAGAGGGCAGGAGGCAAGGCTGGGAAACCCTTCAGGGCCTCCAGCCTGGCTCCTGGCCTGAGTTCCCCTCCACAGAGGGAACTCAGTCTCCTCTGACCAGCAGACCTTCCTGCCTACTCCAATCAGGAAGTGTGGAGCTGAGGAATCCATGGTTTGCCTCACTTGGGCAGGTCTCAGGGCTCACACAGGCCCCTCACACTCCAGGCTGTGTTCTCCCTGCCATCAGCCCCTGATGGAAGGAGGCACTCTTCTTCTCCAACGTAGCTGAGAAGGTTCCAGATCTCATTCTAGCCCCGATATGCTGCATGACACTAGGCAGGCCTCTCTGGGCTTTCAGCCCCCACTAACTGCAGCCAGGGCCGAGGAGGCCAGGCTAAAGGGCCCTGAGAACCCGAGAATCCACAGGGTGCAGACACTGCCTCCAACCCAGGGAATGACAGAGTAATGCCACCACCTGTCTGGGGAAGGGCAGTTGGTCCCTCCTCCTCACCCAGAGGTCAGGGCACTCAGGCCCCTGCTGTGAGCAGTAATGTCAATGCTGCACCCTCTCCAACCATTAGGCAGCGGCTGCTCACGCTGAGGCAGCCCTGGCTGCAAGGAAAATGCAAATGCATTTAGCAATTAGGCTGCTAGGAGAGCCTTCCGAGAGGAGAGGAGAGGAGCCCCATTGGCCGTCCCAGTGACAAATGGGCAGCGACACCCTGTTATTGGGAAATCCATCTCCTGGTGTCGGGCCTATGCCTCTCCAGGGTGCCCCTCCGTGCTGGGCCTGGGCTTCTCGCCAGCAAGTGTGGGGCAAGTGGTGCCTAGGAGACTGGTGAGAGCTCTCAGCCACCCCCGGTTCCGCAGCAGCCGCGCAGGGAACCTCTGCTCACCTGTGTCCAGTGGGAGGCCTGCCGGTTAGAGGTGGCTCTGATGTTGCCAAGGCCTATGCCGGGGAGGCTTCTGGTTCATTAGGACAGAATTTAAGAATATTCAGCTGAGAATGGGGTTAGCATTGGGCTACTTCCTGCCCTGGACCCGGGGATTCTGGCTGTGCTCCGTGTCCTTTGTCTAAGTCCCCTGCCTTCTCTGTGCTTTGATCTATCTTCCTCCATGGCAAGATAGATCGGACAAGCTCAGCTCCAAGTTCCTCCAGGACCAGGATAAGGCCAACAGTGGGAGGTGACTGGGGCTTGTTCCCCAGGTCCTCACCATCCAGCCCTGTGGCTCCAAGTGAGGGGCTATAAATCCATGGCCAGCAGCCACTGTCCTCCCAAAGCCATTTCCATAACCAGAGAGCCATCTTTCCTTGTCCTGCTCGCTCCCATCTCCCCTATAATACGTCCAAGGGCCTTTGTAGGGAACTCAGGATCTCTTCAACTGCCCTGATCCCTGGCCACCTGCCTCCCATAAGCACTCAGTGGTGAGAGACAGCCATGGGCCTTCCTGCAGCTCCACCAGGCAGAGGGCCCTTCTCGCCCCTGCTACCCCTCAGGTCAGCTGAAGCATCACCAAGTCCCCCACCCTCAGCAAAGCAGAAATGAAAGGTCCCCACCCCAGCCCTTGCGGGCACAGAGCACCAGGGGTGCAACATTAGTGAGCTGGAAAGGTGCTTGCTGTGCCACCACATTTCTGGCAGGGCAGCCCCAGGCAGTGTCGTGGGAAGCCCTGTGGGCTGCACCACCCTGGCTGTCAGTGCTGAGATGGAGATCTGCAGGCTTGCTGGACAGCCTGGTGTCCTTGTGATGGTTCAGGGACAACCTGGAGTCCTCCACCAGACCAGAGCAGGCTCCGCAAGTCATTCCAGCAGCTCAGCAAGCCAGTGACACAGCTGGGGCTGGGCTCAGGGAGAGGCAAACCCGGGCTGGTCTGAAGATAGACAGCTAGCTGGACCCTTGGTTGTGAGAAAGCCTTTCATGGGGCTTCTCTGGGGAGTGCCCAAAGCCAAGCCTGGGTTGGGGTAATCTTGGGCACTACTCCAGGCTGTCTTTGACCTCTAGGATGAACTTGGACAAGTCCCTTACTCTCCTGTGCCTCAGTCTCCTCCTCCAGTCACTGAAGGAGGAAAGAGGCAGGCTTTCCACACACACCATTTGAAGGCCTGCCTCAGGGGCCTCACAGGTGAAAGCAAAAGGGACTGACGCTGGGGGGCACTCCAGGTGTGGGGCTGAGAGGGTGGACCATCGTGGTTAGCGCCTGCTCCCAGAGGGTCGGCAGGCATGTGGCTGGTGAGGAGGACAGCAGAGCATGGGGCTCAGGGTAGGTGCCCAATGGGGAGAGTGAAGGCAGAGGCACAAGAGGTACATCAGCTCAGCAATGGGGACCACAAGGCGGGGGGTTAGGAACCAAGGAGACCATGAGACTGGGCAACCAGCTGAGCTCAAAGAAAAACATGAGAGGCGAACCTCCTTCACAGGATTTATAGAAAGCTGAGGAAACAAGGACCTGGTATAAGAGCCATAACCCAGAGCAAGATAAGATGATCTTGACTAGAATAGAAGGTGGTGAAGTCACTGTGTGGTCAAGCACACTCGCCTCTACTCTGTCCCTTAGTGCAGCTGTGAGAGGAGGATGTGGTCTCTAAGATGTCGCTCAGTGCTCCCTTTTCTGCCTAGTGAGGGCCAAGGTGGGAGGTCACTGCCCAGAAGAAGGAGCCTTAGGTAGACCCCCAAAGGAAGCAATAATTTTTGGCTGGCATCAGTGTGGGTGGGGAAGCCCATTCTGAGAAAGCATGTTTGATCCAGAAGGAAATAGTGTCCATTCTCCAAAGCCCTTTATCCTCCCCAGGTATGGGTTCCAGTGGAGAAGTGGGAGCATGTAGTCCACAACCTCCCAGGATCAGATTCCTCCACGATACTGTCCCCAGGCAGAAGCTCTCACGGAGGGAGGCCCCTGCACCAGTACGTCCAGTCTGAGGGCAGCCTGAAGCCATGTTAATAGCAAGGGACTTGGAGCTGAGGTCCTGGGAACAATCTGTATTATAGGTGAGTTAACCTATCAGGGCCTCAGTTTCCTCACATACAAAACAGGACTAGCCATCTCAGGTGGTGAGAAGCAAAGGAGATTATAGGTGGAAAAATCATAGAGAACCCCACAACCCCACAGCCCCACGGCAGCAGGTGGGTCCTGGACAGTGATGTTATTTACTGTTGGTTTCCTATCACCAGCTCTCCCAGAAGCTCTCCCACTGGGACTCCAGGGAACAGCTGGGGACAGAGGAGCAAAGAGCTTGGCTCAGGTCCTGTGATGTGCTAGGGAGGGGCCAGTGCCCATGGGACACTATGGGGAGGGTCAGGAGGAGCCAGAGGGGGCTGGAGGCAGAACACACCTGGAACTTAGGCCTTGGAGGCCACCTGGTCCAACCCTCAAATTTCATAAATGAGGAAAATGCAGCCTAAAGTCACACTCCCAAGGTCACCTCAGCCAAGCAACACTCCTTCCCAAGACCCAGTCAGGGATCAGAACTTCAGCCCGAGAGACTCAGAATCACAAAACAGCCCTAGAATCACAGAACAGAATCTCCATCTTGGGGAAGAACTTAGAATCTTTAAATCACAATCTAAAAGTCATCAGACCTATTCAGCCAAAATGTTAGGCCCACAGAGTCACAGAATCTTTCCAATTTTGATATGGCAGAGAATCTCAGACTCACGGATAGAACAGAATCCTAGAAGCTCCCAGTCACAGGATCTAATCCAGGTGCCAGAAGCAGTGATGGCTGCCCCTGCCCCCACCCACCAGTGCAGGAACCCTGTTCCCACCACAGACATATGGCCATTCCCCCCTCTTGAATACTCTAAGCGACAGGGGCCTCACTCAGCTATGCCGGCTGGAGGCTGGACACGTTCCCTCCTCCTGAACAGGGAGGGAAATAAGTTCTCAACAGGAGATCCCCACTTTGTACAAATGGATTTTTCACCCCTCCTTGTTCTTTGGCTCTGGTCAGAAAGATTCCCAGGGAAGTGGAAAGACGCCAAGAGCTGCCACGAAATGACTTTAACCAGCAGACAGGCTGGTAATAGGTTTCGGTGGGAAAAAGGAAGGAGAGGGGCGATTAATTCCAACTTGCGATGCGATAAAGGAAATTAAGGCATAATACTGAGGAGGCGGCAGTTCCATCAACCTGCACAGAATTCCAATTACCTCAGGCTTCTCAAAATTGCTAGAAATAAAGAGAAAACCCCAAAAGAGAGCGACTGTGGCCCAGGGCTCATCTGGATTAGGCTGTTTGTTTGCCCTGGCACCCTAATGATGGGAATGAGGGAAATTCCCCGTTTCCTGGGAGACAGCCATGCAGAGTGGGAGGAAAGGCAGCCCACGTGCAGTCGCTGGGCCACTTGGCAAGTGGTCAGGGCGAAGGGTCCCAGGCCGCTTCAGGGAGAGCTTGGGACAGAGGCTGCGAAGCCTCCTCTCACCCTCTCTAGGGTTCACCTTTAGTCTCATGTTCTGGGAGGGGCCCTGGGAGGCCTGAGCTTCTGCCAGCTCCTGTCCTAGCTGGAAAGTCAGGTCTCTGTTGCTGGAAGGCAAAGAATTAAGCAGGAGCCTCCTGAGTGCCAGGTACCCTGCTAGGTGCTGCAGTTAGGGAAGACCTTCAGGGCGTGCCCTGCCTGGGGGCACTGGTTCCGGGAGGGCTGGGGCTCAGGCTCTGGCTGAGACCACCACCCATGGGGCAAGACATCCTCTCTTTTATTAACTGCACGGGCAGTTAATAGCTACGGGTCACAGCACAGTGCTCCAACCCAGCTGGATAAGAGGAGGGAGACATGGTTGCAGGAGGTGAGCTGAGGTAAGGAGTGGGGCCAGATGCCAGGGAGACTCACTCCCCACAGGCATCCTGACCCGCACCTCAGCCACTCCTACCATTTCTCAGAGCCCCTTAGGCAGGGGGTGCCCAACAGCATGGGGTCCCCAGTCAGCATGGTTCCCCCAGTACGACAGGTTCTACTATAGCTTGGATGGAAGGGAAGCCACTTCTGAAACAGCCTGCCCTACTAACACTGTCCACCGCCCCAGGACTTCTCCACTCACCTGGGTCTTGTCTTCTAGTGAACATTTCCTTTGGAGATTTGGGAGGTTCTAGTCTGCTGCCTGCTGTGGCCTTCTTCCTGCCAACAGCAGGTTAAGGGCTCAAATTTTGACTTTGTCCCATTACAGCTATGTGACCTCAGGCAGGTTACTTGGCTTCTTTAAGCCTGTGTTCTCCTCATCCAAAAATGTGATGGTAAATCTTTACTTGCAGGATAGTTGGTTGTGAGATCTCATATCAGTATCTTTCACAGGTCCTGGCATTTAGAAAAGGATGAAAGTGCCCCCGAGTTTCTCAGTTGCTGTGGTAGCACCCCAACCCCAGGCTGTGTGTACAGTGGGCCCTCGAGCAGTTTTGGCTACAGTTTTTAAAGGGGTCCTGGTCGATGCTGCCCTGTACCACCTGGCTCTTCTGTGACTTATTTTCTCTGTGTATAAACTAGAAAGGAGAGGAAGGCTGACGTGAGTGGAATTACCAGGCTCCCAGGGAAGGCGGTTTCAGAAGCAGTTCCCCAGCTAATCACACAACGATCATCACCCCAAGCAGGGCATGGCGCCACGGGCCGGCCAGGAGGCACAGACAGCAATGGAAGTCCAGCCGCCTACCTTCCCTGCTGTTTCTACTCCTGTCCCACACAGGTGAGAACAGGTCCTCTAGGAGGCCTCTCCCTGATCCATGTGTAGGGAGGGTCCAAGCCCAGGGAGAGTGACGTGGGGAAGGGAGGGGAACTGGAAGGTGCCCAGCCACCTGTTTCTGTGTGAAGGTCAAGTATGCCCGGACTGAGCCTATGTGAGGCCTAGGTTGCTGGAAGGCCAGGGTATTCAGCCAGCTCACCCTTCTCATTCTCTGGGAGTGAAAGTGAAGGACCCCTTCCTACAATCTATTGGGAACCCAAGAAGACCTCTTCCAACCCACAGACTCATCTATCTTTCCCTACAAGACCAGCAGCTTACAGGAGGCAGGCCAGGATCTGCATAGGCAGGCACCAAGGAGATACTTCAGAGCACGAAGAGGATGAATGAATGAGTGAAATCTTCAGGATTGGGTCTTTTCATCTATGCAGAATTTACAGCAAAAGATACAAACCAGATTTACCACCCAGTATTCTGTGTATATGGTAAAAACAATAGTCATTAAACCACTGCTTTAAAATCCTTCATTCATCACCTATAACTTTAGTTCGCTTCAAATTCTCTCCAGCTAGATGGCACCCCATGTCCCTCCCCACAAATAGACGAGCCACCTCTTGTATCCCCTTTCTCCCTTTCCAAAGACAGGGGTATGGTACTAAGGAGAGCAGTGCCCTCGGTTCTGGTCGCAGCTCTACCCCTGAGCTGCTTGCTACCTCATGCTCCCTGGGACTCAGTGTCACTACATACTATGAGAACCTGTTCCTGTTCTACTTCATCCCCATGAGCCACATGTGGGGAGCTGAAGCTGGAGGACAGTGCTAGCAACCAGGCAGATGGTTCTGGGGAATGGTACAGTTCCAGTCTAGATGCTGCAGAAGGCAACAGCCTCTGTCCTAGGCCTCCCATTCTGGCCTGCTCCCAGGAGATCCTCGGGACATGTGGACTTGGGTCTTGATCCTGGCCCCAGTCATAGTATGATGGCTGCCTCTGGGCCGGGCCCTCATCTGTCTACCTCACCTCACCCAAGGTTTACAAAGCCCTTTGCATATGCCTCTTCATTTAGTCCTTATAAACCCCTGTGATGTTCAGAGAAGGACAGGATGGGCCTAGTCACAAAGTCAGACGACCATCATGCCCAGTGTTTTCCAGCAGCTTGGCTGCTTCCTTCATGAAATGGGAAGAACACAGGATCTGCAGTGGGAATTCTAAACTTGCCCAAGACAGCCTGAGAAACAGGAGTGGTATCCTTTCAGGAACCTCTCTGAGCCACCATGAAAATCTAACAGCACAAAAGATGCCAAAGGCACAAAGTGCTGGCCAGGGCAACAGCCCACTGTGGCAGAAAAGGCACCACACTGGGCTTCAGTCCTGGCCCTCCACACGCTGGCTCTGTGCTTGGGCAGGCCTGGGTTTCCCCATCTGTCAAACAAGGGACAAAGATTCCTGCCCTGCACTCACCCCCAAGAGGCCAGCTGTCCACTTGCCAAACACACCCTGTCCCCACCTGCTGCCCAGCCCATCTGTGACCACCACCTCAGACAGGAGGGCTCAAGAGGCCTCCCCCTCTTTTTTTTTTTCTGGTACCAGGGATGAATCCAGAGGCGCTCAACTACTGAGCCACATTCCCGCTCTTTTTATTTATTTTAAATTTTGAGATAGGGTCTTGCTAAGTTGCTTAGGGCCTCTATAAGTTGCTGAGGCTGGCTTTGAACTTGTGCTCCTCCTGCCTCAGCTTCTCAAGACACTGGGATTACAGGCATGCACCACCATGCCTGGCACAAGAGGGCCCTTTTGCACACAGAGCAGTCACACTCATGTCATCCAAAAGCCAGGCCTGGGCATAGGCCACAGACACAGAAGTGTGCTCAGAAAGTCATGCAGACCCTCAGGCACATGTGCACAGAGGCACATGCCACTTCCTTGCACACTCAGATGAGCAAACCACATGGAACATGTTCAGACATGTTGTGCACATGTGAAGCAGCAGGCCACATACCCACACATGCACAGGTGGCTTCATATGATGCTCACATACTGCAGACAAATATGCATACATTTTTTTCCTGCCTCTCCTGTGATAGCCAGATGGCGGGATTCTCCCACAGGGCTACCATTTAATGCTCTAATTAATTAAAAAAAAAATTCTAGATACCTCAAACCTGGGTTTATTCCAAATGTCCCAGGCCTGGCCCAGTCTGCAGCCAAGGAAGGCAGTAGGACCAAGGGAGAGGGAGCTGCAATGTGCACAGAAGAGGCCCCACCTCTGACCTGGAGGGTCAGACTCTGGTTCTAAGGGTGTCCCATGACCCAGGAAGGGAGAAGATGCCCTTCCTGTGATTTTTTGGTCAGGCATTGCAGGGTGGAGGTGTTTGCCAACACCCAAGTGGGCTTGGAGCTGCACCACCAGATCCCCACCCTCCTTCACTGAGCCCTACTGTGTGCAGACTGCACTTCACAGCCATGGGAGGAAACTGAAGGGGACAGTTTGTGCACAAAGCACAGAGCCAGCAGGCAGCTGTGAGATGGGACTGAGGCAGAGCTGAGGGCAGTGTGGAGAGCAGGGCCTGCCTGGCTCCCTCCTCGGCCTTCCCGCCTACTTGCCCCCAGCAAGGCTGCCGGCTCCCAGAGGACCTACCTTCCTCCTTGCCCAGGTCCTGCCCGCCAGGCCTTTCCCCTGCCTTTCCCAGCGTGGTTATTGCTGCTGTGTTTGGGAAAATAGAGCAATAAATTTACCACCTCACTTATGAGTAATTTGCTGTCAGGGGCTCTGCGTTAGCAGAGCTGAATTAACAAGGCTTAATTAACATTAATGTTGTGACAGATCTCAACTGGAGTAGGGAAATCCCCCATCCTCAAGTCCAGGCCTTGGCCTGTGCGTCCCTGTTCATGTGGGAGGTGAGAGGCTCAGGGAGGGCCACCTGAGAGACGAGGGGCTGTGTCTTTCCCAGGATCAGGAGGAATTTGGGATGTGGAGGCGTTCAGGAGATCAACCCAGGAACCAGGTGCCCCTGCGCATCAGTTCCAAAGGGGCTCTCACACCAAGTCCTTCATCTCTTGCCTGGGGCAGTGGCTGACATGTGGGCCAGGCTCTGAATCCTGCTGCCACCTCCCACATGCTATGTGACCCTGGGTGAGCCGCCACACTTCTCTGTTCCTCACCACCTGTCAGCAAAGAGACAGAAGGAAATCCCCTCACAAGGCAGTGAAAGACCATGGTCATGCGTGGAAAGGTTCTCGGGGATCCTCATTCCACGCCCCAGAAGGCATCGGAGCAAGTGATACTGAGTGACTAGCGTGTGCTGTGTTCATCACTTCAGTGCCCCCAGCCAAGTGCTCCGAGGTGGGAGGACCATAACCCTGCTGTGCAGCTGAGGAAACCAAGGTACGGACAGGGGAGGTGACTTGCTTAACTCACCTGCGTGACCTTGAGTGAGTAGGCCACACCCTGGGTGGCCTCAACACACTGTGGGCAGGGGTGAAAGGACTATAGCCACCCACTAAACTCCTGGGCAAGAGCTCCCTGAAGGAGCCAAAGTGAGGGGAAAAGTCAGGCCGTGGGACCATCTTGGGGTGGCAGCAATGTTTGTGGAAAGAACCTGTGGGTGACATAGGAAGGGGAGAAGTGTACCCTTGGACAGCGAGCAGGCACCCCACTGGAGAGGCCCAGGGGATGATTGCTGCCTCCTGAGTGGCCAGTCAATGTCAGGCTCTGGAGAAGAGATAAATGCAGTGGGAAGAGCATCCTCACTCTTGGGCTGGATAGCACCTCCTGCTGCCTCCCGCCCCACCTTCCCCAGGCCCAGCCTGGCACGGGGCAGACACACTGTAATTTATCATTAATGATTGCCATTGATATTAATGGGAGCACATCTCTGACCAGAACCATCTTCAGCAACCACAGGAAGGAGACTCGACCACCACCAATCTAGCCCAGTCCCTCACTAGAAGATGGGAACCCCCACCATTCAGAATCCCAGTTGTCACCCTGCACGTATCTCAGGTCACTGTAGAGGCCAGTGACCTGTCCTGTTAGTCTAAAGACCTTGGGCTCCACCCTGAAGGATACCTACACCAAAGCCTCCAGAGACAGGAGGGATTCTGGGCTCCCAGTCTCAATGAGGGACTGCCCAGCTTCAGGTATGGTGTCAAGGACCTGCCTGACAACAGCTAGGGAGGGAGGTGACAGGCAGCAGATGAGTCCACCTATAGAAAAGTCCTTGGGGGCCCCTTATCGAGCCAGGGCATCCTAATAAACCCCAAGTACCCCCAATCCCTGCCACAATCCCCTGCTCCAGGAGGCCTTCTGGGCCCACCCACCTTCCTCATTCAGACATTTATCAGTCATGTGACCCCAGGGAGAAGTCACTTGTTACCTTCTTCCTCACTTTTCTATCAAGTGGACTGATACAAAGACCCAGTGAATCCTGCCTAGTCGAGGGAGGACTCAGTACAGCACAGCCATGATTACCAACAACCAGAGATTAGCACAGTGGAGACCCAGCCCTGCCAGGGCCACTGAGTTGCTGGGCAGGCTCAGGGGTGTCTGGTTGCTCTAGGGCTGTTCTGAGGCAGCAGGACAAGCGAGAGGTTCCGCCCAGTGAACCCTGTGACGGGTCTAAAATACAGAAGGCCTCCAAGGACAGACAGAAAGAACCTTCTGGAAATCTTAAAGCTGCCTCATAAAAGAGTGAGGGCTCTGTCTCAGGAGGTATGCAAACATCCATCCACTCATTCATTGAACAAGCATCCACTGGGCCCCTCCTCTGTGCTGGGCCCTGGAGGATGGAGAGAGAGAAACCTAGACTCTAAAGGAACAAGAGATGCTGAAGATGCCAATTGAGCCCAAGTCGGGCCTGTCCCACCAAACTGGGCAAATGTGTGAGTCCAGGGAAATGCAAGGGGCTTTCTGCCATGAAAGGGAGTATGAGCAACACCTGGAACAGCTCAGGGAGGGGCTGAGCTGATCCCTGCTCTGAGCCCCAGATGTCCTCTGTGATCCCAAGGGCCTCCCTGTCCTCCAGGCTCTCCCTACTCTGGTCCACCTTGACCACAGCTCAGCATCAACTCCCAAACCCTCTGCTGACACCCAGTGAAGGGTGGGCAAGAGGTGTCCTTGGTGGGAGGGCACTGCAGGCAGCAGGGTGTGGAGGTCAGAGGGAGGGGTGGCTTCTCTGCCTGACAGGGACAGGACAAGGCCAATCCCAGGCAGGTGTCAGGCTCAGCTCTCGTCCACTTTCCTGCCCCACAGCATCCACACACACATTCTCAGCAGTTCCCGGGGAGCAGGCTCCAAGGAGGCCCAGCAGCCAGACCACCAGCTGCTTTCCCCTCCCCATGCAAACCCTGGCCACAAAGCACCCTCCCCTAGCTCTGCCCGCCTGCGGTGACAGCCTCTTGGCACCAGTTCTCCCCTTCCCTCCATCTGTCAGGAATTGGTGCAGACAGACTGTGAGAACCACAAGAGGAAGTAGCAACACTGCTTGGACCCTCCCTCCCCCACCTCCCAGCCCCACCTCCCCAGCGCTCCCCCCACCCCCACCCCACCCCAGTCTCTCTCCTCCCCCTCCTGTGTCTCTCCCTCCCCATCCATCTGTCTCCATGTTTCCTACTGATGAAGACATCTAGAGAGGGCAGGCAGAGGGGAAGGGGACCAGCTAGCCAGCAACCCCCACGTACAACCACCATGACCGGAACTGGTCCACCCACTGTCTTCCCTTCTCCCTTGCCATCAAGGAGTCGGAGCCAGTGGGATCGAGAGCTCAGTGTCTCCATCTGTACAATGGGTGCAGTAATTCCTGTTGGTCCCACTTCCCAAGAGCTACCACACATGAAAGGGCTCTGTCCACCGTATAGGCAAATATCCAGTGTCTCCAACTTCTTCCCATTGCACGAGGGAATGAGGATGTCAGTGCTGCCCTCCTCTTGTGAGTAATGAGGCCAGAATGGGACTGAGGCATACAGAAAAATGCCCCGCAGAGCCCTGGTGGCAGCAGGAACACAGGAGGCCTGTTGAGGTTATGATTCTCCCCATATTTATGGGAGGTGAGCAGGTAGGGATGGGAAAACCAAGGCCCCAAGAGGGCAGTCCCATGGCTGAGCTAGAGGTGGCTGGGCCTCCTGCCCTCCACACCCACCCAGGATGTTCTAGTTCTCTCTTGAATTCTCCCAAAAGGTAGGGAAGAAACCAACGTTTTAAAAGTGACCTGGCAGCTGGTGATGGAATCCACATGTAGTGAGGAAGCCCTGCTACAGACTTGGGGGTGCAGTGGCCAGGGCTCGCAGGGTACAGGGAGACTGGCCCAGTGTCCCAGGGGACATGGGATTTTTACTTCTCAAACCAGGACAGTTCTGTGCAGACCAGGATGAGCTAGCCACTCGATGCATGGGTCACCCTTGGCAATGCCAACCAGAACAAATGCAGGGATGGGTGTTTGCATAGAAAGAAAGAAAATCCCTGCTTACCCCTAGCCTGTGAAACATGGCCCAGGGTTCCAGAGGCCCAGTCCTGGGACCCTGCAGGGCCAGTGTGACCCCCAACCACAGCAGAGATGAGCCCAAGGGAACAGGGAAGGGTCTCGGGTCCCCTATCCCGTCACAGTGGAGGAAGCAGAGGCTCAGAGGCCACACATTGAGTTAGGGGTCAGAGCTCCCAGGACAGAGCCTGCTATGCCATCTGTAGCTTCTGCTTAGCTGCTGACAGGACATGAGGCACAAAACCAGCCCTCTGTGAGTGCTGGAGTGAGAGACTCCAGTCTGCGTGGTGCTTCCTGGGAACTCACAGAAGCACAGTGCCAGGTACAGGCCACCAGGAGCTGAAACCCTAAAAGGGGTGCAGGGAATGAAGCCCAGAGACACCCTCCACCCCACCCGCCCTCTGCCCTCCTCCACAGGCGTCCCCTGCTCCTGCGCCCCTGAGGCTTGTGGTCTGCATCCTGAACCACACAGCCCTTTAATCAGGCCATCACAGTGCACAGTGACAGGGACAGACATGCAGCGAAATGGGATGGAGAAGCCAGAGGAGACTCTGACATGCAGAGCAGAGGGAAAGGAAGGCTCCTGAAAATGGTGGCTCTAGAGGTGAACTGGGGTCAGACAAGCAGGGTGGGGCCTTCCAGGCCAAGGGACTGCATGGGAGAGGGCGTGAGACTTCTCACACAGGACACCGCTGGAGCAGAGTCCTGGGGATGTGGGGGGAACGGGGCAGCAGATGGAGAGACCTGAGGCTGCAGAGGCGGCGGGTGTACGTTAGGCCATGAAGAGCTCTGATGTGTTGTGTGAGGGTCCTTGACCCTGCAGGATGCTGGAAGACAACTCAGCCTGTTCAGGAGAACTCGCTGCAGAGTGGACAGTCTACAGGCAGAAGACAGAGATCAGGGAGGCGCTACAGCAGGGCCCGGGAAGTGAGAGGCAGCGGGTATGCGGAAGGAGCCTGGACTGGCAGGTAGGCAGGGGAGAGAATCTAAGGACCATGACAGGTGAGGGAAAGAGAAAGAGAGGGTTGTGGCGACTCCCAGGTTCCTGACCAAAGTCAGGCAATGACGGTGCTCAGACAGGTCCAAGGGGCAGAAGCCACTAACCATAGCTGCCTGCTGTGCTGTGCCACATGTCACTGAAGATCTGGGCACTGCTGTCTGCACACAGGAGGCCACCTTACCTCCAGGCACAGCACATCTGCCTCTCACCCTCTTCTCAAAGTCCTGGGGGCAAGTTCTGGTTACGGAAGGCAGCCAACATACATGGTGCCTGGGAATGTGCACCCCTGAGACTCCATTCAGGTTGGGGGGGTGCCAGAGAAGTAGTGGCCCCAGTAAGGACAGGCCCTATCGAAGCCCACAGCACACCTTAGTTGCCACAGGCTGTGACAGGAACATAGAAAGGGAGTGACCCTGGGTAGGCTTGGGATGATAATGGGGGGGGGTCCCTGAAAGCAGAGGCCTCAACAACAGAGCTGGGGTGCGAGAAGGCAAGAGAAATGTAGGCGGTGGGTCAGAATTGACAGAACTGATCACTAAAAGGTCCAGGCACTGAAGCCTGGACACAGATCAGCGTGAGCTCCCACCGGCAGATGCACAGCACTGCCTTGGGAGGGGCCAGGAAGCTGTTTTGCCAAGCAGGATGCTGCCCCAGCCCACGAGCCAGGTCACTCTCTCACTCACTGAACACATGTTCCCTGGGGCCTGCTTTGTGCCAGGCCAGGGACAGGGACACCAGAGGCAGGTGGACCAGAACCAGAAGCTTCCTCTGCCTTCCCCACCCACTGAGGGGTGAGGCTGGAGTGAAGCTGGGGACAGAGGATGGAGGGAAATCAGCCTTTCAGTGCTGACTGCCATGTTCCACATCACAGCTCTGTTCGTTTTCTCATACTTTTCACCTTTTATGTGGGGGGTGGGGGATGCTGGGAGCTGAACCCAGGCCTTGTACATGCTAAGCAAGTATTCTACCACTGATCCACACATGAGCCCAGCTCCATGTCACAGGTCTGTGTCCTATCCTCTAAAGGACAGAAGCCCTTACCTTCCTGGGCATATCTGGCAAGCAGGGCCAGACACAACGCAATCTCCTCCAGCACCCACCCCTCCAAGATGTCCCCAAGGTTCTGGGCTCATTTCCTAATGAGGTCCCTGGAAGGACTCTCCCTAATTAAAGTGGGCCAGTCAGTAAGTTCTTGTCTGGGGCCACAGGAGAGAAGGGGGGATGAAGGGAACTTTCTGGGGGCTCCCAGGTTCCTCCCACCCCATTCAGCCGTGCAGCAGCCAGGCACAGGATAGGGTCCCTGAAGGGCAGAGGGGAGATGTAGGTTTAGAGGAGGTCAATACAAGGCTATTATACTAAGTTGAGCACCCGCTGTGCCAGGCACTATTCTTTGAACTTCTACTATCCATCCCTCAATCACCTCAGGGTGACTGCTCCTTTTCTAGGTGAGGAAGGGCCTCAGATGGGGAAAGTAATTTGCCCAGGGTCCCACAGATAGGAAGTGGTGAGGTGTGGGCTTGACCTCTCACAGATGAAGTGGGGACCCTTGAGGTTTTTCCACATCTGTCTCCCAGCTGGCCATACACCAAGCAGAGGTTTGGAGTCAGGTCTCAGAGGAGCTGAGATTGAATTTAAAATGCTGCCTAAAGTGGCTCAAACTACTGATCTAATCCTCTCTCCTAGTACAGATGGGGACAACCAGTCTCAGGGAAGGGGTCTTACCCAGGTCACACAGCAAATTGGGGCCAAGGTGAGGCTTCCTAGTTTCTAGGGGTGGGGTTGAGAACTGGGGGGCAACTGGCAACGTGGTTCAGTTCTCCAGCAGCGACAAGAGCTTGGGCCTCTGTTCCAGAGCGGAGACCTCAGCATCAACTCAGCAAGCGAGGAGAAGCCAAAGGCTTGACAGAGGCAGGGCACAACACCTGGGAAGAGGAGGGGGGAAAAAAGAACAAGGGGCTCGAACCACACAGCCTGGTGGACCAAACTGCCCTGGTTTGGTCCCATTCATGACATAGGATTGACCAAAGGGCAATGGTTGACTGGGTGGAACCCACACACCATGGGAGAATGAGTAATTTCTGCTACCTTCAATTACTTCAGAAATTACTTCTTCACCACCTTGTACAGAGCAGGAGTCTGAGGTTTGGCTCCAGGGACTTGCCCTGGATCTCCTAATCAAGAAGCAGAAGGGCTATAGCTGGAACCCAGTCTGGGTGACCCTGGGGAGGCCATACCAGCCCCTGCATCTCTTGGCACCTACCGTGGAGAAGCAGGCAGTAGTGATAGGCAGAGGTGGGAGGAAAGGGAAAGAGACAAAAGACTGTCATATAGGCAGCCAATATAAAGTCTGCTCTGGCTGGATCATAGGTACCAAAACATTGGCCCATTCAGAGTTCTGCAAAAATAAACAAGCCTTCAAAAAAAAAAAGAAGTAGATGTAGGCTTGCTAATAAACAGTTGGTTCTTGTGTGTATAGCTGAGGCCAAATCCCCTATGTGAGAGGTTAAGGCAGGGGCTCCAGGGGCGCTGTGGGGTTGGATTTCACAGCCTCTGCCTCTAGTTCTATCCCTGGGTCTCCTGGGCCTCACAGAACAGGGGCAGCTCCTTGAAGGCCCCATACCTGAGTTCTGTCATGGCAGACTCCAGCTACCATGAATGAATGCCCTGACTCTAAGGAAAACAAAAGCATCTGAGAATTAGGGCTGAGGGGGGCCAGGAGATGCCCCACTGCCAGTGAGAGGCTTCAAGAAGGACTAGCACTTGCCAAATGGCCACCTGGCAAGGTGAGGTCAGAGGTGGACCTGTGGCCCAGCCTATGGCTGTTTGCAACAACCTCAGCCCTTGGGGTGGGGGCCAGACAGCACGCTGCAGGCTGTGGCCTGAGGAGGAGAGGCAGTCATGGCAGGGGGGCAGGCTGGGAACAGAGATTGTTGGCTCCTTTCCAGATACAAATAATTCCCTGCACAACAGCCTGGTGGGGGGCTTTGGCTTGGTTTGGGCCACCTTGGTGGGTGTGGGAGGAAAAGCGTCACTCAGCCCCATGGCCTCGTGTGTCCAGAATGGTCACTTCCCTCCTGACACACCTCCTCCTCTCAAGCATACACCCAAGCACATGCACGTGTGCCAATGCCCGTGGTGAGGAAGGGGCTCTGAGGGTGCCGGGGCAGCAGATGGCAGCTCGGGGTCCAGGAAGCGGGGGAGGAGGCAGGAGGGGAGTGCTGGCTTGAATGTCCCTGGATTGGGGCCATCAGGAAAGCCCACCCTGGCCTCCAGTTATTCAGTCGGGCAGCTTAACCTGGGCCTAATGGGGCCTCCCTGCCTCTCATCAGCTGCCTCTTCTCTGATGTCAGCCTGGACCCACTGGGGAACAAGGGCCTCTGCTGGAGAACTAACCATGCCAGGCCTGCGGGCTAACAGCTCCCGGGGGTCCCCACTGCAGGCAGGAGCAGGATGATTCCTGTAGCCCCTCCCAGCCAGAAATGCTGCTGCTCTCCAGGCAGCCAAGCCCTCCCCACTGGCCAGCTGACCTACATCTCTCCTGCTGCTATTTCAGCAGCTGCCCTGTTATTGTGTCCTTGGAGGAGGTGGAGGAAAGCTGCTGATGGTCCTTCTGCTCAGCTGCTCCCTGTGCAGGAATCATGGGCTCAGGAAGGAAATGGGGATGCTCATTTTCAGGGCCAGGCTCTGGGCCCCATCAGCCTGCACCTCCACCTTGTGAGCTCATGATCCTCGTTTCAGAATGGCTTTGGGGCTCTGGACCTCACTCTGCTTTTCCCCTTGCCTGCACTGCATCCAACTCATCATGAGCACAAGAAGGGAAAGTGGTGCAAGGAACTTGGGCCTTGGAGTTGAGTTCTAGAAAAGGATCCTAAAAAACCCAGCTGCCCTGTCTACCCACCGTGCCAGCTACACTTGCCCCAACCCTCCCTAGGCAATAAGGGACACAGAAGTACAACCTCCCCTCAGGAAGGACTGGCCAGCTTCAGGCAGGAGTCTGTTCAGAGTGTAGGTGGTGGTAAGGTGGAGCAAGGACCAAGGAGTGAAGGGAAAATGGAGTTCAGACAGGGATGTCGCCTGTCCAGGGTCACACAGCAAGTCAGGGGAAGAGACAGAAGAATCACTACAATGCTGTGGAGGAGATGGACTCTACCAATGTGTGGACAAGAATGATGGTATGGTTTTGCTGTTTTGTTTGATGGGGAGAGAAGTCCTTGGGGCCTGAACACAGCTGCCCTTTCTCCCTGCTTTGCTTTGTGTCGCCTAGATATGGCTACTCTGTCTGTGCCCTGGGACTGGGACAAGGTGCTCTGTGCTCAGGGAAGGGGAAGGTCCTTTATGCTGGCTGCCTCACTGGAAGGGAGGGTCGTGGGGGCATGAAGGGGGTGTTGGTGAGAAAAGGGGAAAAGTCTCTCCAGAGAGCCTGGTGGCAGTGATAAAAATGCACACACTCAGCAATCCCCTCCCTAAGAATTTCTCTTAAGGAAAGAATCAGACAAATTCGCAAAGATGTAGCCCAAGGATGTTCATCCCGCATTGTGTAGAACCAGGGTAAGCAATGGAAACGATAAATGTCTATCAACAGAAGAACATGTCATCAAACCAGGGGCAACTCACACAATGGAAAGCCATCTAGCCCCTCAAAGCAATGGCATGGATCCACCGTTATTGACATGGAAAGCCAAGCATGATATGAGAAAACTGGCATAACATGACCTTATTTAAAAAAAAAAAAAATGGGTTTGCACACACCAGCTTGCTCACACACAGAGAGCAGCATCTGAAAGGACACAGTACTCCCACAGTGATATCACCAAGGGGGACTGCCGCTACCTTCCTTTTTGCTTTTCCTTATTATCTGCTTTTTATTACAAGTGTGAAATTATTTTCTCATCATCAGAAAAAATTACTTCCATGGAAAAAAATAAATAGAATCAAATGAGGTGAGTTTCAGCTCCAGCATTACCAATAACTGGGTAAGTCTCGAGATCTCCCAGAGCCTCTACTTCCTCATTAGGAAAATGGGGATAATAATTGACCTCTGTACCACCTGCCTCCCAGGCAGGTCCCCCTGAGGCACAACTGGGAAAGGCCACACTGCATCAGGACAGGTCAAGGGCTGGAAATTGAAACAGTTTCCAGAGTGGTGGGAATGAGGTCTCCGTGGCACCAGCAAGGTCAGCGACCAGGGCAGTACGGTGGTCACATGACCACTCCCATGAACTCTCAGATTGGAAGTCCCCTTGAGCTTCTCTGAGGCCTTGAGACGTCTGTCCTACCATGTTTCATGTTCCATGTTCCAGATGTGCAGAGCAGTGAGGGTCATGGGAACTGTGTGGACATGGGTACCCCACAGCCCCAGGCTCACTGGGCAATTCCCAGTTATCAGAGGACACTCAAGGGGCTAAAACTGCCGAAGCCTAGATCTTCCAGCTTGTGAGTATCTGGGCTGGATCCCATCAGAGACTTGGGGTCAGACCAGGCATAGTGTTGAGAAGCTCACGGTCAGGACTGAATAGGCTTCCCCAAAAGCCTACAGGACCTCCTGAGCCACTCCACCTGGGGGTCACTAACACATGGCTACATGTGAGAACAGCCAGGGTCACAGCGTTGGTCATTAAAACAGCCACTGCCCAAGGGACCCAGTTGATGCTCAAGGGCACTTTAGGAGCTGGGGCCAGTTGGGAGGAAGCTGGCATACCCCCTCGAGAGCTGGCATGAGAGATACCTGCTGAGGCTGGGAAGGAGCCACATGGCTGCTGTTGTGAATACATGTCTCTTCCTTTCGCTTGTGTCAGACTCTGCAGTCAGACAGGTGTGGCCCAATCCTGTCATTGACTGGCTGCCTGGAGCAAGTGACTTTAGCTCTCAGTTCTTTCCTCTCCAAAATAAAGCCATGTCACCTCAAGGCCTGGCTGCATGAGAAATCCCCCAGCAGCAAGCACACTCATAAACTCTTATAAGACAATTATTTTACATGACTTCCCAGCCATCCAGGGGTGGGCAGGCCCTAGGGCCCAGCCAGGGGCAGCGCTGCAGCTGAAGATCCCTATGTTGGAGCCTGAAGCTCTTCCTTGCTACCAGAGGCCTGTGTCAGCCCCTCAGTCTGAGAACACCTTGTTCCCTGATTCAGTAGGGAACAGAGATGGTGGGGTGGCAGGTGGGTGTTGCAGCAGTGAGGCAAGAGCACATGCTGTTCTGCCTCCACTCCCACTCAGGAATTGAGGGTACCCTAGTTCTGAGGATGGGTCCTTTGACACCTGGGGCTGAACTGTGGCCACAGGGGTCTCAGTTTCACCTTCTGCAGCCTGGGACTAGACTACAGAGTAAGCTCTGAGAAGGCTGGGTGCAGGAGGTACAGTGGGACTATCGATGGTAAGGGGGATGATACTGGGCTGATGCTCTTTGGGGTCACCCATTCAGTGACACATCATCAGGTCCTCAGTTTCCCTTTCTGAATATAGAATGGTTAACAGAAGCCTTTGGAAATTGTGGAGGGCCATACCCATGGGAGGCTGGGAAATGGGGTCTTATGTTGGGGCTTTGGAGAGGTCTCCAAGAAGAGGGTCCCTTCTCAGTCCCACTCCCCAGGCCAGAAACCAGTAGTCCAGGGAGGTGCTGCTGGGTACCAAGGCCACTCCCCTGCTTCCTCCATGCCCTCCAAGTATCAGGCTCCGGCCCTGACAAACGAGTCAGATCCAGCACCAGTGGCCAAGTCACTTCTCTCTGAGCCTCCACTTCATCGTATTTAAAATGGAAATAAGAAAATGTCCCTGGTGTGGTGGTAAGTACCAAAGCTAAAGGAAGCAAACTTCCCAGCATGGTCCCAGGTGGGCAACAAGCAGACAATGTATCTGTTATCAGGAATCCCCTCATGGGAATGCTTTATTTTGGACTCTCTAGTGCTCAACATAAGGCTGGCAGAGTAAAGAAGGATCTGAGCCCAAGGGGAGAATAAGGACATGCTGCAGGGTATTGGGGGCTGGAAAGGTACCCTGTTAGAGGTAGTACCTGGGCCATGACTTTAGAGACTGGGTGTCTGAACATGCAGGTATTTTAGGGCAGGTTTTACCAGGGCTATTTAGTGCTAAGGCCCCAGGGCCTGGCTCTAGAGCCCCCAGGACATAACCAGCACCCTTTCCCAGGTCCCGACTGCTTTCCTGGAATAGCATGGGCCTGAGGGTACAACTGCTCACCCACCCTGAAGCCAGAAGAACATCCACCTGGTTACACCCCTCAAGGGGGTACATGTTCCATCAGCCCTCTGCCCTCTCACTTCTTCCCTGGGGGTCCTTCTCTGGCTTGGCCTACTCCCAGCATTTCTTTGAGGAGAGAAAGCTGTCCAGTCAACTGCCTGTGGACAACTGAAGAAGAAGCGAGTCAGCCCTGGGCCAAGTGCAACCAGAAGTCCCAGCCAAGAAACTGAGAAGCTCACGAAGGGGTCTCTGGCCTGTGAGGACCCCTGGGAAGGCCCAGGGGAGAGTCTTCAGCAAACACTCCCAAGGTCTACTAGGAACAGCCCCAGGGGCACAGGCCTGGGCCTAGAAGCAAGGGAAGCTTGGGGCCTGCTGGCAAAGCCACAGGGGTGGCAGGCACAGCCAGAAGGAAAGGTACAGGAAGCCAAATAGGATCTGCCCTCCCTAAAGCCCCAGGCTACTTATTCACTGAGACCAACCAGGCCTGTTGGACTCATTTCTTTCCAAATCCCTGCCCAGGCTGCTTTTTGCCACCTCCAGGTCATGTTGGGATTGAGGGGCTCTGTGGCCTCTTCTAGAGTGGGGAAGCAACTCACTGCAGGAGCCTTCAGAAACATCTGGCAAAGCAGATGGGGCTGGGGAGCATAGGCCCCTGAGAGGCCTGTGGAGACCCTCCACAGAAGGTGCCCAGAGCCCTCGGTGAGACTCCCCTCACCAAGACTCACCCCCATTGCCATTCACCAAACACCTATTGGTCATCAAGCACACTGTCTCACTGAATGTCTGGGAAAAAGAACAATTATCATCCCCAAGGCCATTCAGTCAAGAGGTGATTGCAGGGGTGTAAAATGCGGAGTATCTGATCCAGGGGCACACTGAGCAGGGATTTCAACATGGATCCTGAAGTCTCTTATCCTGGGAAGAGACTGGGTGGCAAGGAAGGTTCCCTGGAGGAAGTGACACTGACATTAACTCTTTGAAGGTGACAAGAAGAACATAACCAGTAAGGGAGCAGAAAGAGTGTTCCAGGCAGACAGAGTAGCATGTGCCTACCCAATGTGGTGACACCTGCCTGCAATGCCAACAACTAACTGGGAGGCAGGAGGATTCTAAGTTTGAGGACAGTCACAGCAACTTAGCAAGACCCTGTCTCAAAATAAAAAATAAAATAGGTGCAGTGGCTCAGCAATTTAGCGAGGCCCTAAGTAACTTAGTGAGACCCTGTCTTAAAATAAAAATAAATAAATAAATAAATAAATAAATAAATAAATAAATAAATAAATAAATAAATAAATAAAAGGGCTGGGGATGTAGCTCACTTGGTTCAATCCTCAGTTAAAAACCAAAAACAAAATCAAAAACAACACAGCATAGGCAAAGTCCTGGAGGTGAGAAGCAGAAGGAAGATGAGAGTAACAGAGCTACAGTCTGGTGGCCAGGCTATAGAAAGAGGCAGGAAGGGGCTGGAGGCGAGTAGACACAGGGGTGGGGGCAGAGGGCCAAATGCAGCGGCATCCAAGTTGACTTCATTCTTGGGGTACTTGGGAGCCCCAGGAGGACTCTGAATGATAAGAGTTACCTGGTCAGATGAAGAAACCAAGGTTCAGAAAAAAGCAGCAGCATCCCAAAAGGGAAATGAAGTTGGGCCTGGTGTCTATGTTGCCCTCTGAAGGCCAGAGGTGGGCTCCAGCACCGGTCAGGAGCTGTGGCTGGCCTGTAACTATTCACAAGGCCGCTGCTCAGCAGGCCATGGGATTCTGCAGCCCAGTCTTCCCAGCTAATGCACCCTCCACTGTAGGAGACCTGGCCGCAGCCACTCTGTATTAAACACAGGATGGAGCCAGGCGCCTTGGCACACAACTGTAATCCCAACAGCTTGGGAGGCTGAGACAGGAGGACTGTGAGTTCAAAGCCAGCCTCAGCAAAAGTGAGTCACCATGCAACTCAATGAGACCCTGTCTCTAAATAAAAATACAAAAGGGCTGGGGAGGCGGCATTCGACAAAAGCTCCCGAGTTCAATCCCCGGTACCTTCTCCCCTCCCCACCCAAAAAATAACCAAAAACAGGATGGAGAAGCGAGAGAGCTGAAAGACACCTGAACAAGGCAAAGGTATATGAGTACGAAACTGGTGCACCTGTCCACCAGTCTATCCACAAAGAAAGCACCAATTCTTCCCACAGCTGGGGGCTGAGGGGAATGAAGCTTTACAATGTAATCTCAAGAAGAGGAACCAAGGCCTATGGGAGACTTACCCAAGGTCACCAGAAGTCACCAGCTAGTAGCACAGGTCCCATAGTTGTGTGCCTGCATTCACATCCCAGAAATTTCACTTAAAAATCATATGCCATTGACCCATTATTTAATCCCCTCTGTGCCTTTATAAACTGGGAATAATTCAGGTACCTCAGAGGGCTGCCCCTTTCACAGAACAGAGGAACATGAGGGGATGCACGTGAGATCCCTGACCATGCCTGGCCCACAGCAAGCACTTGGTAAGTGTTAATGGGCCTTGTTGTGGTTGTCACTGTGGGAGTAAAGGCCTGGCCAGGGACCAGAACTCCCACTTCAACCCCAGACACCAGGAGCAACAGGAAGCTGAGACCTAGGGCCAGTTGGCCTACGTGACCCACACCCACAGCCAGGAATCCCATCCGACTTCCCCTGGCTCGTCACCCCTGAGTTTCCTTGGGCCTGGCCCTGCAGTTTCCGGCCTAGTTCTTCACTTTGAAGTCCTCTGAGCTGGAAACTAAAGCCCCATGAGCTTTTCCCTTCCCTATCCCACCAGTTCTATCTGTCTCCAAAGGGCCAGACCCACTCCTTGTGGATCAGGCTCAGACTTGGAAGGTCTCAGTGTGAGTTCAAGCTCCAACCCGGAGGAGCTGGATGACTGTGGGGGAGTCACATTATCTCTCTGCGCCTCAGTGTCCTCCCTAACATGGGTTCTGTGCCACTTATTTTAAAACAGTAAGCCCTCAGAGATGGTGTTAGCTACCATCTTTCAAGCTTTCTCCTTTAGGAAGCCTTTCTTGGCCTCCTTAACACAAAACCTCCCTCCCACCAGCCTCCATCAGTCTCCTGGTATTCAGGGGCTGCATTTTGCCTTACAAGGACATTATTTACAAATTCCAACCCCCATTCTGCAGCCCAGAGAGGTACAGAGGCAGGGCAGCTGGAGCCCCCTTGCAGGGCAGTGTCAAGGGAAGTGGCCAGGTGCGAGGAGGAACCTGCTCAGGGAGGTGCCAACAGAGAGAACAGTTTGATTCAGCCTGGGCAGTTGGCTCAGAACAGTGGAAGCCCTCATATGGGGCAGAAAGGGTTTCTAAAGACCTTAGAGGTGGGAACACTTTTCCATTCCTTTCTCTTGCCAGCCTTGTGAGAAGACTTCCTTGTATAAACCTCAGCATGGAGGAACAGCTACCCTGTTTAGCAGATGAGGAAACAAACAGAGTCAAGCAGTGTGGAACTGATCCTTAGTGCTATGAGCAAAGCCACCACTCTCTCCACCCCTTTACCTGTGACCCTACCCCAACCATCTCAGAACCAAAGCAGGAGCCCAGACTGGTCACCAGAGCTCTCCTAGCCTCACCTGGGGTCACTCAGCCACACGCTACTTCTCTTCTCCATCTTGCCCAAAGCCTCACAAAAGCCCAACATTTACAGTACAGCTTTCCAGTTCCTAGATCCTTCCACACCACACTCCCCTCTACAGCAGGCAGACAGTACTCCTTAGCTAGGAAGTTGACAGAGATTCTGATCAAGTTCTGCCATTCTGAACTGTATGGCCTTGGGCAAACCATTCAGCCTCTTTGAGTCAGTATTCTTATCTATGAAGCAGTAGGACAAAAAAAACTTTTGGTCTTCCCAGCCACCTTCACAAGACTGTCATTCTAAAGAGTCAAGAAGGTACAGTATAACTAGCACAGAAGTGCAGTTTCTGTTTCCCTGCCACTCCACAGTTCTCCCCCTCTAAGGGAATCAGAAAAACAACTTCCACATATGAGACTCACTCTAATATTTTACCAGACCAGGGTCATTTTCACAACTTCAATAGCACTGGGGAATGTCAAGTCACCATTAGGCTAAGTAGTCTGGAGGCAGATGCTTCAATTCAAGGTCCTACTTAGCAATTCAGTAGCTCTGGAACAAGTAACTTAACCCCTCAGTGACTCAGGTGTTTGCTCTGTACAACAGAACTATTGTGATTAAAGGAGTTTATGTAAGATAAGCACTTACCACCAGTCTCCTTATTTTCAATGATATTTCTGGAATTAGTCCTCAAAACAGTCCCATGAGGTTGCCAGGGCAGGAATTATTAGCCCAAGTGGTCAGGTGAGGAAACTGAGGCAGACAAAAAGGATGTGCACAAGTCACAAAACCCACTCTGGGTTAGGTCTGAGAGTGAACCGTCAAGGCTGACTGGTAGTCAAAAAATCTCAAGGACCCAACAGTTTACCTGTCCAAGTGTCCCCCTCTCCTTCCGGCACACTGTGCAGAGCTGAGGGTCTGCCTACCTGCTGCCTCCTCCCTCAGAGCCTGTGTTCCCAGGTTGGCATGTTCTCAAGAGTACCCGGCACCTGGCTCACAGAACGCCTCAGTAAGGATAAAGGAAGTGACTGCCTGGGTCTATCTAGAAAAGTCTGTTTTTTTGTGTTCCTGGAACTAAATTCCTTCCATCAAGGCAACTGCCTGCTAACTAGCTTCCGGTCCCACAGATAACCGAAACGCCACGGCCCTAGACGAGGAACTTCAAAATCAGTTGCACCCAGAGTGTGCTAACACCGCTCAGCAAAGACAGCAAGGCCTCCGGCCCCTTCCAGGAAACAAACCCTTCCTTCTGGTCCCCTCCTTGCTGGTGCCCATGAGTCATACCCAGACTCGGCTGGCAGGAGAGCGCGGTCGGGTACTAAAGGCGGCTCTAAAAGGTCTTCACCGTGACTCGACAGAAAAGCAGCGGGCGCTCACTTCCAGCAGGCACCACCACCCAGAGGATGCGCGCGGGGGGGGGGGGGGGTGCGCCAGGGCGGGGCCAGGGCAGGGCCCCTGTGCCCAGGGCGCCGGAGTACTACACACCCGCCGGCTCCACGATTGGTGGCTCCGGCCACGGAGGCCTATGGGGTGGTCCTTGCCCAACCAATCAGGGGCCCCGGGGAGCCCATTCATTCACAAATACCTAGCAGGAAAAGGAAAGCCGAGCGGCCAGGGCCCGCGTGGAACTCTGAGACAGTAGCGCACAGGGTGGGGTTCAGGTGGGAGACCCAGAAGGCCGGATCGCTGAAACGTACACGCACGCAGGGGCTGCCGCGTCCACGCCCACAGTTCCGGCCCCGGCGTGGCGGGCTAGGCGCACACCGAGTTGGGCTCCGCCCCAGGCCCAGCCAAGACACGCCAGCCGCCCAGCTCCCGCCGGGTAGCTGAGAGTCACTCCGCCCGGAGGGAGGCTATGTGGCTGGAGCAGGTGGCCCCGCGGCGCCTGGAGCCACGTGCACACTGAGCATGGCTCCCCCCACAGCTTCCTGCGTCTCTGGGTCTGAACGCCCCGGCTGGTCACTCACGGCAGTCGTCCTCGTCGCTGTTGTCCGAGCAGTCGTCGTCCTCGTCGCATCTCCACACCGAGGGGATGCAGTGTTCGTTCCGACACCGGAACTGGTGCTCTTGGCACTCCTTAATCGGCCCTAGGGGGTAGGAGGAACCGAGAGTTGGGTTAGCAGATCTGAACCCGGGAGAAGACCCAGGGGCTTAGGGCACCCTTGATCCAGATGATTTGAGTTCCCCGGATGGCGGACCGCTTGGTGGCACGGCTAGACCAAGCTCATACTTAACAGTCAGCGTCACACGACTTGGGTACACCCTCCATTCAGACACAGCCGCACACACGGCCCATAGTCAGATTCACGCAGACACAACCCACAGGGAGACGCTCACGCTGGACACAAGCACTGGGCACATCGGCTCATTCCCCTTGCAAACAGCCACACTCCACCGCGCGCAGGGGTCCCAGCAAGCGCATTGTCAGGCGGGGAAGCAGCTGGGCTCCACTCACCGCCGCGGTTGAGCGCGCGTGTCAAATAAACCCAACCGCAAGAATGGCACAGCTCACCCAAAACCATGAATGACCACCCCCGGTAAAGTTCACGGCGAGTCAAGCCCCCGCTGCGCCCATCTCGGTGCCCGGAGACCAGAGCTCTCCGCCCAGGGAAACGGAGGCGGGTTCGAGTGCAAATTCAGGGATAACTGGTTTCCCCCGTTCTCAGGGCCGCGCTTTGTTGGCTGCTGGGGCGACGCAGAGCACCGCCGGGGACCCGCCGCACGCACCTTGGCCGCCGCGCAGCGGATCCGCCGCGGCCGCGAGATGCTGAAGCTGCATCAGCAGCAGCAGCAGCAGCGCCAGCGGCCGGAGCGCGGCCCGCTCCAAGCGGCCCATGGCGGGCCCGGGGCTCCGGCCGCCGCGCCCCGCGCCCCCCACGCCGCTGCCGCTGCCGCCGCCGCCGACGACGCGCTTCAGACCTTCGAGTCCTTGCCGCGGCGCCGGGGCTGCCGCTGCCCCCGCCGCCGCCGCCGCCGCCGCTGCCGCCCGCCCCGGCTCCTCGGCTGCATTTCAAGCAGGTTCGGTGACGCTCGGCAGCGGGGCGGGCTCAGCCTGGGCGCGCGGCCCCGGCCCTGGGCGGCCGCCGCCGGCGCGCGCGCTCCCTTCTGCTGCCGCCTCCGCCCCACGCTCCTCCCGCCGCCGCCTCCTCTCTCTTCTCTCTCCTTGTCCTTGGTCCTCTCCTGCCTTCGCAGTGGCTCCACGACCCCACTGTGGGCCCATCCGAGTGCTGGACTCTGCAGAAGCAGGGATAAGCCAGACGAGGCTCCTGCTCCTGACGGTAGCAGGTCCAGGGGAAGCAACATGGGCTTCCCGGAGGAGGTGGTGGATCTGAGGCAGAGGATGCCCAGCAGAGCCAGGATGGGAGGGAAAATGATGTTCCAGACCGCACAAGCCTGTGCAGTGTGCGCGTTGCGGGGCGGAGGTGGGGATACAGGGGACAAGGAGTCGGGCATCAGGATATTGGTGATGAAGGAGAAGCCCGGGGTATGAGCCATGACCCCTACACCTGTCAACAACTCCAGAAGCGTAGCTGCTTCCAGTGACTATGTCCATCTGCGTATGTTATATACTCATGCGATCACAGGCAGGGATGTGAGGCAGGCCGCTTAGGCCTGGCTACCGACTGTTCATCCACATTCCGTATTCTTCACCCTCCCAAGCAAAAAGGCAGACAATTGGGTGTGTGTGTGGGAGGGGGGTGGGCCTCAGGTAAACTTGTTAGGATGAAGAAAGGAGACCACTGTAGGGGCAGCGTCATCTCTGCCACTAGGGGCCGCACATATAGGACCTCTGTGCGCCTCACTGGCCCCTGTGCAAAGGAGAAGATTCCTTCTCTTGGGGCATCTTAACTCCACCTCAGCCGCTCCAAGTGTGGGATGTGGAGAACAGAACCCGGACTAGGTTTTAGTAGCCTGTTGGTAAGCCTGTCCCAACCACACAACCTTCTTCAGAAAACGAGATTTGAGGGCATTGACCACTAGACGGGATCAGCTTGCAGGTGTCAAGGCCTGGTGTTAGGTCTCCACCCACTCTTCCTTCCCAGCAGAAGGGTGGGGGCTATTAGCCATAGACCTGGAAATCACGCTGTCTCAGCAGCTTCTGAGCCCAAAGGGTTGCCCAGTGGCAATTGCCACCAGGAAAGGGCTTACATCTTAGGAGAACTGAGGGTGCTTCTTCCATTATCCCTTCCATCCCTTGATCATTTAAGCATATTCTGGCATATTCAGGCATATTAGGCCTGAGGGTGCCAAGGTGAATCAGACATGATGCCAGCCCCGGGGAGGTCCCTGGCTGATGGGAAGCAGACCATCAACAAACAATAAAATGTGGACTTAAGCACTTCCTACTAGGTTCCAGGTTCTGTTCAAGGCTCAAAGATGCAGCGTAAAAATAATATAAGACCCCTCTCTGTTCTCCTTCATTGTATATCTTGGGAGGGAAAAACACAAAAACGAGGAAGGAAAAAAGATTTTAGATTATTCTAATTACTATGGAAAAAAATGCCAGGGTGATATAAGAATAGAGGGTAACTTTTAGAGGAGGGTGACAGTTCACTGAATAGTAAGGATGCTGACAACATGAAGATCACATGGAAAAGTATTCCTGACAGAGGGAACAGCAATGTAGAAGCCTCAAGATGGGCCAGAGCCTAGTAAAAGGAAGGGGTGTATGCACCAGGAGAGGCTGCAGGAAGTCCACAAAGCCCTGCTGGCAGGAGGGTTTTGGAGGCCAGAGCAAGGAGTTTGGATTTTGTGCCAAACAGAAATGCCTGGGCGGTAAAACCCTGGACAGAAGCCCCTCCTGGTGCCCAGACTAATCTATCTAGCTCCCCCCACCCACTCTGTGTTCTTAGAAAAGTCACTTCCGTCTCTGAGTTTCAGTTTCTCATCTGTGAGCTGGGGAATCTCTGAGGTTCATTCCAACTTTAAGATTTTTGTACGGGGTGAAGTTCAGAGGCAACAGGTCGAAAGGTTAAGAGCATTAGCCATGGCCTTGGGTATGGCTTAGTGGTAGAGCACTTGCCTAGTATGTGCAAGACCCTGGGATCAATCTCCAGAGGGAGAGGGAGAGGAAGAGGGAATAAAGAAGTATAAAAGAAAAGAGCATAGTTATCTGGTCAGACTGCCTGGATTTGACTCTGTTCTTTCCTTCCCTATGTGAACTTGGACAATTCAACTTCTGTAGCTCATTTTCTGTATGTGAAAAGTGGGAGCGGTGACTGTACTTACCACTTAGGGCTGCTTGAGGTTTATATTAGCTGAGACTGTGTGTGCACAGCATATAGGATACAGTGGGTACATAATAAATATTAGTTGTCATTATTATTATTCAAACATAATTCTCTGTTCAAAAACCCCTGATGACTTCCCAACACTCAAAGAATGCAAATTGAGCCCAGGCATTGCCCCGTCTCCCTAAGGGATATTATCTACCCATATGTCAAGTTGCCACAATGGGCTACTCTTTGTCTCTCCACATGCCCCTCAGCAGAGGTTCTCTCAGCTTCTCTAGACCCCTACCCAGTTTGGGTCACTTTCCTGGGTCCCTACAGCCCTTGGGCTTCTGTTTGTCACAGCCTGGATCACCCTGTGTTGCCACCGTCTGTTTATGTACCTGTCACCTTATCAGCTTAAGGATGGGGATCAGCTCTTCTGCATCTCTGGGTCCCTGGCATGGGACATATTGGACCAGTGTTTGTTTCTGCCTTTACTGAAGGTTTCTGTCTCCTTGGATGACAATGTTTTCAAAGGATAAACACAAGACCAGGCACAGGAAAAGCATTAGATAAATTATGTTTAAATAACTAAAAATGTTGAAAGAAGACCACAATAAGCAGTAATAATTGCTAATATTTATTGTACACTTCTGGCAGTCAGACACCATTCTAAGCGCTTCATCTTTTACTAGTTTAGTCCTTATAGCATCTCCATTTCACAGCCGGGTAAACTAAATGGAGCCATCACACAGTCAATGAATGGCAGGTCAGCATTCTAACCCAGATGGTGCGACTTGGAATTTTTCAGGCCCCAAGTGTTAATTCCTTTGAGGGGCGAACAGAAGAATGTCTAAGACACCAAATGGACACTGAGGTTTGGGTGTAGTTTCTGCTACCCAGGTGACTTCTTGTCCTCATCTGTCCTCTCTCTTGAGTCATGGGATGACTCAAGCATATGGGACCTGCCTACCCCTGGGTTTCCAAGGAGAACTCCCAAACTCAATCCCCAATGCAGTGTGTTCTCCATGAAACATATAGGTGACCTTCCACCTGCTGTCAGCATGACACTCTGTCCTTGATGCCTCCATGACTTGCCTCCAGGGCCACTAGAGGCCCTGAAGCCCACTCTGCGCCCCTACTCCTTACTCTGCCCCTTAAGAACTGGAGCATCAGATCCTTGCCAGGCTGGACCCTCTGCCTAGAACTAGCACTGAGGCACTGGTGACCTCTGTTCATCCTCTGATCTCTGCTCACGTGCCTCCTCCTGTGGGAAGCCTTCTAGCCTCTCCACAGAGATCTTCCTTGCTTCCTTGGGCTCCTGCAGCACAGTGTGTCCCAATCTGTCCGGGTTGCCATTGTTGGATCCTCCACTCAATGAAAAGTGCTGCAAGTCAGAAACTGGCTTGCCTGTGTCACTGCTGATGACTCGTTAAAGGAAGGTGTGACCAGATGAATCCTCTCCAGGGCCAGGGCCAAAGGGCCTTCTGCTTGCACCCTGCCTGGCCTACTTTGGCAGGCCCTGTGTTAGGGGAGGGATACAGATGACAAAACTCCATCCCTGCCACTGAGGATTCTGGTGTGGGGGCAGATGTAGACTGGGATGAACAGTGACCGCAGAGGGGGATAAGAGCCCCAGTGGGGGGCTGTTCAAGGGCATCAGACTCCCACCACCAGGTACCCCCAGACTGTGCCACCCACTCAGCCAGGGCCAGAGATTAGCAGCCTGAAGCCAACCACAGCTACTGCAAGGGCACAGAGTTCCCCACTGTCCCCTCCCTTAGTTTTATGGATGTGTGGCTCCAGTTCTTCACACTGTGCTGTGAGCCAGTTGCCCATTTCTCCTTGTCATGGGTCTCTCTGCCTTTGTGTCACACTGTCTCTGAGTAGGCAGAGACAAAGGAGAGAATACATTTATCTCCTATAAATGGGAGATTCTAATTCAGGACATGAACTTTGTATAGACCCAAACCACTGCAGTTTAAATCACTTGCTACCTATATGACCCTGTGCCTCAATTTTCTCATCTATAAAATGGAAATGGGAATGTTACCTAATTGTATCGATTACCTATTGCAGCACAACAAATGATCCTGAAACATAACAATTTTAGAACATCATAAACACATCCTCTCTCACAGTATCTGGGGGTCAGAATTTGGGAGCAGCTTAGATGGGTGGTCCTTACTCTGTGTCCCTCATGAGGCTGCAGTCAAGATGTTGGCCAGGCTGCAGGCATACCTGGGGCTGGAGGCAAGTTCACATTGGCTATTGGCAGGAGGACTCAGTTTTTTACCACACAGCTCACTCTGCTGAGTGTCCTCAGGATATGGCAGTTGATTCAGAGACAGGAAGAAGTCACAATGTCTTTTCTGACCTAAGCATGTAAGTCACACTCCATCATTTCTATACTATGACACAGGTCAGCCTATCTGAGTAGGAGTGGGCCACAGGCTTGTGATTCCCAAGAAACAAAACTCGTCGGGGCTGGGTGCAGTAGCACACAATTATAATCCTAGTGGCTCAGGCGACTGAGGCAGGAGGATCACCAGTTCAAAGCCAGCCTTAGCAAAAGCGAGGCGCTAAGCAACTCAATGAGACCCTGTCTCTAATAAAATAGAAAATAGGGCTGGGGATGTGACTCAGTGGTCGAGTGTCCTTGAATTCAATCCCCCGTACACCCCCTTAAAAAATCTCTTTGGGAACTGTCTTGCAGGCTGGCTGTAAGGATGCATAAGGATGAAAAGGCTAATGTGTGTTAAGTTCTTAGAAAGGTTTCAGTACATAGCACACACTGCAAGCGTTTGCTCCTGTAATTGGCATTGCTCTGTTACACAGTCAGCATGCTCTCCAGAAAAACTTCCTACAACCCATCAGCCATGTGACTGCTGTTAGCTGCTGAACCCTTCAGTGTGCAGAGGAAGATACTGAGAGAGTGCTGGTAACTCAGAGCTTCCTAGAAGAGCAGGAAAAACCCAGCTTTCCTTTCTTACCTCTTAGGAGAGCAGGGGTGGGGGTCACATCAGCCTCCTCTACAGTCTGACTATAGGACTCAAGGTGGGTCCCTCTTCCACCCCAGGCATGGGGTTTTCATCCCTGACCCGAGGGATTGCACTAGGTCATTATTTCCTGTGTCTTCAGTCATTTCCATCCCACCTGAATGACTCTCTCAGTTTCCACTTATCTCCTCTACCATCTCCTAGTACTATTGTCCCTCAACATCAGAGGGCAGTTGGTCCCAGGACCCTATGCCCAGAGAAACCAAAATCTGTGGATGCTCAAGTCCCTTATATAAAATGATATACTGTTTGCATATAATGTACATACATCCTCTCAAATGCTTTAAATCATCTCTAGGTTGCTTAGAATACCTAATATAGTAAACGCTATGTAAATAGCTGCCACACTGCATTGTTTAAGGAATGATGAAAAAGAAAAAACTGTACATGTTCAGTATAGACATATTTTTTCCTAGTGTTTTTCTGTCCATTGTGAGTTGAATCTGACAATGTGGAACCCATGAATACAAAAGGGCGGCTATGTTTTCCTTAAATCCTTTCACTAACAAACTTGGCTTCATCCTAATCAATAATCCCCATGAAATCATAGGTTCGATACAGTAATTGCATTTTCTGATACATTAAAATGAACGTACAGCTAGACCAGTAAACAATGGGCCTCTGCCTGTGCAGATGTGTTTCCCTTCTCTAAGGGCCACCAGCTCTGAGCACCACCATTTGTTCTGGGGAAAAGGATGGGACATAGGGGCCCTGATCTCTCTGCCCATGATAGCAGGTATTCCTCAAGGTCATTTGGTAATTTGGCCTGAATCCCAGTGCCTTCCAGGAGAGGATCAGCAGTTTTCTGATTGCTTTTGGTTTGACTCAGTCTTTTTTCCCCCTAAAAAGTTTTACTTGCTTATAGGTTAGAGGATCATGTTGTTCTGCAAAGCTTGTTATGAAAATCTTAAGTTGTTTGTGTTCCCCCTTCACTCTCCCCAGAGGCAACGGCTGTCTACTCTTAGCTGAATCTTTTGGTACATACCTCCATATCATTAAATAACACTCTTCACTTCTTTCTGTTTCTTGATCTTCAGTTTTAGGATTTTTTTTTTTTTTTAAACTGGGGATTTAACTACTGAGCCACATCTTCTGCCCTTTTTATTTTCTATTTTGAGGCAGGGTCTCACTAAGTTGCTTAAAGCATCTCTAATTTGCTGAGGTTGGTTTTGAAGGGTGATCCTCCTACCTTAGCCTCCCAAGCCTCTGGGATTACAGGTGTGGGCCACCACACCTGGCTAGGGACTATGTTTTGATTTCCCATTATACAGATGAGAGCCTAGCTCTCTCACATACACCCCAATGCTCTCCAACCCATGCACATTCAGACACGTGCATTCACTGAGTCAACTCCTACCCAGCCCCCTAGTAAGATGAATATATAATTTGAAAGGGTATTTTTTCTTTGGAAAAATTTTAAAATTTTAAATTATTTTTGTAATAAAATACAAATGACAAAATTTACCATCTTAACCACTTCTTCTTTTAGTTGTTGATGAATATTTATTTTATTTATTTGTGTATATGCCATGCCGAGAATCAAACCCAGTGCCTCACATGTGCTAGGTGAGCACTACATCACTGAGTCACAACCCCAGCCCCCATCTTAACCACATTCACAGTTTATGTGGCATTAAGTTCATTTGCATTTGTTCTGCAACCAGTCCCACATGAACATCCCTCTCCAGAACATTTTCATTTTCCCAAATTGACACTCCAGAGCTATTCAACAGTAGCTCCACCCCAGTCCCAGGAAATCACCATTCCACCTTCTGTCTCTATGAATTCACCTACCCGAGGAAGGAGGATTGTACAGTATTTGTCCTTTTAAGTCTGGCTATTTCACTTAGCATAATGACTTCAAAGTTCATCCATGTTGTAGTATGTGTTAGAATTTCCTTCCTTTTTCAGAATAAAAAATATTCCATTATAGGTATGTATATTCCATATTTTGTCTCTCCATTCATCCATCAATGAACACCTGGGTTGGTTCCACATTTTATCTATTGTGAAGAAAGCTGCTATGATCATGGGTGAACAAATATCTCTTCAAGTCCCGGCTTTCAATTCTTTTGAATATCCTGAGAGGTGGAATTGCTGGGTCGTGTCATAATTCTAGTTTAAATGGTACAGCAGCTGTACCATTTTATACTCCCGCTAACGGGGCACAAGGATTTCAGTTTCTCCTTGTTCTGGCCAACACTTACTGTTGTCTGGGTTTTGTTTGGTTTCAGTAATAGCTATCCTAATGGGTATGAGGTTTTTGTGTTTTTTTTTTTCCATTTCGATTTTAATTTGCATTTATTAAATGATTAGTGATGTTGAGCATCTTTTTATGTGCTTATAAGTCATTAATTTATCTTTTTTGGAAAAATATCTCTTTAAGTTCTTTGCCAATTTTTTTGTTATTGAGTTGTAGGAATTCTTATATTTCTGGACATACTCTGGATATTAGATATATGGTTCTGACATTTTTCCCATTCTGTGGGTAGCTTTTTCCATCTGTTGATCATATCCTTCAATAAAACAGAATTTTTAAATTTTGATTTTATTCCAACATATCTACTTTTTCTTCAGTTGCCTGTATATTTGCTGTCATATCCTGCAAGGATTTTGATGTGATAATAATGAAATAAATGCTATTCACAGTGTGCCATGATTAAGATTTGTCCTACATAACTTTGTGCTTTCCCTGGAATTAATAATTGATCATTTTTTGTTTTATTTCTTGCTTTTCTATGTAGCCATCTCTTACTCCTTCCCAAACTTTCCCTAGTTTATGTAAATCTCCTCTTAATACAATCATCCACATTAAGTATTCTACCAACTTACCCCTTAAAGTTTGTACTGGCCATCCTGGGCTGTCTGGTGGCAAGATCAGCTGCTCAGCTCTCCTTGTGGGATCTCCCTTCACCAGCATCTGGAAAAATGCTACTCTGCATTTTTCTACTGTGTTGAATTCCTTGCTTCCCATTTTCTATATCCTCTTCTCTCCAGATTTTGCCTTATTTGGGGGAACACCAGTCACAACTTTTTTGTTTTTGTTTTTGTACTAGAGATTGAACCCAGGGGGCACTTAACCATTGAGCCACATCCCCAGCCCTTTTTATTTTTTATTTTGAGACAGGTTCTTGCCAAGTTGCTTAGGGCCTGGCTAAATTGCCGAGGCTGACCTCAAACTTCTGATCCTCCTGCCTCAGCCTCCTAAGTCACTGGGATTACAGGCATGCACAACCATGCTCAGCTTGCCTAGCCATAACTTTCTAAAAGGAGATGCTATGGAACCATAACATATAACTCATGTCAGAGTTTAATCCCTGTTGTAAGATATTAAAACAGGAGAAACTTAATCTGACTATGGTATGTAGAGGTGAGGCCTTTGGGAGGTGATTAGGATTAGATAATGTCATCAGGGTGGAGCCCCCATGATTAAATCCTGGGGGCTTTATAAGAGAGACCAGCCCCGCCACGTGCACACACATGTACACATATCACGCATGTACACAGACACATGTCACTCCTCTCTCTTCCCCTGTGATGCCCTGCACTGCCTTGGGACTTTGTCAGCAAGAAAGACCATCATCAAATGTGCCCACCCCTACCCTACCACCTTGGACCAGAATTGTGAGCCAGAATAAACTTATTTTCATTAAAATTTACCCAATCTGTAATATTGTGTTATTAGCAACAGAAAGTAAAGTAATACAGAAAGTATGTGAGGTACATTTTTAACACCTTGCATGTCTAAAAGTGTCTCTTTTTTGGGGGGCTCAGAGGCACTCAACCACTGAGCCACATCCCCAGCCCCATTTTGTATTTTATTTAGAGACAGGGTCTCACTGAGTTGCTTAGCACCTCACTGTTGCTGAGGCTAGTTTTGAACTGGCAATCCTCCTGCCTCAGCCTCCTGAGGTGCTTTGATTACAGGAAGTGCCTCTTTTTTAATTCGTATTTGATTAGCTATAGGATTCTAAGTTGGAAATAATTTTATTTCTGGATTTGAAGGCTTGCTCCATTGTCTTCTAGTTTCTACTGAAAAGTCCAATGGCATTCTGTTTCCTAATCTTTTCTAAAATTTTATTATGATTATTTATTTATTTTTGTATTGAGAATTGAACCCAGGGGCACTTAACAACTGAGTCACAGCCCTAGAACTTTTTGTTTTATAGTTTGTTTTGAGACAGGATCTCAACTTGATAAGTTGCTTAGGGCCTCACTAAGTTACTGAGTCTGTTCTCAAACTTGCAATCCTCCTGCCTCAACCTCCTAAATTGTTGGGATTACAGGCATGTTCCACCATGCCTGTCTGTTTCCTAATCTTTTAAAAGGAATCTTTTTCTTCCTTTGGATGCTTTTTAAGTTTCTGTGACTTTGTGCATCTTGAAGTGAGTCTGTTTCTGTTCACTGTGCCAGGCACCCAATGGGTCTTCTCATTCTAAAACTCATCATCTTCCGTTTAAAGGAAATTTTCTATGCCTAACTCTATAATGATTTTTTTTCTTTTTGGAACCCCTTAATTATTCATATATTGGCCCTCCTCCCTGGTCCTCTGTATTTCCTATATATTTTTTACCTACTTTTCATCCCTTTTTGCCCTCCATTCTGGAAAATTTCTTCAATTCTCCCCAGTTTAAAAAATTTTTTTTCTTTCGTATATCCAGGAACTCTATTGTTCTCTGATTTCTCTTGTTGTATTACCTTGTTCTTGTCTTGTGGATTAAATATTTTCTCTTATTTCTTACAGGCTGTTAGTAATGTTTCAGGGTGGTTTTTTTTAACTCTTTTTAAAAATATTTTGTTTTAGTTGTAGATGAACACAATACCTTTATTTTATTTTTGTGTGCTGCTGAGGACCAAACTCAGGGCCTCACGCTTGCTAGGCAGGTACTCTACCACTGAGCCACAACCCCAGCCTCTCATGGTGTTGTTTCTGCTGGAGTGTTTGTTGGTCTTTGCTTCCTCCAAGTTTATTTATTTTTTTGGTACCAAGGAGTGAACCCAGGGGCACTTGACCACTGAGCCACATTCCCAGTCCTTTTTATATTCTCTTTAGAGACAAGGTCTCCCTAAGTTACTTAGGGCCTTGTTAAATTGCTGAGGCTGCCTTTGAACTCACAATCCTCCTACCTCAGCCTCCTGAGTCACTGGGAATACAGGCGTGTGCCACTGCACTAGGTTTTAAATTAATTTTTTTTGGTGATTATTGAAAACATTGACCACAAACTGGGAGAATATATTACAGCATAAATAATGAACAGTGTGACTACCCAGAATATATAAAGAACTCTTACAAATCATTAAGAAGACACACAACTCAATTAAAAAAGAGCAGAAGATGTGAACGAGCATTTCACAGCTGAGGAAGTATGAATGGGAAACAAACCTGAGGAAAAGAAGCTCAACCTTCTAGAAATCAGGAACATGCAAATTAAGACCACAGATTTTTCTATAGAGAGGAATCTGACAAGTATTGGTGAGGTGTGAATTGACAAGCTTCTGATGCAGCGTGGACTGTTGCACCTGCTTTGGGCTTCTCAAAGCAGAATATTTAGTAATTTCATTACTAAGTGTAAACCCTAGAGAAACTCTTGTGTGCAAGCTGCGGGAGACATGAATGAGTATGGTCCTGGTGGCTCTATTCATGATGGCAAAGGCTTGGAAATTCTCCAAAGGCTTAAACAGGAAAATGAGTGACTCTCAGTATCTTCATAGAATGAAATCCTTTACAGCAGTGGAAATGAATTCAACAGAGCCGCAGCCAACTGTGTGGAAGGATCTAGAAACACAACACTGGTGAGAAAAGCTTACTGCAGAAGACACAGCACAATCCAACACTTACAAGGCTTGACAACAAGCAAACAATGTTGTTTAGATTTCTCTACATTGTGATACAAATTTGTTTTCAAAGAGGAAATTCAAGAGAGTGTTTACTTCTGTAGGGAAGGCGAGGGATGGGACAGGCTAGAAGCCCACAGTATCAGCTGTGCTCTCAAGTTTAAGTTGTCTTCAAAGATGCTCATTATTTATGCTTTCTCTCCAAGGTGGTCATACGGCTGGTGTTCCCAAGACAATCTTGGCTTACATTTGTCATCTCAACATAATCATCCATCACCACCCTTTTCTTTTCTATCCTGAATTGGATAATAAATGCTATGACTACTCTTTCCTTATAAAATACTGCATACATTATCTCTTTTGTATGTATCTATTATACATATGTGTACACATATACATACATATTACATATATATATGTAAATTTTTGATACTGGGGCCACAACCTAGCAGTGGTCTCATGGGATATTTATGGTCTGGTTCCAGCGCCCTTCTGAACCAGTGTGGGTAACTCTCCTTGAGGCTTCAGATGAGCTAAGCCCTGAGGAGCCCAGTCCCTAGACCCCTGTGGCCACTCTGACCTTCCTGTGCCCTGGTCTTCACACCCTACTCTGCCCTTGGTCCCATCCTATCCTCTTCCCCACCTACCACTCTATGTGGGTTCATCTCCCAGGATGCCATGCAACCTCACTCATGATCCAGGTCCATCCAGGGTCACTGATGTCCCTCTGTGCCAGGTCCCGTGCTGGGTGATGTTGGGGACCCATCCCAAGGCCCTGTCCTTCAGGAACCATCAAGTATCAGGTGGAGATGGAAACGTGACATCCCAGTGGATCAGGGCTGTGACACTGCAGAGGAGAGAACCGGGTCCAACCCGGAAGTCCAGGGCAGGCTTCTGGAGCTGCGTTTTCGAAGTACAAAAGGAGTGAACTGGGTGGAGAGTGGGAAGGGCACACCAGGAAAAGAGGATGATTAGGGTGTCTCAGGGTGAGGGAGCAGGCTGGGCTCGGGGGACGCTGCTCACACATGGCTCAAAGTAAGCAGCACAGGACACAGCATGTGGGGCAGCGTGTGGCAGAAGTGGGCTGGAAGACCACCTGGGGGCCTTGAATGCCAAGCCTAGGGCCTTGGACAGAATCCTGAGAGCAGTGAGAAGGTACTGGAAGAATTAAAAGCAAAGCAAGAACTGTGGGTCAGGTATTCAAATGAGCTAAGGGAAACAGGTCATAGGAACACAAGAGATAAAGCAACAGCGCGACTTCGTTTTTCTGCTTTGTCCTGGAAACCCACTGCCCTGCAGCCTCTCCCTGACCTGCACCTACCCACACACTCCACACACACACTGCAGAAGTGGGCGTGGCAGAGTGGCTCTGCAGGCCTGTGAGCAGGTGCTGGTGCAGGACTTCCTAAGTCCGGATCCCAGCTTTGCCACGTGTCCCACTGTGTAACTGGGCAGGCAGCTCAGAAACTCTGTTCCATAGAAGAGGATGAGGCTTAACTGAATCACCAAGGACCCGGCACATAGTATACTCTCAACGAGCGTGAGCCATGGTGGCTGTGCGGGTGGACACCACCCTCTCGTCTCTAAAACAAAGGAGACTATCTCTGAGAGAGAAGGAAGCAGAGAAAGGACAGGAGGGCTTGATGTCAGAGCCTAGCCTTTTTCCCTCTCAGCAGAGTACTGACTATAAATATTTGTCTAGTGAAGCAATGAATGACACGTCATGATTCCAGATGACTTCCATATATTCCACATAGAAATAGAGCTTTGAAGTCTCTCCTTGCCCTTGCCTGAGGCAGAGGGTGTCTACATAATGACAGAAGGTCAGTGCACCATCCCTCACCTTTCCAGTGTACAGGTCCTGCTGGTCCTCTAGGTTCCCTGTAGGAGAAGCATCAGGGACTCTATGGGTGAGACAGAGGATCGGAAAAGTGTAAGGCCTGCCAGGCTTGGTGGCACATGCCTATAATCCCAGCGATTTGAAACAGGACTGAGACAGGAGTATCACACGTTTAAAGCCAGGCTCAGCAACTTAGTGAAGCCCTAAGAAACTTAGTGAAAAGAACTTGTCTCAAAATCAAAGGGGCTGGGGATGTGTCTCAGTGGTAAAGTGCCCCTGTTTTAAATCCTCAGTATGGAAAAGAAAGAAAAGGAGAGAGAGAGAAAGAGATGAAGCTTGCCTGCAGTCAAGCCATGATATACAAGCATCTCAAAGCTCCTTTCAATCACTGCTCAAAACTACCTAAAATTATAATCCCAAGGACATCGGAGCTGTGAGACCCTGAGAGAAGACATCTCAGGTAAGGGATTTTAGCTACAGAACTCTTCAAATAAAATCTTAGGTGAAATCTCCAAATAGCAAATCTGTTAAAGAGGAATTTATTAGTCAGGTTGTCTAGGCTATGCTGAGGTACCAAAAAAAAAAAAAAAAAGAAAAAAGAAAAAAAATCAACCAAGAAATCTCAATAGGGTAATAATAAAAGTTTATTTTTTGTTCACACACAATATACAGTGTAGATCAGTGGATCTCCTGAACAGGTCTCCTTTGCATGTCTACTCAGGAATCTAAATTCCTTCCATTTTACAGTACCACTATCTTCAACACATTGTCAGTGTGGAAGGCAAAGTAAAGAGCAAGGACTGTCACTCTGGGGGTTTTAAGCCTGGGTCTGAGAATAGGAAACATCACTTCTGCCCATAAACCCTCTCTAAGAACCCAGTTACATTGTACGTTGGTTCATTTTCTTAGCTCTAACAGAATACTTGAGACTGGATAATGTATACAGAAAAAAGGTCTATTTAGCTCACAGTTATGGAGGTTGTTAAATTCAAGATCCAGTGGCTGAATCTGGTGAGAGCCTCAGTGTGTAAAATGTGGTAGATGGCATCCCACGGTGGGACACATGCCAGACTAGCCAGAGGGCAATGTGGAAGAGAGGGAGGGAACAAAAGCACTGACCCAGTTTAAAACAGCCAGATCTTGTGAGAAGTAATCCATTCCTGTAAGAACTAATCCCGTCTTCAAGAAAAACGTTAATCCCTCTTATAGGCCCATCTCCCAACACTGCTAATTAGCAACCGAGGTTCAACCTGAGTTTTGATGAGAACAAACCACATCCAAACCGCAGCACATGGCCTTTGTCACCTTGGCAAGTTAGGCTGGGAAGTGTCATCTTCCTGGGGGACGGGGAAGAAGAAATCAGACTGGTGAGTCTGCATCACATGAGTGACCCCAGTACAAGCTGGAGGGGACTCCTAGGGCCCCACAGCGGGCTGCAGACCATCAAGCTCCCTCCCAACATGGGGACCAAGGTTTGAGAGTCTCCACTCAAGCCCAGGAGCTGGGCAGGCAGAGGCCAGAGATGGTCACAGCATCCAGAGTCCCAGAAGAGTTCCTCAGGGTAGGGGGACAGTGGGCTTGCAAGGATCAGTCTAGGAGCACATTCATGCTTCCCTAAACCTGCCTCTGGCTTCTCCAAGCTCTCTTGCCTAGTTCTTAAAGGCAACTGGGCTGGTGTGGAGGTTTCCTGTTCTAATCTCTTAAGCCCTTGGTGCTGGTGCTAGCTCCACTGTGTTCTCCCACAGGACCCAGAATAGTCCAAGACTCTCAATTCCTTTGGGTCAGGGATTTTGGAACTCAGGGGTCTCACAGGAACTTTCGAGGGTGCTGCCTTTACCTGGTAACCCGACCACAGTCTGTTAGCTACCAGAAATGGAACTGGGGCTACGAGCAAAAGCAGGCACTGTGTTACACAGGCGTCTCTGGTTTTCAGACCTGGAGCCCCTCCTCTGCCATGTAGAAGAGATGGTTTCTCAGAGCCAGGAAGGCCAGTGGTCCCCAGCACCAGCTATCCTTCTACCTCCCCAGATGCCAAAGAAAGACCTCACCCACCTGGGGTCTGACTGCTCCTCTTGTTTCCGCAGATGGTAGGTAGAACTGTGGGGAATCCTGCACCAGCCTGGGGGCTCAGGGACAGCTGCCATCTTGGGAAGACCAGGTCACTTCAGGCAGTCTCCTTCACCTACCAAACCTGCTTTTTCACACTTTTAAAATGGACAGAGTGCTCCCTGTCAGAGGTACTAGAAGAGGCATCTTCTTGAGATGCCATGAAATGGGGAAGCAGATTGTCAGGGCCAGCTAGCATGAGATCTGTGGGGCTCCTAGGGGCCTAGTTCTCCCCGGGTCTGGCCCTGTCCTCTGCAAATGCTGGTAAAAGCTGGTCATTATATAAGGGGCAAGTCTGAGTCGGACAAGGGTGGCTGAGCAGTGGCCTGGGGTAGGAGCTTGCTGGGTGGAGGTGGTCTGAAAGCATAAGTGGCAAACAAGAAGGGAACGGAGAATCAGCCCAGGAGGTCCCCTCCCTTTTGAGGACCACCCTCCCATTCTAAGAGCCCAACAGACACATCATTTATCTTCCCCTCCAGGCTTGAGCTCTGGCAGGAGGTGGTGGCCTGGTTTCCCAGGCCCTGCTCCCAGGGCCTCCCAGTCTGTCTCCCAGGAGATGCCCTTCCCAGCCTCAGGCCAGACCCTGCCCAGCCTGCCTGGGGACCGGCTCCAGCACAGGCCTGGGCCGGCGCCTCTGCGAGTGATCTTGCTGCAGGGCGGTATTGCATGTCTCTGCATGATTGCATATTCCTGTGTATATTTGGGTGTGTAAAGGGCAATTTCTGCATGTGGCTTTGTGTTGGTTCGTGGAAGCTATGTCTGTGAGTGCTTGAAAGTATGCTGTGTGCGTAAGTGTGTGTGTATAAACTCACAGATCTTACCTTGTTGTGTGCTGCAGTGGAAACACTGCATGGAAACACAACATGGAAACACGTACATGGGTGTCTTGGTCAGGAGGTCACATGTGCATACCTGTTCTTTTGTGTACTGGGCCTTTGGGAGGCTGGGCATCCCCTATGAGAAAGGAGTGCTGGCATATTTCAGTGTGGTCGTGTGTTCCTGAGTGTTGCTGTGTGTTTGGAGGGGATCGTATGTTTGTACAATACTGTTCATTGCACAGTTCGGGGTTTGAGACAGACACACACAATCATAATGACAAAGGCTTCAGGGGTTCTAGGGACTGAGAAAGGCAGACATACTCCACTTACCCCTGGGGATCTTTCTGGAGAAGGGAGAGCCTTCAGGCAGAGGGAAAAGCTGGAGAAAAGGTCCAGAGGTTGGAGAAGGTATATTGAAGACTGTCGTAGATGTCACCTTGCTTACCAGGACCTAGAAGGGGTAGGACATAGGACAGGAGAAGTCGGGACTCCCAGGGAGACTGCTGGGGTTCCCAGACCTCAGCTCTGGGAAGTGACAGGACAGAGAGGCGCTGGTGATGATGGAGACCAAGTGGCCGCCCAGCCTCTGGTTTCTAGGGAGATAGGTGGATGGATGGCTCTTGCATTATTATCAGGCTGTTAACTCTCTGTAGCACCTACCAGATCCCCAGACCCTGGGGTGGGGCTGGAGGGATGGGGCAGGGAGCTACCTGGAACAGGAATCCCGTGCCCGTGGCCTCAGTGCAGACTGTTGCCAACACAATGCTGGGAATGTGAGGAGAGCCTGTGGGAGTTTTGGGGAATCTATGTCCCTGGGATAGTGGGAAAAGGCAAGGAATCTGTAGCTGACTGTACTATGTACTAGTTTGTGACCTCAGGCAAGTCACCTAACCTCTCTATGCCTTGGATTCCTGATCAATAATAGGGGATGATAACAGCATGGGTGCCTGTTGATGGGGCGATGTGTGAATTAATGAGCTAGTATGTTTGAAATCCTTTCAACTGCACCTGACACAGTAGTGAGAGATTCCTTGGAAGCATTTGCTACTATTTTGCTACTTATTATCTCATTATATTCTCACAAGGATCATATGAAGTCCACATTGTTTTCTTCATTTCAAGAACACAAGCTTTGGACTCACCCAGAGCTGGGCCTGAAACCTGACTCTATCCACCCACAATTTTGTGACCTCAGGAAAGTTACTTGCTGAACTCCTTGAGTTCCTGTCTCCCCATTTGTGAAACAGGGTTGTTGGGAAGAGTAAATAGGACAATCCAAGCAATGTCCTACATCCCGAGCCCAGTGCCAAGGAAAACTACTGCTGAGCCACGAAGGTAAGGAAATGGAGGATTGGTGGTTTAGAGGCTTGACCAAGGTCTCAGAGCTAGGAAGGGGCAGTGCTGACACTGGAAATGTGCTGGGTCTGACCCAAAGTCCAGGCACCTCCCCTTGCCAGGCTGACTTTCCTGAGCCCTGGTTTCCACACCTGTGAGTAGAGGAGCTAAATGGAGAGGGCCTGCTGGGTCCAGGCTGCCAGATGGTGGTGTTGACACCGGTTGCGGAGCTGGAAGGGTGGAGGAAGTGCCCATCCGCGGCCAGGACCAGAATTACGCTTGTTCTCTGCTGTGACCAAAGGATCTGACAAGAACAATTTCAAGGAGAGAAAGTTTATTTGGGGGCTCACAGTTTCAGAGGTCTCAGTCCATAGATGGCTGGCTCCATTTCTCAGGGCCTGAGGTGAGGCAGAACATCATGGTGGAAATGCATGGTAGAGGTAAGTGGCTCAGGACATGATCAGGATGCAGAGAGAGAGAGAGAGAGAGAGAGAGAGAGAGAGAGAGAGAGAGAGAGAGAGACTCCACTCACCAGATACAATACATATACCCCAAAGGCACATGCTCAATGACCCACCTCCTCTAGCCACACCCTACCTGCCTTCAGTTACCACTCTGTTCATCCCCATCTGGGAATTAATTCACTGATTGGGTTAAGACTCTCATACCCCAATCACTCCACCTCTAAGCCTTCTTGCATTGTCTATACATGAGCCTTTGGAGGACACCTCACATCTAAACCATGACACGGTTCCTCATCCCTCTGGCCCCGTCTCTGTTCTCCCAGGGGCTCTCTCAGGAGTCTAGCCCTTCTTCAGAACTGCTCCCCGGGGTGCCCTGAGTGTGGCATCTGTTCCCTCCTGACCTCCTGTGACCTTGGGTGGTTCTCTCAATGTATTCCAGCCCCAGTGACCTTATCTGTTCCCACGTGAACTAAATGCTGGTGAGAGTGCTTGGCAAGTGTGTGGATGGCTAGCACTTATTGAGTGCCTGCTGTGTGCTAGGCTCTTTTTTAGTCACTTTAGATGGTGAGGGGTGAATGAAGTAAAGGAAGAAATTGTTTTGAACAGGGCCAGGCATCTGGCAAGTGCTATGTAAATGTTCATCACTATTATTTTTTCTAGTGCTTCCAAGTTTACAAAACATCAGGACCCCTTCATATTACTCTGGGAAAGTTGAGGGCAGAGAGCAGGTATCATCATCATCATTTTTGTGCATCTGTCCATCCATCCATCCATTCATCAACATAGCACCCATCCAATGACCAGTGACCCTGAGACAGAGGCTGGGGCCTGCAGCTGGAGTAGGGAAGGAAACCCACTGACCTCCAGAAGCTGCCTGACCTGGAGGGACTGAAGAATGTACCTCGTGCCAGAGAACTGTTGCCTGGCAGGGCTGGGGACCCAGTGAGACCGGATCTTCTGATTTTTTGAGAAAAGCTGGAAATGTAGGTTTTTTTTTTTTTTTTTTTTTTTTTTTTTTTTTTTTAATGTCCTGATCTTTTATCTCTTAGATGTTCGCGACCAACTTGACTAAAACAAACAAACTCCTGTGCTGGCTGCATCCTGCCCATGGAATGTTTGAACTTTCTGGGAATGAGGCTCAAGGTCATGCATCTGGTAAGGGGCAGAGCCGGAACTCCTGAGTCTTTGACCACTCACCAGGTCTGAAACACAGAATCGGTAGAGGTAGGTCGTTAACTGTCCAATGAGGTCATCCTCCTGAGAACCCACAGGGAGACCCATAGGGACACTGCTTTATTCAAGGAAGTCCAAGCAGTGGGGATGGAATTTAGGACAGGCAGCCCCATTCTCAGCCTGGGGTCATGCTGAGAAATGAGATGCTGATGCCCCACCTATGCTTCTTGTCTGCACACCTGTGCTAATGTTTGCAGAGTTCCCCAGAGTAGGCTGGGGACAGCCATGGAGAATCACAGGAATTCCTGCTTCCAACTTCCCTGGGTAGCTCTGACCATCACGTGTATGTCTAGGAGTCAGGTGATCTCAATGACCAGGGCAGGGTTGGATCAGAGCCCACGGACACCATGGGACAACAATTTGGTTCAATTCTCCATGACTTTGCCTAGACTGATGCAGTTGACTCTATTCCCAGTGAGGGGGTCTTTGATGGCCTGGGGCAAGGAAGGGCTGAGTCCAAGGCTGCCTCTCAGCTCAGATCTTCCTACCCTGGGAGATGCACAGAATTGTCCATCCTCCAGTTGGAAAGAATTCCAGAAGACAACTTGCCCAACTGCTTCCCTCCACAGGTGCAGACAAGCATTCACTTGCCTCTAATGCCTGTCCTGGGAGACCACTTGCATGCCCCTCCATCAGTTAGTTCCTTTGCTGAGCTGCTGTGATAATCACAAACTTCTTTTCTGTCTTGGGCAGAAACCTGACTCCCAGTTTTCTGGATGGTTGATGCCTGGCCCTGCCTGCCCATGTCCTCTGTTTGGCCTCCCTTTGGAAGGCAGCACCGTGAGAGTAAAAATGCATATAAACATCCACAGCCTGCCTGGCACATAGGTGTTGACCAGTGCCAGTCACCTTCTCCTGGGGAACTGCACACCCAAGCCCAGCTTTGATCATAGGTGAACTTCCCCACAGGTTCACTTGCTTCTTCCACACTTGCATGGCCAGTACTGGATGGGCAAATGCTGGCTCCAACTTCCTGCCATTAACAGCAAGTTCTGCTTGTGCCAGAGTCCTGACAGGCAGAGCTGGGCTGGGCCTCCTGCTCCCCAACCCTGAGGCAGCCGTTTGGGATGAAGCTTCCCAGGCAAATGACTGGCCTAGGGGCTGCTCAGCCCTGCCCCACAGTGCCTCAGGCCCCTCAGTGCCCACCAGCCCAGCCAGCTCACCCTCCTGATTCCACCATGCATACCACTTTCCCTGCATTGCCCATCCTGGGCCAGGTGCCCACTCTTCCTTACCTGATTCATTCCACAGCTTACTTGCCGGTCTCTCTGCCCGTGAAGTCCTTCCTCTGCTCAGCCAGAGAGATTGTCCTAAACCCAGACACGAGCTTGTCACTTCCCAACACCCTGCATGGCCGCTTGTCATCCTCTAAGCCTTGGTCTGGCATTCATGACCCTTCTCAGTTAGTCCCTTGCTACCCTCCCTTGATCCATTTTCTGAAGACCTCACACTTGTGACCCCAATCTATGCCACCCCTCCTTGCTTCCATGACCTTCCACACCTGAGTCTTTGCACGTGCTGTGTATCCTTCCTTCTGTTCATCCTCTGTGTAACATTTGAGGCCCTGCGTGCCAGGCCCTGCTTCACACGCGGAGACACAAAAGCAAACAAAATGACAAAGACCTTCCCCCCAAAGGGCTTGCATATGAGTGGGGGAGGCATAAAATCAACTAATCAGTAAATTAAAGTGTGTCAGATAGTATTGAGGACATGCTGAAACATAAACCAAGGAGGACACTGGAATTTTAAGCAGGGCAGCCGGGAAGCCTGTGCACCTGGGAATCAAGGGGCTGAATCTGGGCCACTCCATCTGGGCTTCCTGGAGGAGGTGTCTCCTTGAAGGATGGGTAGAATGTAGTTACTACACAGGGTGTGAGTGTCCTAGTAACAGATTCCTCCCTCATGGAGGCTGGGAGTTCATTCACTCCTGGCCCAATGGACACTAGCTTGGGGTGGGCAGGGAACAGCCTCACCCTCAGACTGACCCTTGAACCCAAACTGCTGGCCCAAGCACCTCACCGCCAGGAGCCCCTTGCTTCCCACAAGGCCCCAGTCCCCTGAATCAGGACCTGATGGGTAAGGTAGGTGGCAGGTCACTGTATCTGGAGCCATTCAGAGAGAAAGCACACCAGGCAGGAATATGGCCAAGGAAAGGCCTGGGGGCCAGACCTATGAGGAGGGTGGTGACCTGGAGGATGCTGGGCTAGGCTTCCTGGGGCTCCCCTCTCACCTCTGGCCAGGAGTGCAGTTTGTGACCAACTTGTCACAGCCCACTCTGACTTTATTTCTGAACTTAATTTGTCCTATGCGTCAAACTGACAGTTCAGAATTATGCTGCAGGGCCCCTCGCCTGGCTCCACCATAATAACACACTGCCTGTGCTTAGGCGAACTGGGCCCCGAGGTGCCTCTCAGCTGCTGATTTGTGCCTGAAGCCTCTAGGGACAGGGTGGTTCAGCTGCTATTTATAGAACATCACCGGAGCTTGGGAATTTGACCTAGAATAGTTTCTTGTCCCTGGGTTCAGAGCAAGTGCACCGTTCCCATTTTCCAGGTATGGAAAGAGAGGTCCAAAGCTGAGTCTGTGGCCAAGAACCCAGGACTACTGGGTCTCAGCTGGGGCCCTTTCCAGCATTTCACCCAGCTCTAAATTTTGACCACAAGCCTCTCAACCAAGAGATGATGTCCCCTGCTCCCAAGCAGTATGAAAAGGGTCAGGAATGAGTCCCCCTGGGCCCAGAGCCTGATGTGAAAGTAGATTCTTGCTTAGAAATAGGGATGTTAAAGACTGGGGGAGACTGGTTGTCCTTGTCCTGGCAGGCACTCCGTGATGGGCACAAACTCCCTCTCAGTTCCTGCAATTGTCAACTTCTCATTCCTGTGACCCAAACTCCCGACAATAACAACTTAAAGGAGGAAAGATTTATTTTGGCTCATGGTCTCAAAGGTTTCAAAAGTTCACGGTCTCTGGGTCCATTGCTGTGGGTTCAATGTGAGGCAGAACATCATGGTGGAAGGGTGTGTTGCAAGAAAGCTCTTAGCTCATGGCAGCTGGGAAGGAGAGAGAGAGGGGAGAGAATGTTCCTGGGACAAGATAAAGTTTCCAAGGGTACACCTCTAACCATGCCACCTGCCTGCAGTTTACACCTCCCCCCACACCCTGTAGTCCATTCAGCTGCTTATGGAATCCATTAATGAGATCAGAGCCCCCATGATCCAGTCACTTCCCAGAAGCCCCGCATCTAAACACTGCTGCATCGAGGACCAAGCCTTCAGCACATGAGCCTTTGGTGGGCATTCCATATCCAACAACAGTTCCTCAAGGAGTCACGTTACTGTTTGAAATAAACATAAGTCTAGTTTCAGAGGGACACACACAAAAAAATCACATCTATGGAAAAATTCTGGGGAATTAAAACCAAATGTGGTCACCTCTCAGGAGCAGAGACTGAGTTTCTCATCGCAGTGGGCAGGGAATCAGAGGCTGGAACAGACCAGGTGATGGTACCACACATAGAGTCTGAATCTGAACCCCAGGCCACTGGTTCATTCATTCATCTGCTTGTTCCACAGTCACCCATTTAGCTCCTGCTGCTGTTGGGCCCAGTGGCAGGCAGGGGTGTAGTGCTGAGTAAAGAGAGTGTCCTTGTCATCGTGGAAGTTCTGGACCAGCATAGACACAGTGTTGTAGATTGCAGTACTTGGAAGAAAAATGAAGCAGAGAGGAGGTAACTGAGGCTGGATGGTCAGCAAAGACTTTCTGAGAGGGAACAAGGGAGCAGAGGCCCAAGTGGAGGGAGGCAGGGAAGGAGGGAGCCTAAGAATATGCAGGAAGAGTTTCCAGGCACAGGGAACAGCCAGTGCAAAGACCCAGTGCAAAGTGCAGTCTGCACTTCCCCCATTGCCACTTCCACCTGGGACATGGAGCCACTGCTCTCCCCACCTTGACCCCTGCAGCTCCATCACCACAGGGAGCAGGGTTTGGGCAGTTTGAAGCCTGTTGAAAAGATCTATAGCTCTCCAAGGAGACCCCCTCCCGCTCTGAGGCTTGATTTTCCTAGCGTGTGCCACTCATGCTGCCAGGGGTGCATAGGGAGATTTGAGGAGGGTTGCAGACAAACACCTCCTTATTTTCACAGTAATGCATTCATTTTAAAATGAATTTATTGGAAAAATAACGAGCACACCAAACCTGGTATTATTGCCAAGGACACATGGGAAAAAGGCTTTGTTTATTTCAATTCAAAACAGAATATACACACATACAGAAGGTCAGCAATTGTTGAACCTTGGAGGAGGCTATCTGGAGGGTGTTCATGTTTCTTTGCTTTCAACTCTTCTACATAACTGAGACGTTTCAGGGTACGAAGTTGGTGGGGAAAATAAAACTGAGGAGATGCGCCCTTGAATCAATTGATCTCCCCGCTTCTTTTCTCTTCTTCTACCATTGAATCTCCTATTAAAAATAGTACCTTTTATTTTTTGCTCTTGATAGCAGAGCACAGTAGTCAAAGGTGCAGGCTTTGGAGCCTTTGTGTGCCTCCTGGCTGTGGCCTTGAACCACTTCCCTAAACTGCCTCGGTTTCTTCATCTAAAAACCAGAGATGATGACAGCACGGACTACTCTGGTAGGTGGTTGGGAGATGGTGATGGGCTAACACGTGAAAGTCATCAGAGTGGTGCCCCATACAAGGCAGGCTCTCCATGATTCAGACTGTGCTGATTGGCCCACTCTGCAGAGAACTCTCAGCAGGGTCATGGATGTGGACCACGGTAGAAAACCAGTGATGGAAGGCTCTACACTGTGAAGGGGTTCGCCTCCTGCCTCTTTTGCCTACACACACACACACACACACACACACACACACACACACCCCAGCCAACTCTACAAAGACTACATTTTAATCAATCAGATTTATTACTACATGTATTGAGCTGTTCATTTTTTATTTCAATTTTTAAAGTTTAATAACACTGTTTTGTTTTCACTGTTCATTTTTAAGATTAAAGTCTATTTGAGGTAAGTCATGCTGATTTTCCATTTGCAGAAATAACAAAACGCTTTCCTTAAAAATAAAGTCTAAGAAGCAAGCGGATCTCTGAATTATCTTTGCCATATTTCTGTAAATCTAAAACTGTTCTAAAATAGAAAGTTTTTTTTTTAAAGAAATCTAGGCTCCATTTTTTTTTTAAGTGAGAAAAGAAAAACGAAGGAAGAAAGAAAGGAAAAAGTAAGTAGCCTAAGGGAAAGTATTAAATATACACTGACTGTGGACAGCAGCAGGCATGAATGGGTGGAAACTGCTTTGCTGGGGCCCTGGTGGAGGGTGTTCACAGGATACTTTGGGAGGCAGGGAGGGAGCAGGAGGAATAGGGGTGACAGAACCCTTTGAGGGTGGGTACAGCCTTGTGGGGGTTCAATGAGAGGTGGAGGGATAGTGGGACAAACTGCCAGACTAGCAGCAGACAGAAGCATCGTCGACAGGCAGGGGGCTGGAGCCCAGGAAGCCAGGCTGGAGCCAGGGTTAAACCCTCACCTCCCCTCCCTCTGAATCCTGCTGCTGCCCCAACTGGCAGCACCATCCAGAAGCCAGAAGCCAGGGAGCTCATGTGATGCAGTCCCTGGAGCACAGAGAAGGACAGGGTGTATCTGCAGGGCCAACAGGAGAGTATCTGGTCCCAGCAGCTGGCAGGTGGTTCTCTGCAGACGCTCAGCACATTTGTGTGAAGATCTTGGAAGCACATGTGTGCACACGTGTGTGTGTGTGTGCGCACACACACACACACACACACACTCCTCCCCACCCTCCCTCTGTGTAACACCTACTGTGCAGTATGCCATTTTCTCTCCTGAGCCTGTTTCCTCATCTGTCCCCTGGGGCAGCCAGTGCTCCCTCCTGGGTGAGGAGGGCAGAGAAGATGAAGAGACTCCCAGCAGGCTGTGTGAGCCTGGGGTACACAGTAGGCTTTCCAAAAGAGGACAGAGACCCTCCCAGCTCCTCATGGCTGTGGTGAGCTGTCACCTTCCACTGCCTTTCTCTTCAGACACTTTGGGGTCAGTAATGTCCCAAGCATAAGTCAGCATTAGTGCTGCTACCACCAGTTTGCTCACACCCGTCCTCCTGCCTGGGATGCTAGGTGGTTCCTTGCTGTCTCAAATCCCAGGTGCCCCTTCAAAGTACAGATAGCAGCTCAAGGTCCAAGGAGGGGAGCCACAAGTCCAAAGCCCCACAGGTTAGCTGTCGCTCAGTGGGATTGACAGGGTCCTGGTTGAGCAGGGTGTTGGCCCAGAGGCCCTTTCTCTGGAACTGGCCTGATTTTCTGGCTGGAAAGCCCCCCAGGAGGTGAGAGAATCCTGGTCAAGGCTTCTAGTTGTCTATAATTTTTGCAGCCTAATTAAACACCTGTAAATCCATTTGCTACCTAATGATACAGTGGGAGCACCAGGGGATTTTCAGGGGGGAAAAAAACCAATCATTCAAATTCAAGGAAGAAATAACAAAGCCCTGCAACAGAGACAGGCCTTGGGGAGTTCTAGGGTTTTGGCTCCCATCTAGCTCTATCTAGCCACGCCTACCATTTCTCATCTACATAAAGAATTAATGGTTCCTCTCTGGCTCTCCCCATCCTGCCAGTCTAGGAGATGAGAGAACACCTGGCCTAACCCATTCTTTTTTCTCTCCCCACCTTCTTATAACCCCACCATGCTCTAGCCACATTGAACTTCATGTTACCCCAAATATGTCACATAAGATGGGGAAGGTACAGCAATTAGATTGTGCTGTGTAGTAAACTACCTCCCCAGCACAGACCTTAATTTAGAACAATAAGCATTTACAGGTGAGTGGGGCAGCTCTGATCTCACTGGGTTTATTGGTGCACCTGAGTCAGGACTTTCCTTCTGTGCCCAGTTGGTTACAAAATTGACCCTAGCCAGGTGTGGTGGTTCCCACCTGCAATCCCAGTGACTCGAGTCTGAGGCAGGAGGATAGCAAGTTTGAGGCAAGCCTCAGCAACTTAGTGAGACCCTAAGCAATTTAGTGAGACCCTGTCAAGATAAAAAATAAAAAGGGCTGGGAATGTGGCTCAGTGGTTAAGCACCTAGGGTTCAATTCCCAATACCGAAGATAAAAAGAAAAAAAGATTGCCCTGGTTCTTACCCCTACTTGTATAATTTTTTCTTACAATGTGACTTCACAGTTCCTCTCATCAAGAGAGGGAGGCTACTTTGCAACCACTCCATCTGGCTGGCTTTATGATTTGTTTGACCAATGGAACATGGCAGCAGAGATGACCTTACTGCTGCTTGCTACTGGGGTGCTGTGGCTGCTGTCATGAGAATGACCTGTGATAGGTTACTAGACAAAGAGGAACCCCAGGGAGAGAGGTCCAGCCACCCAGCCCAGGCTGACCTAGACCTGAGCACCTCAGGCAACAAGGTGACTAACCATCTCAATTCTCCCCAGCATGGAGGAATTTACAGAACATGGATCTTTCAGTGCTATAACTGGGATAGTCCCAGGCAAACCAGGATGATTGATCACCCTAGGGCTCATTCACCAGCTGACTAAGAAACAAGAATAAGCCCATCTCTAAGGTCAGAACTACTCCACTGGCCTTTTAAACTAACTATTGTGTTTGGAAGGTGTTTTGTTACACAGCAAAGTCTAACTGATACACCTTCCTCATCTCTGTGTGAAAACTCATGAGTTGCTGCCCAGGGCTATGCAAGTTGTGCACTTCACAGCTTCAGGGAAAGCCAGTCTCAGAGACCACATAATAAATGCCACCACTTGGAAATTTTCAGGAAAGAAGCCCTGGCTAAAGACCTTAAGGCTCTAGTTCAAATGTCCTCATTTCCTCTGTGAGGCCTTCCTTGATTCCCCTTGAGCTAATTTATTAGGGGGAAAGGAATCTTCCATGCTAAAGAGAGCACAGGTTTTAGAATCAGTCAGGTTTAACTCAAGTTTCTGGACAAAATGACCTTGGACAAGTGATTTTAAGTTCATTTGGAAATATGGAGTGACAATAATTGCCATCTGGGGATTGTTATGAGTAAAGAGTACTTGAACAGTGCCTGAGCAGAGTGTGCATGGATCCACTGTGTGACTCATGATAGAAAGCACCAGGCATTTTCCCCAGGCCGTGCTGAGCTCTCTCCTTCCTTCCCTGTTCCCACTGCAGTTCCTTCCCTGGTCCCAGGGCTTTCCTTTCCTGCAAAATGCAGTTACCTCCTCACTGGTCACCTGTCCTCCAGGCTTGCTCTGCATTATGCATTGGGACCAAAGAGACTTTCTTCTTTTAACGAAAAAATTATCATACAGTTAAAATCTACTTTTTTTCTCTTTAGGTATAGTTCTATGAATTCTAACATATGTATAAATTAGGGAAGCCACCACCATAATCAGCAGTTAGAACAGTTCTATCACCCTGGGGGACTTATTCTCAAAATATGTATTTTTTTAATTTTAAAACTTTGGAAAAGACAATATCTATACTTTGTAAGAAAAAATACCTATAAGCATAAAAGTTACTCAGTAAGAACTGTCTCCCACACCTGATCTCTTACTCTTCAAATGCAATTTGCAGTTTCTAGTGTATCCTTCCAGAACTATTTTATGCCTATACAGCATAAATATGTATAACTGTTCCATAAATCCCAGTTTTTAAAAAATTCATTCTTATTTTTAATCGACACATAGCAATTATATATATTTATGGGGTACCATGTGACATTCCAATACCACAACCCAATTTTATACAACTGGAACTGTATCTTGGTTTTTTGTATTTAATATATTTTGGAGATTGTTTCAGATGAGCAATAATTCTAGCCTATATGTAAAAGTATTTACCATGTGCCTGGCCCTGATCTAAATGCCTTAAGTGCAGTTACTTATTTAAGCTCCAGTTTTGAGGTAGGTGGCATTATTATTGTTGCTGCTAATGTTACCAATCCCATTTCAGAGAAAAGAAAATTGAGACCTAGAGAGGTTAGGTTGATAACTGGTGTTGTCAAACAGTAAGTGGCAGAGCTGATGCTAGGATCCAGGCACCCTGGCCTGAGAGGCTGGGTGCTGAGGGGCACTAAACCACCGGGGTACTTCAGGCAATCTCGAGCAATCCCATTATGTACAGGCATGGCCATTTATTGAGCCAGCCTCCTCTTGATGGCCATTATTTGCCTCTGCGAACAAGGCTGCACTAGATATCTCTGTCGTTTGTCTTTCTGGACATGTGGAAGTGTATCTGTTGAATTAATTCCGAGAAGCTGAATGCCTGGGTCACAGGGTGAGTGCAGTTTTATATTTGATAGATATCACCAGATTGTCTTCCCAAGAGTCGATCAATTTATATTCCCATCAACGAGGCAGTAGAGTGTATTGCCCAGCATTCACCAACACAGGATATTATAAAAAATTTTGATCTATGCCATCTAATAAGGGAAAATGGTAACTCGATGTAGATTTTTATTGGCCTTTCTCTTACTGTAATTGAGGGTGGATGTCTTTTCATATGTTTAGAAGCCATTTGCATATATTTTCTGTGAACCATCTGTCCAAATCCTGTGCCCATTTTTCTCTTAGGTTATTAATCTTTAAAAAATGTGGTTTCTCTTTACATAATAGTTTTTTTCTTTTCTTTTAACTTTATTTATAGTATTTTTTCCCCATCACATGTAGTTGAGTTTAGTGTGGTCACATTCATCTCTTGCTTTATGGCTTTTGGGTTTGAATCATTTTGAGAAAGGTCTTTCCTTTCCAAACTAAGAACAACAAAATAATTACCCATGCTTGCTTGAGTGCTCTGAGGATTTCATTTATCACCTTTAAATCTTTGATCCACCCAAAGTTAAAGTTGGTATAAGAAGTGGTATGTGGTTCCAAACTTCTTTTTCCCAATTATCTCAACACCATTATTACATTTTAATCTGCTCATATGAAATGAAACTAAATTTTCCTCTGTGTGTGTCTAATTATGGACTTATTATTTCTTTTATCATTTTTCCAGCTATTCTTTTGTTTTTATTGTGGTATAATTTATGTATAACAAAATGCATAGATTTTTCAGTGTTTATTTCAATAAGTTTTGGCAATTGTATACCCAGGTAACCACTCCAGAGACAACATTCCCATCATCCCCGCCAGTCTCCTTTCCCACCAGCCCAGAGCCAACAACTCTATATTTTTCATCATAGATTTATTTTTCTTGTTCTAAAATTCCATCCAGGTCATTATGCATATCAACGCTATGCTCCTTTTTATTGCCGTAGTATTCCATTATATGTGCATTCCACAATTTGTCCAATTGGTTTCCTATCAATAGTCATTTGGACAGTTTCCAGTCTTGTACAGCTATGAATAAAGCAGTTACAAGCATTCTTGTACAAATCTATCTATGAATATATATTTTTCCATTTCTCTTGGGTGCAATTGCTAGGTCAGAAGGTAGGTGTGTGCTAGTTTTATAAAAAGCTCAGAGCTTGATATGGTGGCGCATACCTATAATCTCAGTGGCTGAGGAGGCTAAGTCAGGAGGTTGCAAGTTCAAGGCTGCTCTTTGCAACTTAGCAAGATCATGTCTAAAAATAAAAAATTAAATGGTTTAGGGATGTAACTCAGTGGTTAAAGCACTCCTGGTTACCAAAAAAAGAAAAAAAAAACTATCAGATTTTTTTTCAAAAATGGTTGTACAATTTTTATTTTGCCACCAACAACATATGAGAAATTTGGTTGCCATTGCTCTTACTAATATTTGGTATTGTCAATCTTTTCACTTCTAACTATTCTAGCAGGTGTGTGGTTATCTTATTGTGGTTTAACTTGAATTATATGATGACTAATGGTGCTGAGTACTTCTTAATTTGTCTATTGGTCATTTGAAGAATTTCTTTTGTGAATTATCTGTTCATAGCAGATAATTAGCATAGCATCTATTTTAAAAATTAGATTATTTGCCTTTTTTTATTATTGTGTCATAGAATTTCTTCCTATTCTGGATACTGATCCTTTGTTTCATATATACTTTTTGCAGATATTTTCTACCAATCTGTAGCCTACCTATTTATTTTCTCAGTGATGTCTTATTTTTAAATTGTAACCATTTGCCTGGCACGGTGGCACACAACTGTAGTAATCCTAGCAGCTTGCAAGGCAAAGAACTGGGGGTGTAGCTCAGTGCTAAAGCATCCCCTCACCCCGATTCAATCCCCAGTATCCCAAAACAAAATTGTAATGATTTTATTTTCATAGTATCGACAAAAGTAATAGATAACAGTATTAAGCACTTTTACTCTATGGGGAATTGTTGCTGTGTACTTTAGATTTATTTGCTCATATCGGTTTTTTGGAAGAGTTGGGATTGAGAAAAAAAAATGGAAAAAAGGAAGTCGCATCTTTAATGACAGGCTGTATCTCCCAATCTATGGGCAGGGAATTTTAAGACACTGAAGAGTTTTATTCAAAAAGTAAAAGTTGGAAATAATCTATAATGGTCCTTTGTGCACAGTTGTTTGAAAAATCATATTCCTGTCATTCACATCATTCACTCAGCATGTGTCACAGTCCCAATGCACATAATCATTCAAATAAAACTTGGTTCTTCTGATACTGGATTCTGTTTTCAGGTTATTCAAACGAGTATTCATGCACATAATACAAGTGAAACAGGAAGAGAATGGTATCGCTTCTATCTGATCAGCGATCTAGGTTCCATCACAAGGCTTTCTATATCTTTAGGGAGTAGGAATTCATAAGATGCTAAAGAGAATTTAAAAGTCGAAGCTGAAGCTAGATGAACCACTGTCAAAACGATTACACTGGCCATTTCTGCACCGCGTGGGTGCTGAATGCAATGAACGCTAAGTGTCTTCGATTTCTCAGATCAAATCTCACGTCTCCTTCCGTAGCACTTGTGAAGGTAGTTTGGTGTGTGAATAGCTGTTCAAATCAGTGTGTCTGTGACCATCACTACAGGATCTTAACTGCTGCCTTACTCTGCCACCTCAGTAATATGTTTTGATAGCAGAAACTTTGAATTTCCAAGTCTGATTTATCAGGTTTTTTCTTTTTCCTTGGTTGTGTCCTGTCCTCCAAGAAATCTCCTCTTACCTTGAATTCTCAAACATATTCTTTTATGCTATTTTTGTAGAAATTTTTGATCATGGCATTTTCATTAAGGTCTACAATTCATACCAAACTAATGTTTCGGTTTGGAATGATGTCAGGGATAAATATAATATTTCCCTATACAAATATCCAGTTGTTCCTCTACCATTTGTTTTTAAAAAAAGTCCTTCCCCAACGAATTGTTTTGTCACCCTGGTTGAAACACAATTGACCATGTGATGTGAAGTCTATTTCTAAATCTTGTATTCTGTTCCTTTATTCCATTTACTCATGTTGATACCAATTGTCTAACTACTATAGCTTCATAATAATTACTGAAGTCAGGCAATATCAGTCCCTCAAACTTGATCTTTTTTTGCAATATGGTTTCGGCTATTATAGACTGAAATTCTCATTTAATTTAAGAACCGTATTGTCTACTCCCTCAGAAAAGCCTGTTGTGGTTATGATTGGGTTGCATTGATGCTCTGGTCACTTTGGGGAGAATGGACATCTTAATTGTGTCAAGTCTTTCAGGATATATCACTTAATAAATTTAGATCTTTAGTTTATCTTAGCTGTACTCTGTAGTTTTTAGATACACATTTGTGCATATCTTATTAGATATATTTTTAATATTTGATGTTTTCTAACAAAAATTTAAATGGTATTTTTAAAGTTCACTTTTAAATGATTTTAGTATATAGAAATAAAATTGGAGCCGAGCACAGTGGCACATGCCTGTAATCCCAGCAGCTTGGGAGGGTGGGGCAGGAGGATCATGAGTTCAAAGCCAGCCTCAGTAATGATGAGGCATTAAGCAACTCAGTGAGACCCTGTCTTTAAATAAAATACAAAATAGGGCTGGGCATGTGGCTCAGTGGTTGAGTATCCCTGAGTTCAATCCCCAGTACTCAGGAAAAAAATAGAAATAAAACCAATTTTATACATTGACCTCATGTCGGGCAAGCATGCTAAATTTACTTATTAGTTTTAGTAATACTTTCCAGATTCTTCAGGGTGTTTTGATATTGTTGTTTTGTACTAGGGATTGAACCCAAGGGCACTTAACCACTGAACCACAACCTCAGCCCTTTTTATTTTTTATTTTGAGACAGGGTCTCACGAGGCTGCTGATAGCCCTGCTAAGTTGCTGAGCCTGGCTTGAACCTGTGATCCTCCTCCTCAGCCACCCAAGCAACTGGGATTATAGGCATGCGCCACTGCCCACAGTCTATCACTAACTTATTATTTTCCTATCTTTATGCCTTTGATTTCTTTTTCTTGCCTTATTGCCCGAAAACTTTCAGTTCAATGTGAAATAAAAGTGGTGAGAGTGAATGTCCTTGCCTTGTTACTGAACTCAGAAAAAAGTGTGATGTTAGCTGAGGTTGTTTGTAGATACCTTTTATCAAATTGTGAATGTTGCCTTCAATTTTTAGTTTCCCAACAGTTTTTATCATGAACAGATTTTGAATTTTGTGAAATGATTTTTCTAAATCTAAGGAAATTAGAATTAGAAAATGTGAATTTTCTCCTTTATTTTGTAAATATAAGGAAATGCATTGATTACTTTCTGAATGTTATGCTAACCTTGCATTTCTGAGACACATCTTTATTTCTTCTCAGAGTCATATTTTTCCCATATTTTTCTTGGTGCATTACAGTTGTACATAATGGCAGAATTCATTGTTACATATTTATACATGCACAAAATATAACAATATAATTTAGATGATCTAATTCTCTAGTATTTCCCCTTTCCCTCCCCTTTTACCTCCCCGCTTACCTCCCCCTAGTCCTTTCCTCTACTCTACTCATCTCCCTTCAATTTTCATGACACCCCTGCTTCTTTTCCTTTTTCCTCTCTAGCTTCCACATATGAGAGAAAACATATGACCGTTGACTTTCTGAGTTTAGCTTATTCCACTTAACATAATGGTCTCAAGTTCCATCCATTTTCCTGCCAGTGACATAATTTCAGTTTTTATGACTGAATAAAATTCCATTGTCTGTCAATACTACATTTTCTTTATCAGTTCATTCATTGATGGACACCTAGACTGGTTACATAGTTTGGCAATTGTGAACTATGCTGCCATAAATATAGTCATGTGTGGATCATGATAATATACTGATTTTAATTCTTTAGGATGAATACAGGGGGGTGATATAGCTGGATCATATGCTAGTTTCATTCCTAATCTTTTTAGGGGTACTCCTTATTGATTTCTACAGTAGTTGTGCTAATTTACAATCCCACTAACATTGCAAAACCGTTCCTTTTTCTCCACATGCTCTCCAGCTTTTATTATTATTTGTGTTCTTTTTTTCCCCTAGCAGATACTTTCATTAAATAGTCCACAGTACATATTTAAAAATAACTGTCTTTGTTAATTAATAGAACAGAGAAAGCTGCCTTTTGTGATCACCCAACAAGACTGTTAGAATCTAATGCCTAACACAGGAGGATTTATAACTGGGAGCTGTGCTCTACCCCCAGATTGTCTGACAGAGATCCAACAGGGTGGTTCTGAGTACAGGGCCCTCAGAAAGAAGAGTCATCTCCCTCAATGTGCAATTGTCTTTTTCAAAGATGTTTCTCAGGATAAGACTGCAATCCCAATACTAACTCTATTTTTTAAATTTTTGTTTTTAGTTGTTGATGGATCTTTACTTAATTTATTTATATGTAAGTGCTGAGGATGGAATCCAGTGCTTCACACATGCTAGGCAAGCACTCTTCCACTGAACCAATCACAGCCCCCAATATTAACTGTAAATGAAATGAGTGTAACACATAAAATAAATATGAGCTCTCAAAATATACAACCTACCTAACAAATTCAAATATACCTAATACCAGAGAATATAGTTTGAATTGTTATTTGTGTTCTTGATAACTGCCATTCTGACTGGTGTGGATGACATCTCAGTGTAGTTTTGATTTGCATTGCCCTAATTGATAATGATGTGAACTTTATATATATATGTGTGTGTGTGTGTGTGTGTGTGTGTGTGTATTTGTATTGTTATATTTTGTGCATGTATAAGTATGTAACAATGAATTCCACCATTATGTACAACTGTAATGCACCAAGAAAAATATGGCCATTCATATTTCTTCTTTGGAGAAGTGTCTGTTTAGTTTATCTGCTCATTTATTAATTGGGTTATTGGGGGTTTGGTGTTAAGCTTTTTAGAGTTCTTTTTATATTCTGGATATTAATCCTTTTGTTAGAAAAGTAACTAGCAAAGATTTTTCTTCCATTTTGTAGGTTCTCCCTTCATGGTCTTATTTCCTTTGCTGTGCAGAAGCTTTTTAATTTAATGCCATCCCATTTATTAATTCTTGACTTTATTTCCTGGGCTTCATGGGTCCTATTGAGAAGTCTCCTGTGCTCTTATGTTGGAGTGTTGGCCCTGTTTTCTTCTAGGAGTTGACAGTTCTGGTCTAATTCCTACCTATGACTTTGATCCATTCTGAGTTGACTTTTGTACAGGGCAAGAAACAAGGATCTAGTTTCATTCTTTTAATAATGGATAACCAGTTTTCCCAGCACCATTTGTTAAAAAGCCTGTCTTTTCTTCAATGTATGTTTTTGGTACCTTTGTCAAGGATCAGATGACTGACTGAAGATGTGTGGGTTTGTGTCTGTTCTTCTTTCTGTACCATTGGTCTATGTGTCTGCTGTTGTGCCAGTACCATGTAGTTTTTGTTACTCTAGCTCTGTAGTATAACTTGAAGTCAGGTATTGTGCTGCCTGCAGCATTGCTCTTCTGGATTAGAATTGCTTTGACTATTCTGGGTCTTTTATTCTTTTTTTCTTTATTTTTTATTGGTGCATTATAGTTGTACATAAATGGATCTTTTATTCTTCCAAATGAATTTTAGGACTGTCTTTCTATTTCTGTGAAGATGGTCATTGGTATTTTGATGGGGATTGAACTGAATCTGTATATTGCTTTTGGTTGTATGGCCATTTTAACAATATTAATTCTGCCTATCCATGAATGTGGGAGAACTTTCTGTTTTCTTTTTTTTTTTTCTCTCTTCAATATTCTATAGTTTTCATTATAGAGGTCTCACCTGCTTAGTTAGATTTATTCCTAGCTCTTTTTCTCCTGAGGCTATAGTGAATGGAATTATCTTCCTGATTTTTTTCCTCAGCAGATTCATTATTGGAATGTAGGAAAGCTCTTGATTTTTTTTTTTTTTTTTTGATACCAGAGTTTGAATCCAGGTATGCTTAACCACTGAGTCACATCCCCAGCCCTTTTTATTTTCTATGTTGAGACAGGGCCTCACTAAGTTGCTGAAGCTGGCTTTGAACTTGCAATCCTCCTGCCACAGACTTCCAAGCCTCTGGTCAAAAACTATTGATTTTGGTATGTTTATTTTGTAAACTGCTTACTTTGCCAAATTTGTTTATTAGCTCTAGCAGTCTTTTGGTGGAACTTTTTGGATCTAAGTACAGGATCACATTATCTGCAAACAGTGATCATATGACTTCTTTCTTTCCCATTTTTCTCTCTTTTATTTCCTTCTCTTGCCTAACTGCTCTGGTTAGATTTTTTTTTTTTTTTTCTGGCTAGAATTTCTAGTACTGTATTGAATAGGAGTGGTGAGAATAGACATCCTTGTTCCAGATTGTAAAGGAAATGTTTTCAGTTTTTCCCCATTTACTGTGATGTTAACTTTTGATTTGATATATATAGCCTTTATGATATTGGGGTAAGTAACTTCTATCCCAAGTTTTTTCAGTGTTTTTATCACGAATGGGTGCTGGATTTTGTTGAAGGCTTTCTCGTGTCTATTAATATGACTGTGTGATTTTTGTTCTTAATTCTATTTATGTGGTGAATTACATTTATTAATTTGCATCTGCTAAACCATCCTTGTAACCCTGGGATAAAACTAACTTGATCATGATGTATAAGCTTCTAAATATGTTGCTAAATATGATTTGCTAATATTTTATTAAGGATATTTTGTGCATCTAAGTTCATCAAGGATATTGACCCATAGTTTTCTTTCCTTGATGTGTCCTTATCTTATTTTGGTATCAGGGTAATACTGGCTTCATAGAATAAATTTGGAAGTGTTCCATCCCTTTATACTTCATGAAATTAAGAAGTATTGACATTATCTCTTCTTTAAAGGTCTGGTAGAATTCAGCTGAAAATCTATCTGCTCCTGGGCTTTTCTTTGTTGGAAGGTGTTTTTTTTTTTGTTTTTTTTTTTTTTTTGTTTTTTTTTAATTATTGATTCTAGCACATTACTAGTTATTGGTCTGTTTGGGTTCTCTATGTCCTCTTGGTTCAATTTTGGCAGGTCATATATGTCTAGAAATGTATCCATTTTTGTTAGATTTTCCAATTTATTGGAGTATAAGTGTTCAAAATAGTCCCTAATGATCCTCTGGATTTCCGTGATGTCTTTGGTGATTTTTTTCCTTTTTCATTTCTAACTTTATTAATTTGGGTCTTTTTTTTTTTTTTTTTTTTTTTTTGGTTAGTTTGGTTAAGGGTTTATCGATCTTGTTTATCTTTTTAAAGAACTAATTCTTTGTTTCATTGATGCTTTGTATTTATTTTAAATCTCTATTTTATTGACTTTGGCTCTGATCCTAATTATTTTCTTCTATTTGTTTTGAAATTAATTTGTTCTTCTTTTTCAAGGGACTTGAGAAGCATCTTTAGGTTGTTTAGTTGGGATTGTTCTGATTTTCTTATTAGGCACTTGTAGTAGAAATAAACTTTCCTTTTAAAACTGTCTCCATAGTGTCCCAGAGGTTCTGGTATGTTATGTCACTATCCTCATTTGATTCTAAGAATTTTTTACTCCCCCGCTCCACCAATTCTTCTATCATCTATTCATTGTTCAAAACTGTATTTCTTTATCTCTATGTGTTTATACAGTTTCTGTAGAATTTTTTTTGTGTGTGTGTTGATTTCTCATTTCATTTCATTATAATCAGACAAGATGCAAGGAATTATATTGATTTTTAAAATTTGTTAAGAGTTGTTTTGTGGTCTGAAATATAATCTCTTTGGAGAAGTTTCCATGAATAACTGGCAAGAAATTATATTAGGCTGATGTTGAATGAAATATTCTATAGATGTCTATTAAGTCCTTTTGATTTATAATGTTTTTTAGATCCAAAGAATCCTTACTAAATGTACGTATGGATGACCTATCTTATGATGAAAGAGATCACCAACTATTATTGTACTAGGGTCTATCTGAGTCATTAATCTGAATAGTGTCTGTTTTATGTAATTAGGTGACCAACATTTAGGACATAATATTTACTATCATTTTTTCTTCTTGTTGGATTTTTCCCTTTACCAGTAATGAAGTGTTCTTTGCCTCTTCTGATTAATTTTGACTCAACATCTGCTTTTCTGGATATAACAGCAACTACTCCTGCTTGTTTTCAGGCTCCACTTGCATGGTATATCAATTTCCATCCTTTCACTTTCAGCCTGTGACTGTCTTTGCCTATGAGGTGAACCTCTTGCAAACAACATTTGGTTGGGCCTTGTTTTTCAATCCATTCTGCAGGCCTATGTCTTTTAATTGGAGTGTTGAAATCCTTTATATTCAATAAAGGATTCAATATTCAATATTTATTATAGAGTTTAATTATTATAGAGTTTAATTTAATTATATGGAGTTTAATTTATTCCTGTTTCTCATTTACTTAGCTACTCTTCAAATTAGATTTGTCCATTTATGAGTTCTGAGTTTTATTTTTTAGTTCTTCCTTGTGTAGTATTTCTTAACCATTTTCTGTAGTGCCAGCTTAGGAATCATTCCTAAGTTTCTTTTAGTTTCTGCTTATCTCAGAAGGTTTTTATTTCTTCTTTGAATCTGAAGGATAACTTTGCTGAATATAGCAATCTTGATTGACAGTTATTTTCTTTCAGGGCTTGGGACACAGTCATTCCAAGCTCTTATGAATTTTATTCTAAATTTATATTCTAAACTTATATATTTATAAATTTATATATTATAAATTTATTATAAATTTATATTCTAAACTCTTATGGATTTTAGAGTTTGTGCTGAGAAATCAGAAGTAATTCTGATTGTCTTATCTCTAAATGTGAACTGATGTTTTTCACTAGAGGCTTTAAAATTTTTATCCTTGTTTATGTTAGACATTTTAATTATAATGTGTCATGGAGAGGTTCTTTTTTGATCTTGTCCATTGGGGGTCTGAATGTCTCCTGTATCTGGATGTCCATTTCATTCTCAAGGTTTGGAAAATTTTCTGTTTATTATTTTCCTGAAGAGGTTATCTGTGCCATTAGCCTGCATCTTATATCCCTTTTCAATTTCATTGATCTTTAAAATTTGGTCCTTGAGACCTCAAGGACCCAGAGTTCTTGTATATTCTGATCATGGTTACATCTTTTCTTTTCTTTAATGTCTGAATGTTCAAGGTTGGCCACTTTGTCTTCTGGTTCTGCGATTCTGTCTTCAGCATAGTCTATTACACTTTCAAATGAACATTTTATTTGATTTATTATGTTTTTCATTTCCAAGATTTCTACTGTATTAGATTTCCAGCTGAGTATTTTGTTTCATTTATCATGGTTTTTATTTCCAAGATTTCTGTTTGTTTGTTTTTCAATATTTTTATCTCCTTGTTGAATTTCTCATTCACATTCTTTACTGACTTCCTTAATTCATTTGATTATTTTTCTGTGTTCTCTTGGAATTCATAGATCATTTTTATAATCATTCTTCTGCCTTCTTTAGCTGGCATTTCATCCACTTTAGTATCTTTGGAGTCAGTTTCAGGTGAATTATGAACTTTAGGAGGCATGGTGTTACCTTGTTTTTTTCATATTTCTTTATTCCTGTGTTGGGCTTTATGCATCTGTTGGGATGAATTCCTTTTCCACTATGTGTGGGTGTTTCTAGAGCACAGTCTTCTCTTGTCAAAGTGTCTTAGAGAGACCCCTCATAGGTGTGGTATCCACAGCCTTTGTGTTAATTCTCTGTTTTTGCTGTAGGAGTGGATGTCCATGAGTGGGCCATGAGGCAATCCATACACACCCAGAGTTGATCATACTTGAGGCCTGATCTTTAGTTTGGGGTTTTTGTCTCTTCTATTCTTTGTATTAATGTATTGCTGAAGTTTGAGTGTCTTTGTTTGTGATGCAAGGTGCACTGACTCTTGACTGGGTTTAGCCTTCCTCTAATCCACAATTTTAAATGTCCTCTCTGAGACACATCTCACTTGAATATTATATATTGCATTATTCTTTTAATATATTGCTGGATTAAATTTGCTAATATTTTGTGAAGCATTTTCATATCTATATTTATGAGGAATACTTGTTTGCATTTCCTCTTTTTTCTTTTGTTGTACTAGGGAGTAAAACCAGGGGCACTAAACCTTTGAGCCACATTCCCACCCTTTTCATTTTTAATTTTGAGATAGTGTCTCACTAAGTTGCTTAAGGTCTTGCTAAGTTGCTGAGGCTGACTTTGAACTTGCGATCCTCCTGCCTTAGCCTCTGAGCCACTGGGAATATAAGCATGCACCAATGCACTTGGCACATTTTCTTTTCTCATAATATCTTTTTTTGGCTTTTGTATGGAGATTATGCTGATCTCATGAGAAAGCTAGATGAACATTAAAAAATGTTCATATTACCTTTTATATAGAGGATAAAAATTAGCATTCATTGGTGACTTTTTTATTTGTTCTTTTTAGTTATACATGACAGCAGAGTCAATTCTGACATATTTATACAAATATGGAATTTATCTTATCATAATTAGGATCTCAGTCTTGTGGATGTACATGATGTTGAAATTCCATTGTTGAATTTTAAAAACTCTAATTTCTGAAAGAGTTTGAGTGGAATTGGTATTATTTGTTCCTTAACTATGTGATTGAATTCACTATCAAACACCATCTGGGCCTGAAATTTTCTCTGTGGGAATAATTTTTATTTAAAATTCAATATTTTAAATATTGAATATGGGACTAATTTGGTTCTCTATTTCTTTTTTGGTCAGTTTTTCTAGAATTACCTTCTTAGGGAATTTGTTCATTTTATGTAAATTGTCAACTCTGCATAAAATTGTTTATAATATCCACCAACTATTCTTGAATGTTTTTTATGTAAACTTAAGATTATGTCAATTTTTCCATGACAAAGAGCCCTTCAACTAAATCCCTCTACTTATTAAGCACCCAGATAGACTAATTTTCTTAGCCTTTTTTTGTAATTAAATGAGCTCAGATGATGGAATTCTTGCAAAGGGAATATGAATGGAAGTGATGTTAATCACTTCTAGGACTGGCCCATAGAAACCTCCTATGAATGGTCTTTAATGTTCCTCTATCGGCCAGTGTAGGTGAACAGTCACCTTAGAAGCCACAAGTCAAAAATATAGAGACACAGGATTAAATAAGTCAAAGTGGAGGGAAGGGTGGGGAAAGAGGGGAGAGAGAGAAAGAGAGAGATACTTACCAATAAGGACCATCTACTTTAGACTTTATGTAAGCTAAAACTAAATACTCTATTTTGTTCTTGCAGATGTATATTGGGAGAAGAACCTATTTTTGCTTTTATTGGAATTATTATAAATACATGCATTAATCCAGGGAGAACTGCTTTTACTGAAATATTGTTTTTCTATCCAAGACCAGAATATCTCTTTCCATTTATTATTGTATTAGTTTTGTTTTAGGTCTCCGGTAGCATTTACAACTTTTTCATATAGATCTTCATGTTTCTTTTGATGTGTTGTAAGATATTATCTTCTTTTTTTTCTAGTTTTGTAGATGGGAACTTTATCTTTTCTAATGCATTACCATATGCAACAAAGCTATGCATTTTTATATTTAGATTTTTACCTATTTATTTTATCAAAGTATTCCATTTGTAATAGTTTTTAAAGTGTATAATGAATACATGCAAATAATACTTTAATATCTTTCTATTTCTTGTGTAATTATAATGACAAATATCTCTAGAGTAGTGTTAAATAATACTAGTGAGAGGAGACATCCCTGTCTTGCTCTTGAACTTTTGGGGAATTCACGTTGTTAACTATAAATACTGATGGTGATTACTCTAATAGGTGGAAGAATCCACCTATTTCTCTTTTATTGGGAAGTTTTTAAAAATCAGGAAAGAATATTGAATTTTATCAAGTGCGTTTCAGCATATATACAGAAAAATAACATGATTTCCCTCTATTGATCTATTAATGAAGGCATAATATTTCATTATTGATATTAATATACTAGATTTTCTAAAATTGAACCATCTTGCATTTCTGGTATAAATTCCAATGATTAATTACAGCAAAATGCTATTTTCTTAATGTGCTTCTGGATTCAAAACTATATTCCCAGGAGTATTATTTTTACTTGGTATAGTTGTACCCCAAATATTTATGTAAGGTTGACTTACCACTTTCTGTTCTGTGCTTTCTTGTGCTTTTTTTGTTGTTGAAGTTAAGCTGCTTTTATGAAAATACCTGCGATCTCTCCTTCCTCTAGGCTTCAGAGCAGTTAAATAGCATTGGAGATATCTGTGCCCAAGGCTTGGAAGGAGTCACCTTGAATATTTAGAGTATAGTGGTTTAAGGGGATCATTTTAACTATGTTCTTTGGTTATCCTACACTATTTGGTGTTTTGAGTTTTTCTTTCAGAAAAAGCACTTTTGTTTTTCAGTACTGGGGATTGAACTGTCATTGAGCTACACTCCCAGCCTTTTAATTTTTTTAGAAAATTTTGAGACAGGGTCTCATTAAGTTGCCCAGGCTAACTTCAAACTTGCAATCCTTCTGCCTCATCCACCTGACTAGCTGAGATCGAAGTTACGTGCCACCTCATCCAGCTCAGAAAAGGCATATTTGACCCTGTCACTTCCCTGCTTAATGCCTGCAGCGATTGTACCTCAAGGTAAACTAATAGTTGGCAAAGGGACAGTTACCTGCATAGAAATATTCCAGATAACACATTATAAATGAATAATTGAATCAGAATGTCATAATTTTGCACACCATAATGAAGTGATGAGATAAGAGATCTTGTCGACATTCTTCAATGACTGCTATCACGAAATGAGGAGAACCATGGGAACCAACTCAGTGCCCATCAACTGATAAATGAATTTTAAAATGTGGTACATACGCAGCACAGGATCCTATTCATCCATAAAATGGAATGAAATTCTGTCATTTGAGGCAACATGGGTGGAACTGGAGATCATTAAGTGAAATAAGTCAGACACAAAAAGACAACTACCTCATGATCTCACTTACAGGTGGAATCTAAGAGTTGATTTCATAGAAGCTGAGAGTAGAATGGGGTTTGCCAGAGGCTGGGAAGAGTGGGTGGGTGAGGAGGGACTGGCAGAGGTTGATGAGCGGGTACTAAGTTACAATTAGGAGCAAAAAGTTCTGGTGTACTGTTACACAGCAGGGTGACTGTAGATAACAATAATACACTGCACATTGTCCAAAAAGCTACAAGAAAAATTTCGAAAGTTTTCACCATAAAGAAATGATAAATGAAGAGATAGATATATTTAACCTGATTTAAAGATTGTACAATATATATGTATATCAAAACATTACCTGGTGTGTCGTTTTTAAGGAAAAATAGACAATAAAATACCATGTTCCTATATGCCCCCAAACCTAACCAAGTCAAGGAAACAATGAGAGCAAGCTTGGCCTGGAAATATTCAGATACTTATTATCTTGAAGGACACTGACTTTTTCTCACATTTTCTGGGAATTAGGACAAGATAGTGTTAAGTGGCTTTTTACATTTGCAACAGGACTGTCACTCTTGGGATGCTGCATATAAGCAAGCTTACGGTGATGATGTCACTACTTCTGAAGCCCAAGGCATACAACTCTTCTTTTAGTAGTAGCTGGTGCCGAACTGAGGGCACTGTGGAAAGGTTCCATGTCAGTCGTCCAGCTGGCCACTACCGGGTAAACCCTGTGAGGGAGGAAGGCACTGCTTGGTGAAGCACAGTGGGGGACAGAGGTGCTATCTGTTCAGCCTGTCACCACTGGACCTTCCTGGTAAGCATTTCTCAGTAAAGCCTTATGCCCTGTATGTTGTCTCCAGGTCTTCTCTTTGGTCTCCAAACAACCTATCCCACTGCCCTGGCACAACTGGTACCCCACTGATACATCCAATTTTCATATTCTTTTTTTCATGTATCAGTTAAATTTTTTTAATTAAAAAAACAAGCAGAAAACAAAGTGAGGACGAGCAGACATTGCCTACCTCCTGAGGGCGTCCACACTACAACCTACCAGTTGCTTTTGCAAAAAGCCGCATGAATACAACTGAGCCTTTAGTGCTAACGACCAGCTCACAGGAAGTACAGAGGGCAGAGGACCATGTTCGACACAGTTGCAGGCATGCAAGTCAGGACAATCTAGAAGGTGGACAAACAAACAAGGGCGCAGCTTCTCCAGACAGTACATTCGGCGCTGGGGAAGGGAGGAATCTTTAGATCAGGTTTGTGAGATCCGGCCATCTGATGCCATGTATGGATCTTATTTAGATCTTCATTCGAGCAAAAAACCAAAATTAACAATTTCAGACTGGATAGTTGACAATATTAAGGATTTTTTTTTTTTTTTTTTTTTTTTGCAGTGCTGGGGATTGAACCCAGGGCCTTGTGCTTGCAAGGCAAGCACTCCAACAACTGAGCTATATCCCCAGCTCACAATATTAAGGAATTCTGATGAATAGTTTAGGTATTACAAAAATATTGTCATGTTAGTTTGCTACGGCTGTTGTGGAAGAGCCCTGATGGCTTAAACGACAGAAAGCTATGGTCACAATTCTGGAAGCTAGAGGACTGGGTAGAGGTGTGGCCAGGACCTGGGCTTGCAGATGGCTGCCCTCTGCCTGTGTCTTCACACACTCTGCCTCTGTGTGGGCCTGGGTTCTGGTCTCCTCTTATAAGGACACCTGTCAAACTGATTAGGGCCCATCCTCATGACCTCACTTTAACCTAATCTTTGAAGATTAGATTAATCACATCTTTAAAGGCCCTGCCTCCAACTGTGGTCGCAATCTGAGGCACTGGGGTTAGAGCTTCAACTAACGGGTCGTGGGGGGTGGGGAGGCACAATTTAACCATAACTGCAGCGATTATGGTTTTTCAAAGAGTTCTTTAAAGCTTTTTTGAAAAAAGTCATTTGAAGTTTTATAATGAAGCTTTACTGTACTAAATGATATGTTACCTGAGGTTTGCTTTTAAATACTGCAGTGGTGGGGGAAGGATGGCAGAAGTAGGAGGTAGACATAAAAATAAGTTGGTCATTGGCAGATGATTGTTGAAACCTGGAGATGAGTACATGGGGGTTAAATATTCTATTTACTTTACATGTATATTTTGAAGTTTTCTAAAATAAAACTTTTTTTTAAAGCAATAACTTTCAGTCACTACTCAAAATGCTGGCGGGGTACTCCATCATTCCACCTCTGCACTTCCCCATGGCCCCTTCCCCCATCAGCCTCCAGCTTCCACCAAACTCTCTGTAGGTCCCCAGATGTGACAGGCTGGTCCTGTCTCTCCACTTTTGCTCATGTTCTTCCTGCTCCAGAAAGTTGTTTCTGATCTCAATCTGAGAAGCCTCCCTCCTCCGGCTGCCTTAGGCCCGGGCTCCTTTTGTCCTGGCTCTGATCCATCTGTGGATAGCAGTGCCCCCTTCTCCCTAGTTTCAGCCACCCCTGGTCAACCAAAGTCTGAAATGAAATTACAGAACAATAAGGTATTTTGAGAAAGAGAGAGAAAGAGAAAGAGAGAGAGAAAGCAAGAGAGACTATATTTGCGTAACTTTTATCACAGTACATTGTTATAACTGTTCTATTTTATTATTATTGTGAATTACTCACTGTGTTTAATTTATAAATAAAATGATGTATGTATAGGAAAAGCATAGCATAGATAAGCATAGAACTATCTGGGGTTCCAGAGTCCCCCTGAGGATCTTGGAAGGAAGCCCTGTGAATAAGGAGGATGACCACTGCAGTCACCATCTGTTCCTTGCTTGCTCTTCCCAGCCCCTCCCCCACACCCAGGGACTCATCTATCCAATTCTGGGGCCCAGTGAGTGTGTGACCGAGGGAAGCAGGGATGATTGAACTGGCCAGTCTTTGTATGGTACCCCCACGCTTGTGGTGAAACAGATTCTACTGCAGAGCTGCGGGCAGACACAGAGGACTGGGAGGCACATTTAAGGATCATTTTATATGTAATTTGGGAAGAAGAGGCTGTTCTTGACCTTCCTTAACCTGCCTCTGCTCCAGAGACAGGGAGTTCTGACCTGGTGCCATGAGCTGGTGGTGAGGTCCCCGGGACCCTACTTTCGTCCTCAGAATTCTTCTGCACAGATGAGGAAATTGAGGCTCAGTAAAGAAGCCTCCTGCATGCGTTTCAGATGCATGCCATTGGGAGGGACCTTAGTCTCTCTGAGCTGGGAGGCCATGTTACATAGTCAAAATAAATTCTAATAGCCGCTGTGCAGACCCCTGGCCTGAGTGTGCTCTCTGATGTTTGATCCTCTCTAAAAAAATTAAAAGACCCTTACTAGTTCTCAACCTGCAACTCCCTTCATTAACTTTGTAACCTATCCTTACCCACAGCTAGCCTCAGTGTTCCCACCTATGAAATGGGCACTTCTGGAGGCTTGGCCATCACTGTCTTCTTCTCTTATAACTCTGTCCTGATGCCTGGGCAGAATGAGGCACCCAAGTGAGTCATTACAAACTCTTAGGCTTCTGGAACTGCTCTTACCAATACAGCTGAGTAGGACATATCTGCAGATCCTGGGACAAAGGTCCAGGAGTTAATGTATAGGGCAAACTCTGCAGATGCAGGTTTTTTATTCTCTCTTTTGACAGCTCCTGGAGACCCATGGCCTTTCACCTGCTGAACCCTGCTTTTCCTACAGCAGGAGGTGGAGTCCCCTGTGTGCTCACGGTTTTCCCAGAGTCTATAGCCTGCCCTTTCCTGAGCTCCCCTGGCCCAGAGGGGCAAGGCCAAATGTTTCACCTGGCTGCTGGCCCTTTCCTCCTCAGGGGCTACTTCTCCTTTCTGATTGGGGGTGCCTAGACGGGGAGATTTAAAAGACTCAGAACAGGGTGGGGAAGGCAAGAGTCAGGCAGTTCCACATAGGGCCATTCCTGGCCTGTTTTCTCTCCCACCCCATCTTCCCACCCTGCCTGGGCTTTCCTGGGAGCTAATCTGACTGTAGAATCCCGTAGACTCTGCAGAGAGTTCCAGCAGATTCCTTGTTCTCCCTGCGAACATGCAGGGGCTGCATCCTTCTCAGGAGCTGGTCTGCATCCTGGAGGGACTCTGGGCCCCTGCAAGCTGGTGGAAAGTGCCCCTCTGCCTGCCTCTCCCACAGCCCACCCTCCACTGAAAACCAGACTCTTCAAAGATCTCCCTACCTGAACACGACGGAGTGGTCTAAGGCGTCCCAGTGAGGCTTCTCTGAAGGAGTTTGGGGAAAGTGCCCTTCCCCCGGCTTAACTTGTCCCAGAAGCCCTGGGTCCCTAGGTTGCCTCTGTGGGCCTGATCATGTCTGCAGTTTTCACAAGTCCCACAGCAACTGCCCTGGCAATTTTGAGGAACCTGGGGGGGGGGGGGGGCCCAGTCCCCTTGGTGCCTGCTCCTCACCAGAAGTCATCTAGGGTCCCCTCCACACAGGCAAGGAAGGAGCTTTGTGCTTGGGCAGGTGGAGTGGAGGGCAGATGACCAGGTGTGCCAGGTGTCTGTCATAAGAAGCTAGACCATTTGGGATCTAAGCTCTAATCCCATCTCAATACCACCACCCCCAGCAGATTTTAGGGCTGTTTATTAAGCAGGGAGCTCACCCTGCCTGAATGAAAGACACCCCACCCCAAATGGAACTCCTCACCCTGTTTCTCCTCTGTCCTGCATCCCCAAAGGACACTGCATCCGTCAGGCACCGAGCCAGACCCACACTCTCCGTGCTAGGTCTCCCACCTTTCAGCCCTGCTGTCACCTCGGAAACTGTCCTGCATGAGCTTGTCCTCTGGCTTGGGTTTGGCAGACGTGGCAGCTCTGCTGTCTGTTTCCAGTGACCTTGTCTTCTCTCTGCCTCCAGGCCTGGGGGTGGTGACAACTCCCACAGGAGGTTAGCCTGAGCCCGCACCATCTCTCCTTCAGATCTTTGCAAGCAGTCTCTTTGTCACCTTCTCCGATGTCCTCACTGACAACAGCTTTCTTCCAGGGCTTGCATGAACCCCCTGACCCAACAAAATCACCCAGTCCTCTCAATCTCCTAAGTGACTTCCCAGCTCAGCCTCTTCTCCCTTCCTGTCTCTCCCACCTGCCATCTAAACACTGGTTAGTGCCCACCTGTTCAGCTCACTCCATCTGGGTCCCCACCGCCCTCCACTCATGCTTCACAGGTAGCCCCAGTGGGTTCCTTCAAATGTAAACTTTCAAAGATGTAGTTTTAATATTAAAAGTGTTTGATCCCCAAAGCAAGACTTGTTTATTGTGCAAAATGTCAAACAGTACAGAGAAACATAAAGTGCAAAGTAGAAATTCTAGTCCCCTCTGCCCTCCGCCCAGTGTCCCTTTCCTCAGACCCTCAGAGGTTAACGGCTAGTGTGGGTCCTGCCTCACCTCTACTCATGCATGCAGAGTGAATGTACAGCTTTTTATTCACACAAATGGATTCAGGTCATGCATATAAGCCCACAAGGACTTTTTGTGCTTGTACCTTGGAGAGCATTGCGTGTCTTCATATATAGATTTTCTACTTTCTTTCTGATGGCTGCTTAGTGATTGGTGGTAAGAATCTACCGATTTTCTTGCCATGGGTGTCAGGCTGGTTTACACTTTTGGTGGCTATCAACAGCACCACCTGTGGCTTTTTTGCCTGGGTATTGTTACTGAAAGATCAGTCCTTGTTCCCAATGCCAATCCAAAAAGGACATGGTTTTGAGTTGGGGAAAAAGTTTTATTGTTTTGCTAGCAAAGGAGAAACACAGGGGACTCCTGTCCCAGAGGCTGTGATTCTTCCCATCAAGGGGAGCATTGGGCTTTTAAAGAGGCAATTCAAAGGCTATGTTCCATGCTTTCTGTCCAGAGTTGTAATTCACTTGCTAATTTGGGGACATAGTCATTTCTGAGATCTTCTGGTGCCATCCCCCAAGTGTGACTTACTCCATTCCTGTGCTGGGTGTACACTCAAGGATGCATAACTCTGTCTAGGATGAGGAAGAAAGGCAATTCTGTTTTCCCTAAGATTAGGAAGGGGGAGAGATTAGGGAGGCACAGGGAAACAAGAAGAGAAAGAAACATGTCCCTTTAAAAAATAAGTTACATTCTATATTCAAAGCATAAAGGCTATATTCACAAAGCATAAAGTGGACCACTGTTACATTTCCCATCAATTTTTACACTGCATTCCTGTTTTAAATTTTTAATTATTGTCTATTTGTCCTAATTAGTTATATGTGACAGGAGAATGCATTTTGATATGTCAAATATATTTATGATATACATAAATGGAGTATAACTTCTCATTTTTCTGGTTGTACATGATGTAGAATCACACCAGTTATGTAATCATATATGCACATAGAGAAATAGTGTCTACTATTCTTCTTACCTTCATGTCCCCTCCCCTCCTTTCACTCCCTCTCTCTATTCTTCTCTAGCACTCCCTTTATTGTGAATTAGCATCTGCATATCAGAGAAAACATTCAGCCTTTGGTTCTTTGGGATTGGCTTATTTTGCTTAGCATGGTGTTCTCCAGCTGCACCCATTGAACAGCAAATGCCATAATTTTATTCTTCTTTAAGGCTGAGTAATATTCCATTGTGTATATATACCACAGTTTCTTTATCCATTCATCTATTGAAGGGCACCTAGGTTGGTTCTATAGCTATTGTGAGTTGAGCGGCTATAAACATTGATGTGGCTGCATCACTGTAGTATGCTGATTTTAAGTTCTTTGGGTATAAACTGAGGAGTGGAATAACTGGGTCAAATGGTGGTTCTTCCATTCCAAGTTTTCTAAGGAATCTCCACACTGCTTTCCAGAGTGGTTGCACCAATTTGCAGCCCCATCAGCAATGTATGAGTGTACCTTTTTCCCCACATCCTCTCCAACGTTTATTGTTGCTTATAGTCTTGATAATTGCCATTCTAACTGGAGTGAGATGAAATCTTAGAGTAGTTTTGATTTGAATTTCTCTAATTACTAGAGATGTTAAACATTTTTTCATATATTTGATAATCAATTGTATTTCTTCTGTGAAGTGTCTATTCAGATCCTTAGCCCATTTATTGATTGGGAGATTAATGTTCTATCTGAGGTGCAAGTGGTGAAGATTTTCTCCCATTATGTAGGCTCTCTCTTCACATATTAATTGTTATTTTGCTGTGAAGAAGCTTTTTGATTTTACTTCTTGTGTTTTAGGAGTCTTGTTAAGGAAGACAGTTCCTTTGCCAACATGGTGGAGATTTGGGCCTACTTTGTCTTCTGTTAGGCACAGGGTCTTTGTTCTAGTGCCTAAGTCCTTGATTCACTTTGAGTTGAGTTTTGTGCAGGGTGAGAGATATGGGTTTGATGTCATTTTGCTACATATGGATTTCCACTTTTCCCAGAACCATTCGTTAAAGAGGCTATCTTTTCTCCAATGTATATTTTTGGTGCCTTTGTCTAATATGAGATAAATGTATTTATGTGGGTTTGTCTGTGTTTTCTATTCTGTATCATTAGTCTTCATGTTTGTTTTGGTGCCAATACCATGCTGTTTTTGTTATTATGGCTCTGTAGTGTAATTGAAGGTCCAATATTGTGATGCTTCCTGCTTCACTTTTCTTGCTAAGAATTGCTTTAGTTATTCTGGGTCTCTTATTTTTCCAAATGAATTTCATGATTGCTTTTTCTATTTCTATGAAGAATGTCATTGGGATTTTAATAGGAATTGCATTAAATATTATAATGCTTTTTGGTAGTATGGCTATTTTGATGATGTTAATTCTGCCTATCCAAGAGAATGGGAGACCTTTCCATATTCTAAGGTCTCTTCAATTTCTTTCATTAGTGTTCTGTAGTCTTCACCTCTTTTGTTAGACTGATTCCCAAATATACATTTTTGAGGCTATCGTGAATGGGATAGTTTTCCTAATTTCTTTTTCAGTGGATTCATCACTGATGTATAGGAACACATTTGATTTAATGGGGTCAAATTTATATCCTGCTACTTTACTGAATTCATTTATTAGTTCTAGAAGTTTTCTGGAGGAATATTTTGGATCTTCTAAATATAGAATCACGTCATCAGCAAATAGTGATAGTTTAAGCTCTTCTTTTCATATTTGTATCCCTTTAATTTCTTTCTTCTGTCTAATTGCTCTGGCTAGAGTTTCAAGGATGATGTTGAATAAAAGTGGTGAAAAAAGGCATTCTTGTCTTGTTCTAGTTCTTAGAAGGAATGCTTTCAATTTTTTTCCATTTAAAATGATGTTGGCCTTAGGTTTAGCATATATAGCTTTTATAATGTTGGGGTATGTTCCTACTATTCTATTACCATTCTACTAGTTTTTTTAGTAGTGTTTTGAGCATGAAGTGGTGCTGTATTTTGTCAAATGATTTCTCTGCATCTATTAAGATGATCATATGATTCTTGTCTTTAAGTCTATTGATGTGATGAATCATGTTTATTGATTTCTCTATGTTGAACCTAACTTGCATCCCTGGGATGAACACCACTTGATCATGATGCACTATCTTTATGTTTTTGTATGCAATTTTTCAGAATTTTATTGAGAATTTTTGCATCTATGTTTATCAGGGATATTGGTCTGAAGTTTTCTTTCCTTGATGTGTCTTTGTCTGGTTTTGGTATCAGGGTGATACTAGCTTCATAAAATGTGTTTGAAAAGGTTCCCTCTTTTTCTATTTCATTGAATACTTTGAGAAGTATTGTTGTTAATTCTTCTTTGAAGCTCTTGTAGAACTCACTTGAGAATCCATCTGGTCCTGGGCTTTTCTTAATTGGTAGGCTTTCGATGGTGTCTTTGATTTCTTTGTTTGAAATTGATTTCTTTAAATTGTGTATGTCTTCCTGATTTTGTTTGGATAGGTCACATGTCTCTAGAAACTTGTCAATGTCTTCAAGATTTTCTATTTTATTGGAGTATAAATTTTCAAAATAGTTTCTGATTATCTTCTGTAGTTCAGTAGTGTCTGTTGTGATATTTCATTTTTCATCATGAATTTTAGTAATCTGAGTTTCCTCTCTCTTTCTCTTCATTAGCATGGCTAATAAATTCTATTTATTTTTTCAAAGAACCCACTCCTTGTTTGTCAATTTTTTGAGTTGTTTCTTTTGTTTTGATTTCATTGATTTCAGTTCTGATTTTAATTATTTCCTTTCTCCTACTGCTCTTGGTGTCAATTTTTTCTTCTTTTTCTAGGACTTTGAGATGTAATGTTAGGTCATTTATTCATTGAGTTTCTATTCTTTTAATGAAAGAGCTCAATGCAATAAACTTTCCTCTTAGCACTGCCTTCAGAGCATCCCAGAGATATGATATGTTGTATTGCTATTCTCATTTACCTCTAAGTATTTTTTTTGTTTCATCCCTGGTTTCTTCTGCTATCCATTCATCTTCAATAGCATATTATTTAGTCTCCAAGTGTTAAAGTAGATTCTATTTTTTATTTTATCATTGATTTCTAATTTCATTCCATTATGATCTGATAAAATGCAGAGTATTATCTCTATTTTTTGTATTTGCTAAGAGTTTCTTTGTGTCATAATATTTGGTCTATTTTAGAGGAGGCTCTGTGTGCTGCTGAGAAGAAAGTGTATTCACTTGTTGATGGATGAAATATTCTATATATATCTGTTAAGTCTAAATTATTGATTGTATTATTTAATTCTATCGTTTCTTTGTTTAGCTTTTGTTTGGAGGATATATCCAGTAGTGAAAGAGATGTGTTAAAGTCACCCAGTATTATTGTGTTGTGGTCTATTTGATTATTGAAATTGAGAAGGGCTTGTTTGATGTATGTAGATGCTCCATTGTTGGGGACATAAATATATACAATTGTTATGGCTTGTTGTAGTATAATTCCCTTAAGCAGTATGGAATATCCTTCTTTGTTCCTTCTTATTAACTTTGACTTGAAGTCCTCTTTATCTGATATGAGGATAGAAACCCCTGCTTATTTACACAATCCGTGGGAGTGATGTTTTTTCCCATCCTTTCACCTTCAGTTTGTGAATGTTTTTGCCTATAAGTTGAGTCTCTTAGAGACAGCATATTTTTGGGTCTTGTTTTTTAATATAATCTGCTAGTTGATGTCTTTTGATTGATGGGTGTAGGCCATTAACATTCAAGGTTATTGTTGAGATATGATTTGTATTCCTGGTCATTTTGGTTTATTTCTGGTTTTTAATTTGAATTAGTTTCTCCTTTGATTGACATTTCCTTTAGTGCAGTTGCTCCCTTTGCTGGTTTTCACTTTTATTTTCATTTCATCTTCATGGAATATTTTGTAGAGAATGATCTGTAGTGTAGGCTTTCTAGTTGTGAATTCTTTTAAATTTTGTCATAGAAGATTTTTATTTCATCTTCAAATCTGAATCTTAATTTTGCTGGTTATATTGTTCTTGGATGGCATCCATTTCCTTTCAGATGTTGGTATATATTATTCTAAGACCTCCTAGCTTTGAGGGTCTGGGTTGAGAAATCAGCTGAGATTCAGATTGATTTGTCTCTAAATGTTACCTGTCATTTTTCTCTGGCAGCCTTTAAAATTCTATCCTTATTCTATATGTTGGGTATTTTCATTATAATGTGTCCTTGTGTGGTTCTGTTGTAATTTTGTACATTTGGGGTCCTGTAAGCCTCTTGTATTTGATTTTTGCTTTTCATTCTTTAGGCTTGAGACATTTTCTGATATTATTTCACTGAAAAAATTGTGCATCCCTTTGGTTTGTATCTTCATGCCTTCATCTATCCTGATAAATGTTAAATTTGGTCTTTTCATGTTATTCCATAGTTCTTGGGAAGTTCTGTTCATGGTCTTAACATCTTTTCTGGGTGGTCAGCTTTATTTTCAAGATGATATATTTTGTCTTCATTGCCTACAACTCTTCCAAGTGGTCTAGTCTGTTGATGATGCTTTCCATTGAATTTTTAATTTGGTTTATTTGTTTCCTCATTTCAAGTATTTCTGCTTGTTTGTCTACCCATCTAACTGTGTGGATCTGAAGCAGTACAGTTTTTACCCTGTAGACTTAGAGTGTTCCTAAGGCTTCCAGTAACTTGCCTTTAAGGGGGAGACCAATAATAATAGCGACCAATGCAAAAAGTATGCAGCCTTAAGTCAAATAGCCCCTACTACAACATCTACAGTTTTGTTGCAATAAACAGAAATGATGTGTTCAGTTGTTGCATACAATAAAAACAGTAAGTTTGCAAAAGGCTTATAATTTCAGATGGTGGACTAATAGAGAACAGGAGTGATATAGGATATGATGTTTATGAGGAAGGAGGAGAGAAGATTGAAGTAAAAAATTATAGGAAGCATGAAAGAGGGAATAATCAAGTTTGATTGTTAGCAGGGGTAAAGAGAGAAAGAGAATTAAGGGATAAGTGAGAGAAAAAATATATATGTAAAACTAATTTTTTAAATTTAAAAATAGAAAGAAAAAGTTATAAATAAAATAATGCAAAATAATACTGAAATATACTATTTAGACATCCCAGTCCTCAATAAACTGATGCATGAAAAATAGCTGGTTTCAAAAGTGGTAGAAATGTGAGAAAAAAAAAAAAGAAAAAGAAAAGACAAAAAAAAATCTCAAAAAATTGAACAATTGTTTCCATTGGAGTTCAAAAGTTTCTCAATTTCCCTTCCCAGCAGTTAGGTGGGGTTGTCAGCTGTTCTGTATGGGGTGGATCAAGGTTGGGTGCCAGAAACTGCTGGGGAGTGATGGGACCTGCAGTCAGTGATAAAGCAGTGCACTGGACTGGCAGTTCTGGTGGCTATTCAGTGTGTGGTGCAATTTGGGGCCTGTCCACATCAGGGACCCAGCTGTTTTGCACCAAATGGATCAAGGCTGGGCACTGTGACCTTCAGGCTGGCTGCAAAGCTGTGAGTAACGACCCAGGTTGGGGGCCAGGGAAGGATTGGGAGACTGGGGACTAGGGAGCCAAAGGGCCCTATTGGGTGCCATACTGATGCTTGTCTTGGTGGGACTCAGGGACTGGTGGATGCCAGCATGGGGAGAAAGAGAGTCATCAAGTGCTGGCCCAGGGTGGGCCCACACAACCTGGTGGGTGCTAGACCAGCTGGCTGAGTGAGTCAAGGGCAAAATGTCCTCATACCCTTTTCTAATGCTTGGGATCCTACCCACTGTAACTAGTACTGTCAGTCTCCACATGCCTCTGGGCTCACAGAACTGGGGAGAACCCAGCTCTCCTGTATCTCTAACATGTGTTCCCTGGCAAAATGCACCCAGTTTCTGACTTCCCCCTGGTTTGCAAGGCTCAGACAGGCCCACACAGACTTAGCTGCAAACTCACAGATCTGGGTTTCCAGTCTCCTTAGACTCTGCCTAGCTGCAGTCCCAAGATGACTTCTAGATCTCCACATTCTATTTCTATGGAAAAAATGAGCAATAGCATCTCCAAGTTGCTTCCTCCTGAAAGAGGGTGAAGTTGGGGGAAGTAATCCAAAGTCCTTGTCCTCTATCAGGTAGGGTATGGACGGTTAAGGGTAATCAGCATCAGGGCAGTCCAGAGGTCTACAGTGGCAGATGGCAGGTGACTGAGCAAGGCACACAGGCAGGGATCATGTTAAGACAACAATAAGCAAGACAGCAAAGCATTACTTTTTGGTAAACAATTAGTACAAAAGCAATTAATATTTCAGCTAGTCTCTGAAAACCATGAGGGACAGTAACTCATAATCTTACCAGTGATAAACAGATCAAGTTTATCAATGTAGGAGGACAGGAGGATTTGTAGGTCTGTGAGATCAGGCTCAAATGAACTCAGGACAAACTTGTGACTCTAGAGTCCTTTGTGACCATTATTATTAGGCACTCCCACACAAGAACCCTTCCTTTATAACATCCGATTTTCCTTACTTTTGGTAGGACAGACACAAGTGTACATCTTAATTTACATTTTAAAAACCATTGTTTTTCTTTTGTAAATGTTCATGTAGGACTGTGCTTTGGCTATACTTTCCTGCCAGGTGTTTAAGACCAAGTTGGTCAAAACTGACCTTGTTCTTACCTACTGTTAAGAGTCAGCTCAGATTCCTCAGAGAACATGCGTAAAGCCTCTTGACTTCTTTAACTTTCCTCTACCAGTGGTGCCATCTGAAAGGATGGGTCAGGGTCTCGCTAACCATAAGTGGCTTCTCTTGGAAGCATCAGGGACATTTCCCTTTCCAATGACCCTCCTCTCTGCAGAATATGCACTGGTTGGCTTCTGGTTGTCTAGGGTCCTCTCAATCTCCTTGATGGGCGGACTGGGTGACTCACAGGAGTTGCAGGGCCCAGAGAGGAGTCTCATCATTCTCTGGGTCCTGGCTGACTTTAGAGGGCAAGGAGCAAAATGCTGGCTGCTTTTTCCTTGGACCTTTTACTTCCTTTACTTTGGTCTCCAAGTTTTTGGTTTAAGCATCCAGCTAACCAGTTTCACCAGTCTTGAAGAGGGAGTAACAGGTTATAACTTCAGTATCTATAATTTTACAGTTACCTCTTTTGTTTAATTGGGGTCAGTGTTAGCACTGGAAGTCAGCATTATATCTTATCTGTCCTATAGGTGATGGCTTATTCTCTCAAACTAATTCAGGTTGTTGTTAGAAGTAGCAAATTTATGCAAAATACTAACAGGCAATACTATAAAGTTTTACAAGGAAAATACAAAATAAACACTAATGTATCTTTGGTGTTTATTTAGCCTCTACAAAGTCCCATATATTTATCAACTCAATTACATGCAAGTTTTACTTTTTAAAATTTATTTTACAAACCTAAATGCCTTTTTACAATTTACCCAAACCTTTATTTACTGTATTGCTGTATTTACTGTATTACTGTTTACTTTGGGATCACAGTAATCTTTACAGCAAAAAAAAAAAAAAAAAAAAAAAAAAAAAAAAAAAAACTATCCTTTGATCCCAATTTTAAATAAGTTTAATTCTAGCCTACTTCAGGGCCATTATAACATGAAGAAGAATGAGAGAGGCAGAGCCTTAACTCAGGTGATGCTGGCCTCATGACAAATTTTAAAAAGTGTTTTATTTCTGAATCTGATCTTTGTCTTTTAAAATATTCTACAAAGTTCTCATGTATTATTTCCTGAGTCTATCTGAATATCAGTTAACATAATACAACATTACATCTGAAACATAATAAACAGAGAGGCTAAGAGAGCTCTTAACTTCCCTTTATTGGAAAATATGGCAGAATGTTTTCATGTTCCATATTGTCAACCTTTGAACAAACCAGATTCTCCTCCTTACCTTCCAAAAATACATTTAAATTCCCATTCCCCTGTAAAGGGTAACTTAAAATTTTATCTATAACTTGTAAAACATTAAATGACAAATAAATACCAACCACATTTGTTATCTCTATGTAAATCTGAAGGAGACCATTGCTTCAGACAATTTTAGTTTGGAGAACACCAACTTGGTAAAGTGCTCTCCTAATCTTTACATTTAACTAAGTTTTTAACTTTCAAAGTAAACTTTAGAATTCATAAGGTATGGTAACAATAATCAGAGATCTGCATGGGTTAGCAGTACTAGAAAAAAATCAAAGGCTAGCCTCAAATCTCTTATGCATTTGGAAAACAGTATTAATGATCAGAAACAGACTTAGTCAAGGTAATCAGATATAAGACAGGTCTTCAAATGGCTTTGTAGCCCTTCTACATCTGATACAATTTATGAAAGAAAGCACTCATTTGTAATATTTGCAGTAAACTTACATAAACTTTCATTTTATATATCTTTACGTAATAGACAAGGCTTAGATATAGTTCTCAGATGTATACATATACCTAATCACATATATTTAGGGTATCAACTATATTGTTATAACCTAAAATAACAGTTGTTTATTTAATCAGTTATGAAGGAATCATTTAAAAGACTTTAAAACAGGTACAAACCTAATTCCTTTAAGACTTAGTTTCCCTAAGTAATAAAACTTAACAGGCATAAGAAAATTAGACAGATATGAGCAGATCAATGTTTCAGACTTTGCTTCATATCAGTACATTAAAATTCAAATAATTTTGATAGTGCTAATTATAGCCAGTTTAATCACATACCCTAACTTTTTGAGGTTTACCTTCCACAAACCTTCTGCAACTTACTTAGACTATATTAGTTCTACAACTTGTTTACATCCCAAGGTTAGTCCTCTCTTTCATTTTGGATTTTATCACAAGACTATTAATTTGCCAGACAAACTATTTTCTCATCTAGAAACATTTCTTTTACCTTTTAATTTTCCATACTAGAATGTATTTTCATACCTTAACTTTCTTATTTCTCTCTTTTTAAGTTTCAGACTCTTTCTTAAATTCATATTCTAAAACAATTTTGTGCATTCAGTTTACGCAAATTTTATCCCAGGAGAGGGTTGGACAATCTGGCATATATAAAAACCATGCCTTAATCTTTTTTCTCCCAGGAGGCATTCAAAGGGATTAGAGTACAGGATATTTTTGAGCCTGACCTATCTCCCTTATCATTATCACAATGCCATCAACTTTCAGTTTCCCACTGTTAATTGTACCCAATTGGGCCTTTTTCTTATACTAGGCATATTGATATGCAATGGACGAGGACTTTGTCATCCTTTTCTTTAGACTTCCTTGAAGATCCTTTTGCAGGTCTTTTTATTTTCTGGGTACAGAAAAGACCCTACCAGTCTCCCCAGGCATTTAGTTTGATGGAACACTATTACAGCAAGAATTGCTTTGCCCCAGTGATGAATATCCCCTGGTCAAATGGGATGTCCTATTAGATTTTAAAAGAGGAGACTATTCCTGTCCCCAGGTCATAAAGTGACAGTTCTGGAACCTACTGCCACATCCTTTTGGCCAAAAGCCTCCACTCCCCATGGACATAAGGAGCTGGAAAGCAAGGCAGAGGCCAGGTTCTCTTTGCCTATTTTTCTACAGTTCAGTCAGTTTCCTGTGATTTTTTTTTTTTTTAAACCAGTCCTGGGCCGGTGTCCTAAATGCACAGTGAGATGATCTACAGCTGCCTGAGGCCAGGCTAAGAGTGCCAGCACTGGGTTTAAAGGGTCTACATTTTTTTTAACCCTTTCTTCTGGTTTCCTCCTATCCTTGCACACCAGAGGCAGTGTCTCTTTGCACCTTCAACTTAGTTTCTGGCTGTTCAGACTCCTTATCATGCAACTGCATAAATGCCTGCACATACAGAATCTCTTCCATATACTTGACTTCTGACAGACCAACTTCAACTGCAAGATTGTACAATAATTCAGAAAAACATTCAAAGGCAAGCTTGTGTTAGAATAAAACACCTTTTTCCTAGACAGGTTCATATCTATAGGTGGCCCATTCAGTCAAGATATTTCTTCCCATGAGACTAACGGTTAAGATCAATGTAGCATGGCCCAAGTCCTAAAGGGCCAGCAACAGATATAAAAAAAACACAGAGACAGTCAAGAAAGGATCACTGAAACCATAGCTGACAAAGGGAACATTTAAAACAGACAGATCTGCACATACAAATTTCTTCCACTTACTTTACCTCTGACAGGTTGGTTGTTCGTTTTAGTGCTGGGGATGGGCCCCAGGGCCTCACATGCTAGGCAAGCATCTACCACTGAGCTACATCCCCGGTGTGTCTGGATCTTAGAAGGTGGTAAGGCCAGCTCTGACAACGTAGGGCCTTAGGAAGCAAGTCTACCCCTTACCCGCCTGCACCAGAGGATGGCTTGGAGCTCTGACCCTAAAGCCAGCCTAAGTTAGCTGTGTCTCTGTCCTCATCAGTCAAGTGGGACAATAGGAGCTGCTTTGCATGCAGGCTGCTGCGTGGACAGAGCGAGGTAACACACCCGTGGCTCTTGGGGCAGCTGAGCTCTAGGAAGCACTGTGCAAAGGCTAGCTGTCACCACTTCATCTGCATCCTGTGTGGGGACAGGCCAGGACTAAGATCCTCACTGATGGTAGGGAAACTGAGCCCATGTCTTCCTAAGGTCACAAGCACCATGTGTGTACTATGGCTGGAACTCACTCAGTTGTGTTTCCTGGGCCAGCAGCACATCATCCACAGACCAGCTCTCTACCTTGAGGACTCTGAGATTCATAAGCACCTTCTATGTGCTGAGTACTTCAGGGACTCGCAGGAGCCCAGGCCCACAGCTCTAGGGCCATGGGGCACAGCTGCACTGTGAGTGGGTATTTTACATTAAAGTCACAGATAAAGAGATTAAAGCTCAGATAGGTCAGGGTACTTGTTCTACGTCACACAGCTGGTACACAGCAGCTACATCTTCAACCTGCTTGAGTCCTTTGCCCCATGTGTCTCCCAAACATACATGTTTCAAGGACAACCTGAACACAGCCCAGAAACCTGAGGCTCAGGTGCCTATTCCCTACCTGGGAATTGCCCTCCTTCTCCCATTACTACTGTCCAAGGCCTGTGGGTCTTGCCCTGCCCCGCCCTACACAGCCAGCAGGCTGCTCTGTCACTCACCTTAGTACACAGGAAGAATGTCTTAGCAGTGCCAAAGAATGCTGCTGCTACTGACGGCTAGAGGGGCAGGGAGAGCATTTGAGACACAAATTTGTTTTTCTGGTGGCATCTCTCCCCCATATTCCCTCTTGTAAGCAGGATTCCATTCTCTTGGCTCAGGGGAGGTCTGTGGCAGGGCCCAAAGCAGAGGTGGTCTGCAGACACTTTCTCTGGTTTGGATTTCAGACCTTTGAAGAAAGCCTGGGGAAGAGAGGAGGAAGGAATTTCCCCTGGGAATCAACAGTAGCCTTCACTGGGAATAGGGGTTATATGGGCTCTGAAATTGTGGGACCTCAGGCAGACCTGGTCACAGGGTCCCAAGCTGGAGGGTCCCACTGGTCTCAGAGATAAGAATCATGCCAGCCTGGGGCACTGAGGACAGTGGGGCCAGCAGCAGTTGACATGGCCTCCCCCGGCTCTTTCTGTCCCCATCTTAGGTCACAGGAAGGCACAACTCACCCTGGGTGGGTAGTCAACCCTACCCCACTCTGAAGTCACCAGCCTGGCTTTACCTCACTCCTGAGAGGGCCATGCCATTGTCCTCCCAGAGAGCAGGGACGCTCACTGCACAGGCATGTCTGGTCCCAGTTGGGCCACACCAGGACGGAGCAGGCTGGCCTCTGCCCTTAGTGTTTCCTCAGGCAACACTACATCCTTCTTGGGGAACTCCACTGCCCACAGGGTGCCCCCAGCCCTTCCTCTGCTCCACCCCGTCAGGGGCTCCCCACCCAATTCTTTGGGACTAGGCACTACTTACATTTGGGGGGCTTTGGGGGTGAGGGGTTCCCTCCTGTCCCCTCCAATATCTGTGACTGCAGTCTGGCCTCCTTTGTGGGTCCTTTAAGCCGAGGGTCAGAAGCATCATCCCGCCCATGGCATCTCCACCACCCAGTGGAATGACACGCGGCTCCACGCCCAGCCCCCGCAGAGGCCAAGGCTGCAGGCAGTGTCTGGGAGGAGAGGGTCCCAGGGGGCAGGAGCCCTGACCTCCTCCCAGTCCTCACAATGGCTATCAGCCTGGGGTTTCATCTCAGCCTCACAGAAAGTCACTTCAATAATTTATTGGAACATTATCTCAAACGCACTCCTGGCATGTTGGGAAGCATGAGGGAAGGAAGTCATGGCCAGAATGATAATCAGGGCAGGTGGCCTCACCTGGCTACTGGGGAGGGAGGGGCACTGGGGCTTCTCTGTAAAATGGGCAAAATAGTACCTGTCCTGTCCCTCTCTCCAGGAGTAAAATGATAGAGACCCCACAGGCCCAGGACACAGTGGGTCTTCCCCACCCCTTCCTCTCTCAGCTGTGTCCCCAACCTGGCTCGGAGCAGCCCAGAGAGCCTGCTTGGTCCACCTGCTCCCCCACCTGTCCTTGCCTTGCCTTCCACAATGCCAGGTGCAAGTGCAACCCTCGGGGCACAGCCATGCACAAGACAAGTCCCTGTCCTCATGGGGCTTGGAAGTCTCCAGTGGACCACAGACAACAACTTAGAGAGTAGATAATAAATTAAGAACTCAACCAGAGCAATGGGGTAGAGTGACCAGAGATGGGAGGCCACCTCCACTGCAGCCTGCCAGGGGTGAGGTGGAGGTGAGGCTGAGACAGTGGGAAGAAGTGGGGAGCGGGTATCATAGGAGGTGCAAATGCCATCAAGAAATGGGGTCACTGGAGAGATGGGCAGCACAGGGTTCTACACTTCTGATTTCTACTCAGTGTGATGGGAGGTCATTTGGAGGGTTTAAGACAGAGGAGTGATACCCTGCTCTCTCTCTCTCTCTCTCTCTCTCTCTCTTTTTTGATGAGATCTTGCAGTTGCCCAGGTCTGATACTCCGGCCTTGGCCTCTCAGGTAGCTGGGCTCACAGATGCATGCAGCTTGCGCCTCTGGAAACATCTGAGGAATGAAGGACTGAATGAATCAATGAAGGAGGGAGAGAGGAAGGGGGTCACTGAGCGTGTGCAGGAGAGACTGGGTCCAGGCACGTGCAATAACATTGTCACCATGGCGATGAATACCATCATGACTAAAGCTTTGCACACCCCCTCAATTACAGATTGCACTCCTCCTAGAATTGGTAAGAATTAGAGTTCTTGGGACTTGAGACAGCAGTGTCACAGAGAGGGCTGGGACGGGGAGGGAACAGCACTCTTCTTCGGGGAAGCAGTGCTGCCCCGGTGAGCAGCAGGCGGCCCGTCCGCAGACAGGTGAGTCAGGGCCTCTCCCCTGGACCCTGCACAGGGCGATCTTCACTCTTCACCTAGGTCTGGGACATTCCACTCCAGACGATCACATTTTGGGGTCCCAGTTCAATGTTAATGTCCCTGAGGACCAGCTGATTATCTTAGGCCTCCTCCATCACCATCCTCTACACGATCAGCCCCACATGGGTTCTTGTTCCCCTTCCAGGCCCTTGTCACTCAGGCCTTGGAGCCCCACATGGGTGAGAGGGTGGACATCAGTTTGAGAACCAGGGTCTCCTCTCCTTAGGCGGGGCCGGGACTGTCTGGGAAGGTGAGGCAAATCTACTGACCTCAGGAGTTTGTTCCTCTTTCTTCCTTCAGGCAAGGAGCAGGTGCTGGGACTTGGGGCAGGTGGAGCCCGTATAGATAAGCATGAAGTCCCAGGCAGCCCTGGAGCCTGGGCCAGGGCCAAGGCATCTATGTCCAGGCCTGAAATGGTCAAGGTCTGTGGTCAGCCTCCTGACTCTTGAGCTGAGTCTGTGAGACTGTTTCCCCACCTGCAAAATGGAAAGAAAGATCAGACCTCCCTCACAGAATTGAGATAAGAATAATAATAAATAGATAATAGAATTTATTATTATTATTGCCATAATAGCTAAGTCTTTTTTAAACACTGTGTTAGGCACAGTTTAAGTGCAATTGAAATAATGACTGCAAAGTGCATAGTAGGTGCTTAATAAATGCAGAGTGAATGAGTTGAATAGATTGAATAAATACTCCCAGTTTCTGAGGACAAGTCACCCACTAGGGGGCCTGTTGTGCACCAGAACTTGCACTGGGTGTTGTGGATCCTGCCTCCCCCCCACTTAGTTGGCAGGATTTGGTTGCAGGCTGTCAGAGGCGGAATATCAAGAATGAAGCCTGGGGCTGCTGTAATACATGTCGTTATTGTTTTAACCTGCTCCCTACAGTGATTAGCTTTCCACAGACAACTGACCACATCTGACGGTGGTCGGGCCTCAAACATGCTGCCCAGGTTGCAGCAGAAGGGGAGGAGGGTCTAATTTTCTCTGAACACAGCTCACCGACAGCTCCGCACACACTCTGATCAAATATTTAGGTCCTCAGGAGCCTGCCTGCAATATTAATGTGACGGGCCAAAGACCTGTGCTGCAGTCTTGCTGAGGGCTGGGGCTTCAATAATGAACGAGGGCCTCTCCGCCAGAGAAACAGAGCTGCGCTAGCCCACGAAGAAGACAAAGGTGCCAGAGGAAACCATCTGAGAGGCCCCCAGAACCCCTTCCCACCCCAACACACATGCATTCGAAACTGGTCCGTCACATTTGGTAACAGGCACCCAGAGACTTTTTTAAAGTTCATACAACTTCATCCCTGGGTTTTTTTTTTTTTTTTTTCCTAGACATATGGATGAAGGAAACAATCAGAAATGTGGGGAAAGCTTGTGTTTAAAACTATGCATTTATTATTTATAATAAGAATGTAGAAATATCTAAATTCTAAGCAATAAGGGATTGGTTAGGAAAATAATAACATATCCCCTTGGCAGAATATTATGCAGTCATTGCAGCCACTCAGGAGGCTGAAGTAGGAAGATTGAAAGTTCAAGGCCAGCCTCAGTAACTTAGTGAGGCCTTGTCTCAAAACAAAAAGTGAAAAAAGGACTGGGATGTTGCTCAGTGATAGGGTGCCTCTGGATTCAATCTCAGTTACCAAAAATAAAATAATAATATTATATGGTCATTAAAAATTATGTTTACAAAAAGTTTTAATGGCATGTGGACATTGTCATGATATAATTCAATGAAAATGCCAAATAAAAAATATTCTATCCAGTACTTAAATAATCATTGAAATAACTGTTTAGATGTGGGCAAATTTCTTCATCACTCAGGATTTCTGTTTCCTCAGCTGAAAAACTGGCTCAGTACCTACCATGTGGCTTGTGAAAAGGAACAAAATGATATTTAAAAAGTCTGGGATGGTGTAGCAGACAAGCAATCCACGGTATTTTGTTAGGTAAAATTTAACAATAGGGACTGGAAGACACTACCTCAAAATTGATAAGCTGCATTTAGGTGATAAGACTATGAGTAATTTTAATTTTCCTCTGAGTTTTCTGTTTTCCCTACTTTTTACAGCTTGGTAGATTACTTCTACTGTGAGGACGCTTCTAACAACCTTCATTTTATTCGTTCAACTAATATTTATTCAGAGCCCACAATGTGCCAAGCCGTTCCAGCTTTGAGATCTAAAGGTGGATAAGACAGTCAGAAATCTCTGCTCCTGTTGGGCTTCAGCAGGGCATGATGAACAATAGACACAGCAAATAAGCTGTCACTGTTAGAAGGAACCGACTGTAACAGAAGGAGCTGGCGAGCTTCGTTGTGGGGGTGGGCGCAAGGTTAAGGAGGGTGGCAGGTGAGCCCACGGGTGACCACGTGGGGTTCCCAGGGTCGGCCTGAGGTGGGAGCGCGTCTTGGGTGTTCCAGGCACAACCAGGAAGCCAGTGGTGGAGGTGGAATTAGAGAGGAGGAGTGGGTCTCAGAGAGGGACCAAGGCCAGGTCAGGTGGCGCCTCAGGGCTTTTGTTTTTGCCCCAGTGAGCTGTGAGCCATGCAGGGTTCTGAGCTTAGAGAGTGTGATCACTTGGGTTTGGACAAACTCCAGCCTGCTGAGCTGAGAGGACATGGCAGAGGACACAGGGCAGAGGAGTGGGGGCTCAGGCCGGGTTGGGAGATGTGGTGTGACCCTAGGATCTGAAGGAGGCTCCTGAAGAGCTGATGGGTGCTGTGGGTGGGAGAGACAGATTCTTCTAAGATGACCCCAAGGTTGCTGGCCTGAGCAACTGGAAGGAACAGCTATTCCCACAGATGGACTGGGAGATGAGGAAGGAAATGAGTGTATTTAAAAATAAAACAGGCACATGGAGAGAGAAGCGTTTGATGTTCAAGGCTCTGGGGGCGAGAGGAGCCAGGGGAGGAGTGGCCGGGCGCGTGGGGTGGGGGCAGCCGGGGCCTGGTGAATAATGGAGGAGACTGAGCTTTGATGATGAGACCTGCCAGCGGCAGAGTTGGGGAAATGGTGCTGCGCTGGGCCTCTCCAGGACACCCAGGGGACACACTCCCTCCCCTCCACCCCCTCCAGGTGGCCTTCCTCTGTTCCAGCAAGGGTAGGCTGTGACTGGTCTGGGGGCTCAGACTTTCCCAGGCAGGACTTCCTCCACAGCCTTCCTGTCGGATGGCCCCTGGGCCTGCTCCCTCTCATCTCCAGGGACAGGGAGAACAGCCTGGGACAGGAGGAGGAGGAGCCCTTTCATGATGGGTCTCGTTGGTAGGAGTGGAAGGAAGTCATCCTCCTTACTCAGCTCAAGCTTCCCAGAGACTCTGAGTCCAGGTACAGGTTTCCCTTGCCTTGCTAGGGGGCCCAGTGGGGCCCAGATGAGGGCCAGTCAGGGAGGAGCCCTGGGCTTCAGGGGTAAAGTCCAGTTCAATTTTTTGTCTTGCCATTCATTTATGGCTTAACCTGTGCCTTCCAGACTTCGCCCGCTCACCATTCTCCTCCAATCCACTTCCCTCACCTGTCCAGGCACATATCCAAGACCAGGTCTTATCCATGAGCTCCCCACCCACCCACCTGACCCAGGCAGAACAGCCTGGATACTGGCTTTGCCGTCGCTAGCCTTGGGGCTAGGATCAACTTCCCGCCCTCTGTGCCTCTCAGTCTCCCGCACTGTACGATGGGGGTTTGCATGCTAGTCCACCAGCACCGGTTGTTAGGAGCATCACAGGACGCTCTGAAGGGCCCAGCCCGAGTCTGGGTGGGACATTTCCTTTCTCTACCTTCCTCTCCAGGGTGGGACAGCCACCTTCCTCTGGGGCATCCCCAGCCCCTCGCTGCCCTTGCTGACCCTCAGTCAGCTTTCTGCTCTGGATCACACACAGCCCTGCCCTTCTGGGAAGACAGGAGATGGGGAAGCAATAAAAGCTCTGCCCCACGGGGTGGGCTTCTAAATGGCCACTCACAGGGAAGGGAGAGTATGTGTTACATTGTCCTCCTGTCAGGGAAAGGTGCTTTGTTAGCTGTAGAATGCTGCAGCAAGGGAAGCATTGTTTTAATTGTTATTACTTTTGTTTGTTTAATGCTTGGGATAATGTGGTAAAGTGGAGGAGGTCATTGCACTGGTTTTAGAGAGAAAGAAACCCAAGGTCAGAATTAGCAGCTGGCAGCTGCCAAGCGTCCCTCAGGGCCCCTCACCCACCTCCACCCACATCTCCGGTATTGTCTCTCCCCAGGGGCACTTACCTGGCTTCATTCAGGGGACCTGTCCTGGCTGGGTGCCATGGTGCCACCGCTGTTGCTGCTCTTTCCGACATTCTGCTGTGCAGAAGGAAGATTGCACCTTACTCGTCCTGAGGTAGTGGCTCCCCCTGGACTGCCTCCTGCCTGTGTTCATGAAAAGCAATTTACTGTGTGTCAAGTGGCTGTAGGAGATAGAAGGAAGGCCCTGCCCCAAATGCCTTGGGCATGTGACTGAGATGTCACTCTGCCAACCGCCAGCAGGACAATTTGCTTGGAAGCAATGGTGCCCACCAGTGTGGTTAAGCTGAGAACCTGAAACCCTCAAGAGCTCTGAGACTTCAAAGGGGCCAGAACCCCTCCCCTGCCCCAATCAAACCTGCAGGCAGACCACCCTTCCCAGGCACCTCGGCTTCAAAGGCCGAACCAAGAGCAGGGCTTCTGATGTCCACCCCTGCCTGCTCCAGAGCTCCTGCGCAGAGGATATGTGACTTGGCCTGGCATAGTCACCTTGGGTGCTCAGGTAAGGACTTCAGACTGGATGTGGTCAAACATGGCGAGGGCAGGCGAGGTCTTAGTAGGTCTGCTGAGGATCCAGACAGGTTCACGGGGGAAGGGACGTTTAGGAAAATTCTCTCACGTGGATGAGATGAGTTACTGAGGAAGCAGAAAATGTGACCTGGCCTGAGGGAGGCTCACCTGGGCCCTGGGGGCTGGTCAACCTCCAACATCTGCACACTAGCCCTGATAATAACTTCCACGTTTAAGTACTACCTGGTGCAGGAGCTGCACTACGGGTCGGACGCATATTCCCAGCAGGCCCGCCCCACAACTGCCCCATGAAGTTAGTCTCATTAGCCCATTTACAAATGAGGGCGCTGAAGCCGAGACAGATTATATGCCTCATCCAATTCCTACCATTCATAAGCATGGCGTTAGAACTCGAATCCAAGTTGTGTGACTCTGGAGCCCATGCCCCTGACTCCTTCTGATGCCTAAATGTGACTGGGCTGTAGAAAGAAGGTGCATGGAGGTGGGCACCTGTGTTTGTGTGTTTGATGAGTCACAGACAGGCCATGTGACCCCTCAGCAGGGACACAGGGTGGGAGTCCTTGGTTCCCTGTGTGTGGACGCTCCCATGGGAAGAGTCAAGTCTTGAGAAAGACATCGGGCATATTGTAGTTTGAAGTGGTTTTTCAAGCTGCTGGATTTAGTGTTTCCCAGGTTGGAGAGAGGCAAACACAGGGCATTAAAAATGACAGTGAGCAGCGTAAATTATCAGGCATGGTTGCTTAGGTTCATGCACCTTGCCCATAATTCTTGCTCTGTTCTGGTGTGATCAGAAATGAAATATGTCCAAGCCGGGCCTGTTACTGTGTGTGGACCTGGTGTCTTCCAGCTTATTTATCCTTCCTAATCCTCTCGGCAATATATAAAACTTGCCAAAAAGCCACCTGCCACTATGCCTCCTGGATTTCTTCCACTGAGGGTCATCCTTCCTCCCTTCCCATTAGCTGGAGCTGGCCTATCAGTGTTCAGGGAGGCAGGTTGGAGCCACGTATAGTAGGCTCTGGCATGTCCCTTCTGGAGTCAGTTCCCTCTGCTTCTAACCGCAAGGGGTGGGAAGATGAATTCAGTGCCTCTGAGCCTCCCTGCATCTCCATTCCCCACCAGGGACTGGACTTGAGGACACACATGCCAGCTGCAGTTGCCCAGGGTGGCTGCCTGGAACAGGCCTCTGTATCCACAGGTTCTGCAGCTGCAGATCCAGTCAACTGAGGATGGAGAATAGTACACCTGTTCTGAACATATACAGATGTTTTTCTTGTCCTTTGTTATGGTCTATATATGAGTGTAACAGTGGTCCACTCTATGCTTTGAACATAGCCCTTGCTGCTCTGCCACTCATTTTTAAAAGGGACATGTTTCTTTCTCTTTCTCTCCCTCCCCTTCCCTAATCTCAGGGGGAAACAGGTTTACCTTTCTTCCCCATCCTAGGCAGAATTATCAGTCCTTGAACACCCACCCACCACTGAATGAAGTAATCTAGATTTTGGGGATGGCACCAGAAGATCTAAGAAATGATTCTCTCCCAAATTAACAAGGAATTACAACCCAACAGAGAACATGTGAAATGTTGTCTTTGAATCGCCTTTTTGAAAACCCCTGTTCCCCCTGATAGACAGAATCACAGTCTATGGGACAGGAGACCCTTGTGCTTCTCCTTTGCTAGCAAAGTGATAAAACTTCTTTTTTCTTTTTCTCAAAACCTTGTCCTCATTATTGAATTCGCTTCGGGAACAAGGACCAAGCTTTCTGTAACATGAGGTGCCCACCAAAAGCTCACGTGTGAGATAATGCAAGAATGTTCAGAGGTGAAATAATTAGATTATGAAGGTGTAATCTAATCAGTGGATTAATCCACTGATAGCGATTAACAGGGCAGTAACTATAGCCAGGTAGGGTGTGACTGGAGGAAGTAGGTCACTGGAGGTATGCCTTTGGGGTTTATATTTTGTCTGTGGTGAGTGAGTCTCTCTCTCTCTCTCTCACTTTCTCTCTCTCTCTCTCTCTCTCTCTCTCTCTCTTCCCTTTCTGAGCTGCTCTCCTCTTCCACACCCTTCTGCCATGCTGCTCTGCATCTTTGATTCCAGAGCTATGAAGTCAGCAAACCACGGACTGAACCTCTGAAACCATGAGCCAAAATAAACTTTTCCTCCTCTATATTGTTCTCGTCCGGTCTTTTGGTCACACTGACACAAAGCTGACTTAAACAGAAATTGGTACTGGGAATGGGGCTGTTGCTATGACTAACTTGACCATGTGGTTCAGAGCTAGTTTGCAGGGGAGAACTTTTGAAGTGTAGAGATGCAAGCTGGAAAAGCTTTAGAATGTTGTAAGTTGAGTCTAGAGGGTGATTCTCTAGACTCGGAATGCCGCTAGGACTGTGGACAGCCAGGGCTGGGCTCATGAGGTTTCCGAGGTGCAGGACTCTATTAGAAATTTTACCGCAGGACTTTCATGTTATGTTCTGGCAAATAAGTCGTCTACATTTTGCCCATGTCATGAGACTTTGTGTGAGGCTGAATTTAAAGGTGATGGATTAATTAATCTGGCAGAGAAAATGTCAAGGCAGCATGGAATTCAGGTGGTATGAAGGATATTGCTGGCAACTTTCAGTCAAGTGTACTATGATAATCAGGAGCAGGAAGATTTGAAAAACAGTGTGCCAGAAAACTGTAAGTAAAACTGGGGTTAAGGAAGTTACAGTAGTTAAAGATATTAGGGTCACTACTGCTAAATACTTTTCCAGAGACAATAGGAAGGATGGCTTGAAGGCATCTTAGGAATTGGCGAGACCACACCCATCTCAGGATCGAGGGTGTAAAAGTCAAAACACCTTTGAGAAGGGGTCACTGGGGAACCCTGCTTGTATAGGGGTCCTAGGAAATTGCTTTACTATGCTCAGCTGCCCAGGCACTCAGAGGCTGCTGTAGCTGTGGTTCCAGGAGGCTTGGCAACTGCTCAAGACAGTGGCAGACCTTGGCATCAACCATGTGATGCTGATTCTGCAGAAATGCAGGATACTGGAGTTAGGGGCTCATGGAGGCTTCCACCGATATGTCAAAGGAAGGCCTGGGAGGCCAGACAAAGTGCAGCTGGGTCAGAGTCTCTGCAGGCTGCCCCTAAAGGGTGATCGTGACAAGGGGAGAAGGAAGCTAAAGCTGCAGTGACCCTGAGATTAAGAGATGCCCGTAATGTGGAACATCTGCTGGGGAAAGCTGCAGGAATTGAGCAGAGACAAGCCAAGAGAGGCCATATGGGCTGCAACCAGCAAGGTCATATTGGTGGAGCAACATAAGCCCTTTGGAAAGAGCACCATAATGTCGTGTGCCCCAGATGCTGGACTTGGAGCTGCAGGATTTGTTTGCCCAGCTGGATTTCAGTCTTGCTTTGGTCCCTTCCCTTCTTTCTGTGCCCTTATATTTCCCTTGAGGAATGAGAAGGTTTACTTTGTGCCTTTGTATATTGGATATATGTAACTTGCTTTTGATCTTTAAAGGGGCTCATAGTGAGAGTTTACCTCAAGTCTCAGAGGAGACTTTGGATGTGGACTTTTTGAGAAATGCTGAAATTAAGACTATGGGTATTTTGCTTTGTGAGATGGGCATGAGCTTTTAGGGGCCAGGAGAAGAATGTTAGAGTTTAGATAGGAGGTGTCCCCCGAAAACTCATATGTCAGACAAGGCAAAAATATTCAGAGGTGAAATGATTAGATTCTGAGAGGTTTAACTTCGTCAGTGGGTTAATCTACTGATACGATTAATTGGGCAGTAACTGTAGGCAGGTAGGGTATGACTGGAGGAAGTAGGTCCCTGGGGGCATGCCTTTGGGGTTTATTTTTTTATTTTTTATTTTTTATTTTTTTGCCTTTGGGGTTTATATTTTGTCCCTGCTAAGCGGAGATCTCTCCCTGTTCTCTGGCTGTCATGTCCTGAGCTGTTTTCCTTCACCATATCCCTCTGCCATGATGTTCTGCATCACCTCAGGCCTAAAGCTATGAAGTCAGTCAACCATGGACTGAAAATGTGAGCCAAAATAAACATTTCCTACTCTAAATTGTTGTTGTCAGTTCTTTTGGTCACAGCAACACAAAGCTGATTAAAACATCATTATTCCCTAAACAATACAGTATAGCAATTTTATTGGATTAAGCATTATAATTAATCTAGAGATGATTTAAAGTATATAAGGAGGATGTACATAGGTTATATGAAAATACTACATTGTTTCATATAAGGGACTTGAGCATCCATGGTTTTGATATCTGTGGGGATCATGGAACTCAGTGCCTCAGTGGAGGCCAAGGGATGACTATATTGACTGAGTCAAAAGTTCATGGGGAAAGACACCTGTCTCCCGTGGTTACATGGTCGGGGAGGGAGGCTACATGCCCTATGTATTTGTTACTCCTAATGGATTCCTCTGGGGTCCTTCCAGCTCTGACACTGTGTTTTCTGTTGTGCCCCATCTGTATAATAAAGGAATAATCAACATTTCTCTGTGAACTTGGTGATTAGACCACGACTCTCAAAGACTTTCTCTGTATTCCTGTAGCATTGTGTCTGTGCCATGGGTTAGGCTGGGGATATTTTGAGGGCTGGCATCAGACTTAGCTCTGAGTCCCTGGCAGCCAGCACAGACCTTGGAGCAGAGTGGGCTCCAGTGAATATTTCATGAATGGATGGGTAGATAGTGGACGTGTGGGCAAGTGAATGAATGAATGCATTTCAACCTTGCAAGGTGTTAGTGAAGATTAACTCCACATTGTTAAAGGTCATGGGAATGGGGAGGGATGTGGAATTCAAAAGATAAGATGTCCAGAGCATTTGGGATGATGAGCAGGAGGAACAAGGACACGAAGCCAGGATGTGGAGGGTGTGTTCTTGGGTCTGCACCCTATTTAGGAGATAGACTGGCCTTGGCTTCAGGAGGGGGCCAGCCAGTGGGTGAGACAGCCTCCATCAGAGGGCACTGGGGACAGGGAATAGGCACTGGTGGTTTGGGTTTGGGTTAGCAAGATATGACTGCCCTTGCTCTTTTCTATGATGACGTATGTAATGTATCCTCCTGGTAACAACATTGACTCAGGGAACACAAGCACAGAGAAAATGAAATCACCCCAAATCCACCACAGTGAGCTGAGCCCTGGGAAGATCTAGACAAGCCTTTTCCCGACATCCCCCTCACACCCAAATTCTACGCACAAGTACATACGCTAAATACAAACACAAAGCCACAAAATGACACACCCTCCACATGCTGTGCTGTAACCTAATTTTGTCACTCAACAGTGCGTTAAAATGTATTCATCCATATCATCCTTTTGCAGATGAAGAAATTTCAGCTCCGAGATGTGAGGCCGTTTGCCCATGTCTGAGTTTACTCTCCTTGCCTCCCTCCCCAACTCCCTTCCTTTTGTCTTAAAGAATTGGAATCACAAAAACAAAGAATTGTAAGTCTTGTCATAGAATACGTAAACGGATGATTTTTGACTCCACATCTCAAGAGGAGTGGGAATGAACCAGGTCGTGCCGCCGGGCTAATGCGCGCAGGCCTGTGTCTCTTCTCTGCCTCTGAAGCCCAAAGCCTTAACTGAAAGGCGACACTGCATCCCTGGGACTCAGGATTTGGCAGATGTGAGGAACGCAGAGGCAGGATGTGAGCACTACCACGGCCAGGGGAAGGACGCATGTGTTTGTCCCTTTGTCCCAGGATGAGCACGAGACGCTTGCAGTGCAGTATCCTTCCTCCCACCATCCCACGCTCCTGAGAAATAGGTGTTGGCAGCTTTGCACCATGCAGTTGTCGGGTTGCTTGCTCTGTGGCAGTAGTCAACTGATATACCAGGGGGGCACTGCTAAGTGACTCAGGCTCTCTGGGTCCCAGTGGCATCATCTGAAAAACAGAGATAGTAGTAACAACCTACCTACCCGAGGGGGCTCTCACGTGGGTCAGTGCACTGCTAGCTGCCCAGTAGTGGTGAGCACACCATTAGTATTAGCTGTTATTAATGCACAATCTTCAGTGATGTGAGGTTTTCCAATGACGCAACCCACTAACGGGCCTGAAGTCAACACAGTGCGTCACTACCAGCATCTTCTTCTGATAGGATAAGAAAGAAGTGAAAGTGATCATAATACTTTACAATCAGAAAGGGTAAATATTGCTTCGTGGGACTGTTTGTTTTCTAGTGTGTTTATAAAACAGACTTTCTATGAGCCTCAACTGAGTATACCAAACTGTTTTCTTCCCTAGTTCTTCTCAAGGACCAGGAGCAGGAATGGAATTGGGGCACAGGCAGGAGACACTGAGGGCAAATGTCTGTGTTCATCTTTTGACAAATAGTTATTGAACTTCTCTCAAGTGGGAAGCATCATGGGTGGTACCCAGTAAGCACGTAGTAAGTAGCCGTCATCATTAACATCAGTGGTATGGTGTGTCCACCAGTGTTTTTCTAGTTTTGCCTTCATGTGTTCATTCATTTGCTTATTCAACACACATTTACTGAGTGCAGAATGATGGGGACATAAAGGTGACCCAGGTATGGCTGCTGTCTCTATCCAGAGGCTGGTTTTTGTGTTGACTAACTTATATGTATCCCAGTGAGAGGTTAAGAGCTCAAAATCTGGAACTAGGTAGTCTGAGTCTGAGTCCCAACTCTTCTACTTACCAGTTGTGTGACCTTGGGCAAGGTACCCACCCTGTCTGTGCCTCATTTATAAAATGAGAACATTAGCAATCAGGAAGTTGAAGGGTATACAGGGAGGCAGAGCACTCAAAATGCTGTTTAGCCCACAGCAAGCACATAACGAGGGTCTGTTGGATGTGATTCATACTCTCCAAGTTCAAGAGTGTGACCTGTAAAGAGGCTCAGGAGACTGGGTGGCAATACACTTCAACCCAGTGCTAGTGGCCTATAATACTGTATTGAGATTCTGATACCAAATCTGGGCCCAGTAAAGAAAACCTTGAGTATTTGGGGATGGTGACATGGCCAAGGGAAGGAAGAGGACATGTCATCTACTCGTCATCCTTGCTCTAACCTGAACTGGTTTTACAGACAGGGAACTAAGCCCTACAGAAGGGAAGGGACAGGCTGGGGTCAGAGCTGGTATTGGCTGGATTTGTGACTTGGTCCAGGGCTCCTGCTGATTTTCCTTCTGCCTTGGGGGTAGAGGGCGCCGAAGGAGCCAGACAGCCTTTTCCAGGGAGCCGGGGGAGCATCTTCCCTTGGCACTGGTGCCTCTGGGTTCTGTCTCCTGCACCAGGCTTAATTGGGCTTGGGAACATTTGAGGCAAAGTCTGGCCCTGTGGAGAGCAGCCGCTTGAATGGCACTTTTTGGAATGATGAATGTGCTTGTTTGGATCTGAATGAGACAGAATCAGCAGATACAGTATTGCACTGGAAACTGAAGGGGTGGACAACTCTCCTTTTTTTTCCTTGAAAAAGCATGATTTTTTTATATTGCAATTAAACAGCCCTTTGGGCTGATTTTGCTTCTCTACTGCTGACATTGAAAAATGCCAAACAAAGATAGCAGCTCTGCTCTCCTTGGGATGTGCCTCTAGGGATGGGGAGGCGGTGCGGCTGTCACTCAGGAAATCGGGTGAAAGACACCATGGCTCTGGCATGGTTTTCCCAGCCTGCGCGGACATGGTCCATGGGCATCTGGGGATGCAGCCAATGCCATAGGTTCCCCAATCCACAGGTTGCCTGAAAATCTAGGAAGGACCCTATTTACCCAAGGTCTGTGTATCTTTGATTCCCACCTGGGGGCCTAAGGTTCTGAGGTCTGGACATGGCAAACGACTCTCATGGGGAGTCAGTTCAGTCCGGGGGGGACATTTGCCATTAGAGGCTTACCCCATATCTAAATCCCCTATCTGAGGGGCATCTCGAGATAGCTGAGATGCAGGGCCACACCTCCCACTTTGGAAACTGAGGCAGAAGACATGGTCTTCTCTCCCTGAAAGCAGGAACACAGGAACTATGCGGGGACCCTGATTCCTGAAGGACAGTCAAAAACCACCAGAGACGGTGGCAGGAAAGTATACAGTGGTGGTTGAGAGAGGGGGCTCCGAAAGCAGCCAGCCCTGGGGAATCTTTCTCTGCTTCAGTTTCCCCACCTACAAAGTGAGTTAATAGAGGAAATCATTAAACAGCGCCTGGACCTCAGGTGGCTCAGTGAAGCTCAGCTGTTGCCGATATTTGTCATGGTGACGCTGCAGGGTCCCTTCAGTGGAGCAAGTTTTAGAGAGGACTCCAGGTTGGGGTGCTGAGTGCCAAACAGGGACGCCTTAAGCAGACTGATGCTAAGGCGCGGTGTGGCCTGGCCATCCTTGGCTCGAGGGACATCCTCTCAAACAGCCCCTTTTCTGCTTACATCGGTCAGGTCTGTTTTCCGTTGTTCCTCACCAAGGACCCGACCCATGCACACCGTGATTAATCCACAGAATGGTTTAGAGGAAGCCTCAGAATCAATTTGTGCGGTCAGGGCTGCCGTGAATTAGGAATGCGATATCCGTCCTCTGTCTGATCCTCCACATGCCCCCCGGGAGGGATAGCGTGCCCTCGGCTTCCCGCTTGCTCGGTAAGTACTTGTAGATTCACAAATGAGTCTAGAGACAGGAGGGCACTTGTAAGGTACGGAGATCTCACCACGCGGGGTCATATTTCACACAGCAAAGCGGAATTCTTAGCAGACCTCAACTCAAAGCCAGCTCCGTCTCTTTCTCTGGAAACATTACTTCCTCCCCTCCAGCCTCTGTGTCTTTATTGGTGGAATAGAAGAATAATATCCAGAGAATTCCATAACAGAATACTGTACTGTAGCCAGACATGATGGCATGTGCCTGTAATCCTAGTGACTAGGGAGGCTGAGGCAGGAGGATCACACGTTTAAAGGCAGCCTGGCAACTTAGCAAGGCTCTAAGCAACTCAGCAAGACCATGTCAAAAAATAAAGAGGACTGGGAATGTGGCTCGGTGGTTAAGCACCCCTAGCACTCCTACCCCCTGAAAAAAGAATACTGTAATGTACCACACTGGCAGTGTTGGTTGGTAGGACAAGGACTGATCTCATAAAAGAATTTTCTGGTTCTTTCACAGAATGGGACAGGAAGAGGGCTCTGGGAACAGAGTGTGGGTGTGGAAGCAGGAGAAACCTGTGCTGGACAATGGGGGCTCACTTGACTCTCTCCAGGATAGGAGTGTGACCTCTGTGTGGGTCTTGGCTGCAGGTGTGCCCAGGCCACTCAATGGTCAGTTCCAAAATTAAAGTTTTCCTTGGGGATTGGCACTTCTCTGGTTATTCCATTCATACAACTTCCCTGGGCTTCTTGTGGGGGAAGGATAGATAGGCATCAATGTGTTAAACAAATCCTAGTGGTTAAGAAAAATTGTTCTGGGTAATTGGATTGTCCAGGTTAGAATCCCAGCAACACTACCAACACACTACTTTGCTGTGTGATCTTCAGCAAGTTAATCCATTTCTCTGAGCCTTGATTTCCCAATCTATCTTCACAAGTTTTTTGAGAGGATTAAGCATTTAATACCAAATCTTAATAATGGTACTAATTAGTATTATGTTGCTCAGTTTACTTGATCAATTCCTTCCTAGCATGGTTCCTTTACTTCCTTCCCCAGATCTCCATGGACACCAGTGGAAAAGAACCTCCATCAGAGTAGGAGTGCAGCTAACAACAGGCCTTGGCCTGGTCTAGGCTCAGGGGTGAGGCCTTCTGGGGGTTCACCATTGTCCAGAGCAAACCACAGCCCAGTGCTAGGAGCCAAAGCAGCCTTGTGCACAGACAGTGAGGGCTCCCCCAGTGGTAGCTATAGTTATTGTTATTTTGGGCACAGAGTCTCATTCAGAAAGTGGATGAGTTTAATTACAGGAAAATTTTGAATAATGCTATCCTTTCATTCCTGCAACTGTGACTTCCAGACACCTGCTCCATTCATGAAGAAAAAAAAAAAATTGGTTTAAATTGAAAACGCTTCTTCTGCAGTCCTTAATCATCACCTCATTGAAGCTTATGGTACAGAACATCTCCTGTGAGGACACGCGTCAGTGTGGTAGGGGAAGTGCAGAGCAGGAGGCAGAGCCCCTGATGGCCCAGGGCCCCACCACCTCTGGCTGAGGATCGGCCAGACCTGGGGCAGGAGCTGTGAAACTTGGCCGCAGCCTTGACAAGATATGTCACATACCTCAAAGTGACATCTATGGAAAGTTTAAAGTCACATGGAAATGCTTATGTTAAAATGTTGAAGGGAAAAAAATAAGATAAAAATTTTAGGACCAAATTATCCCAACCGCCTAGAAACGGACAAAATTTCTCACATGGAGAAGATTGGAACTGCATTTCTATTTATTATGGTTTGGATGTGAGGTGTCCCTCAAAAACTCACCTGTGATATGGTGCAGGAAGGTTCAGAGGAGAAATGATTGGGTTATAAGACTCTTATCCCATCAAGGATTAATTGAAGTGATAGGGTGTGGCTGGAGGAGATTGGAATTGGGGTGTGGTTTTGGGGTATATATTCTGTATCTGGAGAGTGGAGATTCACCCTCTCTGCTTCATGACCACTGTGATGTGAGCTGCTACCCTCTGCCCATCTCTCCTGCCATGAGCTCCTTACCTCGAGCCCCAAAGAATGGAGCCAGCTTTCTATGGACTAAGACCTCTGAAACTGTGAGCCCTCAACTAAAGCTTTCCTTCTCTACAATTGTGCTGGTCAGATCATTTAGTCACAGCAGCAAAAAAAAAAAACTGACTAAAACGCTATTCAAGATGGAGTAGTAGTGGGGATCAGCTTGATCCTTCTACCTGAAACAACTTAAACTACAGGAAAAATGTGTAAGTGATGGATTCCAGGCATTGACTAACAGGCAGCACAGGACAGTGACCATGAGAGACACACAGGAGAGGGCCTTTGATTGTCCAGAGGCCTCCCTGGAGAGAGCTTCCAGGCTGCAGGGCAGAGAGGGAAGCCCAGGAGAAAGAGGAGGTCCAGGGAGTCCAGGTGCTAGAATTAGGAAGGCAGAGTGCCTTAGAAGAGGGAGCTGTCAAGAGAAAGTGTGGTTTGCAGAGGGCCTTCCTGGCCTCAGCTGAGAACTGAGCCTGAGCAGAAGGGTGTGAGGAGACTCCTAAGTCTGGGGAAGAGCTGCCCCAAAGGAGCAGGTGGGGTGATGGCTGGAGCACACACAAATTAGAGGATCTTTTGTGTTTCCCTGAGGTGAAAAAATGCTTTCAAAATAGTTCTACAGACCAAATACAGAACCAAAAGCAATAAAGTGCCCACATTCCACATTCTCCCTAAAAAAAAAAAAAAAATAGTTCTACAGAGCTGGGGCTGTAGCTCAGTGAAAGAGCACTTGCCTAGCATGTGTGAGGTCCTGGGTTTGTCTCCAGTACATTAAAAAAAAAAAAAAAAAAAAGACAAAATATTGCTGCAAAATTCTTAGTAATCTAACAATTATCTAATAAAACATGTAAAGGATGATACATTTTCTTGGCCTAGAGGAACTTATCCCAGGAATATAAGGTTGGTTTCATATTTAAAAACCCATCAATGAAATTCACCATAGTTACAGAATGAAAAAGAAAAAAAGAAAAGCATATCATCATCTTACTAAAATGAAATCTAGTCTCCATTCATGATAAAAATTGGTTCCAGAAAACTAAGAATAGAAGAGAATTTTTCAACCTGATAAAAGGTATCTATAAAAATCTTTCAGTTTATATTATACTTGATGGTGGAAGATTAAGTGCTTTCATTCTATGATCAAAAATAAGGCAAGAAGGTCCTCTTTATCACTTCTATTCAACAGTATACTGAAGACTCTGGCCAGTGCAATAAGGCAAGAAAAAGAAACTTAATGCTTATAGATCAGAAAGAAGTAAACTTCTTTATTGCCAGGTGACATGATCATCTATGTGGAAAAATCTTACAGATTCTACAGAAAAACAATTAGTTATAATGAGGGAATTTAACAAGGATCCAAGTCAATATACAAGAATCAATTATATTTCTATGTATTAGAAATACAGAAATTATATGCCAATATACTAGAAACAATTAGAAATTCATAATACATATAATAGTATAAAATACGAAAAACTTCTGGGCACAGTGGTGTATACCTGTAATCCCAGTGGCTCGGGAGGCTGAGACAGGAGGATCATTAGTTCAAAGCCAGCCTCAGCAACAGTGAAGTGCTGAGCAACTCAAAGAGACCCTGTCTCTAAACAAAATACAAAATAGGGCTGGGGATGTGGATCAGTGGTTGAGTGCCCCTGAGTTCAATCTGTGGTACTCCTCCCCAAAATGAAATACTTAAGGATAAGTTTTTTCAAAAGATATTCAAAACCCAAATGTTAAAAATTATAAAATATTACTGAAAAGAAATTAAGACAAATAATAGGAGAGATATACCATGTTCATTGATTAGAAAACTCTATATTGTGAAGATGTCAACTCTCAAGTTGATTTATATTCAATTTGATCCCAATCACACACAACAGCCTTTTTGTATGTCGGGGGGAAATTAACAAATCAACTCCCAAATTTATATGTAAATGTGAAAGATGGATATACACTACCTGGTTTTAAAACTTATTGTAAGGTCATATAAAACAAAGAAATGTGGCATTGGTATAAACACAGACAAATAAATAAATGAAGCAGACTAGAGAGCCCAGTAAGAGACCCAATCTTATTAGGTCAATTGACTTTTTTTTTTTTTTTTCAGGGCCAATGACCAAATGCAGGGCCTTGCACATGCTAGGCAAGAGGTCAACTGACTTTTGATGAAAGAGAAAGGATGCTCTTTTCTACAAATGGTTCTGGACAGTTGTCTGATCAAAAAATGAACCTTGACCCTTACCTCACACCACATACAAAAATTAATCCTAAAAGGATCATATTCTTAAAAGAAAGAGCTAAAACTCTAAAACTTTTAGAAGAAAATATGGGCAAAAACCTTAATGATTTGGGGTTTGGCAAATATTTTGTAAGGACATAACACAAAAACTACAAATTATAAAGAAAATAAATTAGACTTTGTCAAAATCATAAAGGTTTGCTCTTCAAAAGAATCTGTTAAGAAAATGAAAAAGCAAACCACAGACTGAAAGATAATCTTTGTAAAACATATACTGATAGAGTGATGATTGGCGAGTATACTAAAAGTCACTGAATTACGTAATTTTAAAGAGATGAAATTTAAGGTATGTGAATTATATCTCAACAAAACCTTAAAAAAAAAAAAACAACACCTATTCAACAAAGGACTTGTATGTAGATTATATAAAGAATTCTCACAGCTCCATAAAAATGATAAATTTTTAAAATTAAGCAAACAGTGTGAACAGACACTTCACCAAAGAAGATACATGAATGGTAAATGAACACACAGGAAGCTGCTTGAGACCATTGCTCATTAGGGACATGAAAATTCAACACCACAGCAGATACCAGCGCTCACCCACTGTGATAGCTCCAACTCGTGCTCCATTATGCTGTCTCCACATGGCACTGTCAGTGTGGCTCACCAGCTCCCAGGGTTTGAGGGAGGCAGTTGGATTCTCTTCACCTAAGTCTTCCATCCTGGCATGCCAGATACCCACCTGCTTTGTTCAGGAGCTCACTTAACCCTGTTTGGGCAGAACGGTGTCTGGGGCCCAGGCAGGACTCTTGTGTCTTTGGTGAACGGCAGTGGCTAATTCTGTGGTCTGGGGATAAGGTGAGAGGGGAAGCTGGTTTCTTCAGGTGAGCTTGGGGAGTTTCCAGAGTCCAATCTGGCTGCTATGAAAAACATACCTGAGACTTGATCATTTCTAAACAACACCATATATTGCTCATAATTCTGGAGGCCAGAAGTCCAAGATCAAGGCACAGCAGATGTGGTGACTGGTGAGGGCCTGCTCCTCATGGATGCACTTTCTTGCTGTGTTCTCACATGGCAAAAAGGCTCAGGGAGCTCCTTCAAGCCTCTCATAAGGACACTAGCCCCTTCTTGAGGATAAAATGACTTAATTACTCTCTGGATGTTATACCTCTCAAGACACATCAGGAATGAGGTTCCAACATGTGAATTTGAGGGAGACACCACCAGCATTCTGACCTTAGCAGGGCCAAAGGAAGATGGTAAGGAGCAAACAGGAAGCAGTCGGAAGGGCCTGGCCAGGGACAGGGACTGAGGAAGAGTGAACAATCGATCTGTGAGGAACTTAGTGAGCGGTATCAAGGGACTTGAGGAGCAATTGGCCCTGACAGGCAGGGGACAAAGAGAAGAGTAACCCCACCAGGGTTTGGGATCATCATGCTTGCCAAGGCAGAGAGAACAGGAAGTGGTTTTGTGGAGGGACACCAGCTGCCACTTTGTGAGTGACCCCGGGCACCCTGTCTCTGCCCAGTGGGCCTTGGTTATGTTGAGGTCAGAGAGCCGCAGTCCTGAGCAGGCATTACAGGTCCATGGAGGGGAGCTTCTAGAAGCCTCGAAAGTGGAGACACTGCAGCAGGAGATGGTAGAGAAAGTAGAGAGGGGCTGGGTTGGGGCCTGGGGCACCTATGTTAGGGGAGGACCAGGCTCTCGAAAAGGAAAATGAAATGGAGTAGCCTGTTTCCCTGCCAGCTCCTTCCTGGCTGTGACTTGAAACGACATAAGGAGGAGAAGGGGAGGACTCTGGCCCCAAAATTGGAGGAGACAGGCCTCACAGAGGTGCCAGACGAAAGGGCCCACTCCGAGTGGCCAACCAACCTGGTCTCCTAATGCCCCAATCTGATTCTTTTATTTTTTTAAAAGAAACAGGACCAAACTCATATTCACAGCCCACCAACCCTTTGCTCTCCTTTCCAACTCACTCATGTATCCAGCAGTTTCTGAGCTCCCATCCCCGGGCGTCGGCTGGTGCTGATATACACTGGGAATGAATCAGACGTGGTCCCTGCCCCTACCAGGTTCACTGGCTGGTGGCAGCCCCACTACAGAGGATCAGTAGAGGAAAGGGATCAAGGGATGAGAGGCAGAGAGGGAGGGGAATGTGCTGGCAGTGATATTGGCCAACCTATATTGTTATATTGTGTGCATGTATGGATATGTAACAACAAATCTATGTACAACTATAATGCGCCAATAAAAAATGAGGAGGAAAAAAAGAGACCAGCAATGACTCAGGCAAAGCACACTCTAGAATTGTCATCTCCAAGTCTTTTTCTCCTCTGTTCCCAGACTTTTGTCCACCTTGCTGACCAGCATACTTCCTGCTCAGCCCTGGGGCTCTCAGATCCTGAGAGGTACAGAAACCCACAGCGCCCGTGGGCACACAAACCACACACTTGCAGAGTGGAGGCTGGTGTCTTGGTGCACTCAGGGCACCTCCTCAGAGTCCCTGCTTCTGCCTAGTCCTCACCCCTCCCTCTCCCTCGCCCAACAAATCCACTCGCTCAGGGACTCCCGTTGATGATACCTGCTGAATTCTTCTCAGATCTGCCTACCTCTGTCTCTCCTCGGTGCAGGCTGTCATATCTGACTGGTTCCTTCTTACTTCCCACCTATCTCCCTTTGGACTTTAACTTCTTTAATATATAGCAGATGGGATATTTTTAGTTGCAGGTGACATCAGCCTAACTCAAATTGACCTAAAAAAAAAAGTTGAATTTATTGGTTCACATAACTAAAAGGTTCAGAGTCTCACTTCAGGCATGGCTGGATCCAGGAGATCAGCCATATTGAGAGGACCTCATCTCTCTGCTGTATTTATTTATTTTTCTGTCTTCATCACTCTTAGGCATACTATCTCCATGGGTTGGCTCCGTTTTCCCACATCAAGGTCAGATCTACTCAGAATTCAGGAGTTGAGTTGCATTGACTGGGACTGGCTTGTATGCCCACCCCTCAACTCACCATGAGGGCACAGGTGTGTGCAATATATACTGTGGGCATGTCTGGATCACATGCTCACCCCTGAGCCTGGGCACTATGAGCCAGGGAAGGATGGTTCCCCAGGAAACCCATGCCTCTGTCAGGGTGGGCAGGATGACCACAAAACTGGTGTCAGAAGAAACAGCCCAGCCTGCCTGAGACCAGGAAGCACTAGACTAGCAGAGAACCAGGCCTGCTGAACAAAAGCAGCATCAACTGCCGTCATTCGTGCTGTGCACTTTCTGTTTCTGCCCAGTTATCTTGCCATACAGTGGCCACTACGCACGTCTTTAACTTTGTTGTGCATAATATCTAATTACAGCCCTGAACTCTGCTTGGTGATGAGTGTCTGCAGTGTGTCCCCTGAGCAAGGCTGGCTGCTCACTCCCTAAGATAACTGGAGACCTCCCTCCAGGTCCCTGGCAACCTCTGCCGACTGAGGGCAGTTCTGAGCTAATAGTGAACTAATTTCAGGAGGGACCCGACCCATACCCTTGACCTTGGATCAGAGCCAGTCCTAACTTAGCTCTAGGATGGGTATCATGGGAGAAGCTTCCCAAGGTTCTCACACCTCACCTGCCATGAAATCCCCTGGGAGTGGGGGGTTGGTTGCGTGGGCACCGCCATGTTGAATGCTCATTGGGGCTCTGTAGGAACACCTTCAAGTCAGCATCTCTCCAGTCTCCACCCCAAGATTGTCTGTCTCTCTTCCTGAAAAAATGAACTGGCCAGTTCTCTGGGGAAAAGTTTCTGCTGCTGGGGTTTTTCAAGGACCTTTCCAAAGCACCAGGTCACAGGTGCCAGGCACAGAAGGGCTTGTTTGAACTTGATTTATGAAAGACATTTGACTAGCTGGGCTTTGAGAAGAAGAGCAGGAGCATTCTTTTAAGTGTATGGAGGACACAGTTTCTGGGTGATGCCAGTGACCAAAGAAGTCATCTGTCCTGGAGCACCCCCTGCTGGCCACAGTCACAAATGGCGTCCCCAGAGTTCAAGCCTGGGCTGTGGGCAAAGGCTACAGAGATTTTCTGCTCTTTAGTCCTAGGGACTTGCTGACCCACCAGGCAGTACTGGGCATAGGCAGGTAGCAGCCAAGGGGAGGGGTTAGGCCTCTGTACACAGAAATGTGTAAATGACATCTTCTCTTCCCTCTCTTCTGCAGCATGGAGAGAACGTGCCAGGTTTAAGCCTTGGCCCACTACCTTGGCTCACTGCAAAATGACCGGGGCTCTCTAGACACATCTCTTCACCTTTCCAAGACACTGCTCACCTGTGACATGGTGTTGAGCTATTTTCCAGCTTCACAGAGCTGTCTGAGTGGGTTGTCATGGCTGTACATCCTTTTACAAGGCGCTTCTGTGTGTCTCTCGACACTGCCCAGACCAGCGCCCTGTAGCAGGTGTCCACCTCGAGGGGTTGGGGCATGACTCAATGGCCAGGAACGTGCTTAGCATGTGCAAGCTCTTGGGTTCCTGTGGGCTAACTGTCCCATGGCTCAGAGAGAAGGTGCACTGCTGCACCAGCTGGGAAGGGGACAGGTGTAGCAAGGTCACTGCAGGAAGAGGTGTGTGTGTGTGTGTGTGTGCACATGGGCACAAATGACATTGCTCCCCAGGGACCTCCCCCATTGCCTCGGGAGAGCCCAAAGTCAAAAAGACTCATGAGCCTTCAAGACTCAAGAGGGCCCTAACCGTCATCATGCACATTATTCTCCAGGAAGAGCCAATTGCTTGTGTTCCTCCCCCAATGCCAGGCTGCCTGTGTCTGCCCTGCCCCCCTGACCTCACACTGCCCAGCTTATCCTTACCCCTGTCCCAGGGTAGCAGGAACATCACCCCTTACAGGAGGCCTACAATCCGGGATGCCCTTTGTCCCTCCTGTCAGGACTGTCTGCGGCTGGCTCTGCCACCCCCACCAGCACATGAGCCCCTCCAGGGAAGGGCCGGGTGCCCAGCACCTGTCTAGGGCTTGGCACACAGGAGGGCTCAGTGAGGCTGCGGGGGAGAGGCAGGCAGTCCTCGGGCACTCGGCCAGGAGGGTGTCTGCTGCGCAGCCTGCCGCCATGTCATCTGCAGGAGCTGTGACCTGAGGGAGCTGTCTCTGGATTCATTCATTCACACAGAAGTGTGAGTGCCAGCGGGTGCTGGGCCTCCTCAGGAGACCCCAAAGGGACTCTTCCCATGTGTCACCAAAGCAGGAACTGGGACCCAACCACAGCAGAGTCATCTTTCTTTTTTCCCCTGTGATTTTCAGTCAGCGGTATTGAGGTAAAATCCACAGATGAGAAGACTTGCCAATTTAACACAGTTTGAGAAGTCTTGACAAAGTGTCGCCATTCCATCAGGACCCTCTGCAGTTGATCCCATCCCTGTTCCCTGGCCCTGGCCATCGGTCTCTCTACCACTATAGTTTCGACTTTTTCAGAATATCATGAAAGTGGAATCATACGTCACCTTCCTCCTCGTAGCGAATGCTATGAGATACACGGATGCTGCTCGGGTGGCTGGTCCCTCTGTTTTATTGCTGGGCAGTGCTCAGTGGTAAGGACGTGCCAGTTTATTCCTGCCCCAGTGCAGGCACCCGCCCTTCCTTTTTGAGAACACTCAAAGTCCTAAAGAGCTGCATACAAATGTGGTTCTGGGAGAGAAGGGGTGGCAGGAGCCCTTTCCAGGGGGGCAGTTGGGACAGTCACCTCCTGAGGGCTTCTCTGACTGGGTCCTTATTTCCATTTTCCAGCAGGATTGTGAAGATGATTGCCCCCTTTACTCCCACCCCCATCACCCCAGCTGCATTTCCAGGTCTGATTGGGAGCCTTCCCCACCCCAAGTCTTTTGAACAGCACATTCCTTTAACTTTCCCCTGGTGGATGTTTTTTTCTCAATGGGAAGGTGCCAAAGGTTTCTGAGAAGCCCCATTGACTCTTCTGAATTAAGCCTGCTCCTGCTGAGCAGGGCAGAGAAAGTGGGGTGTCTGCTGAGCTAACACCTCAGGGCTGCTGCTTGTCTGGACAGGAGGCAGCAGAGAGGGTCTCGCCTTTGCTGCGCCCTCAGTCGTAAGAGCCTTTGCCTCTCAGGTGGTGTTTGTCAGTTTTTGTCACTATAACCAAAATACCTGACAAAAACAACTTAGAGGAGAAGTTTATTTGGGGCTCATGGTTTCAGAAGTTCAGGCTATGGTTGGCCAACTCCATTGCTCTGGGCTGGGGGTGAGGTGGGGTGTCATGGCAGAAGGACGAGGTAGTGGAAAACTGTCAGTTCATGGCAGCCAGGAAGCACAGGGTGCTTGAGGAATCAGATAGAATCCCCAAGGGCATGCTCAGTACAGTAGTCCTTTCAAATTATTAATCCATCAAAAGAATTAATCCACTGATTAGGTTATAGCTCTGAGATCTCCAATCATTTCACCTTTGAAAATTAAATCTCATATCCAAACCTCATCACTGGCCTTGGTTCCCAGGCCTGAGTGAAAGGGACTCTAAGAATTCTAGAAGAGTTGTAGGCAAGCCGGGCATGGTGGCGTACACCTGTAATCCCAGTGACTTTGGGAGCCTGAGGCAGGAGGATGGCAAGTTCAAGGCCAGCCACAGCAATTTAGCAAGGCCCTAAGCAACTTAGTGAGACCCTGTTTCTAAATAAAGCATAAGAAAGTGCTGGGGATGTGGCTTGGCACGCCCTGGGTTCAATCCTCAGTCAAAAAAAAAAAAAGTTTTGCAGACAAAGCTGCTCTCCTGGAGACCTGAATTCAAACCCCAGCTCTGGACTAACAGAGGGGCCCTGGCCAGGTTGTTCAGTTGTTGAGACTTCAGACAGTTTTCTCATCTGTAAAGTGTGGGGTCATTCTAATGGCCTATGATGAGCCCCCTGCTGTGTCAGGGATCATGGGTAGTGTTCTTTGCTCCTCATTTGTCATCATCATTAAGGTGATCATACACTGATGGAGACCTGGATCCTTGTAGGGATTAGGGAACCAATATACTTAAAGGCACATATTTAAATTAGCACTTTATTAACAAGAAAGTTCCTTCTAATGATTCTTCTTGTGTACCTCTCAGTTCCTTGCCCCCTCCCAACCCTGCATGTATGACCTTGAACAAGGCTCAGTTTTCTCTTCTGTAAAAGAGACAGAATAATAGCACTGGCCCTAACAGGGTGGTCAGGATCATTCAAGATACAGAGGAAGGGCAGAAAGGGTTTCAAGCAGTGCCTGACAGGAGTGACACTTGCTGGGATGAGATAGAGCCTCCTCATGCAGCGGCCTCCACCTGGGCCACCAAGCAAGCTGCAGACCACCCACCATCCACCATCCACCTTGCAGCCATAGCTACAAGGGCACCTCTTTACACAAGCTGGCCTCCCTGTATCTGGGCCTCTCTGGAATGGTATGTCTTCTGGAGGATGGAAGCAGCCCCTCCAAGATCAAAGGAACTTTGTACTCTCAGTTAAAAACTCAACTAACAAAACCTGTCCTGAATGTTTTGCTCCCTCAAAGTCAAGCTCCCCTTTGTCCTGGGTCATCACTGTGACTTCCTTTCTTTTCAAATGTATATCTGAGTTTCCTTTCAAATGCATTTTTATTATATGTTTATTGTTACTCTCTGGCTTCCAAAATATATATTCAATGAACTTTTCAGATGGTTAAGATTCATTTTCTGAGAAGGCCTGCCTCTCCTGAGGATCCTGAAACAATTTCTGGAAAGCTGGTGAGGATGGGTTAGCTGGACTCCTGAGGAAGCGGCTTCCTTAAATGGCTGTGTTGGGAACTGAGATGGGGCCATGCCTGAGTCTGGTGGTGCAAGACTTGAGAATGTCCCACTTTCAGGACCTTTGTTTTTCTTCTAAGGACCCCCAGCTTCTGGGAAGCACAACTCACACAAGATCTAGCAGGTGCAGGGGATAATTCTTTCCTCCATGTCACCATCTATGGAAGCTCCACTCTCAGGAGCACCTCACGGATATTTCCTCTTGTCCTACAACAGCCCTGCATCTGGTTTACTCTCCTCATCTTCCAGAAGATGGACCCAAAGCTGGAACACAAGCTGCCCAGTTCCACCACTGGGAAGGGAAGATGGAGGCAGGGCAGGACTTGGAAGAACTTTGGACTTGGTCGCTGAGTGAAGCTGAGTGGGAATGAATGGCAGGACTCGTCATGTGTCTCGCCATCAGCCATGTGGTTTTCCACTGTATACCCTGACCCTTTCTACCGAATCTCATATACTTGACTATGTTAATAGATTTCTTACTGTGAAAATCTTTTGGTCTTTTTTTGCATGTAATTTGGTGTTTGAGCATGTAAGAACCCGTCACCACCATTGAGAGTGAACCTGTCTGTCATCCCCAAAAGCTTTCTTGTGCCCCTGTGTGATGGCTTCCTTGTGGCCCCCTCTGGCACTCTCTTCTCCAGGCAGCCACAGTTTTCTGTCACTACAGATTAGTTTGCACTTGGTAGAGTTGTATACGTACTTTTGTCTTGTCTGACTTCTTTCATGCAGAATGATTGAGATCCACCTGCAGTGTCGTGTGCTGCAGTTCTGTCCCTAATGCTTCATTGTCTGCCAGGTCCAGGAGTTCATCTTTCAGAGCTACCTGTCATTGCGTGGCACTATATTCCTGAGAAGCATGTCAGAGCAGAGAAATTCAGCCTTCTTGTGTGTGTTTTGTTGTTGTTGTTGTTTTGTGTTTGTTTTATTTTTTTAAAGATGGTAAAACTAAAGCCCAGAGAGAGAGCAAGATAACTCTCTCAGTTCACACAGCTCTTTGGAGGTCAAACTGAATCCAGAACACCAGGCTTCCGATACCACGCAAACCCCCAGCATGTGCAACACAAGGATCTCATGATTTTTTAACAATATATTGTGCTTTTTAATTAGTTGGTGAGTTCAATTAGGTCACTCTCTTTTCTGCCAAATAGTCATATTAGTGTTTGGAGGAGTGGGTTGGTATTTTTTCAAATTTTAAAAGTGCTTCAGTACCTTATTTATTATAGCAAAATCTAGTTCACATCCCTGTGAATAAAACTGTGAATTAACAAAGAGCTTTTATTACAAAAATAAATTTCAGTAATAACTGTTCAACCAGACACTTAGCAATTAAAAATAAAGCTGCACATTAAAGAGAAATGCAGTTCACAATAAACTAAGTTCTCTCTCCACCCTCCACCAGCCTGGACTCTGCAATATTACTACTGAATTTCAGTTTTGCTGGCAGTAGTCTGGTTAGTACTGCTCTGTTCTCCAAATAATTGCACAATTTCATATTTTTACTGCAGAATCTAGGACAGAGATTCACATGTACTTTCCATCCTTAATGATCAGCTCTACCAAGAACCAGCCACTTGAATGTGTCTGCTTAATACACTCCCAAATTTTTTTTTAAAAATTTTTAGTTGTAAATGAACACGATCTTTTTAATGTATTCATTTTTATGTGGTGCTGAGGAGCAAACCCCATGCCTCACACATGCCAGACAAGCACTTTGCCACTGAATTACAGTCCAGCCCTTATACTCCCAAATTTTGATATTGTCACTAAGATGAAAGCTCACAGTGTGGGAGCCCCATTTTATTAGTCAGGTCAGACTGTTATAACAAAACACCATAGACTGGGTGACTTCACAGTAGACATTATTAAGAAGGTTGGAAGTTCCAGATCAGGGTGCCAGCATGATGGGATTCTGCTGAGCGTTCTCTTCCAGGTTGCAGATGGCTACCTGCTGGCTGCTTGCCATGTTCTCTCTCTCTCTCTCTCTCTCTCTCTCTCTGGTACTGGGTATTGAACTCAGGGCCCTAGACCACTGAGCCACATCCCCCCTATTTTGTGTTTTATTTAGAGACAGGGTCTCACTGAGTTCCTTAGTGCCTCACTTTTGCTAAACCTGGCTTTGAACTCTCCATCCTCCTGCCTTAGCCTCCCGAGTCACTGGGATTACAGGCAGGGGCCACTGCACCCAGCACTTGATGTGTTCTCACTGGCAGAGCGAGTAAGCTCTCTGATGTCACCTTTTACAAGGGCACTAATCCTTCCAGGAGGGCCACACCCTCATGACTGCAGCTAACCCCAATCCCTTTCCCAAGATCCCTTCTCCAAATGCCCTCTGGTTGGCAGTTAGATCTTTAACATAGGAATTGGGAGGTCCAGTTTAATGCACAGCACCCATCTGCCTAAACCCTCTGATGTTATTTGCACTTGGAAAAACTTGCACTGGGGACCGTATTAATGGAATCACTTTTCTTCTTACACGTCTGCTATGAAAACTTTTTATTTTTTTCCCTCAAGCAATGTCCCCTTTGTTGTGCTGGTGAGGATGACTGAAAACGAATGAGCTGTGTTAAAATTCCATTTGTTCAGAATAAATAGAAGGGTTTGTTGCTTTCACTGCTCTGTTCAGCACAGAGGATCTGAACTTCCCCAGCAGGAGACTCCTGGGATCGCTGATAACTTCCCCCTGATTATTGCTGTATTAATTCCTCACTCCTCTAACCTTTCTCTAGCTCGTGGGTGAAAGAGCTCTTAAGTGAAGAAATTAGGAAAATGCTTTTGATTGTAAGTATAGATGATATGCATCCCACGGACGCTCTTTTATGGAATTTTTCTATACACATTGACACAGTTAATCTTTGTTTCTGCAGCATGTATATAAATATTATCCAAGATGACTGGCATATGGTACTGTTATGTGTCTTTTAAGAAAATCTCCAGTCAAATCCAATATTTCCCATGTGGCACCTGATACACTGTGGGCGTGGGATATTTATAGAGCAGTAATAATATTTGAAAACTCTGTAATGTCTAAAGTCTCCATTTTCCTGCAAATTTCATCTAGAAGCCTGCATTTTGCAGACGTAAGCTCTTGACAGACAGCCATGGTGCCTCCTGGAATGTTGAGCGTTGTTGGGGTTCAGGAAATGGCTGTGGTAAGCACTATTGCCTCAACCCTTCAGAACGAAGGTCACCTTGTCATGTGATGGAAATCTTTGGAGGTAAAGACTTGTGCCTAACTTGCCCTTCTAACACTGGTCTCTTGCCCTTCAATAGAAGTAGGTTTTTGATACATTTCTTATTAATCTTGGGAGAGCCTCGGGCTACATATGGTAATTCATGCAATTGTAGAGTCAAAGAATCTTAGAATCAGAGGATCAGTGAGCTGGGAGTAAATTTAGCTACCATTTAAACCAAACCCTTTGTCTTTTTTAGGCCCATAAGGGAGGGCAGAGGTTGAACCTGGATCTTTTTGGTTTCCCCAGTGCTCAGTCCATGATCCCTGATTTGCAGCTAATGTAATCCTGACTCTTACTGGATCAGTCCTATCCTGTTTTAATACCTGTTACTAAGAAGCCCATTGGGGTAACAGCTCCCACTTTCAAGTGCCTACTCTGCGCTGCTCCTCTACTAGGCCCACTTGCATGGCCTCATTTCATTTCTATCAGAGCCTTATGAGATAGGCATGATGGTCTGCATTTCCCCCATGGAAGAAAACCAAGGCTCAGAGAGGTTAAGTGTCTTTACCCAAAGGCCCATGACCAATAAGTGGTCAAGTCAGGATGTGAACCTGAAACTGTCTGACCCTGCAACCCAGGCTCCTGCCCTTGGAGTTGGAGAGGAGTAGAAGATGGAGATGGAGTAGGAAAAGTTCTACAGGCCAGGCCAGAGGTGTGGGCAGTGGGCGAACACATTCCAGCTGTGCTCCATTCCCCATATGCTGGGCCCCTTCCTCAGAACGCTCTAGCTAATTGAGAAACAGATATGTAAACCGACAGCAACACCATGAGATCCAGGCTTGACAGAGGGACCATGGGGGGCTAAAACCTTAACCCTAAAGGTTGACTTCATTAATGCCAATGTGAAGGGAGCACAGGAAGAGATCATGAGGGTAGGTGTGAGTTCCCTCACAGTGAGCTGAACAATGGAACGAGGGAGAGGGGCTTAGCTGGGGGTTCAAACCCTGCGGAGAGTTGAAAGGAGAACTAGGGGAAGTCCTCTCTCCCTGATGGCTTGTCTCTGTTTCTGATCTTAGCAGTTTCCTCAACACCACAAGGGTGGCCTTTTTAAAGAGCTTGACAAGGAATGGAGTCCAGTCAACAGGCCACCTGGAGTGTACCAGGTGACATTCTGGGTGCTGAACGTGTTCCACTCTGCACAGCACACCTACTTTTACAGGTGAGTGCTGTTGCCCCCCTCACCTGGGGGAGATGGAAGCCAAGAGGGGTTGGGGAACTTGCACCAGTGCCTGGGCTACAATAGAAACCCACAACTGTTTGTCTCCAGATCTCTAGTGCTGAACCAGGAGGCAGGGACTTCAGCAGACTCTCAGAAGGCCCAATGAGACATTGAACCACCCCTGCCACTGGAGGCACCCATGTGTAATTCAGCCCTGCAGCACGAAGTGCTAGGTGATCTCAGCATCAGGACACCTAGCTACCCTCAAGGGTACTTTCAACATGAGAAGCGACCCTAGAGACAACTTCAGGGAACTGCTTTAATGGGGTGTAGACCTTGGGAAGAAGTGAGTCCCCCAAATGAGAAGGACAGGGCCAGCCTTCCAGATGCTGGACAGAATGTGACCCCCACCCATGCCAATGTGCAGAAACACGCCTGGGCAGGACAGGAGCCTACGTTCTGGCAGCATCTCTGCCGCCTGACCGCGCACACCTGCCGCCTCTGCTGCTGACAGTGGACTGACAGATTGGCGGGAGGGAGCACCCATGTCTGGGAGGAGAGGTGGCAGGTGCCGCAGGGGCTGCTCCTCTCCTCCAGCCACCCCGGCACCGGGGCTTGTGTGCTGCCATCTGTGTCGGCGTCACTCCTCTCTAATGCGGACTGGCAGGTGCTTTTGCTGAGGGCCAGGAGGACCAGGGTCTGGACGAAATACCCATTCATTTTTGTGGCAGGAGACTGATGAGATGTTTGCGGGTGACTGGATGCACTTTGGCTGGCCGCCTTCGGGAAAGGACAAAGCTGGTGGAACCAATTCAGTCACTCTGATTTAGGAAAAGGTGTCTTGAGACTTTCCCTTTCTTTTTGCATCACTCCTAGAGGTGTTTTGTTTTGTTTGTACCAAGGATTGAACCCAGGGGCTCGTGCATGCTGGGCCAGTGTGCTCTAGTACTGAGCTACACCCCCAGCCTTTTTTTTTGTTTGTTTTTTATTTTAATTTTGAGACAGGGTATCCCTAAGTTGCCCAGGTTGACCTCAAACTTCTGATCCTCCTGCCTCAGCCTACCGAGTAGCTGGGATTACAGACATGCATCACTACACCCACCCAGCTCCTCCTGGAATCTTAAATCTTAAATTGTTTTTCATTCAAAGCAGGTTTATTTTCAAACTATTGGCTCATTGCTATTTTAACACTTATTCACAGTTGGTTTTAAGGCTTTTGCCAGGTACTTCCAGCCATAGCTCCAGACCACAAAGGACCTGGTGCACTGCATTCTGTTGTGTTGTTTTGTTTTTTTTTAAAGGATGGGTTTAATGTTCAGACTTTATCTCACTGCTGTGCCCACTGCAATTATGGGTAATTATTATGTCTTGCAGAGAAATCTCCTTGGGGTTATGGGCTATGCAGAGAAGACAAACTGACAGGCAGCTCCCACTTGGTAGAATCAGAATCTGCATAGTCGTGGGGTGGGACATGGAGAGTTCTCTTATGCTGTGTGTGTTGGCGGGGGTTGTCACCAAAACTAATTCTGTACACAAAAGTCCTTTCCCAACAGTGCAAATGGAGATAATCAGTAATCTTAAAAGGAGGCAAAAAGAAGAAATAAATAATGCAAGGACAAAAAATAAAAACTGAAATTGAGGCTTTGTTTATAACATGCTCACAAAAAGAATGTGAATCTTTTAATAAATGCCACACCAGCCAGAGTGAAAGGCCTCTGATTCTCATGCCTTAATGCAGCAAGCATTGATCAAGTGCCACCATGTGTCAGTTTCCTAGCATGCCTATGTTTTTAAATAATATTAAAAAAAATTTTAAGACCACATTCTATTGCAGTGCATGTTATAATCACTGATAAGATACTCTTTTAATATTGGAAATTTTAGATTTGTAAAAATGTGTGCTCTTTTCCCTTACTGATTCAGATCCTGGAGGACCCTGATGAGGACAGTTTTAACGTGTAGTGGGGGGACTTACTGTGTGGACTTAGCATGGGGCTTGACCTCCTGTGCATTTCCACTGTGTGTTGGATGATCTTGAGAACCAGGGTCATATGAGGGAGGAGCCCTGCACAGACTGGGCAGGTTAGAGGGTTGAGCAGTGGTAGGAGCAGGAAAGAGTCCGGGTAGGTGAGGTGGGGAAGGAACTCAGTGGCTTGGGAATGAAACCCAAATAGACATGCAAGAAAGTAAGTGGTTAGAGGTGGGAACATGGCAGAGTGAGCTGGAAACGAGAGGCTCCACGGGGGCGAGGTTTCCATGTAGCATCCAGAGCCTCTATAGGCAGCAGACTGGCCTCCGTTCAAACCTCTACAGTGAAGCTTTACTCACTCACAGCTGTGTGACCCTAGGCATTTCACTCAGTTTCTCTGTGCCTCAGGCATGTCATAAAAATTCAAGGGGCGGTTGTGGTGGCACACACCTGTCATCCCAGTGACTCGGGAGGCTGATATAGAAGAATCACAAGTTTGAGACCAGCCTCAGAAACTTAGTGAGGCCCTAAGCAACTTAGTGAGACCCTGTCTCAAAAAAATAAAAAAAGGGCTGGAGATGTGGTTCAGTGGTAAAGCATCTCTAGGTTCAGTCCCTGGTACTAAAACAAAACAAACAAAGAATGCAAGGAGTCAATCCATTTAAGCACTTGGCACAGCTCTCAGTAAGTGCCAGCTATTGTTATCACAAGTCTGGTGGGTATTTTTTATCTTCTACGTATACAACATCTGAATCCCTTCTACTTGGGCTGGTCCTGGTGGGAAGCAGGGCTTACCTGTCCCAAAGGAGACAGAAAGTGGGCCTAAAGGCAGCCTAGGATTTAAATCCTGAGGGAGAGAGACAGGAGTCAGGTCTACTCCTGGGGAAGACTTGCAGAGCCACAGGCCTTGTGGGGAAGTGGTGGTGGGAAGCCGATGTGTCCTGTGGCCACTTGGTATTACCTCAGTTGCCTGACCTCACTGGCTCCTGCTGTCTGCTCTCCCAGTAAGTTTCTTTTCTGCTGCATGAGCTAGAAGCTGCCTGTGTGTGCAACAAAGAACTCCCTGCAGAGCCAGGATCAGCGCTCTTGTCAAATGACTTGCCCTGCTGGAGACTAGGGAGGAGAGGGCTCTTCCCTCCGGAATCCCTCAGACTAGTGAGAGGGTGTCAGCCCAGAAGACAGGCCTAAAATCCACCACGGAATCTAGAATGTCTTCAGAGTCACCCAGCAAGACCCCAGGGCAGAAATCCCTCAAGAGATCTCCCAGGGCAGCCCAGGGCAGCCAGGAATGGAACAGATCCTACAGTAGGGCGAGAGTGGAGAAACACATGTCCTTTAAACTTGGAGACAGCAAGGGGCCCGAGAGGTCAGGGAGTAGAAGAGAAGAGCAAACATTTACCCAAATATTTACCTACCCCACCATCTTTTTGGTCTTAATCCTCAGTCTCTGCTTTCTGCCAACTGCTTTCTTGCGGGGAGCATGGGAGTTTTCTTCAAGTGGGGTGAGGGAGTGTTTATCAGCTTGCTGCAAATTACATGGCAAACATTGATTCCCCCTGGCTGAGGCAGTCACTGAGCCTCTTTGTTAGATTAATAAGATTACAACAATTTGGGCACACTTTCAAGTGTTTATTTTCAAAACCTTCTTCACAGGGTGGTAGTAACAGTATCAGGCCTGCTGGGATTCTGGGCGTTTGGATAGCATTGGCTTCTCCTTCAAGCATACATTTCCCCACATAAGAGAAGAAAGGTCATTCATCCTCTCCCTCTGACAATTTCCAGTAGTGCCCCTATAGCCCATTTCTTTTTTCTTTCTTTCTTTCTCTTTGTGTTTTGGTGGTACTGGGATTGAACCCAATGGCGCTCTACCACTGAGCTAATCCCCAGCCCTGTGTGTGTGTGTGTGTGTGTGTGTGTGTGTGTGTGTGTGTGTGTGTGTGACAGTCTCTAGCTAAGTGGCTCAGGATAAGTGGCTCAGACTGCCCTTGAACTTGCGATCCTTCTGCCTCTGTCTCCTAAATACTAGATTTTTCTAATCAACAAGTTAAAGTTCATTTAACACCTACATGGTGTCAGCCTTGTCCCACAGACTTTAAGCGGTTTTGAAAGGGTAACCTTTACAGTGAATCATCTCCTACACACACCAACAGCATTTGGGCAGACTGACTGTACCCCGGTTTGTAACATTTCAGCCAAGTTTACTGAGAGTGAAACCCTGTAGTCCAGATCCTATTTTCCGATTGACTTTTGTTATTACATTATGGATGGATGTAGCTCCCTGGCAAAAAAAGGCCCCCTTCACCCTTGGTGGTGGTTCGAGGGAGGGACTCTGAGTCATAGCCCCAGTACTGCTGGGGTGGTTCTGCTTGCTACTCTTTAGAAGGTCCCATTGAGCCTCTCCCTCCAGATTCCCTGGGGTGCTCTGTGGTGCGAACGCTCTGGGGGTTAGGGGGAATAAAAAAAATCACTGGGCACATCTCTACTTCAAAGAGCTGCAGGCTGGCTGGGGTCCTGGACTCCTGTGCATCTCCCAAGCCCACAGCCTACATTTCCTTGCTCTTGTCCTGCCCACTGCCCACTCTCCCTGCCTCCAGCCTCTATCCCAGAAGCGCAGCTCCCTGGTCTGACATTGCTGCTCCCCATACTCTAAGCAGCTCTGTGCTACTGGCCCTTATTGACTCATCCTGTTCCCTTGAGCAGTCATGCCCTTCCCCACCTCGTCATGGCCTTCCAGACTCAGTGACAGGGTAGCTCTCGGGAACTCGTCCCTAAGTCTTCATCCCTCCCCCATTCTAAAGCACCCCACTCGATGGTGGGGTTCTGGGCTGGCTTCAGACTTGACTCTCACCCTGTCTGATTCCTGTGAGTCTATGAGCTATTTGTGGGCCTCTCAGGTGTATCTTTACATCCTCTGTGCTAAGTTAAGGATGTACAGTATGTTAAGTGAGTGAATGGATAAATGGAAAAAAAAAAAAAAAAAAAAAGAATGACTATGTTAACAGAGATAGAAATGATAACTAGCTTTTATCCGAAGGACTTTTCAGTATATCAGTTTCACACCCATCAGTTGCCATGATCCTCGTGCCAAATTAGAAAGCAGTTACCATTGCCTGAATTTCACAGAGAGGTTAAATATAACAACACGAGTAACAGGCACTTAATAAGCACGCTCTGCAATCCTAGAACAAGGTAGGCAGACATCTTTCATAGTTGGGGAAACCGAGTTGGGGAAACCTGCCTAAGATCTGAGCCGGGATTGAAACCCACATCGTGGGATTCCAAAGCCTTTGTTTAGTCCCTGACACAATGCTGGCAGGCAGGAGGATGAGTCAACACTAGTCAGACAAAGGGATCCGAACTAAGTCTTGAAGGATAGAAGATCAGGTGGGAAACAGGCAGCCTGATCAGTGGGTTGCCAGGGACAATGGAGGGGAAGTGGCAGCAGGTAGGCCAGGCTTGGACCTGGGACTCAATGGACAATGTGAGATGTGGGCAGTGAGCGGAAAGTGACCAATGCACATGACCAAGAGGGACCACGTCATAACAGGATTCCTGTGCTCTGGCATAAGGCACTTTATTTTGTCCACAGTGGATCCAGTGTGGACCCGGATGAATACCACAGGGGCCTTTGAGGTATGCTCCTATGTCAGAGGAGGAGGAAGCTGGAGGCAAGAAGAGCAGCTACAGACTGCAACGATAATCTGGACAAGCCATAAAGTGACCTAACGTGGGTAGAGGAAATAAAAAAGGGAAAACAGAAGCATGAAATGTCAAGAATATTTCCCATACTCCCTTCCGCCTCTGTTTTTAGACCCAAGACATTACTCCACTGAAAAACTTCCCCATCCTAGGCTGGTTTGGGCTGTTGTACCCTTGTGCTTCCTCTTCCTCCAAGGCTATTTCCCCCACATACCAGGCCCATCTGGAGAAATCAGGTGATCCCAGGTGGAACTCCTCCAAAGGGTCTTTCCTGAAGATGAGTGTGATGGAGTTAGTGGCCCCACCTGTGCACACCTGGTGCTACGGCTGTTGAGGTAACAGGGCCAGAGCAGTTTGTTTGCACATCTCTCTTCCAGATCACCCTGAGCTCTTCAATGGTTGGGACTGTTTTCATCTTGTGTTCCAGTGCTGAGTGCAATGCCCCACTCTTAGCAAGCAGAACGTCGAGTGAGGGAACCCTCCCGTGGGAGAATGCACAAGGAGTCAGCAGGTCATTCTCCCCCTCTCCTCCAGCCATGGCTGTCCCGTGAGAGGACACTACGCTTGACATGATGTTCTTTCTCTCTTAATTATGTACTTTGTCTTGGAAAATGTTTTCAAATTAAACTTTGATTTTGTAAAATGAATGAGAGTCTCATTTGACAAGTTAGCAAGTTTGAATACCCCAAATGAGCAAACAAAGGCTTGGGTGGAAAGGAAAGGAGAGGAAAGAAGGCGGGAAGCTTAGTCCAGGGCCACCAGTCTCCAGTGGCTGTTTTCTTAGCATGATAGAGAAAAACAAAATCCAGGGCCTAGAAGGCTAGGCCCCTGTTACAAATAACTGCTAGACTTCACCCCTTCTATTAGCTCATGAGAGGAGCCAATGGGAGAAGACTCTGGCTGTAGTGAATTGGTAAGGGACATCACAGAACTCCATGCAAGGGCTGTATTATTATTATTCTGCCTGGATGATAGAATATTGCCTTGAGAACTCGGTGCTAGCATCACATGCTCACCAAAGAATGAATCATTTTAATATTAAGTGTATTCCTTTCACTTGCTAAGGCCTACCTTAATTAGGGAGAAAATGTTCTTTGAAATTAAACCTCGGAATAAGCATGCTTCTTTACAGTCATGAAGGAAGACCATGCAGACAAGCAGCCTAACCTTCGATGTGAAGCCATCTGTGATTTCAGAACAAGAATTTTTCTGCTAGCTGGAGGTGGCACGCGGTTGTGCAATGCTAAATTAAATACCACTACACATTATTGTGGCTTCAAAAAGCACTTACAGGCTTCAATAAGCACACTTTTATCACAAGAACACACAATCTAAAGCCAAAATAGTTCTGTTTAATGTGCCAAAAATCTGCTCACCCCATACATTGTTAGAAAGAGCAGTAGGAAAAGAAGTCTGAAATTTGCTGCTATTTCATTTGATGATAGCCAACCTCTCCTATCTTCCTTGGCAAGGAGGCCATTTTTCTATGCTGTATTTTGCACACAGAAATCTGCATAGAGTGATTTGCATACCAAAAACACATTTGTAAAAGAAACTGTTTGCGTAGAAGCCACAGGGAGATAGGTTTGCCGCTCTTGGCTTCTGTACACAAAACACCCCCAGGCTACTTGCTTTTCATTTTCCTCCATGCTGAATTCCCCACAAAGGGTCTTGTACTTTATGATGCATTAAAAATTAAAGCAACTGTATTCTGTATATATCCAAGAACAACCATGACAACAACAATAACAACCCAGGCTGAATCTTCCCTGCTAAGAGCCTGTCAATTTTTTGTTAAGAGGCTGGTAATGATAATTGTAAGCACTATAATGGACTGAGCTTTTATTCTATTCCATGTGTTTTGTGCAAACCGTCGCATGTTCTGACCATCTGCTTCCGGGCAGCTGCTGTGGCTCCTCAGGCTACACAGGGGGAACCTGAGGTATAGTGAGATCAGGTAACAAACTTGCTGAAGCCCTCCCTGCAAGCCAGGATGGTGAAGGCAGGTTGGGAAACCTAGTCTGACTGCTCAGTCCTCTTGACTGCCACCCTGCTCCCACTGCCTCTCCTTTTCCCCAGTTTTGCCTGCCCATCACCACCCGCCCCCCAACTCTACCAGCTTGCAAGGGTGGGGAGTCATGCTGACAGAGGTGTGCCACTTTCATTCCCTGGCATTTTTTTTTTTTTTCCTGGCAAGATCCTGAAAGCAGGACAGCTACAACCCCAAGGCTCAGCCAAGGTGCCTCATAAGCCAGCTCAGTGACAGACGGGATGAATGGGCCACGGCTTGTGATGCTGAGGGTGACAGGGAAAGAGATGTCCTGGTCACTGCACAAAGGCTGCACATGGTAGTTGAGATGCAACGGGACACTCCCGCTCTGTGCCAACCCAGCTGTATTCTTGGAAACACAGAATGGTTTGTATGTGCTTCATTATAATGCTACTTACAGAGGCTTTATCAGCAGCAAATCAAATTCTTGATGTTTCTCTTAAGAAAAAAAAATTGGCAATGGCTCTTTGAAATTAGTTCATCTGATGAATCCTTTGGATTTTTCCAGTGTACAGCACTTGAAAGAAGTTGATCATTTCTGGAAAGAGGGAAAAAGTACAGAATTAAAAGGCTGCAGATGCCGGCAAAAACAGGATTTTAAACATTTGCTTTCTTTAAAGATGTTTGTCTTTGTGGTTTTTCCTCACCTCGTTTCCCTTCTGCAGGATATGATAGCAAAACTTACATTTAATCACGTCTTATTATCCATGGGCCATCGCTGTCCACAGACTGTGGGTTTGAGACCTCGCTATGTATTAGGCGCTGCTAGAAAATAGTTTTCTGACACTTTCAGTAATAAATCCCTTGTGATATGATCTATGGGCTGCTCTGCCTTTCAGCAAGCCTCAGCCTAGGCAAGGACTGGGACAGCAAACTGCTGGGGAGGTAGACGTCTGCTCTGAAGCCTGGCTTTGGCACCACAGTTTGACCTTACTTCACTCTCTGAGCCTCAGTTTCCTCATCTGTAAACTAGGGTGAATAACACAAGACAGACCTGATTACCTGCCCAACAGCCATCTCCATCTTCTTCCTTGTAACCAACAAAAAGAACTCTGGTTGTGTTCAGGTCACAGTGTCCCTAACCCACACAGATGAGCTGCATTGATCTAAGAACTATTTCTACCTGCCAATGATTGGCCTTACAGGTAGGTATGTGACCAAATTCTGCCCAATGAGAATGAAGAGGAAATCTGGGCCCAAAGTTTCTCCGAAAGAGTCTCCTCTTCCATAAGACACACACAGGAATGGAAAGCACATTGACTTTTGCCCCTGGCTTCCTACCGTGGTTGCTGTTGTTGAGAAAATGGTGCTGTGGCAGCCATCTTATGAACATGAGGGGAGACATCATTGACACAGTCAAGACAGCAGAGCAGAAAGAATAAAAGAGCTTATCTCCTTGAGGACAATGATCTGTTGAACCAAACCTGGTCCTCCTAGCTCCAGATTTCTTATTTTATTTATTTACTTATTTTTTGGTACTGGGAATTGAACCCAGGGATACTTAACCACTGAGCCACATTCCCAGCCTTTTTTATGTTTTATTTAGAGACAGGGTCTCACTAAGTGGCTTAGGGCCTCTCTAAGTTGCTGAGGCTATCCTTGAACTCACAATCCTCCTGCCTCAGCCTCCTGAGCCACTGGGATTACATGCACACGCCACCATGCCTGGCCTATCTTCAGATTTCTTAACAATAAATGTCTTTATGGTTTAATTCATTTTGTCTTAGGTGTTGTGTTGCTTGCAGTCAAAATCATCATCATCATCATCATCACCATTGTCCTAAACTTAGACAAATGTCACCATTACCTGGTGGTTGTAATAAGTGATAAAGGACCTATCACAATACCGGCATGGTGAATAGTTGCAATTAATAACGGTAACAACATTTATCATTCACAGGTAATGATTTAGAAGGGAATTTCAAGACACAACAAAGATAAACAAGATGAATGGTACTAATTGTTAGCATTACCCCCCCCCAAAATCCTTTGTTTTCTCGGTAAGGGAGGGGAGACATTAAAGTAAAGACAATAATTACAGTAACAAATCCTCACCTCTGGTAGTAAGAGGAAACCACAGCCAGAGTGCGCAACTCCTGGGGATGAAGCGCTGTGGGTCTTTGCCAGGCGTCTACCTGTCCATCCCAATCAGACAATCACCCTGTCAGCAGCTCCAATTCATGTCTGGAGGCTAACAATTATGTGGATGTGAATCACCAGCTTTACAAAGGGGCAGAGTTCTTTCAACCCTGAGAATCTCTTTCCAGAATACCAAATTTTACTAGTATTTTCTAAAAGCATGTTTTATTTTTTTTTTTCATGGTAGGAAAGATATCTACACTGATATATAAGAACACAATGTAAGAATATAGGGTTCGAGAGAGAGCTCAGTGGTAGAGTATAGGCCTAGCAGGCATGAGGCTCTGGGTTCAGTTCCTAGCCCCAAACAAGTAACAAAGACAAATAAATGAAGACAAGAATGTAATTTCCTTAGAGGTAACTTACCATTTTGGATCACAGTGATAACTCACAGGAATACATATAGTTTATACATGAAGTTACTGATTTTTAAAAATACAACCTACTAGGACACAAAGAACACAGTAAGATAGCACACGGCATAATAGAGGTAACTTGTATTATGTATACGTTACTTGACACACGCACCACTGAGGTATGTACACAATAGAGGTAATACCACATAGTACTCAATAAATAATCTGAAAGTAAATCAGATATTTTTCTTTATGTTTTAACAAAGAGGCAAATCGCAAGATTACAAACTAACACTGGAGAGTGAACACCGTACACACTGAGCATCCACAGCCACTTATATCTGGGGCCAGCATACAGCCATGTGAAAGTCCTCCTCCTCTATGGCTATGGTACTGTATGACAAGTTTGAATTTTGTGACTTGTGACCAGGAGGCTTTCCAATTCCCTGAATTAGTAATCATATTCAGCATATTTATTTATTTATTTATTTTTATTTTTTATTTTTTTTTGCAGTACTGGGGATCGAACTCAGGGCCTTGTGCTTGCGAGGCAAGCACTCTACCAGCTGAGCTATCTCCCCAGCCCCATATTTATTATTAAAAAGGTAATCAGACATGGAGACAAAATTCATCAAGAATTGCAATTAAAAGGGTATTTCTGGTCGCCTTACAGTTAAATAAAATCACCAATTCCTTAACCTTTTGGTTAATTGAGATTTTTCTGATGTGTTATACACACACCTGTTTTTCTTAAGTCCATCTGCTCCTCTTTCCCCCATTACAATGAAGGGCGAAGTTGGTGGCAGCTCAACTTGTCACACTGAAGTGATTCTCCTGAATTAACAATCTCTGCCTCACTAAAGCAAGACTTTATGCACTCATTAGAGGCGATCACAGCCTTTACAATAGGGCAGATTTAAAAATTCATTTATACGGAACTTAATGTCTCATACCTAGCAGTTCACTTTTTGCACTGTGGCCTTAACTGGATGGAGGAAGATAGAAGTAAGGGCTGCACCTTAAGGAAGAAATAGATATTTGAAGTGTTTTACAGTCTAATGATATTTTATAACAGCTTTATTGAGATCTAATTCATATGCCATGGAATTCACTCTTTTAAACTGTATAATTAAGTGGTTTTTAGTATATTCATAACACTTTGCACCATTAATTCCAGAATACTTTCATCCCCCTCCCCCACTTCTCTCCGCGCTCCAGCCCCTGGTACCAACGTACTTTCCGTCTCTAAGGATTCGCCTAATCAGGACATTTCATATAAATGGAATCATGCAATATGTGGCTTTTTTGAGTCTGGCTTCTTTTACTTAGCTTAATGACTTCAAGGTTCATCCATGTGTTCTATTTCTTTTTATGGAAAATAGTACTTTATTCTTTTTCATGGTAAAAATATTCCATTGTATGGATACGCAGCATTTTTATCCATTCATTAGTGATGGACTTTTGGGTTGTTTCTGCTTCGGGGCTATTGTGAATAAAGTGTTTCATGAATTTTTAAAATTGAGATGAAGTTCATATAACACACAACTAATCATTTTAAGGTGTACAATTAAGTGGCATTTACTGTATTTACAATGTTGTTCAACCACTACCTCTGTACTTTAAAAACTTTTTTAAGCAAGTACTCTGGAATAATGCCACATATTCACTAAATAAATGCTTCCCATTTTCCCTACCCTCTGATAACCATTAATCTGCTTTCTGCCTCTGGATTTGCCTGTTTTGGACTTATAATACAAAAAAGAATCATCCAAGATGTGATCTTTTGTGTCTGGCTTCTTTAACTTAGCATGTTTTTGGGGTTCATCCAAGTCATGGCATGTATCAGTACTTTATTCCTCTTGATAATCAAATAATATTCTGCTGTATGCATATGCTCCAATTTCCTTATCCTTCCATAGTTGATGGACATTTGGGCTGTTTCCGCTTTGTGACCTCTCATGATATGTTAACACTTCCATGTCATAATCCTCATCCAGTATCATCCTTTCACCTGGATTAGAGCAACAACATCTTGACGGATGAATGTTTCAGACTCCATTTCTCTCCTCACAGCAACTTGAAGGTCCATGTGTAAAGCCCTCCAGGGATTTTCTGACAGCTGAGACCTGAATCATTAATCCTAACTACTACAAAGCCTGGGGTGACTCTTCTCCTGTTCACATTTCACATCACCCTCTCAGCAACTGGATGGCTCCAGTCAAAACATGCTTCTCAGTGCCTCAAAACCATCAGGCTTGGCTGGATGCAGTGGCACATGCCTGTAACCCCAGCAACTTGGGAGGCTGAGGCAGGAGGATCCAAATTCAAAGCCTCAGCAAGTTAGCAAGACCCTAAGCATCTCAGGGAGACCCTATCTCTAAATGAAATATAAAGAGGGCTGAGGATGTGGCTCGGTGGTTAAGCATTCCTGGGTTCAATCCTTGGTACCAAAACCAAATCAAAACAAAACGCTCAGGCTTTCTCTTTTCTCAGGGCAGGTATACAAGCTGTGCCCACTGACTTGTGCCTTCTCTTTGCCAGTCTAATTCCTACTTATCCTCTGAGTCTCATCTTCAACATTATGTCGATCTACAATGTTACACTACCTTACAGTCCCTCACAGCACTTTACACAATTTTAATTTATTTTTCCTACTAGACAGTAAGCTCTACAAAACTTACATGTGGTATGTTTATCACAAAATCCCTTCTGCCTAGCACAATGCTTGGCACGTGGTGTGTTGATGAGTAATGTTATAGGCTAGGGACGTGGACAAAATTACTGACATGCCAACAAAAATTTACAACCTTAGAAATTCTCAAAATATGCTAACCAAAACAATTACATGCACATATACAAACTTAGTCACAGTCACATTAATACCCTCCCTACTCACCCACAGATCCAAATAGTAGGAAAATGAGACAGAGTCTTCCAAATGAAGTTAAAATTTAAATTTCCTTGCAAATAGTTCTTTGCTCATAATTTTAAAAATAACTGATCTTTAAGGCCTCGAAAAACAAGCATACTGTATTTGAATAGCTGCCTGTCAAAATGTAATCTTCTGAATTCAGTGATTATTCTTGCCTTTGAAAAGTTCAAAAGACATATTTTCTAAAGACACACTGTGTGGCAAGGAAAAAATACTCATAACATTAATACCTTGATTCTTTCTGATCTTTATCATGTGGTATTAACATGTAAATATGGCCTTTGTTTTTCAAGATTTTGCCTTCTCTCTTTATTCACTTCTCAAAGGACAGATCAGTGAATGAGATTACAGCTCTCTATCATGAAATTAATTTCATATACTTGAGGCAGCGACTTTAATCACCACCTGGGGGAAAAGATAAATAGGCCTAAGCCAGCTTCCTTGGCTGTAGGAACTAAAGATTAGAGGGAAGAAATAGAAAATGGGATAGAATAAAGCCTCTTGTCGAAACTGCAATACCACACACACACCACACACATACAAATCAAGCACACTGTTTATCATCAGTTCCTTCAAGTTAGGATTGAGTCACTGACCTGGAGTGAAAAATGACTTAAATATTACATTACTAAATATTTTGCAGTTTGGTTACTTTTAAGCTTGTTATAAGTTTTCCATAATTGAGACATATTTAAAAATTTTGCATTGGTACAAAATTAAGGACATTTCATAGTGTCTATACAAATAGAAAATCTGTGTGTGTGTTTCTGGGGATCAAACCGAGGGCTTTATATGTGCTGGGCAAGCCTCCACCACAGAGCTACACATCCAGTCCTTAGAAATAATTTTGAAGTACTATTAAAAAAAATTTATAACATGCCTTTAATCCCAACTACTCAGGAGGCTGAGGTAGAAGAATTACAAGTTTGAGGCCAGTCCAGGCAACCTAGTGAGATCCTTCCTCAAAATAAAAAGGGCTGGGATTTGGCTTAGCGGTAAAGCACCCCTGGGTTCAATTCCTAGTACCACCACCAAAAAAGAGTGAAAGCGGGGGCGGGGGGGGGAGAAGGAGGAGGAAGAAGAGGAGGAGAAGGAGAAGGAAGAGGAAGAGAAGGAGAAAGAAAAAAGGAAAACTTTATGGAAAGCATAGACATTGGTCATAACAAGCTGTTAGCCTGGAATAATGAAAAGTGGACTTTGATTTAGACTGTATCACTTATTAGCTATGACTTCGAACAAGTTACTTAGCTTCTGAGTCTCTTGCATATATAAAATGGACTACTTCAAGAAATGAGATTATATGAGAAAATGAATATAAAATACCTAAAAATGCCAGATGTGTATTATGACTTTTATAATTCTAATAGATATACATGATTTCATAGAGTACAGGTGCAGCAGCAGAATAACCCCCATAAGTTCTTAGTTGGAATAAACTGGTTACAAAAAACAGATTAACACAAGAAAAAAACAGAAGTTTTGTTAATCTATATATTTCATATATACCTGGGAATCACACAGAGAATGAATAGTTCTCAAAAAGGTGACATTGAATTCCAGTTTGTATAACATCTTCAACAAAGAATGGTAAATTTTTAGAGAAAAGTTAGGAAAAGAACTTTGGGTCTTTAGGGGAGGCACGATGGGAGAAGGCAAATAAATAGCATGTAAAGTCTCGTTAATAAAGCTTGCTAATACAGATGCTAGAGTACCATCTCCAGGCCAATAAGGATCTCAAGGTGCCTTTGCAGTTAACTTTTGTTTTCGCTGGTGGAAGGTGGGGCAGGACAGCTTGTGTCTTTGTAAATCTATGTTTTGCTTTTCAGCAAAGAGAAGGTAGAGAGCTTTCTGCATCTGCTGCTCCTTGTCTTCCACATGTTCTGGTCTCACAAAGGTAAACATGGAGCAGAAATTTAAAATGCCCAAAGAAATAATAATTAAGGGAAAAAAAAACACTTATTCTGAATTTATGTTATCTTTACTTAGTCTTTATTCATTATTTTCAGCTATTCAGGAACATGTTTAAATAAGACATCCATAACCACCAATTTAGAAAAATGTGAATAGAAATATATGCACTGAATATGAAAACTGCTGAGCTGGGGATGTAGTTCAGTGGTAGAGCACTGCCTAGCATACATTAGACCTTGGGTTCTTAGGTTCAATTCCCAGTATCATAAATATATAAATTTCTGACCCAAATTAAGTAAACCTCTTTTTGACTGTATTTATGACAGCCAGAATCATGCCACATGGTTCCCCTTAGAGTATAATTCTCTAAACATACATATTCTGATTTGGACCTGAGGTATCCCCCAAAAGCTCAAGTGTGAGATAATAATGTTCAGAGCCAAAATGATTAGGTTAGAAGAGCCTTAATCTCATCAGTGGAATGATATGGATTAACTGGGTGGTAGGCAGGTAGGGTGTGGCTGGAAGAAGGTCACTGGGGGTATGCCTTGGGGTTCACATTTATTCCTTGGTGAGTGGAGATCTCTCTCTGCTTCCTAGTTGGCATGTTCTGAGTTACTTTCCTCTACCAGAACCTTCCACCATGATGTTCTACCTCACTTCAGGCCCAGAGCTATGGAGTCAGCTTACCATGGGCTGAAACTAAAATCATGAACCAAAATAACTTTTCTTCCTCTAAGTTGTTCTTGTCAGGCCTTTTGGTCACAGCAACACAAAAGCTGACCAAAACAATACACAATGTATACTACAAGAATGATCTTGTGCACAATCATGAAATACCAAAGACCAGAACAAGTGACCTCTCACTACCCTGAAATTCATAGATTTTGCAGGTATTTCCTAAATTATATCACTGACAGAAAAAAATTGTTGACCAAAGAAACTTCCTACATTTTATAAAACACTAGGACAGAAATGTATGTTTTTAATTTTTGCAAAAATGAATCTGCACAACTAAGTTCCACTAAAGTTATCATCTTCCTTTGCTAATAATTTTTCTTTTCAACAAACTTGCACACTAACCTCCTAAGGCAATTTGAAGCGTGTTAACAATAGATAATGATCCTTCTCAATAAAAAGCAAAATAGAAGCACTGACTATAAATAAGCTTCATTCCATCTCATTCACAAGTTCCGGCATTTTCTTCCAACTTCTTTATTATCCAATCGGAACAGTTCATACATATTTAGAGCTAGACAATTTTAAACTTCTCTAAACCACAGAACAGTTTACTATTACAAGGTTAAAACATTAACATATTCTAAATTTGTAGTCTAATTTAATACAAGTTGGTAAGGCAGTCATGTAACACTTCAGTAAGTTATATAAAATATCATGTTGAAGTTTAATTTTTATTCACATTTTACAAACATCTCTAATTCATGACTTTCACTGATTTGATAATTTCCCGTTTCAGAGATGTGAAAATGTGTTTTATAACTTCAATATTTTATGAACCTCAACCATTGTAAAGATCACTGAAATAGCCACCAAATTAAATGAACAGTACTTATTACATTTAAAGTGAGATTTTCCTACTAAAGCCATCAAAACCATTCTTTAATATTCAACAAAAATTGTTGGAATTTGCAAGGGTTTTGTATTGGTTTTGGTTCTGGTTTAATGTCAGGGTGGTATGGTCTTCTTTGGAAGTATGGCTGTTGAAAGCTGAGTTATACAAAAGAAATCTTTGGAGAACAGAGGCTTTTCTTTACATATTTATTCCCAGAGCCTGCCCTTCATCTCATTTTGGCTTTCCACATTGATCCAATTTTAGCGCTTCCTGGAGAGAGCTAGGTTCTAATCAGCAACATCATGAAAAGAAGGGACAAAGCAAAATGAGAAAATGCAGCCCTTCTTATGTCTCTGAAAACAGTGAATATATTCTAAGCTATCAAACAATGGAAGGCACAATTTAACTTTTAATAATCGTTACCTGCATGGACATGAACAAGAAATATTCAATGAGTCCTTCATCTATTCAATAGGTGCACGACTTCTACTGAGCTGAAAATCATGCACCAGAACTTCACTTTGTTCCCATCTCATATAGTTGTGATGACCTCGAAACCTCATTTGTAGGCTAGGCAATAGTTATGCTTGGATAATCTCCACAGAAATAGTGAATCAAAGGAGACAGGGCCTAGAGATGTTAAATGACCTAACGTTACTTCCTGTTAGGAAATTTTCCCTTTTATTTTTTGTAAAGCTATCAAGTGAAATCAACCACGCCAACTACCCAAAGATAACGGTTCAAACCCTCAAATGAAACGTTTGCAATCCTCTGGGACTGCCAAAAAGAAGAAATCAGTCCTTGGAAGAGAATTCAGACTGGGTATTCGGCCCCCTCTCCCGATCACGTTGACCTTTTACATGCAAACAGGCAGAACAGGCAATCCCGACTTGGTGGAAACCTGGCCCTGCGCGGCTACAGCAGTTCACCAATCCACGCCTACTTGTGCTTCTTCTGGGATCCCGGCTCTTGAGCAACGGGAGGGCGCGGCAGCTTGAGATACACTTTGACCGAGTCGTAGATGAACCACTGCAGGGCCGTCAGGGTGCCCACCATGATGATGCGAGCGAACAGGCCCTTCCACACGCCCATGGGCCCCAGTCTGCGGAGGACCTGCAGGGCGGTGCTGCCCTTCTCCTTGTTCAGCACCGACACCACGGAATCGGCGGGGTGGGACACGAAGGCGCAGAAGACGCCGGCGATGTAGCCGGCCACGAAGGTGACGCCCAGCTGCTCGGCCTTGGTGCACTGGCTCTGCGGCTTGGGCACCACGTACTTGTAGAGCGCCTCCACCGTGCGCTCGAAGCAGGCGAACTTCATCATGGTGTAGGGGATCTGCCGCATCCACAGCGGCGCCACGCCCTTGTAGAAGGCCCACAGGCCCTCCTCCTCGTACATCCTGGGGACGGCGGCACGCAGGGTGCGGGCGTAGTCCGGCTGCGTCTGCACGCGGACCTTGACCGCCTCCATGGGCGCCAGGGCCACGTCGGCGAAGAACTCGGCGCTGGCCGAGGCGGCCAGGTACACGCCGGTCCTCCACGCATAGGCCTTCTCCTCGCCCAGGAGCTGCGCGTAGTGCATCTTGAAGACCTCGTAGAGGCCGAACTTGAAGAAGCCCTGCAGGGAGTAGCCCAGGAAGGTCGGGGCCCAGCCGCGGGCCAGGCCGCGCAGCCCGTCGTCGCGCACCGTCACGCCGAAGCCGCTGAAGATGCCCTTGTACTTGTCGGGGTCCACCTGCATGCGGCACTTGACCAGGTCCAGGGGCACGATGACCGTGTGCGTCAGCCCGCAGCTCAGCATCCCGCCCAGACCGCACAGCAGCAGGTACCGGGTGGAGCCGAACTCGACGCTGTACTCCTCGGGCGACGCCGCCGTCCACGGCCTGCCCCAGTCGCCGCCCGCACCTCTCGCCTGCGGGGCTCGGGAACCATGGGTGTCACACATGGCCACGCTGTCCAGGCACACACTGACCTCAGTCAAACCCCTCGCGTCCAGGCGCACTCGCTCCCGGGTCGCCCCTAAGCGCCAGGCGTCGCGAACCTCCTCCACAAGCCGGCCCTTTCAACGGTCCAGGGGAGGGAAACCCCAGCGCCTGCGCAGTCCAGGCCGGATGGAGGCGCAGGGCACCACGCAGGGCGAGTTGAAGGCGGCAGCATAGCCCCGCCTCCTCCCAGCCAGGACCGCCCCCTTCCCTCCAGGACCCAGTACCAAAAAGGCTCTTGTGGGCCAAAGATCAGTCATCCCAGGTCTCACCTTGGGCTGTGGGTAGGGCTTCCCATACCCAAGTGGCTTTCGTCTTGCTGCCTAGTCGTCTATAAAAATGCTAAAAAAATAAACCAACAAGTACAAACATGAGTAGACAAAGAAATAGGCGAGTAAATAGACGAGGAAGTTGGCAAGGGGGCCAAGGGTCTCCATGCACTGTTGCTTTCCTGAGAGGCCTTTCTGGAGGCCTCACCCAACTGTGCCCCTTAGGGTAATGGTCATCTCCATGGCAACAGTGTTCTATGGAGGGAAAGGTCAGCGAAAGCCAGAGACCTGGTGTTGGAGGCCCAGTTCTGAGCTTTTAGTCTTACATAGCATTATTATCTGGCAGGTAGGGATGAATTCTTCCCCCAACACTTTACTACTCGACTTCTGCCTCTTCCCACCAGTTGTGGGGAGGGCCTAGGAGGTACTGAGGTACTCACTAAATTGGGATAAATGAAAGTGTTATGGTCACCCATTAGGTATTTTTTCCTTTGCGCCTCAACCCCTCAGTTGAGACTGGAAAACACAGAAGTGAATAAGAAACCTCTTGTAGTAGGGAGCTTGCAGACCCGTGTTACTGGAAATGAGAACTAAGTGTCTTCAGGTGTAAATCAGTAACATAACATACACCACGTATTCACTCACCAGCAGTGTGCTGCACCCTGGGTTAGATATCTAGCAGAGAGTTGACATACTCTGCTTACTTCTAAACAAGGAGATTTTAAAGTCAATATTGTGATAACAACTATAACAATAAAGTTCTGAATCAACAATAAGGAGCAACTAATTCTGCCTGATGAGGTTCAGAAGACTTACCAGAGGAGGTGATAGTGTAGCTGGGTCTTGAAAGATAAGGAGTCTGCCATGTAAAGAAGACTGGAAAAGTAATCCAGTTTAAGAAAAACATACATGCATGACCTGTTGAGGAGAGGTAAGTAATTCTCATGGTGAAAACCAGCCAGTGAGTCTGGAAAAATGAGATGGGGTCCAATCAGGGAAAGCCTGATGTCTTGTTAAGGACTTTGACTTTTTTGGGGGCATAAGGCAGGTTCCAGGGTTTGAACTCTGGAGGACTCAGCCTCTGAGCCACTCCCCAGCCCTATTTTGTATTTTATTTAGAGACAGGGTCTCACTGAGTTGCTTAGTGCCTTGCTTTTACTGATGCTGGCTTCAAATTCGTGATCCTCCTGCCTCAGCCTCCTGAGCCACTGGTATTACAGGCGTGTGCCACCATGCCCAGCAAGAACTTTGACTTTTAGCCTGTAGGGCAGGTTGATATTTCTCAGAAGTGTGATTCACAGACCACCTTTTCCAGTTTTAGCATTGAAAGTTCAGTGAATCTTCTCAGTCCCAAGAAATCAGGACAGTTGGGCCTCATATTTAGGAGTCTGAGCTATGCCTATGGTCGCCAGCCACTGGTGGTGTACTGCAGTGTAAGATAGGCTTTGCAGGGTGCAGTGGTATCTACCTGGGAGACTGAGGCAGGAAGATTGCAGGTTTGAGGCAAGTCTCAGCAACTTAGTGAGACCCTAAGCAACTTAGCAAGTTGAGATGCTGTCTCAAAATAAAAATAAAAAGGATTGGGATAGGATATAGCAGGGTGGCAAAGTGCCCCTGGGCTTAACCCTCAGTACCAAAAAAAAAAAAAAAAAAAAAAAAAAAAAAAGGAGAGACTTTGGAGCCATGTATTTTGGAGCCATGTATTTCTAGTCCAAATCCTGGATATATTTTCTACCTCTGGCTATGTAATTTGTAAATATTATCTAAATTCTTGAACCTCAGTTTCTTCATCTACAAAATACATTGTTTTCCCCCACTGAATTGTATTGAACTTCATATCATTAAATGATAGCATAATGCTTGTAATGTTGTAAGCTCTCAATAAATGTTAGTTCTTTCCTTCCTGATTTGTCCTGTGTTGTTATCCTTTGGGGTAAAATCCCTGAAACCTACTTTCAGGAAAGGGAAGTAGTTTCAGGGAAGGGAAGTGGCCGTTGGACAGCAGGGGGCACTGTTGTCACTATTCTGTTCTTTCTACACATTTCCCTGCACCCTGCTATTCTCACACCAAAGCAATAAAGCTTCAATAAGCCTCAGAGGGAAAATGGCCAAACTCTAAACCTACACTTGGTTTTAACTTATCTAAACGTGTCCCACATGCTTAACAATAATGTTAAGTGTGTATCTGGCCCATTTTATGTCTTGTACATTTAATTTATAATCCCTTTCACTCCAGGAGGTTTATGAGTTACCAAGGGGTCCAGGGTATACTCTTAGAATTATTCAACTCCAATCAACTAATTATTCTGATGATTTGTATACTTTTCCCCCTTTTTTTCTTGACCAGATTGAAAACAATGATAGACATTCAACTGAGATTTATTTGTAAAACGCTGGCAGATTGGGAATTACCAAGATCCTTAAACTGTCTCTTAAAATAATTATTTGTGACTTATCTGGCAAGTTAAAGAGGAAAACACAACAATCTCCAAACTGATTAAGTTAAACTATTTTTAAAGAAAATGTTGTGGAAGGTAATAATCTCTATATATTCAGAAGAAAACTACTCAGAACATATCTTCACGCCTTACTTTGACTTAAGGAATTATTTGTGCAAAGCAACATTAGTGCCCTAGTGATAATAATCATTCACCTGTGGCGGGTTCTGGGAGAGAAAGAGGCCATTAACCAAATATTTTTTAAATTAAGTTTCCAGAGTTCTTAACTGTATTAAATGTTCCAGAGACTCCATTTATCAAGCACCATGAACATAATCAACCTGTGTCCTCTGGTTGGGCTTTTAGGCAGTCTGATGGATTATGTATCACAGACATGCTATAACCTTAGTATATAATGATGCCCTTTTTCCTTTTTGAGTTTACACGGTATTTTACTGGTAACATATTAAACAAGATAAATATGAAAATATTCCTATAAAATATCATCAATATATTTGAGGTTTAGAAATGCAAACTAGAGTTTTATTAGGACAGAGATTCATGCTAGGGAAGGTGATCAGCTGACACGAGGAGGGATAAGTGGAAGCAGTGTGCTCCACAGGAAGATCATGGAGCAGTTGGAACTTGAGCTGCTGTTGAAAACCCAATGTTTGGAGGTGGAAGGAGAACCAAGCAGCCACATCTCCTGTTCAGTGCTGCCCAATGGAAATAAAATGCAAGACATATATGTAATTTCAAATTTTCTGGTAGCCACATTAAAACAGCAAAAAGCCACATGAAAAGTGTTACTTATTATATCCAAACTATTATTTCAATATGTAAGTTATACAAAATTTTTTAAATATTTTGCATTCTTTTTTCATACCATGTCTTTGAAATCTGGTATGCATTTTATACTTTCAGCACATCTTAATTTGGACTGGCCACACTTCAGTGCTCATAAAGGGTAAAAGCTACAGTACTCAACAGCTTGGGTTTAATCTATGCTTGGAAAGTCTGATACCACCTGGGAAGATTGTGCATCTGAATCCAATCTAGTGACTGGCAGTGGCCTTAGGTGAGAGATACTACTTCTTCCTCCCCAACCCCCTTTCCCTGTCCCCTCCTCCCTCCTTGAGATCATGTAATGCATGCTAATCATGTGCCAGATGCCAGATACTGTGCTGGGCATTCCAAATGCATTATCTCAATCCTGCAAGAATCTGAGATCTCACTTTTTAAAGTAAATGAAATAACTGATGACAATATAGCATAATGGTTAAGAGTACAAACTTGGAGGTTATTCTTATGTGCTTTTGACATTCATGTCACTTCCTATGTACCTTGGTTAGAACACTTCTTCAGCTAATCTTTAATGTTATCATTCGTCAAATAAACACAATAGAAATATTTCCCTTGTAGATGTTGTGTAGTTTAAATGAGACCATGCCTGAAAAGCTGTAGGCATTCATTAAATATTAATATCATCACGTGGGATAAATGTGGGACATTTTGGAATTTGCCACACAGTATATAAATATTACTACAACCAAAGCTCAAAGAAGTGACTTATCCAAGTTAACACAGCTAATGACTAGCAATCAGCTTCTTGCCTCATTTGCCTGTTTAGTTATTTCTTTACATCTGCTTTCTGTTACAATGTAGATTGAATTTGTACTGATTCTGACATAAAATGAAAAGGACTCCTGAAGGAGAAATTCCTGATATCTGCTTGTCATTCTCACTGAAGCACAATTCAGAAAAAAAAAAAAAAAAAAAAAATTCTGGCTTGGGACTAGCTTAGTGGTAGAACATCTATCTGCTTAGCATAGTGAAGCCCTGGGTTCACTCCCTAGCACCACACACAATCTATGTTATTTATTTATTTTATAAGTGGGAATTTACTATTGTAATAAACTAGACAAGGGACACACAGAAAAAAAGAAGGTTGGATTGGGTTTTTAAAAATACCTGTTATTTATTTTTATTATTTTATGTGGTGCTGAGGATCTAACCCAGTGCCTCACACATGCTAGGCAAGTACTCTACCACTGAGCTAAACCACAGCCCCAAGTTGAACTGGTTTTGTTCCTTTTCTCTTTTTGATTCTGATTTTACTAGAGAACAATTCATGCCTGTTGAGTTAAGCCAGATTAGCATTTAGCAAAGGATGGAAATATATTGTTTTAAAGGACAGAACTATTAAAGGTTATATTATTGCCTATTAGCAATGTACTTACAAGGACACATGCCTCTTATCTTTTCAGGAAAAAAGTTCTTGAAATTCATAGAAATTCTTGATAGTACCATCAAAAATGCATGCAATCAGTGTCTGTCTAAATACCTATAAAATCTAAGCAGGTGTGGTGGCATACGCCTGTAATCCCAGCAACTGAGGAGGCTGAGGCAGGAAGGTCACAAGTTCAAAGGCAGTGGTGACATCTTAGGTAGGCCCAGTCTCAAAAATGAAAATTAAATAAAGATGTGGCACAGTGGTAGGGCGACCCTGGGTTAAACCTTCAGTGCCCCCCCCACAGCCTCACCCCAGTACACACAGAGAACTATAGGAACTAGCTCAGGAGATTGAGGTCAGTGGCATTGTTCCAATCAAAGAAAAAAAGGAGATGCATGCCTTGAATGACAATGACACACAATCTTCCTGCCCCTTGTCTCACTGCACCTCCTTTCCCTCCCTATAAAGCCCTTTCACGTACCTTAGTTCTCCAAGATGGAGTTTTCAAGATGATAGGCCCTCCCTCTTCTCAGGTCTAACCTTGAATAACACTGATTTCCTTCCCACTAACTCTTGTTTTCCAAGTATTGGCTTTTGAGTGGTGAGTAGCCTAGACCTGGGTCCTGTAACATCTCTCCAACTTTCATCCCACTAGAATTACTTTCCTGACTGGATTTTCAGCTAGAATGCATCAAGGATACTGTCTTTTTATATACTTTTGTGTGCCTCATGCTTAGTACATAGTTTACAGCCAATAAATATCAACCCTAGGTAGAGGAATGCAGCTATGCAGGACATCCTCAGAAATTTCCCCAGTGCTACCCACTTGTACCCCTTTATCCCCCAACTATAAGGAAGTGTATAGTAAGGAAAGCATGCCTATTCATCACTAAAGCCTTCTTGGGAGAGCACCGCTTTGTTTAGAAGAAATGTTTGGGTTTGCAAATATATGGCTAAGATTATTAGACTTTAATGATAGATTTCCTAGTTTTTGAGTCATGATACTGCCACTTAATGGCTCTGAAATTTTGGAAAGTTCTTAATTTCTCTGGGCCTTAGGTTATTCATGTGTAAAATGAGGGTGATAATGACAATAGGTATTCAGATACTTGTTAGAATTACATGAATTAATATATGTGAAGGACTTATGAATTCCTGGTATATATAAGCACATGATCAGTACTAGTTAACATTGCAATTATTAAACCATTAGGGGTAAGAGATGAGCTCAAAGAACCAAAGTTGATACCCCAATTCTCCTTGTCACAAGAGTAGTCCCAATCATTATGGGCTTTCTGCTTTGCTGAGTGCTTGCATGTGTTTGAGGTAAGTTGCTGAAGTCAAGCTGATTTCCTATGACAAATGGGGAGGAAGAAACTTTGACAATGGCAGGATATTAAATGGAGGCAGAATTCATTCATACATTCTATAGTATTTATTGAGTGTCTATTTTGTGCTAGACATAAAGGAAAACAAGACAGTCATAGCTCTTACTAAAGAGGCTGATGACAAAACTAAAAATAAAAAGGAGAAAGGGACCAGAGAGGCTGGGTCCTGGGGTGGAGGGGACAGACAATTTTATCTCCAGTGGATATGACTTAGCAGGAAGAAACTGGAGAAACAGAGATGCTATGGTAGGATTTTAAAGCATCTACTCTAGGATGTGTAAATCTCCCCCTCCACCTTCTCTGAGAAATCTTCAATAACGTTTCCATTGCTCACTGGAGAGCTGAAGAAAGAAAAAGAGCAGCTATCTTGGTTATAGCTGCTGGGGGAAAGATGCTACAGGCAAAAAAAAAAAAAAAAAAAAAAAAAAAAAAAAAAAAAAGCCTTTCCTCACTCTTGTGTGCTTCAGTAAGGAAACATGCAGTATTTAATGGTTATAAATGATACCGCCATGCATTGCATAATGCAAGGTTCTTTAAAATGAATATGAATTAAACAGTACCAACAGCAATTTTATTAACACTAGAGAAGAGGCACATTAGGAAACTAGGAATCAAGAGAGAAAAGGGGGCCATATCTGAGGTCCACAGTCATCTCTAACCCCCAAGCAGCCCCTTTGTGATTAATTAGTCAAACTGATTCCTCAGCAATGGTAACATGTTACTTTGTAACTATTGCCTTTAATGAGGCAGACTTTCTTAAACATAAATGTCCTACAGTTTAGGTGTGGGGAGGGAAGAGACCCACTGTGTGCTTACTGCTCTCATCCTTTTTTGACTTTGTTTTCCACTATGTCATGTCACCATTTTTTAAAATAATAATTTAAAGAAATGTACAGCAAATATATTTCTTTTAAAAAGGAGTAGCCTAAAAAGTAATCAGCCTTCAACCTAAATAAAACAAAACTATCAATTTGCCTGAATTTCCAAGAGTACAATAAATAATGCTCTGTTAAAATTTACCTACATAAATTGAGACTTTAAGAGGAAAGAGAGAAACTAGTCTTTTTCTTCTTCGATTTGTTTACTATATAAACCCTGGGGTTTCTGTATCTCATAATGTGACTACTGATTAAAAAGATATATGGTTGTTTATTAATATTCTCAAAGCACTATGAAAATTCATAACACCTTGGGTGGTGTATTTTACCCCTAAAGCTGTTAAGTGAATATAGAAGAGGTTTGTATTTAACAAGGCTAAAAAATGTTAACTCCAATAGCTTGCTTTGAATAGGATTTTCCTTTAATTTATTAGTGAGAAAATGAAGAGAGCTTGGCTGGGGGGCGGTGGTGGTTAAACATGAAATACAAATGAGTTGTTTTCTTTTTTAGGCCTTATTGTCTGATGTCACCTGATTCCAAATTTAAATTTGATAATATAGAAAATGACCCTATGATCCGCAGTATTATGAAACAATGCAGCTTATGCCTCAGATTTTTAGACAGTACTACTAAAACTGACTTTTTTTTCTTTTTCTGAGATGGGGCCTTGCTATGTCACCCAGGCTGGCAACTCCTGGTCTTAAGAAATCTCTGGTCTCAGCCTCCTGGGACTACAGGAGGCATACACAGCATTTAGCTTCTAATTACCATATGACAAGGTAAGTGAAAAAAAAAAAAAACAAAAAAAAAACCCAGACATTTTGAATTGGAGTCAGAAAAAGAGCTTGCTTGTCCTTATTTTAAAATATAAAATTAAAATAGGAGTTAGAGCAGAGACAAATCTAGACTTCTTTCAACAGATGCAAAGCTACCAGTAAAATTCCTAAAAAATCCAGGAAATATACTTTTGCCCTCTTATTAAGATGAATATAAATTTCTTTAAAGAGAAAAGGATTTTAAGAACCTCTTTTCACCTTTCTGGAGTATAATGAGCTTCAGAATGGCACCTTTTTCTTATTCTTGGGCAACTGGAGAGAAATGCAAAGTAGAGCTGTAATCAGAGACACAGGAAAATCAAGGCAAACCCCAGGCTGGGGCATCTACCTTTTATCACCACAAAGAGAAATTTCAAAGAAAGGGCAGTGGGAAATGCACATGTTTTAGCTAGGCATGAACCATAATTACCTTCTTAAACAGGGCTTAACCTACAATAATAATAAGCTTTTCAGCTTAGGTGTTAGTTGCCACCTCCACTTTGGGCCAGAAAAAAAAACCTCAGGATGCCACAAATTTTACCAAAAAGAATTTGAATAGTTTAGTGTCTCTGGGTAAACAGTGATGTTTGTGCCAGTTTTTTTCTCCAAATTTGTGTTGCTTTGTATGATAACTGAATTCATGAGGGAAGTTATTGCCAGACTATCCTGTTTCATTTCAAAATATTCTTTGGGGGTCAGGGGTACCAGGATTGAATCCAGAGGCTCTTCACGTCCCCAGCGAATGCCCCCCCCACCCTGCCCTTTTTAAAAATTCTGAGACAGGGTCTCACTAGGTTGCTTACACAGTTGCTAAATTGCAGAGGGTGGCTTCGAACCTGCAATCCTCCTGCCTCAGCCTCCAGAGGTACTGGGATTCCACCGCAACCCAGTATTTCAAAACCCGGTACTTCTAAGTATGCTTTCCTTTGGAAGCCATCAACAATACCAATACACCATCTTTCAGAAATGCATTCCTATACCTACAACTTAAGAGCACACCCCTGAATAACCATCACGACACACTGAACGCCTGAGAATATTCTGGAAGCATCACTGTTGACTGGCTTCTCCTCAGGAGAAAGAAATGAAAGCAGAAGCAGCAGCTTTGAGGAACAGAAGAAATTTGCCTCTTCCAGTGCTTTTCTACCGAAATGGGTTTACTGAGAGTTCAATGTAAATAGTTTAAATTTTTTAATTCTTCAGTTTTAAAATATGGATCGTTGACTATTGCTCCGCCTTTTTTTTTTTTTTTTTTTTTTTTTTTTCAGAAGACCCTCTGTGAGGTGGCGGGAATAAAAAGTTTGAAAAATTAAGTGCCTAAGACTTCAGATAAACTCAGGTGACATACATGCAATAGCAGTCCATTTAGAATTTACTCAGCCCAATCTCTTGCACCTAATTATCCAAGACAGAAATGCTCCAAATTTTGCACCCAAAAAAGGGAGGGAAAATGCAAGAGTCTTGCTGCAGTTCCGGGACATGCTGGGAGCTCTTTTGTTACAAGTGTATCCAATGTCTCCAGCACCAGAGACTTGTGGGGCGCAGCTCATCCCTGCTCCACTCGCTCTGCAGCTTCCAGAGGCGGCGGTTGTGTTATGAAGGCAGACCTTGCCAAGCTGGCGGACAAGATGCTACGCACCCCCAAATGCTCGAGGTGCCGGAACCATGGTTTCCTGGTGCCGGTCAAGGGCCATGCGGGCAAGTGCCGTTGGAAGCAGTGCACCTGTGAGAAGTGCTACCTGATCACCGAGCGCCAGAAGATCATGGCCGCGCAGAAGGTGCTCAAGAAGCAGGCCTCCGAGGAGGAGCAGGAGGCGGTCCTGTGCCCGCAGGGGCCCCAGCGGGCTCCCGGGGCCGCGGCCGCCGCCTCGGGCTCGGGGCTTCGCCCCCTGCCTCCGCTGGCTGTTTCGGGAGGCGCCGGGCTGGGCCCCGATGGCCGCGCGGCCGCCTGCTTCCCTGAGAGGCCTCCACGAGGCCCGAGCCCTGGCCCGAGCGCCTTCCAGCCGGTGCTGGGCGGCCGCGGCCACGGCCACGTGGGGCTGCCCACCTGTGCGGCTCCCCAGCTCGGGGCTGAGGCTGCCGGCAGGGCGTGCCCCGGCCGCCCTGAGCTGCGTCGGCCGCTGAGGCCCGTGCCCAGCCCGCCGTTCACCGACTTCGGTAAGATTCCCAGGCCCCGCGCGGCCTTGCCCTGCCATGGTTCCTCTCAGGCCTGTGGCCTTACCGCTTCTGAGCTGGCGGCCTAGGCCCGTGCCTGAGTAAGGGTTCGGGTGGGGAAAATGCTTTCCAGAGCTAACACTGCTTTAGGAAACCGTTCTCCGAACACGAATTCGGGAGGGATGCCTTTGTATTAAAAGGAAAAAGGAGACGGGAAGGAAAGGATTGACCGAGGGACTTTTTAAAAACATTTAGCCGCCGGTTTTGCCTTTTCATTCTGCAAGGGGAAAATGGCGCCTAGTGGCCTTAGCTGTGGCGTCTCTGGGACACTTGCTAGGGGTCCCGTCCTACTGCGCTTGCGCGCCTCTTCCCTGCAGCCCAGAGGACTTGCACAGGGATGGGTGCAGCTCACGTGGTGAGTCTTCCCGCCATTTTTCTTGGTTGGAGGCTCCTCCTCCAGAATTTAAAACCCGTGGGTGAATTGGTTCAACTGTGCTTGCGCCTGCGCACCTTCCTCCTTTCCACAGTCTGTAGGCTCTTTGCAGTGTTCATCTGTTCCCGCCCTTACCCAGAGCGTAGTCTGTGGCTATAAGACTACGGTACTCTGCACAAGAGAACAGTTGATAACCTGAGGTGTTATTTCTGTTTTCTACCCTCACCTTGTGCATAATTTTATTAGTCCCTTGTGCTACTTTCAATATTAAAGTATAATTTCAAGCCCAATTTTGAGACTTTTAGAAAACGACTTTTTGGGGGTCTAGACATGGGCTTTCTTGGTACTTTGCCTATAGCAGTGTAGAAAGGGCATGGGTCTGAGTCAGGAGGATGGGAAGCCTGTAACCTTGAACAAGTTCCTTTCTTCAATGACAGTTTTTTCCCCTCTATATGCTAAGGAATTGATCTGGATACTCACTAGAGATCATTTGTGCCTTCTGGCACTTTCTTTCCTTCACTTCTCTGATTCAGTATAGGGGATTGAACCAGGGGTGCTCTACCACTGAGCTACATCCCCAGTTCTTTTTAACTTTTTTTATTTTGAGACAGGGTCTGGCTAAGTTGCTGTGACTCCTCAAACTCATGATCTTCCTTTCTTAGCCTCCTGAGTCACTGGTATTACAGGCTTGTGCCACCTGTGGCTCTTCTTGCAATTTCTAAGAAAACAAGTCGCCAAGGAACTAGTTAGCTAATGGAGAAGGTGGACCTGAAACAACAATCCTAGGAGAAGGTGACCTTTCCAAGGATATAGGATGCCTTACTTTGACCCATCTCTCCCCAAACAAAAACTGAATACTTACAATGTACCCCCCCAACACCAGTGTTGTGAACAGGTGGGGTGAACGAGGTCACATTTCTTTCCCCTTAGGGATCCTGTCCTTGTGGGATGGACAATATTGATGGAGAGACAATATTGATTGAAGAATCACACAAATCAGTATAGAGAGCTCTAATAATTGGTGATTTAGCTGTGGCCTGAAGGAAGAGCTGAATATATATACTCCTCAACTTTTGGTGGGGTCACATCCTTGTGACCCCATGGTAAACTGAAGATATCCTACATTAAAATTTACTATGCATAACCTATGAAACACCTTAGCTTAGCAAGGCAGACCACTGTAGAGTGTTGGCTGTTTCCCCTGGTGATCCCTTGGCTGACTGGGAGCTGTGACTCACTGCTGCTGTCCAGCATCTCAAAAGGATATCTTACTGCTTATCACTGGTTCAGGAAAAGATCAAAACTGGATGTATCATTTCTACTCAGTGCGTATTGCATTTGTACCAGTGCAAAGCCAAAAAACGGTTGTCTAACCGTGGTAAGTCAGGGACTGTCTGTACTGAGGACTTAAGGTTGCAAAGTGAAGTTAGGAGAAAAAGTCAAGGGAAGAGCATCTGCAAAAGCTTGAGATGGATGGAGGAGCAGTGGTTGAAGGTTTAAAGAGCAGTGAGATCAAAGCGTGAAGAATGTGAGTTCTTTGAAGAGATATAAATGTTTATTACACTGTTATCCTTGGACAATAATATGGTGCTCCTTTTTTGGGCTGTGTTTCTAACTTCCTTTGTTTATTGCCTTCTTCAGGGCGCCCTTTGAGCATCAACTCGGATTGTGTGGTAGGGGCTGAGTACCTGGAGAGAGAGCCTTCCAAGCTGTACCCTGGTTGCTCCACCATGCACTCCTATCGCCCATTCCCACTTGGCTACCAGGATGCATCCCCGGCACCAGGGATCCCCCCCCAGCGGGGCTTCAGGCATGTCTCTTGCAGCCACTACCATGGAGGTGGCTTGGTGAGTCCCAGCCCTGATTCCATTCCAAGTTCCTCTTTACCCCAGCTGCTCTTGCTGCCTTTGTGGGTCCTCAGTTCCAAGAAACCAATGGTGTGCCTCCACTGGGAGATCTGTATAGCTGGACATGGGGCAGTGGCATGTGCTTTTCAGAGCGAGGAAGAGCAGGGGTGACCACTTGCCTTGACTCATGGCATGCAGATGCTAGAGGGGCCTTCATTCTTCTGAGCATCAGAGAAGAAATACCCGTTTCCTAAGGCTACAAAGGTAATGGCAAAGCCAGTACCAGATATAGGTCCCCTGCTCATGGGCATAGCATATTTGAGACTTCAGAGAGCTTTCAGAAAGAGGTGACATTTGAGGTGAGTCATGAAAAATTTCCCCAAGCACCTGTTGCCTTAGGAAACTTGTAGAAAGAATGAATGAAATTCAGTCCTTTTCTAAGATTGATTACTAACTAACTGGTGCCCTCCTTAAGCTTGACATTTTGATTACAGGCTGTATAGGAAGACAGGTCACCCATTATGTGGAATAAGAGGCAGGAGCAACCTTGCTTACCAACTCTGCAGATGAGAATAAAAACCCTCTCCATTATGGCAGCCTCTAAGAGTCATTAGGACTGCAGAACAGGGGAGGCTGGGTGACCAGCCTCTGCCTTTGGCCCCATAAAGCTGGACCTGTGGACCAGCTTAGGACAAACACAGAGCAAGTTCATGGAAATAGGAACCACCATCACCTTAGCCTCCCAGCTCAGAGCTTACAGCCTAATAAACATGGACCATAGATATCTGCAGAGTTTTTTTTTTTTTTGAAGTAGAGGGTCGAAAAGAGTGGGGATCTCTTTGTTTACTATGGGAAGGAATGAAGAAGAAAGACAAAGCTTGGTATTTACATAATGGAAGTCATTAGCCACAGAGTGTAAGACAAGGTCCATAGGACCCAGCTGTGACCAGCTAGGTCAGGCACATGGTCCTCACTCCTGCTTCAGTCCAGCAGCGTCTCTTCTGTTTTAGATACTGTACATTTTTACTTACAAATCATTTTCCATTGATCCAATGAAAAATGCGTGAAAACCACTTGATTACTTCCAGGGTGCCTACTGACCCTATGTGAACCTTCTGAGTAGGTGTTTTTACCTCTTTGTAGAGTCAGGGGAAAGGGTTCAGAAAAGTTAAGTTTTGTTCAAGTTCACAGGACTGGTGAATGAGGCACTGTGCCTCGGATGATATAGCAGGTTGGTGATTCACCCAGGACACCTGCCACAGTTGCCCTGACTCTGGAGCCCAGGTGCTTTCTGCTGCCCAAGTGTCTCTCCCACAGGCGGGAGCAGACCTGGCCCTTGACTCTCACACTACTGTTGGCTGCCAACCTGAGAGATGTGGGTGCTGCCTCTGGCCACCCCAGTGTAGCCCAGAGAGAGCAGGGTGTCTCCAGTCTTCACACAAAGAGGGGCTGTGGCCAAGCAGAGCTGTGCCGTCTGCTCATGCAGAAGCCTGGAGTCCAGGACAGGACTCTGATTGACAGGTCTGCCAGACGGCTTTTGTTAGGAGTGTGATCTCAGAGTATCTGGTTCGAGCTGCCACCACAGGCCCCAGGCAGGAGCTGTGATCCAGGGAGAGACTTGGCTAAGCAGCTTGGAATTAAAGCACTAATAATCCCCCTCCCGCCCTTCACGTCTGGAGAGGATCAGGCATTTATTTGGGAGGCTATTTCAAATCCAAGAGTCTGTGGATTACTTTGACTTACTGCCCTCTGTGCAGGCTTGAGACACTCCCCCAGGGACATTGTTCTCCCTGTTCCTGCCCACCTGCTGTTTCTGTGCTTCTAGTCTCCTAGAGAGACTTCTAGAGAGCACAGGATCTGAGTTGGACAGACTTAGAGTGCCATCCTACCTCAGCCCTTTACTAGCCTTATCCCTGGAGAGGTTTCCTGAACTCTTAGCACCTCGCTTGGTTCATTGACTGTCATAGGGTGATGGGAGTATTTGTCCCATGAATGGGTTAAATAAGGTATGCCTAGCACAGGGTCTGGCACATAGTAGGTGCTTTACATCAGTGACTTTATTTCCTTCCTTGTGGTCAAATGAAGTCAGGAAATTTTGGATTAATGAAGGAGATTCTCTTTTTTCTTTCTTTTTTTTTTTTTTTTTTTTTTTGGTACCAGGGATTGAACCCTGGGGTCCTGGGGGTATTTAATCACTGAGCCACATCCTCAGTCTTTTTTTTTTTTTTTTTTTTAAAGAGGGGTGGGTACCAGGGATTGATCTCAGGGGCACTTGACCACTGGGCCACATCCCCAACCCTATTTTGTATTTTATTTAGAGACAGGGTCTCACTGAGTTGCTTAGCACCTTGCTTTCATTGAGGCTGGCTTTGAACTCGCCATCCTCCTACCTCAGCTTACCAAGCTGCTGGGGTTATAGGCATGTGCCACCGTGCTGGTCCCCAGTCCTTTCTTTCTTTCTTTTTTTTTTTTTTTTTTTTTTTCAAGAAGGGATCTTGCTAACTTTCTGAGAGCCTCACTAAGTTGCTGAGGCTGACCTTGAACTTGTAATCCTCCTGCCTTAGCCTCCCAAGTTGCTAGAATTAACAGGCATGTGCCACCATGTCCAGCAGTTTAAGGAGATTCTTGCGACTACCCAGAGCCTTAAATACACACACATGTGGCCCTTCCATGTGAAGAGCCTTAGGTGGGGTTTCTCAAACTTGTCTAAGAACAGTACCTTCTAGGACTCAGGGTCCTTGAATCACAGCTCAGGATGTACTACTCTGAAGTCTGCATTGAGAAGAAAACATTAACGATTGCCTTTAGAATGCATTACATTTCCTTCCTGCACTGCTCTCTAGGGAGCTGTGTATCACCCCTCCACATTCTCTCATTGAGCCTAGGTGCTGTGGGTAGGCTCAGCTTCCACCGGCTGAAAAAGAAGCAGAAGCATGGCAAGGTTGTTCATTGCAGCTCCTTACCTGAGGTCCCCCAGGTTCCCTTGCCTCAGGAACAGCTGGGCTACACCCAAGCTGCTGAAAAATCTTTCCTCAAAGACCCCCTGACACTTAGGCGAAAGCCATTACCTGTGTCAGGCAAGGGAACCTTCAGACCTTCCTATAGCACCATGGTCAGCTGAGTGGCCTGTGGTTTCACAGACTTGGGATCCAGTTCTGCTTTTGCCACTGTCCAACTCTGGCCCTGGCCCTGTAGCATCCTCTCATTGAACCTGTTTTTCATTGTTATGACCAGAATGGTAACGGGTGTATGGGATCTAAGTGTGATCCTCCTGGCACATACAGAAGGACTCAGTCATTGCTGTGCTCAGCTGGTGCCCAGGCTTATCTGAGATGTGCCTGCATTTCTTCTTGCCTTCAATCACGAGGAAGGTGTTTGCTGAGCACCTGTTCCAAGTGCCCTGCACTGAGTGTCTTGGATCACAGAGGTATGTCTACCCATGGGAACCCCTCCTGTGCGTGTGTGACCGCCCCTCCTGGCTAACCACCTCCCTCTCTGCCTCTGCTGTGTGTGCCATGCAGGTGTCGGAACCAGTGGCAGACTTCCAGCCAAGCTACTACCTGCCCCCGCCGCCGCCACCTCCACCGCAGCCGCAGTTCCTCCCGCCAGGCTTCCTCTCTGCGCTGCACTTCCTTCCACCCCCACCACCTCCGCCGCCGCCACCAGCTTTCTCACTCACCCTCCTTTCTGATACAGACAAGGAGAGCACTGGTGAGTGAGCACTAGTCTTCCTGCTTCTAGAAGAGCCAGGAAAACTGGAGGCAGGGAGAAGAGGAAACCATGTGAAGTGGGTGTGGGGAGATGTGACATGGGGCACAGGATTTAAACTTTGCTGGGCCCTGAGATAAGCTCTTTCCCATGCTCCTTCTCCAACCTCCACAGCATGCATCTAAGGGAGGTGGAAATGGGAAACTGAGGTTCTTGTGGCAGAGCGGGATCTGGACAGGGCTCTTTCTGGCTCCAAGTCCAGTGCCAATTCCTCACCTTATCAGCATCATGGGCAGGGTGCAGAGGATGTGTGCCCATGATAAGTTCAGCAAGCCAGAGGAGCTGGGCCTCTTGGTTGGGGTAGGACCTGTGCAGGGACAGCAGAGACTGAACCTGGAGTGCAGCAGGAGCCACCGCTGGGAGACCCAGACAAGAGCTAAAAAGCGGCAGCTCTGTTAACGACTGTGCAGGAAGACCTGGTTGCTTGGTCCTTCTCACTGTAACATGGTCCCTCACAGGGTTACTGGAAGGATCCATTGAACGTTTGGATTCGAAAACGCTTGGGATTTCTTTTGAGAGCCCTTGACCCTTTAATGGTTCCAGGACTTCCTCTCAATTTCCCTTGAGCTTCCTGTAGTTTGAAAAGACTGGCAAACTCAAGGTCTTAAAATGACTGTCAAAACCGTCTTGCGACCTGGGTGAGTCTGGCACTATTCTCTCCACGTCACTGAAAAGGAAACAGGCCGGTTGCCTGCTCTGTGTGTGCACAATGCCTAGACACATGAGCTGGGATAGAGTGACCTGAAGCTTGATGGCCGTGCAGGCGGCCTGAGCCAGAGTCCTGGCTGCAGCATTTATCAGCTGTCTGACCTTGGGCCAGTGTGTTTGTTTCCTGGTGTCTCAGTTTCTACATTTGCAAGAGGGACTAGTAATGGTCTCTACTTTGCAAGGTTATTCTGGGGCTAGAGCAGAACCTGAAGCCATGATGGCATTAGTGACAGTTAGCTATCACTGTCTCATCTAGTCTCCATGCTGCCATTGCAAGGTTGGTTTCTTACTTTACAGAAGGGTCGGCTGAGGTTACGACGTGCTGTTGAAGAACCATGTGTAACCATCCAGCTTGTGAGGGGCGGAGCTGGAGTTGAAACTGGACTGTACCATGGCCAGGGTTAACGTGCTCATCTCCCTCCTAGCAAATCAAGGGCAGACTCGCTCTCCCTAGGGCTGAGAACAGTGAGAAAACCTGCTTCTGAGAACAGGCAATTCTACCCTCTTTTCTAAATCTGGTTGCTTTTTTTTGTCCTTCACAGATGACCAGGATGCAGAGTTGCCTTGTGAGCCCAGTCAGCCCTCATCTCAGGAGCAGTCTGACTAAGCCCCAGGCCACCCTCCAGACCAGCAGGGGGTGTCAGGGGTGTGCCAGCAATGATTTTCTTGTCTGTGTTCAGTGTTGGGTAGGGAGGAAGGGTATCAGTAGGTAAGGTGCCACCACTGTAAAGTGGCAGCTAATTTTCATTTTAAGATAGGAGGAAGGAGAGTGATTTCTAGGGTTCTCTTGATCCTGAGCTGTGGGGTTGGAGGGGGGCATGGAAGAAGTTTTTGCCAGGAGAGGGTCAGGGCTCTGAGGAGTAGGGGCTGGGGAAGCTCGTGTTTAGGAATGAATTTAACCGTCCTGGGTTGTATTGTTTATGGTCTCATCCCCAGAGGCGGCCTTTGATTTCCTCAGGCCCCACTCAGGACAGAAGGTGCCATCTATTTCAGCCTTCTGTCATCTTTGCCTGGTCTCCAGGACTGGGGCACTGCAGACATCAGGCATCCAGCTCATCCAGGTGACTGATGTGAGCAGCCAGGGCCGGGGTGTTGACAGCGGGTTCTGCAGCATCCCACCTTTGCCTGGCTGCTGCCCCTGGATCCTTCTCCAGGGGTTTTGCTTGTGGCTTTACTTCTCCTCCATAGAGTTTAAGCCTTTATAGGCATCATTTCTGGTTTTTTAAAAAAAAAAATCTGTTAAAGTTTCGCTACTGAGTATTTTATCATAGACAGCTCACAGCACTCACGGAGTTTTCAGAAGAGTGGTGCAGCCAAATCATCTAGAGCACCAGCAGTTTCTTCTCTGGGGACAGTTGGCTGTTGAAATAAAATAAGCAGTGGAAATCCCTGTGGAAGGTTTTTTCTCTCCTTAATCCTCATGGGAGACTGTGTTAGGCAGAATCCTGGGCAGGAGGTGCATGTCCTGTTCATGGCCTGTCCCTGGCTTCAGCGAGTGCCTCTGTAGTCTGCCTCCTCCTTTCTTCACCTTAGTTACCAGGGGGGAAAGTGGGCACATTGGTAGATTTTCCTACCTTATTATCGCTATTATGATTTTAAGCAGTTGAAGACCTTTTAAGGAAATCTGATACAAACACACCAAAAGTAAAGATTTCTTTCAGTTTCCACTCTCCAGATCTTTTCATGGTCCCTACAGAGGGACATGGTCTTAAAAAACAACTTAATCTTCTACGTTTTTCCTAGGCTCTTCCCTCAGTTTCATTTGTTTCTTTATTTAGAAAACATTCTTTGCTCAACTGGCTTCAGGACCTGGCAGTTTCTAGTTCTGCCTATGAGAAACATGGCATCTAGTGGGAAAGACAGGCATTCTGAGGGCATCACTACAAAATGGCAAGGTGGAGGGGCAGTGGGCATGGTCAGAAAGCCTTCTGGCAGAGTTGAGGTCTTAACCACATCTTTAAAGGGCAAGAATGTGGTGAAGAGGAAAGAAATGGGTACTCCCAGCAGGGAGCAGAAGGAAGGATCTGGAACCAAGCATTCCAGGGTGAGGGGCAGGGAAGTGCTGGCATGTAGGAGAACAGGCTGATGACCCTGATGTCATTTGTGGGCACGGGTGTCCAAGCATCCTTCCAGCTCCTAAAGAGGGTTTTGAGAAGCAGTACTCTAACTGTTCTGTCAACACCAGTGCAGTGGGGGGTGCAGGGCCCTTCTGTTGGGAGGCACTGGGGCAGGTACCATCATGGGAATTCTTTAGACAGTGCTTTTACAGACAAAGTGCTTTCAGCTGGGCAAAGGCAGGCCTGTGGATCCCTTAGGTTGGCACAGGCTTCAGCCTGGCCTGATGGTGCAGTGATCCTGGATAGCCTGACTTGGGGGCTGAAGCTCTCTGCTTGCCCAATGCTGGTCATGGCCCTGGCCAAGGTGTTATAGGACTCTGGGAGGGTGGGAGAAGACCTGCCTTTTGGTTCTATGTGGCCTCACTGTCCTAACTGAACCCCAGACCTGTCAGTATAGCAAGGTGGCTATAATAGATAGCAAGGGACTGTGCAGTGAGACCCTACTTTTTAATTACACTGCTTAGGCTCCACATTTTTCATTGAGGCTTATTCATCAATAAGCTGTCTTCCCATTTATGACCAACACAGAAGTCTGAGACAGTCATTGACCATGTGGACTATACCATTCCAGACCAGCGCAATGTTTAGGAGAGGCTTGGGAAGGGAGGCTTTGACCATCTGAGAAGAATGCTGTCGCAGAGGCCCTCCCAGGGGCTCCAGGAAGGAGAGGCTTCTCAGTTCTATAGGTCTGTGATCTGAGGAACCTCCAGAGATGGCTCAGCATCTTTCCTGGATCCTTGGGTACCTATTGGGGTGAAAAGACTAACTGGGGTAGCAGCCTGCTCTAGTGCTGGTTTCAGAATAGGAGGCCTCTCTTCCCTGGGTATGAGCACCCCAGCTGTCCTGTCCTGCTCCTGTAGGTTCACCATGGTTACCCACCTGACTGTGTCAGTGGACCTCAGTACTCAGAAACCTTTCCAGGCAATCCAACCCGTGCTCCCAGAATGCCCTGCTCTAGCAGCAAAAGAACAAGCATTGGAAGACCAGATGTGTTCAGCTTGCCGCCCTACTCTCAAGTCTTCCCGTGGTTCCCGGCTGATCTTAGAATAAGGACCAAACATCCTCAAGGGAACTTAGCTGCCTACTTCCCAGGTCCTCCCTCACTGGCTGGCCCAGCCTAGATGCTGGAGAGTAGTCAGCCAGGTTCAGGCAGAAGAGTGGGAAGTAGACGGACCAGTGTCCAGTGGTATACTGCTCATCCTAAACAGCTTTACCTCCAAGCCAAAAGAATATTTTGGAACGTAACCGGCTCGCTTGCCCCAAAGCTGGATGCACTGGCAGGGTGCCGCCAGGAGAGGGCGCAGTGGCTGTGGCGGCTGGGGGTGTGGCCTGTTGCCTAGCGACGCCTCCCGTAGATTTGCTGTGGCTGATTGCTACCTCCCCTACCTCGCGGCAGGAGAGCGAGGTCCTTGAAGCGCTCCAAGGAGAATTGGGGATTCTCTGGGAAATAAAAGCCAGAAGCCTCTAAGATGTGCTATGTGATCGCCAACTCCTCAGCAAATCGACTTTGCGCAGCCCTTGCTGTGAAATCGATGCCCTCCTTTGTCTTCTGACACCACCCTCCATAGCATAGTCCCTGCTTTCTTTCCTTTCTGCCTTTTGAGCAAGGGGAGTCCTCTGCCTAGATTGCTTCCAGCTTCGCTTGGATATCTGTTATCCTCACGGACTTATTCCGGAGTTCCCTTCTCCAGGAACCCAGTACTGAACCCCTCAGGCTGGATTAGGAGACTCTACGGCCTGCGCAGCCTTCTGCCGCCCTCTATCACTAAGTAGGTGTCCCTCTCCAAGGCAGTGTGAGCTTCCTGGAGGCAGTGGCAGGGCCACTTGTCCTGGCGTCCCTGGTATATGTAGGGCTTGATGTTGGTTAGGCCAGTAGTTAGGGAGTGCCCATTAAAAATGAACAGCATCTGTGGACTCTGAGATGCAGGGTTGAGTCTGCCTTTGGCTATCCACTGCGGCATCTTTTCCTTACATTTTTGTTCTGTAAGCCGGGAGCTTACACAGGGATCAGAGGAACTATAGGCCCTCATGGAAACTTATGTCAAGCACTGTACTCCCCTCCTTTAACCCCCATCACAACAGTTATCATCCCTAGTTTAAGGAAAGTGAAGCATAGAGAGGGAGCAGATTTGCCTAAAGTCACAGTTTGTCAGAACCCTAGGTGGAAGTGTGGCTGAGGGTGGGTAGAAGGCAACATTCATCCCTGGGTGCTAGTAATGGTGTTTTCAACATCTGTTTTGTTCTGGGTTTCCATCCTGAGATTTTTTGAGCACAGAACAGTTGAATGAATGACCCCTAGTTTCTGGGTGCATTCTAGCCATATCATGGGGTGTCAGTGTGGAAAGAGCCCTTGGGTCCCAGACATAACCTCCCACTGGGCCAGGCGTCAGCATCTCCTGTTGCCTGCTCTCCCCCTATGACCTGCTGGGGTTCACTGTGAGTCCCATTGCATGTGCTAAGATTGGCAAAACACCTGTTCTTGTGGCCAGGGCAGAACAAGGGGAGAAAGTGTCTTCTAAGGCAGTATCTCTTGGTTGTGGTCCCCTGAACTCCAATGAAGAAAAACCCTTCCACCTGAAGTTCTCAGTTTTTCTGGAGATTACCAAATGTGCCCCTCTGGGCCTGGGGTGGGGAATGAGATCCTCTCCCTGAAGCCCTGGGGACTCTCGCCACTTCTTCTCCTAGGTACTTCTCTTGGTGGGCTTGGGCCTGGGCTTCCTCCTTCAGGTAGCTTCTGAGTACACCATGCCCTCTGCTCCTTATCCAAGGCTCAGGGGTTTTGAAGACCGTGCTCTTCCTCCTGGCCCCTTCCTAGTTGTGTGCTCTTCTTGGGCACATGGTGTGATCCTTCTTCCTGGTAATATTGGTCCAGGGGTGTGCTGAGGACACAGGACTCATGTCAAATACTTCCTCCCATGCCACCTCTTGGTACCTAGCAGAGTGTACCTATGCCATTGGATGGGTGAAGACACCTTCCTCTTTGATACCATGTCAAGAAGCTAAGAATTGCAAAACCACCCACTTCCCAGCTGTGGCCCTACTTCCTAGCACTCCCTACATCTCACATACTTTGTTGAGCTCTTTCCACAAATTCTGTAACTTTTCAGTGCACCTTCCAGGCAAGCACCCTAATACCTCATTGTTCAGATGGCAAATAGGGCCACAGAGGTGAGTTCTTGCACTCACCATGTCCACAAGTGGCAGAGTTGTATAAATTCTAGTTCCACCTAAGCCCAGAGCCAAGTTCCTAACCACACTGTGCTCTCCTGATCTCAGGGAGTGAGGATAGTGAGTCTTGGGCCCACCATCCCCACTGGGACTTACTGCTCAGCTGCAGTCCATCCAGCCTAGCTGGGTTTCAGTGGGAGTAGACAGGCAGAATGCGAAGAATAATTAGCTCAGGTCTTAGACAAGGGATGAAATCATTTTTAAAAAATTTCTGAACTCTTTAATTTTGTTTTGAAAATGATGAACAAAGAAGAATGAACTTGAGCTCTTAATGAGTATTACTAGATAAATTTTAAGTCTAGACCCTTTCATATGGTTGGTGGGAAATTTTTTAATATTGATGTTTTTAATTCATATATAACCTAGAAAACACTTTTGATTATTACTAGAATTACTTCTTTTCATTCTCATTTCTTCATCTTTCTCCAGGCCACTTATTTGTTTTGTTTACAATTGATTAATTATAAATAAGACATGAAATAGTAAACAATTCCAAAGCATAAGCCTGAACAGACTCCCTCCCTACCATCATTTCTATGTCTCAGAGACCTCCCTCCTTTTTTATATCTCCTTCTAAGGATGATTTGTTCATATATAAACTTTTCATAAAATTTTAATGTGGAGATAATTATAGATTCACATTCAGTTGTAAGAAATAACGCAGAGAATCTTACTCACCCTGTTGCTGCCAATGATAACATGATGCAGAACTATAGTACAATATCATGTTGATAGAATCCACCCAATTTACTTAGGTTCAGTTTACATATTGCATTAATTTAGTTGTAGGTTGGGGTTCAGTTTCTGACTAATGACTGTCCAGTTGCTCTAGTATTATACATTCTTCCATTGATTTTTTTTTTCCTGTACTGGGGGATTGAACTCAGGGCCTCCCACATACTAGGCAAAGGCTCTACCACTAAGCTACATTATATCCCCAGTTCTTCTTTTATTTCTACTTTTATTTTGAAGCAGGGTCTCACAAAGTTGCTTGAGGCTGCCTCAAATTTGCCATCCTTCTGGGTAACTGGGATTGTAGGTGTGCACTATCACACCCCAGTCTCACTGAATGGTTTGTATACCTTTGTCAAAAATCAGTAGAGCCAGGAACGGTGGCGTACACCTGTAATCCTAGCAGCTCAGGAGGCTGAGGCAGGAGGATCACAAGTTTACAACAGGCCTCAGCAACTTAGTGAGGCCCTAAGCAATTTAGCAAGACCCTGTCTCAAAATAAAAAAATTAAAAGGACCAGGAATATGACTTTGTGGGTCTGTTTCTGGGTTCTCTATGCTGTTTAATGGATCTGTTTTTTAAACACACACATACACAGAGGAGCTTATGATTTACACTGTTCTGCACTTTACTCTGTTCAGGGTTTCTGAGCTTTTTTTGTGGGTCATGGACCCCTTTGTTAGTCTTGTGAAGCCTATGACCCTTTCTAGAGTAGTACTTTTAGTGGGAAAAATACAACCCATAAGGTTACAGAGGAAATCAATTAAGTTTAATACACTTGTCAAAACAGAAATACATTTGTGATTTAGTAATACATGTAGGTCTTGACTAACACATTAAATAACAAAATCTAGCAGTGAATTTAATTGCTTAATAGTTTCAAAGTAATACTGTACTGATCTTTTGAGATACGTGCAACAAGTGTAAAGTGAGACAAGAATATCTGTGACTTCTATTAGTGACCAGGTCATAGCTTACTCTTCTGGGGCTTGTGGCCTACATTCATAATTGAAGGAAATGCTGAATTATAATTATAGGTTAGTGAAAATCAAGATGTGACCTTTTTCTTCACTTGCGTATTAGAGCATGGAGATCTACATGTCTTCTTCATTCTTATTATGTAGGATAGTGTTGAATCAATGCAACTGAATATAATGTGACCATCCCTACTTAGAGACACTTAGGGGGTTTTCTAATCTTTTGCCATTACTGCTAACTTAATTTCTTAGAGGTCTCTCCTGCTGAGGTTTCCCTCTCCAGCAGGGCCACCATGCTGACCCCCCTGCATTCAGTGACCCTTGGCTGGTGATCCGTAGCCAGCCAGTCTGCACAGAGTGTCTTGGCAAACAGTCTCCAGTCCTACCTCCCCCTCCTGCTGTAGCTGTCCACCCTCTGGACATTCTTCACCTCTCTCCCCAAACCAGCTCTCACCCATGCCAGCTCTGGTGAGCCAGCAATGGGGTAGGCAGGCTGCAGAGGGTTCCCCAAGCTGTGCGGCATCCTGTGAGCAGATGTAAAACCCCTCTGTGCCTTTGTGCTACATTTTATTAACAGCAGATTGCAAGATGCTAACATTTTATCATGTCAGCTCTTGCATTTGAGCAAGCACAGGCACCAGCCTGTGAGTAATTAGCTGCCGGGTGGTGTCTTTTCTTCATCTTTTTCTTTTTAAAATTGGAATCAGAAAATCTGTTTTATTTCCCTATGTTTCCTTCTCTTTTTTCTCCCTCTCTCTTTCTCTTGCCATCCTTCCCTCCGCCCCTCCCTCCCTTCCTTCTTTCCTTCCTTCCCTCTCCCTTGCCTTTCTCTTTTCGTCTATCTTCTCAGTGGTAGACACACAGTCCGTGGGACACCCTGTGTGGACTTGGCTATTCTTCCACATTCACAGGCCGTTAATTTCCAGCTACAGTCCAATCACCCAACACACACTGAGTTGCCTCCCAACGTTGTCCATCACTTGCTGGAACAATTGCTCCCAAGGGAAACGAGATCATAACACCTTGTTCAGATGCGTGAAACATACCTTGCTTTGAAGCCCTGACCATTTCGCTTGTTGGTCTTTAATTAAGTCAGTGTTTTTCTACATCTGGCTCTTGCTAACCCCCGCCCCCAAATTTGGAGTGAATTTTTTACTACCATGGCATATTCACATCAGTCATGGAGTGATGTCAGTCACCATCTGCAACATCAGACACTGCCTCTGTTCCATCCATAAAGTCACTAGTATTTATTGAGCCCCTACAATGTGTCAGGCCTTGTGCTGGGCTCTGAGGATAAGACAGATATTTCCCTCACACATCCTGGCATGAGCAACCTAATACACAGACCTGGCTCCCCACTGTTCCCCCAACTTAGAACACTTCCCTGGCTCCCCTTGGCTCTCAGGCTGGCCTGCAGGCCTTTCACAACTCCAGTCCAGCTGACCATTCCAGAGTCTTGTATGCTACTTTGTCCCTTTGCACTGGCATTTCCCCAGGCCTGACTCATGTAGCATCCTTGGCAAGTGCGTGTGTGTGCGCGCGCACACATACACACACACAGATATCTTGGAGATGGGAACCAAGTCTAAACAGAATTCATTTATGTTTCATATACAGTTTATATGAAGAGACTGAAGGTAATCTTACACATTTTGTATACCTGTTTTTTTTTTTTCCCCCTTCAGGGTATTAGGGATTGAACCCAGAGACTTTACTACTGAGCTACAGTCTCAGCCCTTTAAAAATATATATTTTTTTAAAATTTTAAGATAGGGTCTCATTGAGTTGCTTGGAGCCTCACTAAGTTGCTGAGGCTGGCCTTGAACTTGTGATCTTCCTGCCTCATCCTCCTAGGCCATTGGATTACAGGTATATACCACCGTACCAGGCAGTATGCCTGTGTTTTTTGTTGTGGTTATTTGGTTTTTTTTTTTTTTTTTTTTTTGGTACTGGGGAATTGAACCCAGGGGTGCTTAACCACTGAGCCATATCTGTAGCCCTTTTTTATATCTTATTTGGAGATAGGTTCTCCCCAAGTTGCTTAAGGCCTTGCTAAGAAGCTGAGGCTGGTTTGAACATGTGATCCTCCTGCTTCAGCCACCCAAACCGATGATATTCCAGGAGTGTGCCACTGTGCCCAGCAGTATCCCTGTGTTTTGACTGTGATCCATCAAATGAAGTCAGGTGTGAAATTTTCCACTTTGTGTTATCATGTTAGCACTCAAAAAGTTTCAGATTTGGGAATAGTTTGTATTTCATATTAGGGATGCTCAACCTTTAACTGCAACAAAAAATAATAATAATAATAACAAACAAACACCCCAAAATCAAAAAACAATTACCATAGTTCAGAGCACCAAGGAAACTGCTTTGCTCTCCTTCTGTTAGGGCTTTCCGTTGGCCAAATCCAGAGGCAAAGGAGCCTGGGTGATATAGTTCACAGTGTTTGGCCTTTTATGACCAAGAGCAGGACAGAGAAGGATAAGGAATAAGTTAGAGAGGGGCAAACAGTAACTATCACAATCCACCCCTGAGCCCCTTAGCTTCTGCTCTTGCTCTTCTCTGGGAGCAAGAAAAACCTTCATCTCCAAAATGTCAGGGAGCAAGGCCCAAAGCCCACCAGCAATAGTATCATCATGGAGTCATGTCACTCAGTCACACTCCCACCCAGAGCCCAGACGGGAACACTAGCTGGATGGCAGGGGATGAGAGAAGAACCAATCAGTCCGCACAGCATGCAGATGGTGATTGCAGTCACCACATCCATAACTGATGGCAAGGAGTGGTCAACAATCATCTCTTATTTTTTGTTAGCATGTCTGAGTTCATCTCACACTTTCCGAGAACCTCTGCTGGGGTAATTCTGTACCTGGTAGGTGACACAGTCCTTCACTCCTGCTGGGTGGGCCTGAGCCCTTGGTCACCCTGTCTTTGCTGCTTGCTACAGTGTCCACTGACAGTTGTTAGAAAATTTGAGAGCACCTCTCCTGGACCTCATGGATGCTCAACTTCCCAAATGGCAGTTGAGCCCAGTTGCCCTTGGTGATCAAGATCACACTCACCCAGGATGCTATGGCAACTGTCCATTGGTTCAGTTGTCCAAAGAGCTTAGAGAGGCCAACAGGTAGCCACATTTTAATGGTACCATGGTTGTGCTCCTTGGTGGAAGCCTTGGAGAAATAGGACCCCCAAACCTGCTGAGCCTGAAGTCTGAATTCCTCAAAAGCACACCTCAAGATGTGTGTGTGTGTGTGTGTGTGTGTGTGTGTGTGTGTGTGTGTGTGTGTGTGTGTACAGGCAATTTATTGGGGAAATGCTACCAGAGTAGGCTGGTAAGGGAGAGGGAAAAGCAGGAGAGGGGAGGGGAAGAAGCCGCAGATGCACACAAGTTCAAGCAGGTCTCAGCCTCAGCCTGAGCCCATGGGGAAGCTCTGGAGTATAAGTAATTTTGGGGTACCTGCACATGAGGCAGAAAAGCTGGGCTTTCAGTCTCCAATACTCCTTAGTCATTGGCTAAGGGCTGCCATAGGATGAAGTAAATTCCCAGGCACCCAGCTACCTGAGACTGTGGGCCATGCAGGCTCTGAGAGTCTAAGGAATGTTCTCTGAAAAGAACCTCAGATATGACTGTTGGAAGCAAGAACACCCAAACCAGGAGAGACCCAGAGATGAAAATAGGGTGTCTGGGTAGAACTCCAACATTATCTGCTACTTTACAGAAATAAGAAACAATTCCATAAGTGGGTTATTAAGGTGCAAGAACGAGTGGGCTGTGGTGTTGGCTACACAACTGTGAAAATACCTAAAACCCTGCAGCTGTACACTTTAAATAGGAAGATTCTATGGCACACAAGTTCCATGTCAACGACTGTGTTATTTTTAAACAAAAGAGCATAGGGGCTTTCCTGTTGGAGACAGCACCATAAAATACCTGTCACTGGTTAAGGCATAGACCCTATCTTAGGGTACAGGTCCCCTAACTTACAGGGCACAATCTTCTAGCAGATGCTGTCAGGGAACCTCAGCAGGCCGTTCCACTTCCCCTCCAGCTAGCTGCCAGATGCAGCCTGCTGTCACATTTCTCCATTAGTTGAGTTGTTGGTTGATGTACTGTGCAATGGACATGGCACTCTGCGTGCCACAGATGGCAATACCAGCAGAAGTCTCCAGAAGGGAAGATGAACCTGGACCAGATTCCACCAGGACTAATTGCTGCTCCCTCATGATGGAAAGCATCCAGTGTAATCAATTGACCATCATTGTGGTTTCCCAAGGGATGGTGCCATCTGAGCGCCATTGGCAGCTTTGGCTGGATTATTGGCACACTGGGCCTTAGCAGCAGTCAAATGAGCTGTGGAAGGTGGAAGTGCATGTTGTTAAGCCTACGAGAAGCCACTATCTCTGCAGTTTTGGACTGAAGCCTTCCCCCACCCCTCTAACCTTCAGAGATGGGGCCAAGAGTACTTAAGGAAGTAATTAAGGGTAAATGAGGTCATAAGTATGGCTCCCTGGTCCGATAGGATTAATGTCCTTATTAGAAAAGGCACAAGAGCTTGTTCTGTCCCCACCTCCACTCTCTGTTTTCTTCTTCTCCTCCCTTCCTTTCCCCTTGTGTACAAAGAAGTCATCGAGCACCCAATGAGACACTGGCCACCAAGAAGCCCAGAGAAGAAGACTTGGAATGAAACCTACCTTGGCCGGCACCTTGATCTTAGGCTTCCCAGCCTCCAGAATTATGAGAAACAATTTTCCTGTTGTTTAAGACATCCAACCTTTGGCATTTTATTATGGCCACCTAAGCAGAGTAAGACACCTGCTGTCATGGTCGCTGAGTCCATGATCCCACTGGACATGAACAGGACTAGCTAGGAAAAGGAATTAATTGACATCCACAAAAATGGGTCATCCTACCCACCTGCTTATCCAGAGCTTCCTCTGCAGTGGGACATGGGACATGAGGACCTTCCCACACTTTTCCTATTTTAAGAGGTCTAGCCGTATACCTACCTTCTTGTCACCAGCATTCCAAGCATACTCTTTCTAAGTCCCTGAGCACCCATAACTCCCGCCCATGAATCACTGTCAGCCACACCTCAGGCTCTCTCTCCTGAAGGTGGCAACGAGGAGGTGCCAGGCAGTCCTGCCCGGAGGAGTGTCTCCTTTCACCCGTCTTTCAGCGTAACCCCTGAGGGAACTGTCATAGAGCCTTGGACCACTTTTGGCCAGCTCTGGCATACTATGCACACCCATTTGTAAACCAGACTTCTAGTGGTTTCTGTTAACTGATCAAAGGGAATTCCTCAAAAGAAATGACAAAGCAGCAGGAACAGATTCCATAATACTGACTTGTGCCTTCGGACCTGCTCCAACTCAGTTTTGTGCACACCTTTCTGTGGAATGCCAAAATGCAGCATTTGACAGTCAGCGGTGTGCGACATGCAGCGCTGCGCTCCTGCCAGCTTTAGGATTTGGAGAAGCAGATAAAAGCCAGCACATTAACTCTGCTGCATAGTGAATTACCACCAACCTGGGGGCTTAAAACAACACCTGTTTCTTATCTCACTGTTCCTGGAGGTCGGGAATTGGGCGATGGCCTGAATGGGTCCTCTGCTAGGGTCTGGCTGGTTGAAAGGAAGGTGCCAGCTGAGGCTCCCTCTCCCTGAGGCTTGCAGTCCTCTCCCAGCCCACTCCATTGGTGCAGAGTGCAGTTCCTGGAAGTTCCAGACTGAAGTGTCCCTTCCCTTGCTGGCTGACAATGGCAGCCATTCAGCTCCCAGAGGCTGCCCTGGGGTCCTAGCCATGTGCCCCTCTCAACACAGCTGCTGCTTCTGCAAAGCCAGCAGGACTATCTCTTCTGCTGTGATAGAGTCATATATGACTAGTCACTTGAGTGATGGGTCCCTTATATTTGGACTCAAGGCGGGGGATCGTACAGGCCATGTGTGCTGGGGCCAGACTCAGGACCATTTTAGAATTCTGACCACGCACCTGGTTAAAAGGCGCAGCTCTGACATTAGTCAGCATCCCACAGGAAACAGATGGCATGCTCAAATTAGGATAGATGGAGGGGCTTAAATGAAGGAAGGAACTGATAGAAAGCTTTGGCAAGGAGTAGGGAACCACAGGAGGGTGAGTACCTCGAGAGGCAGCTTGGCTGGCTTCCTGAGGCCCGAGGTGCCAGGAGTCAGGGTGGCTAATGGAACCTGGAGGGAGAGTCATGTCGGGTTGGACTGAGCCAGCAGTGACCTCCCATCAAGGGCCAAACCAAAGAGAGGGAGCTGGGAGAAAAAAGGCCCTCCCTCTTCCCCGCCTCCCGTCCCGGGCTGGGGCTCCTCAATGCTGAGCCCCGCCAGAAATCAGCGGCCAAAGAGCCTCTGGACCTGGTCACAGGGCTCAGCCTGTGGGAGCAGAGCAGGGGAGAAGAAAGGAAGGAAGATTGGGGGCAGGATGGGTGGGCAACAGAAGTCACCCCACCAGCTGCTCAGGTCACACAGTCATTTGGGTCCCTTGATTAGGGGGTCCATCTGTACCAGGGTCCAGTGGCTCAATTGCTGCTGGTAGCATTCCAATACCTCAGAGGTCTGTGCTGCAATTCTAGGGGGCACATCAGGGACCCCACCCCAGCCCTAATCTCTCCCAGACAGAGCACACTCCATTGGATCTGCCAGTGGTGCAGGGTTGCTACCACCATAGCCCCGACTCAATGCACAGCCTCCTTCCTTGGGCCCTTCTGAATTTGGCAGCCTCACCGATGCCCCAGGAAAGGGGTCAGAGCTACACCCCAGGTGTGCTATACCCAGCCTCCAAAACCTAAAGAGCTCCCTTCAACACTATGATTCTTATTAATTGGCAGTTGGTACAGGTCGTAGCCGTGTATCTGTTGGGAATGGGGGGATACTGGGGATTGAACCCAGGGATGCACTACCACTAAGTCACATCCCCAGCCCTTTTTGTTTTTATTTTGGGACAGGGTCTTGCTAAGTTGCTGAGGCTGGACTCAAAATTGCCATCCTCTTGCCTCAGTCTCCCTCGTAACTGGGATTACTGGGGTATGCCACCACACCTGACTTGTATCTGATATTTTAGAGGAGCTGTTTCAAATTCTTCTCTTCCTGCCCTCTGGTCCCTTATTAGAAGCCAGGGAATAAAGGAAGTCAGAAGATGCTATGGATAGGGATCAGCCCTCAGGACACAGCAGGATGGACAAGAGATCTGTGTGTGAGGAGCAAGGGAAGTTGATCAACTGGCCTCTCAAATCTGGCCTAGCAAAACAGCTCTCAACCTTATCAAACACCTCCAGCCTGCTGCCCTCAGCTCAGGAGGCAATGTCCTCCTCACCAGACTCCCAGCCTCTACCCTCCTCCCCAGTTCTCTGCTCCCTCACCCTGTTCTCCACAAACAACTAGAGTAATTCTTATCAAATATGGATCCCATTGGGCCATTCCTCTGGCCCAAACCCTGCAATGCTCCTGTTATGCTCCATGTAGCCCCCAACCCTTGGTCTCTGAGGGTCTGCATCCCCTGAACCTCAAGGTCAGACACAGGGTGCTCTCATCCCTGTCTACACGTGGCCCTCTTCCATTTGTTTGCTTGTTTGCTTTTAATAATGTGACAAGCAGCCACAAATTCATCACTCCACACATGCACCAGGCCCTTGACGGTACCCTTCTTCCAGCCACCCGGTCCCCATCCTGAGACCACCTCCCTGACCCGCGTCACCCAGCATCCTGAATCCCAGAGTGCTTGTTTTCCATTTTTTTTATTTCGTCACAGCCACTTGTGTTCCTAAAAGGTTTCTTGGACGTTGTTCTGGGCTGGGGTCTTTGGGGCTTTCTCCTTAGGTGGCGCTACGTGCGGGTTGCAGTGCTGGGGCTGCAGTTTCACTGCTGCAGAATAACCCAGCCTGCGGCCCAGGCTTCTCGTGCGCTCCCTTGCCGGCGCTCAGGCGAGCAGCTTTGGCTGTGGGGATGTCACTGTCCTGCCCTGGTTGGCAACCTCTCCCTTCCTTCTGTCACTCTTCCCCAAACCAGCTCCTCCTTTCCCACACACTCATCCCTGCTACGGGAGGGGCTTTTTTCTGGTACTGGGGGATTGAACCCAGGAGTGCTTAACCACTGAGCCACAGTCCCAGCTCTTTTTATTTTTTGTTTTGAGACAGGGACTCACTAAGTTGTTTTAGGGCCTTGCTAATTTACTTAGGCTGCCCTTGAACTTGTGATCCTCCTTCCTCAGCCTCCTGAGCTGCTGGGATTACAGGCATCACGTACCACCATCCCCGGCTGCAGGGCTTTTGCTTCTGCTCTTTGACCTCCTGGGGATGCTCTTCCTTGGCTGACTTTCTTCCATGGTTCTGATTTCAGCTCGGTGTCATCTCTTCAGACACCTGCCCTCACCTCCCTGGCTCTGCAGCCCTTCCCTTCCTAGGAACTATCCCCATGGACCCAAAGTCCTGGGGGCCCAGCGGGGACTGCAGCGGGTGTGTCTGAGCATTGGGTCGAGCCGAGGAGAGAGCTGGGCCAATGGAGCAGCTTAGTGCAGATGTGGGAAGGGCCCCAAAGCAGGACTGAATGTGTTGGGCTCTCCTGAGGCCAGAGCGCTCCTCCAGGATTCCTGGAAGGGCAGTCACCCTGTACGCTTGAATGTGTGGTGAGCCTTTTCCCCAAATTCATCCTCCAGAAAGGCGGGACCGCTGACATTTGGGACAACTTTATGCAGTTTCGTGTTCCACGGAGCCCTCGGAGCCTATTTTGAGAAACAGAGTTCTGGTGGGGATGCACCGTAGACTAACACAACCTCAGCTGCCTTGGGCACTTCCAAGAGCGACCCGTCAAATCAGTAGAGCAGAGAGCGTGTAAAGGGCCTCAAGTCCCATGTGTCGCCACTCAGAGGGCGCAATCTGGCAGCCGCGCGGGCGCCTGGAGCGCACTCTGTCTTGGAAACCCTGAGCTCTGCACCAACCCCATTCCCCTTGTTCTGCAAGAGGGGGAAACTGAGACCCGGAAGGTGAGTGGCTTCCCAAGGTGCAGAGTCAGCTGGGAGGCTGTGCCCCAGGCTCTTTCAGGAAAATGCACCAGGAATGGGGTGACTGTTGGGGGACCCACAGCCCTTCTGCTACTTTGGCCTTAAAGGCTCCAATGATGTTTGTGGGGAGAACCAACTTTGGAGCCAGTTTGGGGACTCAGGTTCCCACTCCCAGCCTCTTCATCGTCCAGCCACGTGACCTTGGCCTAGTCACAGCCCTCTCCATGCCCTTTCCTTCTCTGCGGAGTGGATACACTAGTAGTGCCTTTCCTCAGATGCTGCCAGCCTCCAGCTTCTGCAGAATCCGGGAGGTGGCATTCCCCTGAGTGCCAGGGCCAGGAATGTGAAGAGGACCCTGGGGTGGGGCTGGCCTCTCCCGGGCCCTCAGGGCAGTGAGATGAGTGCCTGCTTCAGGGTGCCTGCCACACAGGGAGGACCAGGCATGGAGGGGCCTGGGTGGCCACCGGCCGCACTCCTGCGCTCACCCCAGCAGGCCCAGTGACTCTCGCCACAGGAACATGTGTTTGCCACCACAAGCCTTGAATGTCTTGTAAAACTCACAATTTGTTCAAAAGAATAAACAGCATGAAAGGGGACGCGCAGCCTCTATCCTGGGCTGGCAGGGCTGTGGGAGCTGCTTCCAGGCTGTTTTCCATTGAAACCAGATTTGGAGTGTCTGTTTTCGTGGAGCTCTGGGCTGGGAAAGCCCTTCCCGGCACAGACTGGGGGCTCCGCTCTGGCCTGGGATGGAGGGCGAGGACCTCACCTCCCATCTGTGAAACAGGGATAGCGATCAGACGATCAGGCGGTCGTATGCAACACGGATGGATGCGTGGGAAGCGCTCAGAGCGAGCCTGCTGCAGCAGGCCGGGAAGGATTAGCTGTTACTTCTTTAGAGGACAGATGTGAATATAGCCAGGAACGACTGCAGGGCCGGGAAGGTTTTGGGGATAGAAATTGGGGACAGGATGGACAGAGATGGATCTGGCAGAACAAGAGGCACGTGTAAAGACTCTGAGCTGGAGAGTTTTCATATTTGAGGAACTAAAAGAAATTCCTGGGCTGGGGGTGCAGTTCAGTGGTAGAGTGCTTGTCTGGCATGTGCAAGGCCCAGGGTTGGATCCCCAGAACTGGGAAAAGAAGAAAAAGAAAAAGAAAAGAATTTCCCCAGAGATGAGAGGGCAGGGCCCAGGTGACATAGGATCATGGGTTGTCCCTAGATCATGACCCAAACCAGTCTAGGCACCCAGGAAGGCTTTGTAAAGAAAATGACTCTAGGCATGGCACTGAAGATGGAGGAGGCACTAGCACTGTGTGGAAGGGTGTCCCAGGCAGGAGGAACAGCATATGCAAAGGCCTGAGGTGAAGAGTGCAGGCCTGTGTGCGTGTGTCAGGGCTGGGCTGGACAGGCTTACCTCCCCATCCAGCCAGGAGGGCCCAAGCTCCACCTTGTCCCAGAGGCCCAGGAGACTCCACAAACTCCAGCATCAGGGGGCAGCCAGGAAGGGAAAGAGTCTGCCATCTGTGTGGGCTCTGGTGACTCAGGTGCCATTCAGGGCATGCCCAGATTCCTTCTTAGGGCAGTTTCAGCTACTAACCAGGACAACACCCTGTCTCTGGCCTGAGCAGATGTGCTGAGCCCAGAACAGGGGAGAAAGGCTATGGGTGAGGAGTGTGAAAAGTTTCTCTGAGAAGCTGCGGGGCAGGGGCTCGACGCCTGGGGCCGACCTGAGACGGCATTCTGTGCTGGGAGAGGGGTGCTGCTGCGAGGCTGCCGGGGAGTCCTGAGTGGCAGGAGCTGACTGGGGCGGGAGTGGAACCTGGGAACGGGGCAGCAGGGACTGGAGAGTGGGGGCCAGAGGGTCTCAAAGTGTCTGTTGGCCATAAGAACAAGGAGGGTGGGAGTACCCAGGCGGCTAGGATGCCGAGTGGGTGTAAACTCAGCTTTTGAAACTGAGCTGTGAAGTCAGGGGTAGAAATCGAGTGTAGGAAGTGAGGGCTGTGTGCCTCTGCAATAAGGCAACCTGAGAACTTCGAGCCCTGGTGACAAGGAAGAGGCTGAGCAGGGGAGCTGGGGGAGGGGGTCCCAAGGGCCACTAGATGGTGGCTCTTGGGACTAGAAGGGGGGACCGACAGCTGAGGGGTGGGAAGCCGGAGAGGAGAAGGTTCTGGGCTGCTGGAGGTTCCAGTCAGGTGGGCTCTGTTGCCAGCACCTGGTCAGGACCTGGCCAGTGGGGTCCTTGATGTAGAATGGGTGCAGGATGAGGAGCCGGGGAGAGGGACGCCAGGTGACGGGGCTCGAAGCCACACTGAGGCTAGGCATGAGCTCTAGCTCACCCTCAGTCTGCATGGTGCCCTCCCTGCTGTCCAGGTGGGAGTGTGGGAAGGAGGACCGTGGAGGGAGGGAGGACAGAGGAGCAGAGGGGAAGGCTGGCTTCCGGCCCTGGGGTCTGGGCGGGGCGGAAGCCAGGTGGGGGTGAGTGTGGGAAAGCAGTTTCCCCCAGCTCTGAAAGTCCCCTTCCCCTGAACCCTACAGTGGATGCTGACGCGCCCTCCCAGCACCTCTCTGTTCACACCCAGGCAGGCGTCCGTAGGCCTCCCTTGCCTCCCCTGGGTAGCGAGCATGCATGCAGGGGCCTGGCCTGCCCCGAGGTCCCTTCTGCCCTAGTCTTCCCTGACGATTTGGTTTGGTAGTGGTCACGGGCTTATCCCAGGTTGCTCACTGAATCCAAGGGAGTTTCATCTCTGGTCCCTTCTGCCACCCAGGACAGCCCCCTGCAACCTGTCAGTTCCTAGGTCCCCTGTGGTCCCTTCAACACTGCACCCAGCCAGGTCTGTGGGGAAACCACAGGAACGGCCACGAGGGGGCGCCAGGACCCAACCCTACCCCTGATCTGAGCGCATCCCTCAGCTCAGCAGTCTCACTGTACATACTTCAAAGCCAGCATTAGCACCAAGGAAAATCTGAAAGTTTGTCATGGAGCAGGGCCTCTCTTGCCCTAAGAGGAAGCAGGAAGTCTCACTCAAGGCCCAGCTTGTCAAGGACTAGGCAAGTCCAGCTGGTGATCTCTGGGCGTTTCCCCATTGGTCAATGGTGGTGCCTTTCTTCCTTGGGTAGGTGTGGGTAGTGGGAGGTAGGCTGGCTGGGAGAGGGCCCACCAGTGCCTGTGCCTCCCCACCCCCACCCTGCAGAATGTCGGGCTGGCCCCACTGTCCCACTGCCTGACTGAGGTCTCCCTCCTACTCTTGATTGCCAGGTGACCCCCAGCCTGGCCTGTGGGGTTCTGGAGTTTGCTGAGAATGTTTCTCCACTAGCAAAACCTTCACAGTCCCCTGGGCTGTCAGGAGAGAAGCCCTGACTAGGCTGGCAAAGAAACTGAATGCTTCCAAGCTCATCTTCCTGAAAATCCCCACAGCGAGGAGAGCCGTGTGGGGGGCTTTGGGGCCAGGACAGGCAGTTTCTTCCCTACTTACTGTGAGCACCCAGGCAGAAACCCCTTGGGACTAGGGTTGGGGACTGCAAATATCTGAACCACCCCAGAGGACAGGCCCAAGAGAATGCAGCCTATTCAGAAGACCACAGAGAGACCCAGAAATCTGCCTTTGTAGCAGTTGCCCCAAGTGGCTGTGACCGGGGTGAGTGGGGGGACAAGCCTCCAAGAGCCCACTGTGTGGGTGAAGGCAGCTCATCAGGGCTCTAGGCTGGCCCTACCTCCAGGCCCTGAAGTCACAGGTTCATCCCTTTCTTCTTTCATTCAAGAAGTACCAACCAGCCGCTGCCCACGTGGGGCCTCGTGCTGGGCACTCCAAGGGAGTTCACACCTGGTCCAGCCTTTGCGAGGCCTTGGCTACGGGGAGATGCTCACCTACAGCAGGTGTGCAATCTGATGAGGGCAGTGACCTGGGAGGCTCTAAGAAACAGTGTTCCCGCAGAGGGAACAGTGTAGACAAAGGCATGGACAAGAGGCAGGACTGAGCAGTGCAGGGCCTGGGGAGGTGGCGAGACAGGAAAAGGGCCAGGGCTCTCATGTGGAAGCCTGAGGCCTCTCTCACCTGCTTTGTGATTGCCCTTGTGTAGGGAAGTCTCCCACCAGCCTGGAGGCTCCTGTGGCTGAGGGTTCCTGGAGCCCATCCCCCACAGGCACCCCGGCACCCCCCAAATACCACATGCAAACACACCCCCCGGAAAGGAGGTTATGAGGGAAGAGTGGACGGCGGGGGTGGGGGGACTGAGGCTGCAAAAGCAGGTGGGCTGGGGGACAGCCCAGTGGGGTGGTGCAGGGTGGTTGATTCATTTCAGAGAGGAGGCGTGAGGCTGCCTTCTGCACTGCAGCATCAAAGGCTGCTTGGAAACGTGTGCAGAATAAGGTGGAATATTATGGAAATTGTCTCCACTGCTTTGTGGCCTGGGAATTCACGGTCACTGAGAAGAATTTCCTCTGGTCCCATATTTCTCCTCTTTGAAATATTTTGGATCAAATAAATACAAACCATGAAATTAAAAAGAAAAAAAAAAAAAAAAAACAGATACAAGCCGTGGTCGTATGTTTCTTCTGAACTCCACTGACTCCACCAGCCATAAGATAAAAAGGTTGAACTTTTTAAACTGTCCTTTAAGCATCCAAAGCTGGAGCAGACTGGCCTCTCGAGTCTCAATATGGTGACATTCCAGTTTTCACCTTTGCTGGGGCCAGCAATGTAATCACGGGCACTAAGAGTGACCTGGCCGCAGAGGACTGGTCCTGGAGGGCTTGGGACCCAGCTCTTGTCCTGACTTGGCCATGCTTGAGTCTGCAGCAAGTCTCTTAGATTTTCTGAGCCTCAGTGTCCTCACTGCCAGACGGGGTAATCATACCTATGGGACATTAATTTTCATTTTTCTCAAAGTAATACAAACTCATTATTTAAAAAATCAACTAGCACTATGAAAACCAACCATCCCCAAATTATCGCACACAGCCCCAAACCCAGTTCCACCTTTCAGGCAGCTACGTTCTCTAGAGCCATCTCTTCCGGACTTGCTTGCTTGCTCTGGAGCAGCAAGTTAACTGGCCACTCCTGGCTCCTCACCTGGACGGTTACACTGGCCGTGAAACCCGGCCTTTCTTTCCAGCTCCCAGGAGTCATAGCTAAATTGGCATTCTATATATCAGGACTGTAAAAATGAACAATACCAAGTACTATGATTAGATTCCTTTTCCCTTTTCTGGATTAGTAATGGCCTTGATTTCTCATGTCTAGTTGTCTATGTTCCTAGTGTTAATTCTTCCCAGTCCCATATGATGGACACCTCTCGCTGTCATTGTCCTTCCGTCCAGTGCATCCGAGGTCTCGGCTCCATCTGCCTGCTCAGCCCCTGGCTCCCTCTGGTCCTGCAGCACAGCTTCTGCCCTCCAGCTCCTCCTTGCCCCTCTCCTGTAGGGAGCCCTTGTTTGCCAGAATTCTGGGTTTGTACCCTCTGTTTGCTGGAGCTTGACCTCGAGTAACTTTGAAGAATGGTGCACAGAAAGTTTTTTTTTCTTCTGCCAGTTCTCACATGCCTGAAAATATCTTTAATCTACACTTAACCTTGATTGATAGTTCAGCAGGCCATAGAATTCTAGGTTAAAAATTGGCTTCTGTCAGAATCGTGAAGGCCTTTGCTCAATGGTTCTCTCAGCGTTACTTTGAGAAATCAGATGTTATTCTGATTCCACATCTTGGCCTGGGGTTTTCTTTTCCCTTCCTCTTCCCCATCCCCCTTCCCCTCCCTCCTCCTTTTTCAAGGACCCCCCCCCCCCCCGCCCCTTTACTGCTGGTCCTCAGGACTTTTCAAATGACCAGCTTGGTGCTGGTTTTGGAGTCCATTGAACTAGGCGCCCCCATGAGCCCGCTCAGGCTGGAATCCTTTCAGTTTGGGAAAACTTTCTTATATTGCTTTAATATAACTTTAATAACTTCCCTTCCTTCATTTTCTCTTTTCTCTCTTTCTGCAACATGTATTCATCTTCATAGTTTCTGGAACTTCCTTAATTGATAGTTAAAACTTCTCATTTATTTTCTCCCATTTTCCGTTTCTAGGTCTCCACCTACTCTGAGCCATGTCCTTCGTGTCCCCTTCCAGCTTTCTCTCTGAGCTTTCATTTTAGCTGTCTCATTTGTTTCCGTTTTGCTCTGCTGCCTGCTTGAGCCCTGTTTCCTCCAGGTTTTCCCTGTTGGTTCCTGGAGATCTTTGCAGGCGAACTGGATCAGAAATGAGGTGCTGAAAAGCCACAGGGAAGCTCTTCCCACTTGTGGGGTGGGGTGCGTGTTGACTGTGGATTTTGCTAGGGTGGTCTGCTGGCAAGTCGGCTCTCTTTGGTGGACTCGAGATGCCCATTTCCAGAGGTCAACTTCCTCAAGAAATCCCCAGCCTTTTGTCCTATGGGGGTCATAGTCCCTCGGTGTTCCTGGGTGGGGATCCTCCTGGATCTGCTCTTGCAGAGCGCAAACCTCCAGCTACTGGTCTTCTGGGAGTGGAAGGTGAGTGACAGGGAGGGGCTGTCCATGAGGGGGGTGCACTGGGGAGCCTGCAAGTCCAGCCACTGTCTTTCCCCTAGCACCCCTCTTTTCCTTCCACCCCTTACCCCATCTTCCTCAATACCCAGTACCTGAGTCCCATGCACTTCTGGGGCTCTGTGGAGACCCTACTCTCCCCTGTAAGGACCCCTCAGCAAACCTGAGCTGCTTCTGCCCCTCTTCCCCAGTCCCCATCTTCCACCGCTCCTCTCTTGTCCTCACACCTTGAGACCAATGCTTAAATCCAGTCCCTCTCTGCGGTGTCAGTGACAGTTTACCAGTGTCAGGCAATCTGGGAAGTCGAAGAAACATCTGCATCATTAGAACAGCTCCTATTTATCCAGCACTTGCTCTATTCCCGGAGCCCATGAAGCATATGACAATGTGCTGTCTCCTGGGACTCCACTACTGCCCTAGGAGGGAAGTGACAGATGTGGAATGGGCTCAGAGATGTGAGCAGCTTCCAGTGAGATCATCGGAACTCCCCCGGTGGCACCGGCCCGCTGACCCCTCCAGCCCCTCAGGTCTCCACTCCCTGGACTGGACAACCCTCTGTCCTGCTTGCCCCCTCCCTTCCACACTTTGGCACAGGCTGCTGCCCTGGAGAAAGAACAAAAGAGGTGGGGGGAAAGCTTTTCTGTAAAAATTTAAATTACATGTGCTTCTAGTGCAGGGGCAAGAATGCTCAGCTCACCTCCTATGTCCCTGCATCTCTAGAGTGTCTCTATGGGGTTTCTTTGGGGCTTCTCTATAGCTGAGACCCTTTCCTTTAATGACCAGTTTGCAGAAAAGTTGGCTTTCACCTGTGCTGGGATGCACAGCCTTCCTAGACATTCTTTTTTTTTTTTTTTCCCCAGAAGAACACTCATTTTTCCCTAAAAACTATCTGACCTGTTCATTTTCTGTCTCTGAAGTGACCAAGCAGGGGACTGAGAAATGCAGGACCAGTGGGAAAAGTCATAGTCACTTGGCGCTTCTGCCGAGGCAGTCATTTAATTAGAGTGCTTGGACTCTGTCAACACTAAGAAGTTTATAAGCAACAAGTTCAGCACACAGACTTTAAAAAACAATAATGGCTTTATCAAGATAATTTACATACCATGCAAGTCACCCATTTAAAGTGAACAATTCAATGGCTTCAGTGTTCACAGAGTTGTGCAACCTCATCACAATTTTAAAACATTGTCATCACCCCAAAAAGGGAACCCCACGCCCATTAGCAGTTACTCCCTATGTCCCCTCAAGCTCCCATTCCTGGGCACCACTAAGCTACTTCCTGTCTCTGTTGATTTGTCTGCTTTGACATTTTGTATAAACTTTGGAGTCATACAGCATGTGGTCTTTTGGCCAGGCTTTTTTCACTTAGCATAATGTTTTCAAGATTGACCCATGTGGTGGCTTGTATTAGTACTTCATTTATTTTTATTGCTGAATAATATTCCAATGTGTGGATGTACCACATTTTAAAATCTGTTCATCAGCTGGGAACATCTGGGTTATTTCCACTTTGGGACAATTACAAATAATGCTGTTATGAACATTTGTGTATAAGAGTTCATGACATACATTTTAATTTCCCTGGGATTTTTATCCCACTTTAGAATAGAATGGCCTGTTCATATAGTAACTAATAATAAACTTTTTAAGAATCTTCCAGTTGTTTTCCATAGCAGCAGTGCCATTTTACATTCCCACCAGCAGTGCAGGGGAGTTCTGATTTCTCCACATCCTTAACTTCTGATTATCTGACGTTTTTGACAACCATTCTAATGGGTTCCTCTCTACTGGTATTCCAGTGGGATTTTTTAAAAATTTTCAGTACTGGGGATTGGACTCAGGACCTTGAGCATGCTAGCTAAGTTCTCTACCACTGAGCTGCATCCCCAGTCCTCCAATGGAATTTTGATATGCATTTCCCTAATGGGAAATGATATTGAACAACTTTTTATATGCTGAAGGGCCATTTGAATCTTCTATAGAGCAATGTCAATTCAGATCTTTTGCACATGTTTAAACTGCAATATCTTTTATTATTGACTTGTTAGAGTTCTTAATATTATTCTAAGTACAATTCCCTTATCAGTTATATTTTCTCCTGTTTTGTGGATTGCCTTCTCACTTTCTTTTGATGGTGTTCTTTGAAGCACAAAAACTTAATTTTATCAATGTCCAATTTATCTTTAGTGTTGTTGGTGCTCTTGATGTTATATTTTTAAAAAAATTACTTAATCCAAGGTCATATTTACTCATATTTTTTCTGAGAGTTTTATAATTTTAACTCTTTAATTTAGGTGTTTGGTCTATTTTGAACTAAGTTTTGTACATAGCATCAGGTAGTGGCTAACTTCATACTTTTACATGTGAATATCCACTTGTCCCAGTACCAAATGTAGAAATAAATATTTTTTTCTTGTTTAAATGTCTTGGCACCATTGTCAAAAATCAATTGACCATAAATATGAAGGTTTGCTTTTGCAATTTCAATGTAATTTTATTGATGTATCTATTCTCGTGCCAGCACCACACCAAGTCTATTACTGTAACTTTAAACTAAAATTTGAAATCATGAACTGTCAGACCTCCAATTTTGTGTTTTTTTGTTTGTTTGTTTTTTTGTTTTTTTGTTTTTTTTTTTTTTTGTTTGTTTTTTTAAGATTGGGTTATGCTGGGTCCCTTGAGTTTCTTTCTGAATTTTATGAGCAGATTGGGAATTTCTGCAAAGACTCTAGCTGGGTTTTTGAGGGATTATGTTGAATCTGTAGATGAATTTGGGGAACATTTATATCTTAATAAGTCTTCTGAACAATGAGTAGGTGATGTCTTTCCAATTACTTTATTCTTCTTTTATTTCTTACAGCAATGTTTTATGACTTTCAGAGTATAAATCTTATACTTTTGTTAAAGCTGTTACTATTTATTTAATGCTATTGTAAATGAAGTTTTTAAATTTCATTTTTGGATTATTCATTGCAAACATGTAGTAATACAATTAATTTTTGTGTATTGATGTATCTCTCAACTTTGCTGAACTTATTTACTTATTTATTTTAGTTTTATTAGGTTTGTGTGTGTATGGATTCCATAGGACTTTCTATGTAAAGAACATTTATCTGCAAATATAATCCTCTTTTCCAATCTGGATGCCTTTTATTTCATTTTCTTGCCTAATCACTCTGGCTAGGAATTTTAGTTCTGTGTTGGCTTACAAGTGTCAAGAGTGAAGATTCTGGGATGGGGTTGTAGCTCAGTGGCAGAGTGCTTGCCTAGTATATGTAAAGGCATTGGGTTTGATCCTCAGTATCACATAAAAATAAGTAAATAAAATAAAGGTCCATTGGCAACTAAAAAATGTTTAAAAAAAAAGTGAAGATTCTTCTTTTGTCCCTATGTTAAGTGGGAGTATCCAATCTTTCACTGTGAGGTATGATGTTAGCTGTGGGTCTTTATAGGTAGTCTTTATCAGATTAAGGAAGTTCTATTTTATTTTCATTTTTTAGTGTTCTTTTTAATCATGAAAGTATATTTAGATTTTACCAAATGCTTTTTCTGTTATCTATGGAGATTTGTGGTTTTTGTTCTTTATTATATGGATATCACATATTATATTAATTGATTTTTGGATGTTAAACCAACTGTGGCTGGGCAAGGTGGCACATTCCCATAGACCCAGCTACACAGGAGGCTGAGGTTGGAGGATTACTTGACACTGGAATTTGAGGCCAGCCTGGGCAATGTAGCAAGATACTGTTTCAAAAACTAAAACAAAAGAAAATAGAAAATCAGCTCTGCATTCCTGGGATAAATACTATTTGGTTATGACATACAATCCTTTTTATGTGTTACTTGATTTAGTTTGCTAGTATTTTGTTGATTTTTGAGTTTATATTCGTGAAGGTTATTGGTCTGTAGTTTTTTGATGATATCTTTGTCTGGTTTGGGTATCAGGGTAATATCAGCCTTATAGAATTAGCTGGAAAGTGTTCCATCCTCTTGTAGTTTTGGGAAGAGGTTTGTGTGTGTGTGTGTGGGGGGGGGGGGGGTTGCTGGGGATTGAACCCAGGGCCTTGAGTACACGAGGCAGGCACTCTTACCAACTGAGCTATAGCCCCAGTCCTGAGAGTTTAGTTTTTTAAGAGGGTTGTGTATGTGTGTATTAATCTGAACATTGGTAAAATTTACCACTGAAGCTGTCTGTACCTGACTTTTCTTTGTGAGAACGTTTTTTCCTTTTTTATTACCAACTCAATATTTTTATTTGTTATAAGTCTATTTAGATTTTCTGTTTCTTTTGGAGTCATTTTCAATAGTTTGCCTCTTTCTAGAAAATTACCCATTTTATGTTAATTATCTTTTGTAAAATAACTTGTTAGCATGCAGTTGTTCATAATATTTCTTTACAGTTCTTTTTATTTCCATAAATTCAGTAATTATCTTAATTTGCTCTCATTTTTAGTAATTTGAGTCTTTTCTCCTTTTTTTGCTTGGGTAATCATGATAAAGTTTGTCAATTTTCCTGATATTTTTAAGAGATTAACTTTTGGTTTTGTTGACTTTATTGTTTTCTTCACTCTATTTCATTAACTTCCCCTTTGATCATTTTATTTATGTATTTAAGCATGTATTTATTCATAGTTGGTGCATAATAATTATATAGAATAATGGGTTTTATTGTGGTATATTCATACATGCACATTCTACTCAAATCTTAATTATTTTCTTCTGTTTGCTTTTGATTTAGTTTGTCTTCTTGATTCCATGTCTTAATGTGAAAGCTAAGTTATTGATTTGAGATTTTTCTTCTTTTTTTAATAGAAGCATTTACAGCTGTAAATTTCCCTCTAAGCACTACTTTTAGGCAGCATCTCACAATCTTGGGACATATCCCTTATTTACTTAAGTTTTATTCCTCTTAAAGTATTTTCTAATTTCTCACATTTCTTGCCCAAGCTGGCCTCAAATTCCTGGGTCAATTGATTTCTAATTCACTCATTGTAGTCAGAGAACATACTTTGTATAATTTAATTCTTTTAAATGTATTGAAGTTTGTTTTATAGTCTATGTTGGAGAATGTTCTATGTGCATTTTGGAATAATGTGTATTCTTCTGCTGTTGAGTGGAGTATTTTATAGATGTTGGTTAGGTCTAGTGGTTTATAATGTTACTCAAGTCCTCTATTTCCTCGTTGATATCTGTCTAGTTATCCTAGCCATTGTTAAAGTAGGTTATTGAAGTATCCAGCTGTTATGGTTTGGATTTGTAATGTCCCCCAAAGGCTCATGTGGGGAAGGCTTGGTCCCTAGTGCAGCAATGCTCGGAGGTGGGACTCTTGTAAAGTGATTGGATTGGGGGTGGTTCTTACCACATGGATGGATTATTCCATTGACAAGTTCATAGTTGATGACATTTTGGGACATTTTGGACACTTTAGAAGGTGTTGCCTAGTTGAAGGAAGTAGATCATTGAGGGTGTGTCCTGGAAGGGTATTTCGTGTTCCCAACCCTGCCCCCACCCCCCGCCTTTTCTGCCCTTCCTCCCTGGCCATGAGGTAAGTAGCTTTCCCCCTCCAGGCCCTTCTGCCATGATGTTCTGCTTCACCTCAGACCCAAAGCAATGGAGTCAGTTGACCTTGGACTGAAAACTGAAACTGGGAGCCAAAATAAATCTTTCCTCTTTGAAATTGTTTTTCTCAGGTATTTTGTCACATCAATGAAGAGCTAACACACCATCTATTATTGTTGAAGTGTCTATTTCTCCCTTTAATTCCATCAGTTTTTGCTTCATTTATTTTGAAGCTGTGCTGTTAGAGGCATATATGTTTACAATTGTCATATCTTGTTGATGAATTGACCCTTTTGTCACTCTAAAATATCCCTCATCTCTAAACGAAGCAAAACATATTTAAAGTCTGTTGGGAATGGACTTTTAAGACATCTTCATTAGAACAGCAACTCTTCCCACAGGCTCCTACTGGGTTCCAGGGAAGGAAAATAGGAGTTGTGTCTCAGTTTTGTCAACTGGTCACTCTCCCATCTTCCCTCTCCTCCAAGCAACAGTTCCAAGCATATTCCCCATAAAATGAGAGGTTGGGATTTATAGTTGTTATCATTTTCTTTAGCCCTTAAAGAAAACCTTAGTTTTAGTATTCTGTAACTAGTATGAATAATGTCATTTATTAAATGTCTAGAGCAAATTTGAAAAATAGTATAAACCACTCTTCACCTTTGGCGGGACATCTTTCTGGATTTTCTTTGAGATACAAATGTATTCTTAAAAAATTGTTTCCACACCACATTCATGGCTGTATTTCACTATATAACGTGTCCAGAACACCAAGGGAAGGTTCTCTCCTGACCAGAGCTAGACCAAGGTGAAGAGGCTGCCTCGGTGGTAGGGGGCTTCATCCCTGGGAGTGTGAGAGCACTGTATTTTGTTCACATGAGGTGATAAAACTCTAATGGGGAACAGGTATGTGCCCGTCTCCTCCCTGGTCTGTCCAGGCCTGGGACCAGGCTGAATCATCTTGTTCTTCTGTTCCCGGCTCAGAAAAGAGTTGGAGACAGTTTGATGAATTGATCAGCATGAGCTGAGACCTAGAAGGGAAATGAGAAGCAGCTGGATCTAAAGTGTCTTTGGGCTAAGTCTTTTTGGGAAAAGGGATTTTGATAGCGATGCCCTGGCTTGGGTTCTATGCTTAGTGAGCAAATCCCTTCTCTCCCCAGGCGTCTCACTCCTTATCTGTAAAATGGGGGTTGAGTCCATTTTCCTTCCCAGGTGGCCTGAGTCAGACTCCGAGTCTTGGTGACTGAAAGACCTTCGGTCCTTGCGGCTTGGGAGTTGGGATCGTCTCCCAGGATGGAGTCTAACAGCTGCATGGGTCACCAGCCAACCTGTCAGCATCGATGCCTGGTGGCATACTGAGTGTTGGCTGGGTGGAAGACTTGGTGACCTGGCCCTTGGGGAGGGAGCTCCTGGTTATTAGGAGATGAGATGGCCCAAGGAAAACGCCATGGAATGACTGATCAGCTCGGAGGGGCTGGAGGAGTCCTGGAGCTCTGGCTGGGAGTGTGGAGACCTGTGCATCCAGCCTCTGCTACTGACCACTTGCCAAGTGACCTGGGAAGGCTTTAACTCCTCTGTCTCTTCTTGCTCTGAGCCTGTGGCCTAGAGGCTTTGCTTGCTGTCAAGGAGAAGTATCGAACGCCTGCTGTGCTCTGATGCCAGTAGCTCAGAACCAAACAAACCAGGGAAGGACAGCCTAGGGAAAGCAGGGCTCAGAGAGGCAGTTGTTCTAGGAGGAAGAAGAGCGATTCCTGGAGACCAGGTCTGGCATTCTGAGCCTAGATTTCCAATCTCTCTAGGTTGTTTGAAGAGTGAGTAAGTTAACCTATGTCAAGTGGTTAGCATGCAGAGAGACCCAAAAAACTCTGGCTGTCACAACTAAGTCCTGAAAGTTGGGGAGACTAAGACAGGCTCTTGCTAATGGAAGCGGGTAGGTGGCATGATTGTAGAGGATATCTTGACCTAGGAGTGATGGCTTTGTCTTCGAGCAGCCCAGGCCTGCAGTCCGGCTGGTTTCTGTTCTGTCTCCGTGTCTGGCAAGAACAGAATTTGCCTCCCGATTTAGCCTACTCAGGGAGATGCTGAAAGTAATGCCGTGTGCTTTGGCAGGTGTCCAGTGGTCATCAAGAGGGCTCCATGGAGGAAACTATTCCAAGAGCACATAAAATACAGGGAGGGAAGACAGAGATTTGTAAGCAATGGGAAGGATGGTCACGCTGGGGGCACTTGTGGTGCTGAGTGATGAGAGGTTTCCAGGAACCCACCTTACCAGATAAGTGTGAGGGTACTCTGAGCAGCCTCAAACTCTAGAAAAAAGCAGGCTATGATGAACTGATCACCTGCAAATCAACAGATGGAGGCTACCTCCCCTCCCCACTCCATCCACGGCTCCTCATTGTCACTAGGTGCCACTGCACCTAGTTTCTTATGTCCCCCTCCAATACAATCTGATCATGATTTTCCATTTTTCATTTGAAGACACTGAAGCCCAGAGAGAGCCCGTGACTTGTCTCAGGTTGCACAGCCAGAATTTAAATCGAGATCCCAGGCCTTGGGTAGACAGGCCGGGGCATGCTGACCAGCGAGACCTCTGCCCAAGACAGCATGGGGTGATGTGAGCGCTGTTCTGGGAGTCCTGAGATTAGATCCACCATTGAATTGCCATGATTCCCCAGGTAAGTCAGACCACCTCCTTGGCCCATCATGAGGAACTTGGCTGGAGTTGTGGAGACAGCATTCTGGGTGTTTATGTGGAAATACTAATAGTTAGTTGCATTTCTTGAATGCCCACTAGGTAGGAGGCCTTCACTCTATGGCCACATTGAATCCACCCACCAAGGGAGGAGCCATTGTCCCATCCTACAGAGTGGAACCCCAGATTCGGGTGAGCTGCCCAAGGCCCAGTCTGCACGTGCCTGAGTGGGTCGGGGAACTCTGGAATCCTGCTGCCAACACTCTGGGCCTCACCATCATTTAAGAACTACAGGCTTCCTGAGCCTCAGTTTCTCCACCAGTAAAAATAGAGCCGTGTGTGTCTGCTGCGTTCCGGGCCTCTCTGGGGCGCAGAACCATCTTGTAAAGTCAGGCTCCAGGGGTTTGGCTACACAACGAGCCATGTCTTGCTTGGTGAGGGACAGTGTCCAGGCCTGAGCCTGTGTTCTTGGCAGTCTGCCCTGCCTGGGACTTAGTGACCTCACCCTGGGGCTGCCTCCACCTCCCACCCTTTGCTTTCTAGCAGGAGACCCCACCCCACTTCTTTGGGGCTCAGGCTCAGCTGCGTCCCAGGTTGCTCACAGTCTGGTGAGGGCATGACTGACACCCGGGGAAGCCTCAGGCCTTGGGAGAGGGGAAGACTCCGGTGGAAATCCCAGGCCCCCTGGGCACAGCACTTCGCAGTTTCCTTCCCCATCAGCGCTCTATTCCCCAGGAACAGGGAACCCTGCGGAGCCTGTCATTAGGATCAAAGATCTGGGTCTCCTGTGCTCCCAGGCACATCCTACGCCCTCGGAATGAAGTGAACGGCCTCTCCCTGCCCTGGCTTCTGTTCTGCATGTACTCTTATTTGTCACTGACAAATTAACTTCAAAAAAGCACTTATTAAACCCCGGCTGTGTGTCAGGTCTTTTGCTGGACACCTGGGATGCAGGGCCACCAACATGGTCCTTGCTATGACAAGAGAGTCACATAGGAAAGATGAACTTGGGCTCCAGACTCTCCTGCAGTAAGGCCTCAGCCTGGATGAGCCACACTGGGCTTCAGGACTTGCCCATGCCGTCAGGTACACAAGAAAATCCCAGCCCCGCCACACCAGACTGCTTCAATTCTCTTCTGGAAAATTTCAAGCACACACCAGAGTAAAGAATGGCACAGGGGACCCCAGAGACTCTCGTGATGGGCTCATCTTCTGTGTCAGCATTTTTGACTCCAGCAAAGCCGACTTCCCTACCTCCCATGTCCCCAACCCCTTCAAATCATGTCAAGCTCTGGGCTGCCCTCAAAATAGCCCCACGAGACCCGAGTCCAGCACCACAATGCTGACCTGCAGGCCCAGGGTCCCTGGGAGTGAGTCGGGCTTCAACTCTAGCTGCTGGGCTGGCAAGTCCTTCCCAATTCACTTCTATTTGTGTTTTCCCCAGAGACCTGACCACTAGAAACCTATAAATCCCTGGCAGGGCTGATGGCCCAGGCCAGTATATAAATCAGGACTTGTAAAAGCATAATGGTCCCCTCTGGATGGGTGAGAAGGGTGCATGCCAGAAGTCCTCAGGTGGCTCCCAAGGGCCCCAAGTCCTGGTCTGTCACGCGGACCAGCAGGGCAGGGTGGGCTGGGTGGAGGTGTCACAGAATTCCAGCTCTGGAATTCTGGACTGCATGGGCAATTTACCTCTCTGAGCCTCAGTTCTTTCCTCTGAAAAATGGGTCAATACACACCTTGCCAAATGAGTGACTTGACACTATTTAGGAGCCAGAAAGCACTGGCGGCATTAGTGTTTGAGGTGCCCTGAAAAGATTAAGTGGTTGGTGATGGGCAGGGCCCAAAGACCTGGGCTCGTCACTGCTGGTGGCTACCTGCTCCGTAACTTTAACCAGGCCACTCTGTGCTTGTGTCCTCCCTTGGAGAGGGGAACTGAGCTCACAGATATTTGCATGAGGCCCTGTGGAGGCAGGTCGGTAGCCTTGTCCATGGATGGGTTTGACGAGCATGTACCCAGCACCTTCTGTGACCAGGGGCTGTCCTGGGAGCCCATGATTGGCAGTGAGGAGGATGCGGTGTGGGGGGCTGCCCTCTAGGGCCTGTGTTCTAGTGGCTGCTTCACCAGCTCAGTCCCTATCCTGTGGAGCAGGCGTCCAAGGTACAAGCCTGCCTGTCCCCCCGATGACCCCTGCTTGACTCCCTGTTTTCACACCCATCTGGAGCTGGAGCTGTGGGCATGGGGAGACCCAGGTTTCCCAGAGGCTCTAGCTTCCCGTGAGTGCCGTGCGGGAGGGCGCCGCGGGCCTCAGTGGGCCTTCCCAGCCTGGCGGTCTGGGAACATGGAAGGAGCATGGCGAGACTTGGAGGGCAGGCCAGTGTGGGCCCCTGTGTACAGCACAGAGGGGATCCTGGGCCTGGCACAGGGTCGAAGAGAAGGATGTCCCACATTAGGATGTCCCACGTCCACCCAAGGCCCCTGGCAGGTGGAACCTGGGTTGAATGAAGGACCCCACCCCAAATGCCTCTCCTGCTAGGATTCTTCTTCTCCACCCCTCCTCCGCCAGCCACCAGGGCTCTACATTCCTCGGCAGGTCACTGCTTCTCTGCACCACAGATTAGAGGGAGCAGGAGAGAGAAGACAGCTGTCCTGCCCTTGAGGCACCTGGCAGGTGAAGGCTTTCCCACACGGGGCTGCAGCTGGAGAAGGAGACGGTGGAGGAGGGAGAGAGGAAACGGGCAGGGCTGGAACGCGGAGGGGGCACTTGGGCAGGGAGAGGGCAGGACATGGCCAGGGGCAGAGCAAGGGTGACACAGGGGAACAGGAGGATAAAGGGAATGAGAGCAGGAAGAGATGGGCCTCTGAAGGAGGACAAGGAGGCTGGCTATGGGGGGCAGTCTTGGTCTGGACTGGATAGGGGCTGTGACTGCAGGGTGGTCTGTGGTGGCCAGGCTAGAGGAGCAGCATGATCAGCTGGCAGGCCTGGGCACTGTCCCTACGCCTTGGTCTCCTGGGTCTCCTGAGCAGACTCACTCATTGCACTAGAGAGCCCACCGGGCCCCAGCCTGTGGTCCATTCCCCAGCGGCTCTTCAGGCACAGTGAGACCAACCCCCTCCATGTTGACCTTCCTCAGCGCAGTGACAGTGGCACCACCCCTGCCAATTAGGCGAGTGACTGTCATGCCCTAGTGGTGGTGGTGGGCAAGGCTCCCATGGCCTGAGGCTGCGGAGGTCCAGGCCCAGGAGACAGCTGGGAAGGGGCTGCGGCCCTGGCTGGTTCTAAGTGAGGGACAAAGCCCCGGGAAGGAAGCACCTCCATGCGGAGGATGCCCTGCTTATGTCAGGGTGAGCGCACCAAGAGGTGTGGGGACGGTCCCCAGCAGGGACAGAGGAGTGATGCTGACAGTCACCAGGCTGGCTGCAACCCCATGAGCCCTACTATGTGCGGGCTCCAGCCCGCTCGCTTGTCTGCCTCCTCGCAGACCCATCTCTTTTGTTTCCCTGCCTTTGTCTCCTTCCCTCCCTCCCTCTCCTCTGAAATTAAATGGGATCCAACTGCCAGCTCCCTGTGTGTTCTGCTCGGGGCTCAGCCCTTTCCATTATTAATAGAAATATGTCCTCATTGTACAGCTTAATTCTGCTTATCTGGAGTGGATTAAGTACTGACAATGACATGCAGCATTGATTCCTGAGCATCCCTGTGAAAGGAATTTTGCCATAGCCTAATTAGTTCCATAAAATCTATGGGGGATGGGATGAGGGGGTGAGGGACCCTGGGTGGGAGTCGGGAGCCCAACGTGCTGTGTGAGGTTGGGTCAGCCCCCAGTGGGGCTTGGACTGGGCCCAGGCAGGGAAGCCATGACTGAGAGGGAAGGCAGGGGCCAGGACAGGAGCTGAAGGCCTGGGTCTGAGTCTCAGCTCTACCATTGGCAGGCTATGTCACGTGGGTAGGTGACGCAACTTCACTGTTCCTCAGTCCTTGTATCTGCAAAATAGGGGCAAGTATCAGTCACGGTCTGGTAAGAAACAGCTAGTGCTCAGACTGAGTTGAGAGGAGAGCTGAAGGAAGGGGCTGCCACCCGGGGGTGGCAGGGTGGCAAAGGAGCCTAGCACCTGGCTTCCTCAAAGCCCACACTCGAGGGATGGGGAGCACCACCCAGCCTGGAGTGGGGCCCAAGGGAGAGGCCACTTCACTGGAGCCAAGACCTGTAGTGGGACGTTGCTGCCAGGCACCCATCTCCCTCCCACGGCTCCAGGTTGGTCCTGGGGAAGCAGCTTGGTGCAGCCCCACAGGGGCCCCCACCCAGCACAGGGTGGAGCCAGCAGCAGAGATCTGCTCAGTCATCGTGAGAGGATTCACAGAGCTGGTGTGACTGAGGTGTCCCCAGATGATTGAGGAGCCAGGCAGACAGCATAGATCGGTCACTGCTTGACTGGGTGTCCTCTGTGAGCCTCAGCTTCCCCTCTATGAACAGGGGGTTGACGAGATCTTCCCACCTCACTGTGCCTACTTAAGCCAGATGTGTAGTTCCAAAAGGGGGGTCCCTGACCTGGATTTAGACTTGCCTGCTGCTGCTCAGCTACAGGGGCAAGAAGACCCTCCCCAGGCTGTTTCCAGGAGCAGGGACAGGGTCTGGCACACAGGCTATGTGACCTCCCTTGCTTTGTTGCAATTCACTGGTGCCAAGGCAAGAATTTTCCTTCATCTTTTAACCAGGTGATCATCAGGGTGACAGTGAAATGCCCAGGCCTGGACAGTGGGTTTGTTCTCTGCTGGGTGCTGGAGCCTGGCAGGGTAGGTGGCAAGCCAGGCTAGCCTTGCAGCCTGAGGACTGGGCTCCTCTCCAGCCATAGCCACTGAGGCTGGGCGTGGGCTCCCCGGACAAAGGATGCTTTCTGTACCTCACCAGACATCAGGGGCCTGCCCTTGTCCCTCACCTTCTGAGCTGGGCTCCATCCTGGGGGCTTTTCCTACCCTCCATGCAGTCTTCTCTCAACAGAGCCAGGCAGCAAAACACAGCTTGCTGTCCCACCAGCTGAGGAGTGGCCCAGCCAGCAGGGGGCCAGAGAGGACAGAGCTGGGATCCAGGTCCATCCACCTGTGGGGCCTGTGCTGCTCACTGAACCCTTCTGGTCTGTCTGCTCACCTGTTTCTGGAGGTAACCCTGCCTGGCTGTTGTCCTGGGATGATGTGGTTGGCGACAGGTGACTCCCAGCCCCACAGCTGCCCAGGCCCGAGCTCTGTGTTCCACATGCCCTTCATATTCTCCTGTCATGACCGCTAGGCTAAATCGAAAAGCAGAATCAGATCCCAAGTCTTGTTTCCAGTTTTTAATGTTTTTCTTGTAAAACCAAAAGTATAAAACTGGCAGAGAATGGAAAAGAAGTTCTGTACATTTATATACACGAGGTCTGTGATTTCAAAACTGTAGGGGAGAGAAACAGGAAGACACAATCAAGGGACCGTCACAGGGCCATGGTCCCTGGTGGGCACCTCTGAGTCCAGACAGCACCCCCACAGGTGGCACTGGGTGGGTCACTGCAGCACCCAGCACCTGCGTGGGCGCCTGGCTGCTCTGGCCCGGGGCAGGGAGGGTGGCAGACCACGAAGGTGGAAGAAGCAGCATCTGCGGAGCGGCGGACGGGGCCTTCCTCAGGTGTCCGTGTAGATGGAAGGGATGTGACTCAGGCAGTGGTCGAAGGCCCCATTAGGGAAGAAGCCGCAGTCCTCGGGGCCGCTGGACACCACCTCTTCAGATGGCTGCAGTGGCAGCGCCGTGGGGCATGGGGCCTCGGCCAGGGCCTCATAGCCTGTGGGCAGGCAGGAGGGGTCAGAGCTGGAGGACGGCAGCTGTTCAGCATGCCTCCTCGCAGGTCTCCTCGTGCAGCCTGTCCAGGTGGGGCAGCTGGTGGCTGGGGAGGGGCCTGGGAGGAGTCCTAGCCTCGCATTCCCAGGGAGCCCAGGCCCGGCTGGTGTGGGGTCGTCTGTCCCCCAGGGCTGTGCTATGGTGCAGAAGTTGGGAGGGAAGGAAAGTTGGTGGGAGAACCAGGGGTCAAACCCCAGGGGTGGCCTCTCCTGGTAGAGCTTGGCTCACCTCTACCCTTTCAGTTTCCTCCCTACCAGACTGAAGAAGCCCAGAAAAGGGAACCACACTTATTGGGCACTTACTGAGTGCTCATTAAACATCATCTCACTTAAGTTGCACAACAATCCCAAGAGGGGGGATTCAGTGTTCCATTCTATAGCTGAGGAGATGGGCTCAGAGCAGTCACCGGCAGGTAAGTGGGGGAACTGGGACTCGCACCCAGGTCCATCTGGCGCCAGAGACACCTGGCTCTTCCACTGGACATGCTGTCTTTGAGGAGTGGAGTGTCTAGTGCTGAGAGACCCTTGACTTGGGAGGGAGCTGGAAGAGTCATCTTAGGCATCCCTGTCCTAAATAAGCCCTGTCTCAGAGCTGCTGTCACAAATTTGTGTGGTCTATGAGCGAACATCAGTCTTCCCTTCTGTAAAATGGGCTCAGGATGAACTATATGGAGGACTTCAGTCCCTGCCTCCTTGTTTAGACTGAGTCCGTTTTTGTCCTGACAGAGGCCGGGCAGCTGGCAGTTAAGGCACTGAGTGGGGCCTTACGTGGGCACTGGGAGAAGGGGAGGCCCAAAGACCCTCCCCATCTGGCTGCTCCTGCTCCCCTCAGAGCTGCTGACTTCAGGCCTGGTTGCTGCACTGGAGATCCTGCTCTGGTCTGATGGGGCACGGAGGACAGGGTGCTGAGGGCCAGCAGTGCTGGGCACAGCGCTGGTGCCTGATCACATGCCAATCCATACGCGCACCAACACGGAACACACAACCCCATGTTGACCATGTGCCACGTGGGTCTGTACACGGCGTGCTTCCACCTGCAGGTCTACCCACGCTGCATCAGACTCACAGACATACGTGCACACACGGGCACACACGCCGAACCAGCTCAAGCATGCTCATGTGTGCACGCACGCACGTGAGCACCCAAGCCTGTGGATGCAAACGTGAGTCGGGGGATGGGTAACTGCATGCTGGCTGGTGCGTGACCATGGGCGCAGCACAACCGGAGTACACGAGTACAGACGTGCTCTGGGAGCTCCTGAGGCCTCCTGGGTGAGCCCTGCACACACAAGCACGCCTACCTAGCCCACAACACTGGAAGATGCAGACACGGGAGCAGCTGGGTACACATGCCCACAAAGACCCATGCACAGATGTGCCCACGGATGTGCCCACAGGTTGCATGTGCTATCTGCGGCTGTGGTGCTTGTTTCTATGTCCTTGTCCCTCTACTTCTGGCTGCAGGCCCTCGGGACTGCCCAAGAGTCCTCTGAGACAGGCTCTCGGCTTCCCCTGTGTCTGAGCCTCGGCTGGATCTGCACCAGGGGGTCTGGGAGGTGTCACTCGACCTATCTGAAGCCCCCGCCCTGACCAGGCCTGGTCTTGCTGCTCGGGCCTGAGTCCACAGTGGGCCACGTGGAGCCCTCCCCATCACTGGGCTTCTCCACACAAGGCAAGGATGGGGAGAGAGATGGACCCTCCTACTCCTGGATCCCAGGGCCCTGCAGGACAGTCTAGTTCAGGAGCAGCCCGAGGAGAAGCACAAGCCAGGCTCTGTCTCTTGCAGGGTTCTTTGCCGGCTGAATGGAATCAAAGTTTGTATCATTCCTGGCTCTATCTGCGGGGTCCACAGATGTGCTTGGCACACAGTAGGTACTCAATCAATATAAAGCATCAATTAGGCCATGAGCCCCCAGTCTGATTCTTGTGTCCTCAGAAACCCACCCGAGTCTAGACACTCATAACCTTGGGTTTCTGGAAGGAGCACTGACTTCTCACTCAGGCAGGTGCAAAGCCCAGTAGGGCCTGTGCCTGACACTCTGCCTCCCCCGTGGGGCCTGGGATTCTCTGAGATCCACTTCCCCCTTCATAAACAGGATGACCTTGTTGCCCAGGGCTGTCCCGAGGATGCTGGACAATGTACCTAGAGCTCCAGCACAGGGCTGGGCCTTGGTGGGTGCTCGGGGGGATGGAGGCTTGCAAGCAGGGCTCACCTGAAGCAGGTAAAGGTGCACTGAGGCTGGAGTAGCCGTTGGGCCGCAGGGGGTTAAAACCGTGGGCCTCCCTGGCCAGTCCATCCCCACTGGCTGTGGGCTCTGTGGTCTGGTAGCAGTCGCCATAGGGGAAGCAATTCTGGATGGAGTGGAAACTGCCCTGGTAGCCTGTGGAGGGTCGTGACGGGGCTGCGTTAACAAAGGAACAGGGCTTGTCAGGGAGGGCCCATCCCACAGCCACGCTGTCCACTCGGCTGCATGGTGTGAGGGAGAGAAGAGGGTGAGGGGCAGGGAAGGTGCCTGGAGCCCTGGGCTGTTCCCAGCTCTGCCCTGCGGGTAGGGAGGTGGGGTGGCAATGGCTGTGCTGGAGTCCTCTGTGGCTGGGCTCTGGGGAGGGCATGCTGGCTTGCCACAGGCTCCTCCAGGCGGCAGGCCTCGCCCACCCTCCAGCCCTGTCCCTCTCTGTGAAGCCCTTCCCTCTTGGGGATGGAGCGGACTTCTCACCTTCAGGACCAGTTTCCTCCAGGAAGCACCCTGACTGAGCACCTGTTTCCCAGCTCTGCCCAGCATGGCCCTCAGCGCCTGGCCTGTCATTCCTGAAGTACCTCTCAGCCTCCCCCAGGACGGTGTGCCATTGCTTTTGGGTTCCCCAAGAGGTGGGTGGAGGTGGGGAGGGCCGGCCAGGCTTACCTTGTGGGCTGGGCAGGGGCGGGGGTGGAGGGCTCTGGAAGGGTGGGTAGGACGGCTTGCTGGGGAGCGTGGAGAAGGCCTGGCCACCCGGGGACTGGCTCTGGGAGGATGGTGGCAGCGGTGGCGGCCCGAGCCCCTTCAGGGGGCTGACCATGGGTGAGAGGAGGCCAGGCCCCAACCTGCAGAGCACAGAGAGGAGGGCATCAGCAGTACGGCCCCGGAGCCCCTGGTTCACAGCCTCAGCGCTTTCCCGCGGCTGGGCGGGACTGGGAGCTGGGTCTCTGTTCTCTTCTTTGGGTTTGCTGGCCCTGCATTAAGACAGACTGCAAACTCCACGTCACAGACCCAGGCGACCTGGTTGCCCTCACCCACCCTCTGTTGCATGAGGTGTTATGGGGACAGATCCACCCTCCAGGGGAAGCAGGACTGTGATATGCAGGGGCCAGTGATGGGGCTCCCTGTCTGCAGCTGTGCCTGGTCCCCCTCTGTTCCCTTCAGTTGGATATCCTGCTGTCCCTGCCCCTCCACTGTGCTGTCACCATGCACGTGTCTGGGGCCCATCACTGAAGGCAGGCGTGGGCAGTGCAGCCCAGAGCGCATCCTCCATCCTCCGGGGGCTGCATGTTGCTGTGTGGTGTCCGTTCCACTCGAGGCCCAGCCCTCTGCTCTCTGGGTCACCTGCTGCCCAGCCTGGGCCTCTTGCGGCAGAAAACTGGTAGCACTGACAAACACGTTTCTGGATGGCTCAGCTCTGAATCCATGATGAAGGGCATGCACAAATGAGAAGGGCCAGCCAGCGGGGCACAGCCTTCCCCAGGTTCGCTTCCCTGTCCCAGCCTGCCGGAGCCAGCTCACATCTGCCACCTTCACAGTCAGCGACATCAAACAAAGCCCCACTCTACCCACAGCAGACGTGCGGGCAGAGGCTACGCCGTCCACCTGAACCCCAAGGGAGCAGAGGTCACCTGGAGCCTGCTTCTGAGTCATGCCAATGATCCCTCCATCAAATGCTTCTGCTTCAGTTGGAACCTAGGGACATGAACATGACCTCTCGCTGGCCTGGCGGACCAGGGGCTCAATACCTCGCCCAGGAGCTGGAGAAAAGCCCACCCTATTGGGCGTCTTCACTGAGCCAGGGTAAATAAATTTGGTCATGAAGTCAGGCCCTCTTAGCATATTTTTGAGCAAATCAGATAATTCTGTCAAGCTATTTAAATGTCGCAGCAGACTGCTGGGGAGCCTCGAGTGGCCGTTCCCTGTTGACTTTGGCAGGAAAGGGAGGCTGCGACCCTCCCCCACTCTCTTTTCAGGGGATGAAAAAGAAACCCGTTCAGGCTGAGCCTGGGGCTGGCGGGGGGCACAGGGCCCGTCTCCCCGCGCTGAACTGAGGGGCCTTGGCACCTGGCTGGGTTGGGAAGAGACTCCTGGCCGCCCTGCAGGCAGGCGGAGTCCTGTCTTGTCACCACCCTGTCTCTGGCGGCAGAGATGCTTGACAGCACTCATGCGGGTGGCAGGCAGGTGATGAATGAGGCGGAGCAGCGAGCACTGCCTGAGCGGCAGGAGAGGCCTCGGTGGTTTGTTTTCCTTTGGCTGGAGATGTTTGGGGCTGGCTGGAGGGTGAGCAGGTGGCCTGAGCTGGCATGGGGCAGGGGCTTACTGTCAAAGCAACCTGTACCAGGTGACAGGTACAATGTCAGGCGTGAGCAGCAGCCGTCACCGTGTTCCTACAGGAGGGTGTTCTAGAGGAAGACACCGAGGCTCAGGGAGAGCCTGGTTCTCTGGGTCTCTCTTTGCACCCAATCAGGCTGCCTCTTTGTGGCTGTCACCCACGCTCCACCACAGTCTCCCACAGCTACCGCGGCTCTGTGGGCTGCTCTGGGCTCATTCCCGATGCCCATCCCCTCTGCCCAGGACAAGGTTTCCTGACTCCTACTGTCCTAAGCACTCCTGCCTTCTGATGTCCCTTCCCCTGCCCAGACCAGCCCTGGCCCTGGCTCAGGCTGCCATCCTGCACCCCATATTCCATGCTGCCTCCCACAGCCCAGCCCCCTGCTGTGGGCGAGGCACGTTCTCCTCCCCAGCCTGACCGTGTCACTGCTCAACACTGAGGCCCCATCACGGGCCTCGCAGCCCGGCCCTGGCGACCTCTCCTGCAGGCTTGGTGCCCCACACAGTGGTTCTTTCCCAGAGCACACCAGCTGCTACCATGCCTGCCTTTCCCCACACCCGCCACCTGGCCACTGCACCGACTCTGCCTTCCCCTTGGAGGCCTGGCTTAGCACTGCCTCCTCCAGGCAGCCTTCCCTGATGCCCTCCCCCAGCCCTGGCCCTCCGTGCACCTGCCCTGTATGGCCAGTCCCTGCAGGCCTGCCTCCTCCTGCTCCTCCTCCCGCTCCTCGCCATTGGTGGTCCCAGAACTGGGCCCAGAGCCTGCCCGCTGGCACTCAATAACCAGACACAGGAATGGATGAACGAACGGGAGGAGGAGCACAGTTAAGGGCAGTGGATGCTGACACCAGGCTGGTCCCAGGCACATGCTGGCCAAGGCTCAGGCTGCAGCCATGGGAAGAAGGCGCTGCTGGGAACAGGGCTCGGGTGACAAATTGGATCAAGTCACTGCTGGTGGCAAACAATAATGGCAGGGCTGGAGAGCCAGCAGGCCTCAGCCTCTTCTGCTCACGTGCAAGCCAAACAGACTTCAGCGGTGTCAGGAGTCAGCGACGGACACACTGCCAGGCAATTAGTGGCCACAACGAGAACCACATTGAACACAGGGAGAGCGGCTCCCTCTGTAGGGACCTACAGCCGGGCTCTGAGGCAGCCCCTGCAGGCTGGGCTGTGGTCACAGTGGCCAGAGATGCCCAAACCAGCTTGCCTGCAGTGGGTAGGGGACATTCAACCCACTCGTCCAACACATGAGAAGCCACAGAGAAGTCCAGCCAAGGTTCCCAGGGAGGCCTGGGTGTGGCAGAAGACAGGCGGGCACAGCCCTTCCCAGGGGCCCCCGGAAGCCAGGGGCCAGCACCATCTGCCTCACAGGGTCACTGGAGGCAGGGATGGATGGTGCCCAGAGCGCGGTATAGAGCACTGTATGCAGAACCCGCCTCACGGATGCAGGCTACGCCATCACACAGAACGTCCAGAGAGCCTGGGATGCCTGCTGTCCCCCGGCGTGCCCACTCGTGTCCCCTGAGGAGAACTGGTGTGGTATACGTACCCGTCCCTGGTGCTGTCAGCCGTGGGCAGAGGGGACAGGTGGTGGTGGGAACTGGGGGTGACGTCCAGTGGGTGGTGCCTGGAAGGGACATCATGCGTGGGGGGCAGGATGCCTGGAACAAGCCCATTATGAGGGGCAACGGAGCCAGGATACACACCTGCAGGGAACCAAGCAAATCTCACTGGCTTTGGCCACCCCTGGAGATGGCTGTGGATGGCCAGGCACCTAGTACCTGCTTATGGAGAAGACAACAGGAAGGGAATGAGTAAAGTTGTATGAGTAGAAGTTACATGCTAGACAGAGGGAGGCGATGAGCCCACTCTGTTTGGTTCAGACTCTGACAAAAAGGCCGTGTCCAGGGCTAGGGCTGACTCTCATGGCAGAAGAGGGCTGGCAAGGGATTGTGAGAGGCACAGGGTGGTCAGACCCTGTGTGTGTGTGTGTGCTGGTGTAGGGGCCTGCAGGGACCCTCAGACCTCGGTGGGGCCATATTGGAAAAGCAGGGGACTGCTCTGAATTGCCCCAGGAGCTGATGGGGACCTGGGATGGAAAGAACTTTGAGAAACAGGAAACCGCTCTCAGGGCTTGATGGTACCTTCTAATAGGCAATGCTGCCGCAGGGTAACGGAGAGCCAGTGTGTCCAGCAGAGCCAGGGTGTCCACTGTGAGAGGTTCTGAAGAGAGGATGCCTACACTAGCTGGCCCAGGACACCTGAGAAGAGTGGCCATGGCTGGTTGTGCAGGCTGTACACTTACACCTAAGGGTTCTGACTGAGGGGTCAGCTGTGTCCTAGTCTCAGACTCTAAACCTATAGAGAACACAGGGTGATACCACCTTTTACCACCTCTACCCCCTGTTAAGACAGGTGAGCTCACGAAGGACACTAGGTTGATTGGTCAGCGATTGGTCCAGAGGCCCAGTTGAGAGTTTGAGAACAACGGAGGCCAGCATTCCCTAAACACGTTCATGGAGAAAACCCTATTCTGGGATAGAAGCCTGAGGTGGGCACAGCAAGGATTGCTGAGTGTTTGGTGCTCCCTATTGAATCTGGGAAAAAAAAAAAAGAAGAAGAAGAAGAGGCCAACTGCCTTCTCTATTCAATCCAGCTATGTTCATTTGAATAGAAAGTGACATCAAGGGGCTGGGGTTGTGGCTCAGTGGTAGCGCACTCACCTAGCATGAGGGAGGCCCTGGGTTCGATCCTCAGCACCACATAAAAATAAAATAAAAGCAAGTGACATCATCTTCCCTGAAATCGATGCATCAAGGTGATACCCTGGGAGGACTTGGTGACCCCAGCAGCTGTGGTCTGGGTTGCTCTGGTGCAGTGTCCACTCTACCTGGTCAGTGGTCCCTCTCATGGCCAGTTGTACCTTTTGAACGTCACTCTGGTCATTGTGTACCCAGCGCATTGTTTTTTATTGCTCCATAAAGACCAACCTGAGAAGGCATGAGGTTCTACCAAGGATCGGGTACAGTTTACTTGTCAGTTATTTGGGGTTCCAAGTCTAGTGCATCCTAGGCTGGCCCTTCTGACCTGGGCCTACAAGTTCTGAGGCTGCTGTAAGGAATCTCACAGCCTGGGCTGTGCTGGGACTGCAGGGAGCAAGACACCGACTGTGACCAGGGGAGAATGCCCCCCCAAAGTTCTGTGCTGAAACTGCTGGACAACATAACTCTGGCCTGCAGACCACCGTCAGGGACTCCGGCAGGCACCTGCGGCTGGGCTGTGCTGGGCAAAAGTCGCCTCTTGAGACACCGGTCATGCTCATGAATGTATGTGTGCCAAGTTCACTCTCCACAGGTGTGGCCTAACCATCTCCAAACTGTTGACGCGGGAGATAACATGATCTGAAGAAAGTCAATCTTAACAAGATGCATGACTTGCCCAAAGTGACACGGTGGGCAGGTACTCAGGCCTGTCTCCTAGGCTATATGGAGAGAAAGTCAGTTTGAGGCTGGCCCAGGAAATGGCCATGAGACTCTGGAGTCTGGGGGCGTCTTGAGTACCCTCTACCTCAGCCCCAGACCTCTCCACCTCGGGGACCTCTGCTCCTATGGGCAGCGCCGCCTGTCTGTCCATCCATCAGGTGCGCTCCCTGCTGTGGCCACACCCCTGCCAGCTCCCACAGGAAGCCACTGAGGGGGTCTCTGTGGAGGGAGCCTGGTGCAGGGCTCTCCCTTGCCACTCCTTGCCTGCCATCTTGAACCAATTTGGAGCCTGTCAACTGGGAAGGCCTGGGTCCTGATGGTCCTGCTCCGTCTCCCCAGCCACGTGACCTCGTGCTTCTCACTCACAGCCTCGAGGCCCATCATGGCACTGTGGGTCTGAAGACAGACCTGCCAGGTAAGCTCCTGAGGGTCTCCTCTGCAGAGGGATGTGCTTGCAGGAGCTTCCTAGGATCAGCAAGAACGAGAACGCCAGAGCCTTCCCCAACACACCACACCGGGCTGCAGAGTGGCGCTGCCAGTCCTCAGGCAGGGGTACCTAATCTCTGGCCCTAGCATCTGCTCCCAGCTGTGCCTCAGCCATCTGCTGTGTGGCCTGCAGAAGGACCTGGTGGGCGAATCTGGGAATGTAGGACCCCTGGGTTTGCCTGGCTGTTCCTTCCCTGTCCTCATTGTGATGGAAAGAGCTGGAGGTCAGGGACCAGGACAGGGGTGGTATACAGTAGGTGCTCAGTATGGCATGGGAGTTGTGTTGGCAGCAGGGCAGCACTGCACTTTCAGGTAAGAGCACAGCCTTAGGTGGAGGGCCTGGCTCAGCCCTGCCTCTGCAACTCCCCAGCAGGTGACTGGGGACTGCTGAGTGGCAGGGGTGACAGCAGACACACACAGGCCCAGGCTCTGCAGCTCCTGCTGCGTGTTCTTGAGTGTGTTCTCAGCAGTTTGGGAAGGAAACTGAGGCACAAAGCGGGAAGGAAAGTACCACTTCCTCACTATCTCAGGGCCAGAGCAACAGGTCTCAGCAGGCTGGCATGGTCCTGAATCCCTCCCCCTGTGACACTGCTTTTGGTGGAATTTGTTGCTCATCTGTGGCTTGGGTGACAGCTGGGGATCAAGTGAGATGGTGTTTGTAAAGTGACTAGCTCAACCAGGTACCCCAGAGATCGTCACGGCTGCCCCTGGCCCTCTTCCCAGGGACTACTCTGTGCTGCATCTGGGGGAACAAACTGGCTTTGGCTCTGGCCCTGCTGCTCTCTTTTCTGGATGACCCTGGTTAGTCCCTCTGCTCAGCCTGAATCCTCCCGGGAATGCTGGAGCTGCAGGACCTTCCCCCTGGGAAAGCCATTGGTGGTATTAGTGCCCTTCCCCGTGGAGTCTGGAGCAGCCCAGGAATCCCCAACTAGGAGCTCCAAGCAGGCCCAACTGGCTGTTGGGTGCTGGCCCTTGTGTCCTCATCCCTGGGCAGTCCAGCCCTGCCATTTTGAATTCTGACCCTGGGCGTGGGAGCCACGGCAGAGGGGCCCCTGCCTGGAGCGGGGAGCGGCCCCTCCCCTAAGTGCCCACCTGAAGGACGGGTGAAAACCTGCTCCTCCAAGGCCTCCTGGGGAAGGCTGTGACATATTTTAAAATCTCCTGCTACTTCAACATTGAGAGGAAGAATAAAATTAGAAAATAAAAAAATATTTTAAATGGTTTAGAGTAATTCAAGAAATCCCAGAGGGTGGACACAGCTTTCTCCCTAACGCTGAGGTTTCTTTAGAGAGTCAAGGGCAGAGTGCAGGAACTGTCGGCTGGAATCCAAAGGCCATGCTGCCCTCATCTGGGCTGGATTCCCAAGCCGCAGGGCCAGGAATTCCTGCTGTGGCCTGCAACCTGCCCCCAGCCAGCAGCTGCTGGAAGGACGGCCAGGCTGCCTTGGCGGAACCAGAGGCTCTGGCTGTCAGGCCTGACGGGCCTTCAGGGTCCAGGGTTCAGGAAGCCCCGCTTCTGGCCAGGGTTTAATCATGAGCTGGTGGTGAGTTTGTGCCAAGCTGCCCACCCTCTGGAAGCCTTGAATTTCTCTTCCTTTTCTAAAAATATTTTTAGTCATAGATGGACTCAATACCTTTATTTTATTATACTTTTTAATGTAGTGCTGAGGATCGAACCCAGTGCCTCACACGTGCGAGGCAAGTGCCCTACCACTGAGCCTCAGCCCCAGGCCTGGATTTCCTTCTGAAGCAGGAGCTGTGCTGGGATGAAATAGGTCTTCAGGCCACAGCCAGTCAAAATGGGTTCTGTTGGCTTTTTCTTTTTGTCCTGGGGATTGAACCCAGGGGTACTCAACCTCTGATACATATCCCTAGCACTTTTTATATTTTAATGAGAGATGGGGCCTCGCTAAGTTGCTGAGGCTGGCTTTGCACTCTTGATCCTCCTGCCTCAGCCTCCTGAGCCACTGGGATCACAGGCATGTGCTTCCAGAATGCCTGGCTAGCATGGGCGATTCTTGAAGGTGGTTCCTCCCTGAAGGTGGCCCAGCAGATGGGCAATGAGGAAGAGCCTGGATCTCAGACCCAGGGCCACAGCCTCTCTTCACAATGTTTGGGGCAGGGCCACATGTACCCCCAGCCCAGCTCTGTGCATGTCCCCATGCTGGGGTGCTGGTGACTGAGGCAAGGAGGACCCTGGCCTGCCCCTGAGTTGCTCACAGCCAGTCTGGTAGGTTGATGGATGGGAAACAGTGACATCCTAGAGTGCTCAGCCCTGGAGCGCAGGCAACCCGGGGGAAGGCTTCCTGGAGGGGTGGGCAGGAGGCAGGTGCCCCGGGTCGAGTCAGAGCCCCTTAGTGAAAAGAGAGGCTGGCAAAGTGTGGGTGGGTGCTTGGGAGTTAAAAGGAGTAGAATGTTCCAGGAACTGGATCCAAGGTGCCATGGTTAGGACAAGAGGACTCCAGGAGGTCCCAGACCTGGTGAGGCCAGGCTGAGGAGCACGGACTTCCCCACGGGCAGCAGGAGCCATGGAAGTGTATGGATGGGCATCCGCCTGGTTAGAGGAGCTGGAGGAGAAGATGGGTGGAAGGTGGGAGCCAGAGGCAGGCAGGCAATCAGGTCCAGGGGAGCGGGTGCCTGCGACGAGTCTCACCCCTGTAGCCCCAGCGCCACGGAGCGCCACTGCTCTATGGGAAGCTCAGGCCCTGGCCCTGCCTCCCTGCACACTTACCTGGGAGCAGCTCCTGGCCCAGGGCTCGATGGCCCTTCCCGTCACTGGCAGCCAGCTGTGTGGATGCGTGAAACTGCTGCAGGGCCAGACACTCACTCAGGATGTCGGCCTCTGCATCAGGGCCTGCGTGCAGCTGGGGAGCAAGCAGAAGGAGGGGTGTTAGAGGGAGACTATCTGTCCACTGCACCCCGTGCATTAGGAGTGGGTCGCAGCCTCAGGGCAAGCCCCTTCTCCTCACTGCACCTCGGTTTCCTCATCTGTGACATGAGCTGGTTGTACACTATGGGGATCATGTTATTCCTGGTCCTCTGAGCAGCAGGTGCCAAGATGGGATTTGATACACAAGGATTTTACTAGGGGAAGTACATGTGTGACAGAAAGTGGGGGCTTTCAGGGGGGCTGGGAATGCCCTCTGACCCACTGACCCAGGGCAGCCTGACCCAGGGCAGCGGGAAGCTTCCTTGACTGGGAGTTAGGGGTCCTGCATCTCTCAGGAGGGGGGTCACTTGCGACGTGTGATCCCTGAGGGCTGCATGCAGTCTCTGGCTGGGAGTGGCCATGGGTGGTGTGGCATCAGCACAAAGCAAGATGGACGGCCAGCAGCAGCCATCAGGCCTTCTGAGGTCAGCCTGAGGTGCACAGCACACACACCATGTGTGAAAAGGGGCAGCAGGAGGGAAGTGCATAGGCACGCAGTGTCTGTCCCTCCCACCTCCTCCATCATGCCTCTTATCTGCACAAGGGGCAGTGGAAATAGTCCAGTGCTAGGCACAGAAGAGCTGGGTTCAAATCCCATTCCACCTCTCACTGCCTGTGTGACACTGGATAAGTAACCTAACCTCTCTGGGTCTCACCTTCCCTGCTTGAGATTTGTATCAACAACCGTGCTCCACCCTCACCTGCCCCGAGGAGCAGATGATGGGTACTGTGAAGGAGGCTTTGGGAAGTGCATGTGTGGGGCTGGCCCAGGGCCAGCTGCTTGAGGCCCATGTGGTCACAGGCACAGGGGATTGGTACAAGGACTCCAAGGGGCCTGGCTACGAGCAAGCCTGGGCTGGGCCGCACCCAGTTGTCCAAGCCAATCCCTGTTCCCACGGACAGTCATCTCAGAACATCTCCACGTCTCCAGAGGAGCCAGAGTGGGGATGGGGTGGCACCCTGGGGACACTGGGTGGTGCGTGGCAGCACCTGCGCGGGAGGGAACCCCAAGGTGAGCTGTCAGAGCCTGAGGCCTGTGGGCTGACCCATCCACACACTCCCCTGACCCAGGACAAAACAGGCCCAGGGCAGGGTAGAGCCTTGCCCCACGACCCTGGGTGGCTGAGCAGCCCCGAGGACGTGTCCACCCTCTCAGGCTGAAGGTCGGCACCAGCCTGAGGGAGGCACGCCAGGCCCAAGGCACGCTCCCAGTTCCCTGACCCGGCAGCTGTTTTCCATGTAAATGAAGTTTCTGGCAAGAGAGGCCAAGGCATGTTCCTGCAGACCGCAATGTCGATGGGATTAGGAACAGCAGGAGAGGAGAATTAAGGAAGAAAAGCATTTCTAATTCTCTCTGAAATGCAGCAGTGCTGCCAAGGAGTTGTCATAATACAAGGGTCGCTTTACCCAGAAAGATTCATCATCCTGTGGCTCCTAATGGATGCTTATTGTTGGGAAGTTTGCAGATCTGCGGCCCTAAGTCTCTGGGGGCTCAGGGGAAGCCAAGCATGGAGCCTGGGAAAACCAGGGCAGGATTCCTGTCCTTGGGCATTGGTCCACTCGGGACAGGAGCCTCCCTGCCCTGGGGCCCCAGCCTGCTGAAGCCTGGGCCATTTCTTGTCCCTACTCAGCCTTCCACCTGAAAGCAGTGCCAAGCACTCAGGTTCTGCAGACAGGCAGGTCTGGGATAGAACCCTGGCCCTGTCACTTCTGGGCTGTGTGACTCTGGGCTGGTTTGTTAACTCCCTCTCAGCCTCAGTTTCCATATCTCTAAAATGGGAATAAAAACAGTGTCCACTTCTAGGATCATAGGGAGGACTAAACAAGATGCAGTACGTGAGGCAGCAGGTACAGTGCCTGAGCCACGGAGGCAGCCATGTTAAAGTTCAGCCCCTTCACTGACAACCGTTCCTTCTCATTCTAACATTTCTAGTGGCTCCCCACTGCCTGTAGGGTAGAGTCCCAGGCCATGAGCCTGGCCATCCTGCCCCATCCTGAAGCCCGCTCATGCCTGGCATCCCAACCCTGTCTGCCCATCTCTTCATCCAGAGGCCTTTGCTGTTTCGGTCACAGCTGTATCCACGGTTCATGGGACAGCGTCTGGAGCACAATACAGGCTCCATATGTTAAATTGAAGAGTCAATACACTTTTTTCCCTCATCCCCCTGTCGTGCTGGTGGCCTGGGCTGCCTCTGCAGTTCTCTCCACTAAGACTAGGTCATGGCAGCCTGGGAGGCTCGACTGCGTCACCCGCCTTTCCCGCTCTGGCCTGGCTTCCCCAGCAGCTCACACCCCTGGTCCAAAATGGAACCCCCTGCTCACTTCCTCCTACAAATGTGGCCCTGGGTTCTCTCCCTTAATGAAGGGCATCACCGCCCATGCCGTCGCCCAAGTCTGGTCCTGGGTGCCTGCTGCTGCCCCGCCCAGCCCGGCCCCTCCTCTGCCGCCCCTCACTCTGCCCCAGACTGACTTCCACCATTTCTCTTGCTCCAGCAGTGGCTTCCTGGCCTTGGAATTCCCTCCAAGCACTCCCAGCCCGTTTTATACACAGCCCCAGAGGCGTCTCTCAGGTGATGTGTCCCTTCTCTTCTCAAGAGCCTCAACTGGACAGAGCCCGATCTCCCGGGCATGGCTTTGATCCTGCAGTGTGTACCCTGGCTCACTTGCTCTCCTCCTTGCCATGCTGCCCAGCCTGAGGCAGACAAGCAGCCACCGGCCCTGCACAATGTCACAGCCATTACACTGCAGTCCTCACTCCGGTCCCCCGGGGAGCACTCCTCTCACCTGAACTCATCAGCTCCATGCACACTCTCAGTCTCTGCTCCTTCAGTCCTCACTGGTGCCCTTTCAAGCAAGCCTGTCACTGTCCTGCCCTCCCCGGTGGTTGAGGAACAGGGGGCACAGAGCTGAAGGACCTTCCCCGGGAACACCCAGCTAGCAGTGGCAAGCACTGCAGGTGGTTCCAGTCACACCCAACCACTGCCCTCTGTGGCCTCCTGCTCCCATGCAGATGGGCCGAGGCCCCCTGCTCCAGGCTCCTGACTGCTGTGTTATGCTGCACTGGGTCACCTTGGGGACCGTGTCTTTTGTTTGTACCCTCAGTGCCCAACACAGGGATGGATGTCAGATGCTCCCTGAAGAGCTGTGGCAGAGGGCAATAGAGATAGGGCTGGGGGCAGACGGACAGGCAGACAGGCAGACGGGCAGCGGCCAGGCGGGACACGGGGTGTCTGCGGAGTTGGGTTGGCTCAGAGGCCAGCTTACCTTCTTCCGCACCTGCTGCTCTTTGGCTGAGTGGGCCTTCACGTGCTTGCGGAGGGAGCTGGGGTCCGTGTAGCGCTTAGAGCAGCCAGGGATCTGACAGGCGTATGGCTTCTGTAACATCAGAGGGGCACTGGTCAGTAGTGACCTCAGAGGTCAGTGAGTGACCTCTGAGAGCCAAGGTCCCTCTGGGTGACCTGCTGTGGGAGGATGATGGGGCAAGGGACAGGCTACAGGCCACAGGTGTGGGGAAGGTGCCTGGCCCAGGAGTGAAGAAAGGGCTGCCTCTATTCTCCCACCACGCGGGACCTGGAGGAGCTGCCTTCCCTCTTCTCTGCAAATGAGGACAGTTAAGTTCTCTGGGTTCTTCCGGGGGCACTGGCTCTGAGAGAGACGCACCCTCTGTACCCTGCAGCTGCAGTGAAGCAGCGAGCCGACGTGGGCCCTGCGAAAGCTGCCTGCAGAGGAGGAGGGGCCGCCTGGCAGCTGCCCACGCCTGACAGGTGGGCGCCAACTGCACCTGCAACCGCTGCAGGTGGCCTAGGGTGCTGGCCTCAGAGAGCACACAGGGGCTGGGGCCATTCCCTGTGCTTGGGGAGTGGGCCAGTCTCCTCCCCACAGACCCACTGCTCCCCTGCCCCAGGTTCCACCATGCCCCCAGGCCTCCCATCCTCCTCCCTCACACAGCCAGCCATGCCGCCTATAAAGCCCGCAGTGGCTCCATGGCGCTTAGAACATAGACCCTCACCTGGCACTGGTGGCCCTTTGAGACCAGGACCCCATGCCAGTCTTCATCCCTTTTCCTGTCCCCACCCACCGTGGGACCCCCTCACCTCTCCTGCCAGCTCACGTCACCCCCATCTCTAAGCTGTCCTCAAATCCTGCTCCCTCCACCCCCCAAGCTTTGCACCAGCAGTGCTGTCCACCTGGGCTGCTGGGTCTGTTCCTTGATTTTTCTGCACCAGGAGAGGGACCCATCTGATTGACCCAGATTCATCCCGAATTCCTGAAGCCTGATGGCTCTAGCTGATATCTCCCCAGGGGCTTCCACGAGGCCCTGCTTGGGGATTCTGGCTGCTCCTGGGGCTTGAAGTTCATGAGGTTTCCCGTTTAGAACACGTCGAGTGGTTCTGATCCCTGGGAACCCCCTGACCTGGGATGGCAGGGACAGGAGAGTGTTTGAGGGAGATGACACCTCTCAGAGTAAGTCCCAGGGACTGCTGTGCCCCGTCAGACATACCACGTGTCCCCAGACCTCAAGGCACTCTGCCCCTGCCAGGGAGAGGTGCCACGGCCCAGGGACCTCACGGGGAGGGGAAGCAGAAAGAGATGACCATACCTTGGAGCTGCCGCAGAGGTTGCCAGGTTAAAGAACGGAGGAGAGCAAAAAGAGAGAGAGAGCAGTGAGAAGCTTGCTGAGGCCGTCAGGAAGGCAGGGGCGGGAGAGGGGAGGCCTGTCGGACTGCCTGCCGCCTCCACCATGAGTCCCCCCGCACACACAGCCCCTCTCGACCCTGACTTCATGAACCCTAACCTCGACCCCAACACACACGCGCTCTCTCTCTCATAGGCCCTGACCCCATCCCAACACATCTCTCTTTCTCTCTCCTCCCCTTCCCCCAGGGGCCCTGCCCTGCCTGGCCCCTGAGCCAGCCCCAGGCACTGTCCCTTGGGGACACTGATACAAATACACACACTTTGTCAAAAAGCAAACAAACAGAGCACCATGAAACAGGCGTACTTGCCTGGAAACAGGGCAGCAGGGCCCATCTCCATGTTTGTTTTTCCAGGGTTTGACGTGTATAGAACATTCCTCAGGCCCAGCTCCCCTGTGAGCTCTCAGGAAACCCCGTGACTGTCCCAAGCCACCCGCCAGATCCCAGGCCTGGAGGTCCCACACGGGATCCAAAGCCAGGGCTGCTTCATTCTTGTTAACAGCAAGGCTACCTCTTGGCTTGTGTGGGGATGGCCCACTGTAGCTCTCAAAGCCCATTTGGTCTGTGCTCACAGAACAGCTCTGTCCTTGACTGCTCTCTGGGTGTAGGCACTTAGCTAAGCACTGGCCATCCGTGGTCTCTGAGTCCCGCTTGTGGAGGAAGACATGGAGGCCCACATGGTACATAAAACCTCACAGCCAGAGTGCGTGTGACCAGGACTCCTTCCATCTGCAGTCATGGATGGTGCAGTGAAGCCGGCAAAGGAGAGAGAACATCCCACCCTGTTCTGCTGATGGGAAGACTGAGGTCTAGAGCAAGATGGCAGCTTGTTCAGGCCCACAGAGGGACCAACGGCCACCAAAACTCAAACCCACACTGCATGCCGGGAACAGGGTAGAATCTGGTCCACATTTAGTGGATTGGCAACAGGGCAGGAAAGGAAGGGCTGCACAGCTTCTCCAGAGGCAGGTATTTTACCTTTGAGGAAACTGAAGCCTATAGAGGTAAGGTGGCTTTCCTTAGACCTCTGGGACCAGGTGGAGGGCCAGCACTAGAGCCCAGGCCTGGTTCTGTCCAGTCTGTTTAAAGAAACTTTCCTGCCTGTGGAGGGTAGGGACCCCATGTTCTCTGATGCTAGGTGGAGCCAGGGACTGGTTGAGTCCCTTCTGAAAAGCAAGGCCCTGCTCAGCATGGGGCCTGGCCCACTGGGATGCTGAGAGTGGGTGCTGGGATAACAGCACCTGGGGAGGTGCCTGGGTGTCTATGCAGGTTTCAGAGTGCAAGTGGGGTGCTGGGCTTGGTGGCTGTACCTCCCAGGCTTCCAGGAACCTCTTGAGACAACCCTGTGGGCTCATTCTGGGCCTGACTTGATCTAGCCCTTGGAGCTCTGCTCACATACCAAGTAGGGTCAAAAGCCTGTTGCTTTGGGCTGGGTCCAAGAAATGTAATGAGGGCGGGAAGAAGGTGCTGAGTCAGGGTAGGTGGCCCCCCAGGCCTGGGAGGTGGGGAGAGGTCAGAGCCTGGCACTGCTGGTGCTGCCTTGAGACCTCTGAGAGACATAACCAGGGATCCTGGGGCACAATCTGCAACCCTCAGGGTGCAGGCTAGGGTGCCAGGGCCCCAGGGCCCCAGGGTCCCAGGGCTGAGAAGGGACCAAGGGGCAGGGGGGTATTAGAATCATTTCTCATTTCAGGTCCCAGTGTAGCCATTGAAAGTGAAGCCTGGAAGTTAGGGGGGTGGGTCAGCTTTCAGTTGGGGTTGGGGTCATTTGTTGCTACCCTGTCCCCTTTGCTCAGCTCTACCCATCCAGAGTGTTGCCACATCAGCTTTTTCCAGCGAAGAGCGCTGGACTTGGAATCAGACTTTCCTGGGTGTAACCCAGTTCTGCCACTTGCCAGCTGTAGCAGGGAAGTGACAATCTCTTGGAGTTTCGATTTTTTTGTTTACAAAATGGGGATACGGCCCCTACACCTTCAGTTGTCATCAGGATTGAACTCTGTGTATGTGTGTGTGAGAGAGAGAGAGAGAGAGAAAGAGAGAGACAGAGAGACACAGAGACACAGAGACTATGGAGGGTGTGGGGTATATAGAGTCTATATGGGCCTGGTCCTATGACTCCTGTCTCCTCCTTCCTTTCTGGGTCTGTTTTCCCAGCTATAAAATAGAGCTGGATGAGAGGCCTGTCAGTATCCTTTTGGCTCTGGCCTCCGCTGTTTCATGGCCTCCAACTTAGCCTGGTGGCTTAGTCGCTGTCTTGGGCCTGTTTCCTTAACTGTGTATGGAACAGGCTGGGCTGGACAGCTACTCAGCCCTCCCAGTCCCCACTGCAGAGCCCCCAAAATCTGCAGGAGGAGCAGAGAAGCAGGCCTGGGGCCCAGATGTGGATTTTGGCTGCAGACCCCAGTTTCCTGAGGGGCATGGTGGCTGGGGTCCTCACAGAGCATGTTCCCGCTCACCCAGGGCCAAAAAGGCTGTCACAAGGCCTGGATCTGAGTGAGCTCTGCCACTGTCCAACTGTGTGACCATGAGCAAGCACTGACCCCGAGCCTGCTTCCTCCCTCTGACAAATGGGTTGAGGACCCGACAGCAGTGTCAGCATGGGGACTATTTTAGAGCCCATGTGTCTGTTAAGTGCTGAGGTCTCTATGGGGAGAACTTGGGCCAACCTTGGGATATAGCTGCAGGTTATCCACTGTCTGACACAAACAAGGGAAGGGAGGTGGAAAGACCCAGGTCGCTGGAGGCCAGGTCGCTGTGGCTGGAGCCTGGACTCACATACCACCCTCTCAACTCCACCTACGTCCTCGGGGGTCAAAAGGTGGCCCGGGAGAGCCTCTGCCTGTGCCCAGGAGGGGCTGGGAAGAGCAGAAAGTGGCTTGCTCTGGGTGTGGCAGATGGACCCCAGAAGAGGATGGGAGGAGGGGAACCCACTCTTTCCATCCAGATACACGAGGACCCTGGGGCCGGGGCTGGTACCCATGGGCCAAGTCAGGGGATCTCAGCTGTGGGACCCTGTTGAGTTTGTACCCCGCCCCGCAAGGGACATCTGGCATGTCCAGAGATATTTTGTCCCAACTGGGAGGTAGAAAATCTCCTCTTCTCTGTCTAGATAGAAGTCAGGCATGTTGCTAAGGATCCCATAATGCACAGGACACCCCAGACCCCTGCCAGAGAACTAGCCTGCTCCACTTGTCAACAGGGCCAAAGACAAAGGCAGAGTCCCCGTTCTGGTTCTGCACTAGGCAAGTGGGGGACCTGCGTGCAGCCCCCCAACCCTCGGCCTCCCCCTCAGGCCTACCGTGTCAAGGTGGGTGCGCTGGTGCTTGGCACGGTCGCTGGAGTTGCTGAACGCCTTCTGACAGCCTGGGTGCTGGCACAGGTACGGCTTCTCGCCTGTGTGGCTCCTCAGGTGGATCTTGAGGTTCTCCAGGCGTGAGAAGGCTTTGCTGCAGCCTTCAAACTGCAGGAGAGGC